>NW_024543099.1:5505178-6210356 GCF_018167655.1 Microtus oregoni
AGCACCCTGAGTACTGAGCACCCAGCACCCTGAGCACTGAGCACAAAGCACGCTGAGTACTGAGCACTGAGCACCCTGAGTACTGAGCACCGAGGACCCTGAGCACTGAGCACCCAGCACGCTGAGTACTGAGAACTGAGCACCCTGAGTACTGAGCACCCAGCACCCTAAACACTGAGCAGCCAGCACCCTGAGCACTGAGCACCCAGCACCGCGAGCACTGAGCACCCAGCACCCTGAGCACTGAGCACCCAGCACCCCTAGTACTGAGCACCCAGTACCCTGAGTATTGAGCACCAAGCACCCTGAGTACTGAGCACCCAGTACCCTGAGCACTGAACACACAGGACCCTGAGTACTGAGCAACCCGAGCACTGAGCACCCAGCAACCTGAGCTCTGTGCACCCAGCACCCCGAGCTCTGAGCATCCAGCACCCTGAGTACTGAGAACAGATCACCCTGAGTAGTGAGCACCCAGCACCCTGAGTACTGAGCCCCCAGCACCCTGAGTACTGAGCACCCAGCACCCCGAGCACTGAGCACCCAGCACCCCGAGAATGAGCACCCAGCACCCTGAGTACTGAGAACCGAGCACCATGAGTACTGAGCACCCAGCACCCTGAATATTGAGCCCCCAGCACCCTGAGTACTGAGCACCCAGCACCCTGAGTACTGAGCACCCAGCACCCCGAGCACTGAGCACCCAGCACCCCGAGAATGAGCACCCGGCACCCTGAGTACTGAGAAGCCAGCACGCTGAGTACTGAGCACCCAGCACCCCGAGCACTGAGCACCCTGAGTACTGAGCACCCAGCACCCTGAGTACTGAGCACTAAGCACCCAGAGCACTGAGCTCCCAGCACCCTGAGCACGGAGCAGCCAGGACCCCGAGCACTGAGTACTGAGCACCCAGCACCCTGAGTACTGAGCACCGAGCTCCCCGAGCACTGAGCACCCTGAGCACTGAGCGCCCAGCACCCCGATCACTTTGCAAACAGCACCCTGAGCACTGAGCACCCAGCACCCTGAGCACTGAGCACCCAGCACCCTGAGTACTGAGCACCCAGCACCCCGAGCACTGAGCACCCAGCACCCTGAGTACTGAGCACTGAGCACCCAGCACTCCGAGCACTGAGCACCCAGCACCCTGTGTACTGAGCACTGAGCACCCTGAGTACTAAGCACCCAGCACCCTGAGTACTGAGCACCCAGGACCCTGAGCACTGAGCACCGAGCACCCCGAGCACTGAGCACCCTGCACCCTGAGCACTCAGCACCCAGCACCCTGAGCACTGAGTACTGAGCACCCAGCACCCAGAGCACTGAGCACCCAGCACCCTGAGCACTGTGCACCCAGCACCCTGAGTACTGAGCACCCAGAACCCCAAGCACTGAGCACCGAGCACCCTGAGTACTGAGCACCCAGCACGCTGAGCACTGAGCACCCAGCACCCCGAGTACTGAGCAACCAGCACCCTGAGTACTGAGCACCCAGCACCCTGAGTACTGAGCACCCAGCACCCCGAGCACTGAGCACCCAGCACCCTGAGCACTGAGCACCCAGCACCCTGAGTACTGAGCACCAAGAACCCTGAGCACTGAGCACCCAGCACCCTGAGAACTGAGAACCCAGCACCCTGAGCACTGAGCACCCAGCACCCTGAGCACTGAGCACCCAGCACCCTGAGCACTGAGCACCCAGCACCCTGAGTACTGAGCACCCAACGTACTGAGCACCGAGCACCCCGATAACTGAGCACCCAGCACTCTGAGTACTGAGCACCCAGCACCCCGAGCACTGAGCACCCAGCACCCTGAGTACTGAGCACCGAGCACCCTGAATACTGAGCACCCAGCACACCGAGCACTGAGCTCCCAGCAACCGGAGCACTGAGCACCCAGCACTGAGCACCCAGCACCCTGAGTACTGAGCACCCAGCACCCTGAGAACTGAGCACTGAGCACCCCGAGCACTGAGCACCGGGCACACCGAGCACTGAGCACCCAGCACCCTGAGTTGTGAGCACCCAGCACCCTGAGTACTGAGCACTGAGCACCCTGAGCACTGAGTACCCAGCACCCTGAGCACTGAGCACCCAGCATCCTGAGCACTGAGTACTGAGCACCCAGCACCCTGAGCACTGAGCACCCAGCACCCTGAGCACTGAGCACCCAGCACGCTGAGTACTGAGCACCCGGCACCCCAAACAATGAGCACCGAGCACCCTGAGTACTGAGCACCCAGCACCCTGAGTACTGAGTACCCAGCACCCTGAGCACTGAGCACCCAGCACCCTGAGTACTGAGCACCGAGCACTCTAAGTACTGAGCACCCAGCACCCTGAGTACTGAGCACCCAGCACCCAGAGCACTGAGCACCCAGCACCCTGAGTACTGAGCACCCAGCACCCCGAGCACTGAGCACCAAGCACCCTGAGTACTGAGCACCGAACACCCTGAGTACTGAGCACCCAGCACCCTGAATACTGAGCACCCAGCACCCCGAGCACTGAGCACCCAGCACCCCGAGCACTGAGCACCCAGCACCCCGAGCACTGAGCACCCAGCACCCCGAGCACTGAGCACCCAGCACCCTGAGCACTGAGCACCCAGCACCCTGAGCACTGAGCACCCAGCACCCTGAGTACTGAGTACCCAGCACCCTGAGCACTGAGCACCCAGCACCCTGAGTACTGATCACCGAGCACCCCGAACACTGAGCACCCAGCACCCTGAGTACTGAGCACCCAGCACACTGAGTACTGAGCACCCAGCACCCTGAGTACTGAGCACCCAGCACCCTGAGCACTGAGCACAAAGCACGCTGAGTACTGAGCACTGAGCACCCTGAGTACTGAGCACCGAGGACCCTGAGCACTGAGCACCCAGCACGCTGAGTACTGAGAACTGAGCACCCTGAGTACTGAGCACCCAGCACCCTAAACACTGAGCAGCCAGCACCCTGAGCACTGAGCACCCAGCACCGCGAGCACTGAGCACCCAGCACCATGAGCACTGTGCACCCAGCACCCCGAGTACTGAGCACCCAGCACCCCTAGTACTGAGCACCCAGTACCCTGAGTATTGAGCACCAAGCACCCTGAGTACTGAGCACCCAGTACCCTGAGCACTGAACACACAGGACCCTGAGTACTGAGCACCCCGAGCACTGAGCACACAGCAACCTGAGCTCTGTGCACCCAGCACCCCGAGCTCTGAGCATCCAGCACCCTGAGTACTGAGAACAGATCACCCTGAGTAGTGAGCACCCAGCACCCTGAGTACTGAGCCCCCAGCACCCTGAGTACTGAGCACCCAGCACCCCGAGCACTGAGCACCCAGCACCCCGAGAATGAGCACCCAGCACCCTGAGTACTGAGAACCGAGCACCATGAGTACTGAGCACCCAGCACCCTGAATATTGAGCCCCCAGCACCCTGAGTACTGAGCACCCAGCACCCTGAGTACTGAGCAACCAGCACCCCGAGCACTGAGCACCCAGCACCCCGAGAATGAGCACCCGGCACCCTGAGTACTGAGAACCCAGCACCCTGAGTACTGAGCACCCAGCACCCCGAGCACTGAGCATCCTGAGTACTGAGCACCCAGCACCCTGAGTACTGAGCACTAAGCACCCAGAGCACTGAGCTCCCAGCACCCCGAGCACGGAGCAGCCAGGACCCCGAGCACTGAGTACTGAGCACCCAGCACCCTGAGTACTGAGCACCGAGCTCCCCGAGCACTGAGCACCCTGAGCACTGAGCGCCCAGCACCCCGATCACTTTGCAAACAGCACCCTGAGCACTGAGCACCCAGCACCCTGAGCACTGAGCACCCAGCACCCTGAGTACTGAGCACCCAGCACCCCGAGCACTGAGCACCCAGGACCCTGAGCACTGAGCACCGAGCACCCCGAGCACTGAGCACCCTGCACCCTGAGCACTCAGCACCCAGCACCCCGAGCACTGAGTACTGAGCACCCAGCACCCTGAGCACTGAGCACCCAGCACCCCAAGCACTGAGCACTGAGCACCCTGAGTACTGAGCACCCAGCACGCTGAGCACTGAGCACCCAGCACCCCGAGTACTGAGCAACCAGCACCCTGAGTACTGAGCACCCAGCACCCTGAGTACTGAGCACCCAGCACCCCGAGCACTGAGCACCCTGCACCCTGAGCACTCAGCACCCAGCACCCCGAGCACTGAGTACTGAGCACCCAGCACCCTGAGCACTGAGCACCCAGAACCCCAAGCACTGAGCACTGAGCACCCTGAGTACTGAGCACCCAGCACGCTGAGCACTGAGCACCCAGCACCCCGAGTACTGAGCAACCAGCACCCTGAGTACTGAGCACCCAGCACCCTGAGTACTGAGCACCCAGCACCCCGAGCACTGAGCACCCAGCACCCTGAGCACTGAGCACCCAGCACCCTGAGTACTGAGCACCAAGAACCCTGAGCACTGAGCACCCAGCACCCTGAGAACTGAGAACCCAGCACCCTGAGCACTGAGCACCCAGCACCCTGAGCACTGAGCACCCAGCACCCTGAGCACTGAGCACCCAGCACCCTGAGTACTGAGCACCCAACGTACTGAGCACCGAGCACCCCGAGAACTGAGCACCCAGCACTCTGAGTACTGAGCACCCAGCACCCCGAGCACTGAGCACCCAGCACCCTGAGTACTGAGCACCGAGCACCCTGAGTACTGAGCACCCAGCACCCCGAGCACTGAGCTCCCAGCACCCGGAGCACTGAGCACCCAGCACTGAGCACCCAGCACCCTGAGTACTGAGCACCCAGCACCCTGAGAACTGAGCACTGAGCACCCCGAGCACTGAGCACCGGGCACACCGAGCACTGAGAACCCAGCACCCTGAGTTGTGAGCACCCAGCACCCTGAGTACTGAGCACTGAGCACCCTGAGCACTGAGTACCCAGCACCCTGAGCACTGAGCACCCAGCATCCTGAGCACTGAGTACTGAGCACCCAGCACCCTGAGCACTGAGCACCCAGCACCCTGAGCACTGAGCACCCAGCACGCTGAGTACTGAGCACCCGGCACCCCAAACAATGAGCACCGAGCACCCTGAGTACTGAGCACCCAGCACCCTGAGTACTGAGTACCCAGCACCCTGAGCACTGAGCACCCAGCACCCTGAGTACTGAGCACCGAGCACTCTAAGTACTGAGCACCCAGCACCCTGAGTACTGAGCACCCAGCACCCAGAGCACTGAGCACCCAGCACCCTGAGTACTGAGCACCCAGCACCCCGAGCACTGAGCACCAAGCACCCTGAGTACTGAGCACCGAACACCCTGAGTACTGAGCACCCAGCACCCTGAATACTGAGCACCCAGCACCCCGAGCACTGAGCACCCAGCACCCCGAGCACTGAGCACCCAGCACCCCGAGCACTGAGCACCCAGCACCCCGAGCACTGAGCACCCAGCACCCTGAGCACTGAGCACCCAGCACCCTGAGCACTGAGCACCCAGCACCCTGAGTACTGAGTACCCAGCACCCTGAGCACTGAGCACCCAGCACCCTGAGTACTGATCACCGAGCACCCCGAACACTGAGCACCCAGCACCCTGAGTACTGAGCACCCAGCACACTGAGTACTGAGCACCCAGCACCCTGAGTACTGAGCACCCAGCACCCTGAGCACTGAGCACAAAGCACGCTGAGTACTGAGCACTGAGCACCCTGAGTACTGAGCACCGAGGACCCTGAGCACTGAGCACCCAGCACGCTGAGTACTGAGAACTGAGCACCCTGAGTACTGAGCACCCAGCACCCTAAACACTGAGCAGCCAGCACCCTGAGCACTGAGCACCCAGCACCGCGAGCACTGAGCACCCAGCACCATGAGCACTGTGCACCCAGCACCCCGAGTACTGAGCACCCAGCACCCCTAGTACTGAGCACCCAGTACCCTGAGTATTGAGCACCAAGCACCCTGAGTACTGAGCACCCAGTACCCTGAGCACTGAACACACAGGACCCTGAGTACTGAGCACCCCGAGCACTGAGCACACAGCAACCTGAGCTCTGTGCACCCAGCACCCCGAGCTCTGAGCATCCAGCACCCTGAGTACTGAGAACAGATCACCCTGAGTAGTGAGCACCCAGCACCCTGAGTACTGAGCCCCCAGCACCCTGAGTACTGAGCACCCAGCACCCCGAGCACTGAGCACCCAGCACCCCGAGAATGAGCACCCAGCACCCTGAGTACTGAGAACCGAGCACCATGAGTACTGAGCACCCAGCACCCTGAATATTGAGCCCCCAGCACCCTGAGTACTGAGCACCCAGCACCCTGAGTACTGAGCAACCAGCACCCCGAGCACTGAGCACCCAGCACCCCGAGAATGAGCACCCGGCACCCTGAGTACTGAGAACCCAGCACCCTGAGTACTGAGCACCCAGCACCCCGAGCACTGAGCATCCTGAGTACTGAGCACCCAGCACCCTGAGTACTGAGCACTAAGCACCCAGAGCACTGAGCTCCCAGCACCCCGAGCACGGAGCAGCCAGGACCCCGAGCACTGAGTACTGAGCACCCAGCACCCTGAGTACTGAGCACCGAGCTCCCCGAGCACTGAGCACCCTGAGCACTGAGCGCCCAGCACCCCGATCACTTTGCAAACAGCACCCTGAGCACTGAGCACCCAGCACCCTGAGCACTGAGCACCCAGCACCCTGAGTACTGAGCACCCAGCACCCCGAGCACTGAGCACCCAGGACCCTGAGCACTGAGCACCGAGCACCCCGAGCACTGAGCACCCTGCACCCTGAGCACTCAGCACCCAGCACCCCGAGCACTGAGTACTGAGCACCCAGCACCCTGAGCACTGAGCACCCAGCACCCCAAGCACTGAGCACTGAGCACCCTGAGTACTGAGCACCCAGCACGCTGAGCACTGAGCACCCAGCACCCCGAGTACTGAGCAACCAGCACCCTGAGTACTGAGCACCCAGCACCCTGAGTACTGAGCACCCAGCACCCCGAGCACTGAGCACCCTGCACCCTGAGCACTCAGCACCCAGCACCCCGAGCACTGAGTACTGAGCACCCAGCACCCTGAGCACTGAGCACCCAGAACCCCAAGCACTGAGCACTGAGCACCCTGAGTACTGAGCACCCAGCACGCTGAGCACTGAGCACCCAGCACCCCGAGTACTGAGCAACCAGCACCCTGAGTACTGAGCACCCAGCACCCTGAGTACTGAGCACCCAGCACCCCGAGCACTGAGCACCCAGCACCCTGAGCACTGAGCACCCAGCACCCTGAGTACTGAGCACCAAGAACCCTGAGCACTGAGCACCCAGCACCCTGAGAACTGAGAACCCAGCACCCTGAGCACTGAGCACCCAGCACCCTGAGCACTGAGCACCCAGCACCCTGAGCACTGAGCACCCAGCACCCTGAGTACTGAGCACCCAACGTACTGAGCACCGAGCACCCCGAGAACTGAGCACCCAGCACTCTGAGTACTGAGCACCCAGCACCCCGAGCACTGAGCACCCAGCACCCTGAGTACTGAGCACCGAGCACCCTGAGTACTGAGCACCCAGCACCCCGAGCACTGAGCTCCCAGCACCCGGAGCACTGAGCACCCAGCACTGAGCACCCAGCACCCTGAGTACTGAGCACCCAGCACCCTGAGAACTGAGCACTGAGCACCCCGAGCACTGAGCACCGGGCACACCGAGCACTGAGCACCCAGCACCCTGAGTTGTGAGCACCCAGCACCCTGAGTACTGAGCACTGAGCACCCTGAGCACTGAGTACCCAGCACCCTGAGCACTGAGCACCCAGCATCCTGAGCACTGAGTACTGAGCACCCAGCACCCTGAGCACTGAGCACCCAGCACCCTGAGCACTGAGCACCCAGCACGCTGAGTACTGAGCACCCAGCACCCCAAACACTGAGCACCGAGCACCCTGAGAACTGAGCACCGAGCACCTTGAGTACTGAGCACCCAGCACCATGAGTATTGAGCACCGAGTACACAGAGTACTGAGCAACCTGAGTACTGAGCACCCAGCACCCCGAGCACGGAGCACCCAGGACCCTGAGCACTGAGTACTGAGCACCCAGCACCCTGAGTACTGAGCACCGAGCTCCCCGAGCACTGAGCACCCTGAGTACTGAGCGCCCAGCACCCCGATCACTTTGCACCCAGCACCAAGAGCACTGAGCACCCAGCACCCTGAGCACTGAGCACCCAGCACCCTGTGTACTGAGCACTGAGCACCCTGAGTACTAAGCACCCAGCACCCTGAGTACTGAGCACCCAGGACCCTGAGCACTGAGCACCGAGCACCCCGAGCACTGAGCACCCTGCACCCTGAGCACTCAGCACCCAGCACCCCGAGCACTGAGTACTTAGCACAAAGCACCCTGAGCACTGAGCACCCAGCACCCTGAGTACTGAGTACCCAGCACCCTGAGCACTGAGCACCCAGCACCCTGAGTACTGAGCACCGAGCACCCTAAGTACTGAGCACCCAGCACCCTGAGTACTGAGCACCCAGCACCCTGAGCACTGAGCACCCAGCACGCTGAGTACTGAGCACCCAGCACCCCGAGTACTGAGCACCCAGCACCCCGAGCACTGAGCACCCAACACCCTGAGTACTGAGCACTGAGCACCCTGAGTACTGAGCACCGAACAGCCTGAGTACTGAGCACCCAGCTCCCTGAGTACTGAGCACCCAGCACCCCGAGCACTGAGCACCCAGCACCCCGAGCACTGAGCACCCAGCACCCCGAGCACTGAGCACCAAGCACCCCTAGCACTGAGCACCCAGCACCCTGAGCACTGAGCACCCAGCACCCTGAGCACTGAGCACGGAGCACCCTGAGTACTGAGTACCCAGCACCCTGAGCACTGAGCACCCAGCACCCTGAGTACTGATCACCGAGCACCCCGAGCACTGAGCACCCAGCACCCTGAGTACTGAGCACCCAGCACCCTGAGTACTGAGCACCCAGCACCCTGAGTACTGAGCACCCAGCACCCTGAGCACTGAGCACAAAGCACGCTGAGTACTGAGCACTGAGCACCCTGAGTACTGAGCACCGAGAACCCTGAGCACTGAGCACCCAGCACGCTGAGTACTGAGCACTGAGCACCCTGAGTACTGAGCACCCAGCACCCTGAACACTGAGCAGCCAGCACCCTGAGCACTGAGCACCCAGCAACCCGAGCACTGGGCACCCAGCACCCTGAGCACTGTGCACCCAGCACCCCGAGTACTGAGCACCCAGCACCCCTAGTAATGATCACCCAGCACCCTGAGTACTGAGTACCAAGGACCCTGAGTACTGAGCACCCAGTACCCTGAGCACTGAACACACAGCACCCTGAGTACTGAGCACCCCGAGCACTGAGCACCCAGCACCCTGAGCTCTGTGCACCCAGCACCCCGAGCTCTGAGCACCCAGCACCCTGAGTACTGAGAACAGATCACCCTGAGTACTGAGCACCCAGCACCCTGAGTACTGAGCCCCCAGCACCCTGAGTACTGAGCACCCAGCACCCCAAGCACTGAGCACCCAGCACCCCGAGAATGAGCACCCAGCACCCTGAGTACTGAGAACCGAGCACCATGAGTACTGAGCACCCAGCACCCTGAGTATTGAGCCCCCAGCACCCTGAGTACTGAGCACCCAGCACCCTGAGTACTGAGCACCCAGCACACCGAGCACTGAGCACCCAGCACCCCGAGCACTGAGCACCCTGAGTACTGAGCACCCAGCACCCTGAGTACTGAGCACTAAGCACCCAGAGCACTGAGCACCCAGCACCCCGAGCACGGAGCACCCAGGACCCCGAGCACTGAGTACTGAGCACCCAGCAACCTGAGTACTGAGCACCGAGCTCCCCGAGCACTGAGCACCCTGAGTACTGAGCGCCCAGCACCCCGATCACTTTGCACCCAGCACCCTGAGCACTGAGCACCCAGCACCCTGAGCACTGAGCACCCAGCACCCTGAGTACTGAGCACCCAGCACCCCGAGCACTGAGCACCCAGCACCCTGAGTACTGAGCACTGAGCACCCAGCACCCCGAGCACTGAGCACCCAGCACCCTGTGTACTGAGCACTGAGCACCCTGAGTACTAAGCACCCAGCACCCTGAGTACTGAGCACCCAGGACCCTGAGCACTGAGCACCGAGCACCCCGAGCACTGAGCACCCTGCACCCTGAGCACTCAGCACCCAGCACCCCGAGCACTGAGTACTGAGCACCCAGCACCCTGAGCACTGAGCACGCAGCACCCTGAGAACTGTGCACCCAGCACCCTTAGTACTGAGCACCCAGAACCCCAAGCACTGAGCACCGAGCACCCTGAGTACTGAGCACCCAGCATGCTGAGCACTGAGCACCCAGCACCCCGAGTACTGAGCAACCAGCACCCTGAGTACTGAGCACCCAGCACCCTGAGTACTGAGCACCCAGCACCCCGAGCACTGAGCACCCAGCACCCTGAGCACTGAGCACCCAGGACCCTGAGTACTGAGCACCAAGAACCCTGAGCACTGAGCACCCAGCACCCTGAGCACTGAGCACCCAGCACCCTGAGCACTGAGCACCCAGCACCCTGAGTACTGAGCACCCAACGTACTGAGCACCGAGCACCCCGAGCACTGAGCACCCAGCACGCTGAGTACTGAGCACCCAGCGCCCCGAGCACTGAGCACCCAGCACCCTGAGTACTGAGCACCGAGCACCCTGAGTACTGAGCACCCAGCACCCCGAGCACTGAGCACCCAGCACCCGGAGCACTGAGCACCCAGCACCCTGAGTACTGAGCACCCAGCACCCTGAGAACTGAGCACTGAGCACCCCGAGCACTGAGCACCGGGCACACCGAGCACTGAGCACCCAGCACCCTGAGTACTGAGCACCCAGCACCCTGACTACTGAGCACTGAGCACCCTGAGCACTGAGTACCCAGCACCCTGAGCACTGAGCACCCAGCATCCTGAGCACTGAGTACTGAGCACCCAGCACCCTGAGCACTGAGCACCCAGCACCCTGAGCACTGAGCACCCAGCACGCTGAGTACTGAGCACCCAGCACCCCAAACACTGAGCACCGAGCACCCTGAGAACTGAGCACCGAGCACCTTGAGTACTGAGCACCCAGCACCATGAGTACTGAGCACCGAGTACCCAGAGTACTGAGCAACCTGAGTACTGAGCACCCAGCACCCCGAGAATGAGCACCCAGCACCATGAGTACTGAGCACCGAGCACCCTGAGCACTGAGCACCCAGCACCATGAGTACTGAGCACCAAGCACCCTGAGTACTGAGTACCCAGCACCCTGAGTACTGAGCACCCAGCACCCTGAGTTCTGAGCACCCAGCACCCGGAGCACTGAGCACCCAGCACTGAGCACCCAGCACGCTGAGTACTGAGCACCCAGCACCCCAAACACTGAGCAATGAGCACCCTGAGTACTGAGCACTGAGCACCCTGAGCACTGAGCACCCAGTACCCTGAGCACTGAGCACCCAGCACCCTGAGCACTGAGGACCCAGCACCCTGAGCAATGAGGACCCAGCACCACGAGCAGTGAGCACCCAGCACCCTGAGTACTGAGCACCAAGCACCCTGAGCACTGAGCACCCAGCACCCCGAGCACTGAGAACCCAGCACGCTGAGTACTGAGCACTGAGCACCCAGCACCCTGAGTACTGAGCACCCAGCACCCTGAGTATTGAGCCCCCAGCACCCTGAGTACCGAGCACCCAGCACCCTGAGTACTGAGCACCCAGCACCCTGAGCACTGAGCACCCAGCACCCCGAGAATGAGCACCCAGCACCCTGAGTACTGAGCACCCAGCACCCTGAGTACTGAGCACCCGGCACCCGGAGCACTGAGCACCCTGAGTACTGAGCACCCAGCACCCCGAGCACTGAGCACCCTGAGTACTGAGCACCCAGCACCCTGAGTACTGAGCACTAAGCACCCAGAGCACTGAGCACCCAGCACCCCGAGCACGGAGCACCCAGGACCCCGAGCACTGAGTACTGAGCACCCAGCACCCTGAGTACTGAGCACCGAGCTCCCCGAGCACTGAGCACCCTGAGTACTGAGAGCCCAGCACCCCGATCACTTTGCACCCAGCACCCTGAGCACTGAGCACCCAGCACCCTGAGCACTGAGCACCCAGCACCCTGAGTACTGAGCACCCAGCACCCCGAGCACTGAGCACCCAGCACCCTGAGTACTGAGCACTGAGCACCCAGCACCCCGAGCACTGAGCACCAAGCACCCTGTGTACTGAGCACTGTGCAACCTGAGTACTAAGCACCCAGCACCCTGAGTACTGAGCACCCAGGACCCTGAGCACTGAGCACCGAGCACCCTGAGCACTGAGCACCCTGCACCCTGAGCACTGTGCACCCAGCACCCTGAGTACTGAGCACCCAGCACCCCAAGCACTGAGCACCGAGCACAATGAGTACTTAGCACCCAGCACGCTGAGCACTGAGCACCCAGCACCCCGAGTACTGAGCAACCAGCACCCTGAGTACTGAGCACCCAGCACCCTGAGTACTTAGCACCCAGCACCCCGAGCACTGAGCACCCAGCACCCTGAGCACTGAGCACCCAGCACCCTGACTACTGAGCACCAAGCACCCTGAGCACTGAGCACCCAGCAACCTGAGCACTGAGAACCCAGCACGCTGAGCACTGAGTACCCAGCACCCTGAGCACTGAGCACCCAGCACCCTGAGCACTGAGCACCCAGCACCCTGAGTACTGAGCACCCAATGTACTGAGCACCGAGCACCCCGAGCACTGAGCACCCAGCACCCTGAGTACTGAGCACCCATCACCCCGAGCACTGAGCACGCAGCACCCTGAGTACTGAGCACCGAGCACCCTGAGTACTGAGCACCCAGCACCCCGAGCACTGAGCACCCAGCACCCTGAGTTCTGAGCACCCAGCACCCTGAGCACTGAGCACACTGTGTACTGAGCAACCAGCACCCTGAGCACTGAGCACCCAGCACCCAGAGCACTGAGCACCCAGCACCCGGAGCACTGAGCACCCAGCACTGAGCACCCAGCACGCTGAGTACTGAGCACCCAGCACCCCAAACACTGAGCACCGAGCACCTTGAGAACTGAGCACCGAGCACCCTGAGTACTGAGCACCCAGCACCATGAGTACTGAACACCGAGTACCAAGAGTACTGAGCAACCTGAGTACTGAGCACCCAGCACCCCGAGAATGAGCACCCAGCACCATGAGTACTGAGCACCGAGCACCCTGAGCACTGAGCACCCAGCACCATGAGTACTGAGCACCAAGCACCCTGAGTACTGAGCACCCAGCACCCTGAGAACTGAGCACACAGCACCCTGAGTTCTGAGCACCCAGCACCCTGAGCACTGAGCACACTGAGTACTGAGCAACCAGCACCCTGAGCACTGAGCACCCAGCACCCCGAGCACTGAGCACCCAGCACCCCGAGCACTGAGCACTGAGTACCCTGTGAACTGAGCACCGAGCACCCTGAGTACTGAGCACTGAGCACACTGAGCACTGAGCACCCAGCACCCTGAGCACTGAGCACCCAGCACCCTGAGCACTGAGGACCCAGCACCCTGAGCACTGAGGACCCAGCACCCCGAGCACTAAGCACCCAGCACGCTGAGTACTGAGCACTGAGCACCCAGCACCCTGAGTACTGAGCACCCAGCACCCTGAGCACTGAGCACCCAGCACCCCGAGCACTGAGCACTGAGCACCCTGAGTACTGAGCACTGAGCACCCTTAGTACTGAGCACCGAGCACCCTGAGTACTGAGCACCCAGCACCCTGAGCACGGAGCACACCGAGGACTGAGCACTCAGCACCGTGAGCACTGAGCACCCAGCACCCAGAGCACTGAGCACCCAGCACTGAGCACCCAGCACCCTGAGTACTGAGCACCCAGCACCCTGACAACTGAGCACCGAGCACCCCGAGCACTGAGCACCGGGCACACCGAGCACTGAGCACACAGCACCCTGAGTACTGAGCACCCAGCACCCTGAGCCCTGACCACCCAGCACCCTGAGCACTGAGCACCCAGCACGCTGAGTACTGAGCACCCAGCACCCCAAACACTGAGCACCGAGCACCCTGAGAACTGAGCACCGAGCACCTTGAGTACTGAGCACCCAGCACCATGAGTACTGAGCACCGAGTACCCAGAGTACTGAGCAACCTGAGTACTGAGCACCCAGCACCCCGAGAATGAGCACCCAGCACCATGAGTACTGAGGACCCAGCACCCTAAGTACTGAGCACCCAGCACCCTGAGTTCTGAGCACCCAGCACCCTGAGCACTGAGCACACTGTGTACTGAGCAACCAGCACCCTGAGCACTGAGCACCCAGCACCCAGAGCACTGAGCACCCAGCACCCGGAGCACTGAGCACCCAGCACTGAGCACCCAGCACGCTGAGGACTGAGCACCCAGCACCCCAAACACTGAGCACCGAGCACCTTGAGAACTGAGCACCGAGCACCCTGAGTACTGAGCACCCAGCACCATGAGTACTGAGCACCGAGTACCAAGAGTACTGAGCAACCTGAGTACTGAGCACCCAGCACCCCGAGAATGAGCACCCAGCACCATGAGTACTGAGCACCGAGCACCCTGAGCACTGAGCCCCCAGCACCATGAGTACTGAGCACCAAGCACCCTGAGTACTGAGCACCCAGCACCCTGAGAACTGAGCACACAGCACCCTGAGTTCTGAGCACCCAGCACCCTGAGCACTGAGCACACTGAGTACTGAGCAACCAGCACCCTGAGCCCTGAGCACCCAGCACCCCGAGCACTGAGCACCCAGCACCCCGAGCACTGAGCACTGAGTACCCTGTGAACTGAGCACCGAGCACCCTGAGTACTGAGCACTGAGCACACTGAGCACTGAGCACCCAGCACCCTGAGCACTGAGCACCCAGCACCCTGAGCACTGAGGACCCAGCACCCTGAGCACTGAGGACCCAGCACCACGAGCAGTGAGCACCCAGCACCCTGAGTACTGAGCACCAAGCACCCTGAGCACTGAGCACCCAGCACCCCGAGCACTAAGCACCCAGCACGCTGAGTACTGAGCACTGAGCACCCAGCACCCAGAGTACTGAGCACCCAGCACCCCGAGCACTGAGCACCCAGCACCCCGAGCACTGAGCACTGAGCACCCTGAGTACTGAGCACTGAGCACCCTTAGTACTGAGCACCGAGCAACCTGAGTACTGAGCACCCAGCACCCTGAGCACGGAGCACACCGAGGACTGAGCACTCAGCACCGTGAGCACTGAGCACCCAGCACCTTGAGTACTGAGCACCGAGCACCCCGAGCACTGGGCACCCAGCACCCTAAGTACTGAGCACCCAGCACCCTGAGCACTGAGCACCCAGCACCCCGAGCACTGAGCACCCAGCACCCTGAGTACTGAGCACCCAGCACCCCGAGCACTGAGCACCCAGCACCCTGAGCACTGAGCACCCAGCACCCTGAGTACTGAGCACCCAGCACCCTGAGCACTGAGCACCCAGCACCCCGAGTACTGAGCACCCAGCCCCCTGAGTACTGAGCACTGAGCACCCTGAGCACTGAGCACCCAGCAACCCCGAGCACTGAGCACCCAGCACCCTGAGTACTGAGCACCCGGCACCCTGAGTACTGAGCACTCAGCACCCTGAGTACTGAGCACCGAGCACCCCGAGCACCGAGCACGCAGCACCCTGAGCACGGAGCACCCCGAGGACTGAGCACCCAGCACCCTGAGCACTGAGCACCAAGCACCTTGAGTACTGAGCACCCAGCACCATGAGCACTGAGCACCTAGCACCCTGAGCACTGAGCACCCAGCACCCCGAGCACTGAGCACCCAGCACCCTGAGTACTGAGCACCCAACACCCAGAGTACTGAGCACCCAGCACCCTGAGCACTGAGCACCCAGCACCCTGAGTACTGAGCACCCTGAGTACTGAACACCCAGCACCCTGAGCACTGAGCACTGAGCACCCTGAGCACTGAGTACTGAGCACTGAGCAACCTGAGCACTGAGCACCCAGCACCCCGAGTACTGAGCACCCAGCACAGCGAGAACTGAGCACCCAGCGCCCCGAGCATTGAGTACCCAGCACTCCGAGCACTGGGCACTGAGCACCCTGAGCACTGAGCACCCAGCACCCCGAGTACTGAGCACTGAGCACCCTGAGTACTGAGCACCAAGCACCCCGAGTACTGAGCACTGAGCACCCTGAGTACTGAGCACCCTGCTCCCTGAGCACTGAGTACCCATCACCCTGAGTACTGAGCACTGAGAACCCTGAGTACTGAGCACCGAGCACCCTGAGTACTGAGCAACCAGCACCCTGATCACTGAGCACGGAGCACCCCGAGGACTCAGCACCCAGCACCCTGAGCACTGAGCACACATCACCTTGAGTACTGAGCACCGAGCACCAAGAGCACTGAGCACCCAGCACCCTGACTACTGAGCACCCAGCACCCTGAGCACTGAGCACCCACCACCCTGAGCACTGAGCACCCAGCACCCCGAGCACTGATCACCCAGCACCCTGAGTACTGAGCACCCAGCACCCTGAGCACTGAGCACCCAGCACCCTGAGTACTGAGCACCCAGAACCCTGAGTACTGAGCAACCAGCACCCTGAGCACTGAGCACTGAGCACCCAGCACCCTGAGCACTGAGCACTGAGCATCCAGCACCCCGAGCACTGAGCACCCAGCACCCCGAGCACTGAGCACCCACCACCCTGAGTACTGAGCACCCAGCACCCTGGGCACTGAGCACCCAGCACCCTGAGTACTGAGCACCAAGCACCCTGAGTACTGAGTACCCAGTACCCTGAGTACTGAGCACCCAGCACCCTGAGCACTGAGCACCCAGCACCCCGAGCACTGAGCACCGAGCACCCTGAGCACTGAGCACCCAGCACCCTGAGTACTGAGCCCCCAGCACCCTGGGCACTGAGCACCCAGCAACCTGAGTACTGAGCACCCAGCACCCTGAGTACTGAGTACCCAGTACCCTGAGTACTGAGCACCCAGCACCCTGAGCACTGAGCACCCAGCACCCTGAGCACTGAGCACCCAGCACCCTGAGTACTGAGCACCCAGCACCCTGAGTACTGAGCACCCAGCACCCAGAGCACTGAGCACCCAGCACCCTGAGTACTGAGCACCCAGCACCCCGAGCACTGAGCACCCAGCACCCTGAGCACTGAGCACCCAGCACCCCGAGTACTGACCACCCAGCACCCTGAGTACTGAGCACTGAGCACCCTGAGCACTGAGCACCCAGCACCCCGAGCACTGAGCACCCAGAACCCTGAGTACTGAGCACCCAGCACCCCGAGCACTGAGCACCCTGAGTACTGAGCACCCAGCACCCTGAGTACTGAGCACTAAGCACCCAGAGCACTGAGCACCCAGCACCACGAGCACTGAGCACCCAGCACCCTGAGTACTGAGCACCCAGCACCCTGAGCACTGAGCACCCAGCACGCTGAGCACTGAGCACCCAGCACCCCGAGTACTGAGCAACCAGCACCCTGAGTACTGAGCACCCAGGACCCCGAGCACTGAGTACTGAGCACCCAGCACCCTGAGTACTGAGCACCGAGCTCCCCGAGCACTGAGCACCCTGAGTACTGTGCACCCAGCACCCCAATCACTGAGCACCCAGCACGCTGAGCACTGAGCACCCAGCACCCCGAGCAATGAGCACCCAGCACCCTGAGTACTGAGCACCCAGCACCCCGAGCACTGAGCACCCTGAGTACTGAGCACCCAGCACCCTGAGTAATGAGCACCCAGCACCACGAGCACTGAGCATTCAGCACCCTGAGAACTGAGCACCGAGCACCCTGCGTACTGAGCAGCCAGCACCCTGAGTATTGAGCACCCAGCGTACTGAGCACCAAGCACCAAGCACCCTGAGTACTGAGCACCCAGCACCCTGAGCACTGAGCAACCAGCAACCTGAGTACTGAGCACCGAGCACCCCGAGTACTGAGCACCCAGCACCCCGAGGACTGAGCACCCAGCACCCTGAGCACTGAGCACCCAGCACCCCGAGCACTGAGCACCCAGCATCCCGAGCACTGAGCACCCAGCACCCCGAGCACTGAGCACCCAGCACCCCGAGCACCGAGCAGCCTGAGTACTAAGCACCGAGCACCCTGAGCACTGAGCACCCAGCACCCAGAGCACTGAGCAACCAGCACCCCGAGCACTGTGCACCCAGAACCCTGAGTACTGAGCACCCAGCACCCTGAGCACTGAGCACCCAGCACCCTGAGCACTGAGCACCCAGCACCCTGAGCACTGAGAACCCAGCACCCTGAGTAGTGAGCACCCAAAGTACTGAGCACCGAGCACCCCGAGCACTGAGCACCCAGCACCCTGAGTACTGAGCACCGAGCACCCCGAGCACTGAGCACCCAGCACCCTGAGTACTGAGCTCCGAGCACCCTAAGTTCTGAGCACCCAGCACCCTGAGTTCTGAGCACCCAGCACCCCGAGTACTGAGCACCCAGCACCCCGAGTACTGAGCACCCAGCGCCCCGAGCACTGAGCACCCAGCGCCCAGAGCACTGAGCACCCAGAACCCCGAGCACTGAGCACCCAGCACCCCGAGCACTGAGCACCCAGCACCCCGAGCACTGAGCACCGAGCACCCCGAGAACTGAGCACCGAGCACCCTGAGTACTGAGCACCGAGCACCCTAAGTTCTGAGCACCCAGCACCCTGAGTTCTGAGCACCCAGCACCCCGAGTACTGAGCACCCAGCACCCCGAGTACTGAGCACCCAGCACCCCGAGCACTGAGCACCCATCACCTTGAGCACTGAGCACCCAGCACCCTGAGTACTGAGCAACGAGCACCCTGAGTACTGAGCACCGAACACCCTGAGTACTGAGCACCCAGCACCCTGAGTACTGAGCACCCAGCACCCCGAGCACTGAGCACCCAGCACCCCGAGCACTGAGCACCCAGCACCCCGAGCACTGAGCACCCAGCACCCCGAGCACTGAGCACCCAGCACCCTGAGCACTGAGCACCCAGCACCCTGAGCACTGAGCACCCAGCACCCTGAGTACTGAGTACCCAGCACCATGAGCACTGAGCACCCAGCACCCTGAGTACTGATCACCGAGCACCCCGAGCACTGAGCACCCAGCACCCTGAGTACTGAGCACCCAGCACCCTGAGTACTGAGCACCAAGCACCCTGAGTACTGAGCACCCAGTACCCTGAGCACTGAACACACAGCACCCTGAGTACTGAGCTCCCCGAGCACTGAGCACCCAGCACCCTGAGCTCTGTGCACCCAGCACCCCGAGCTCTGAGCACCCAGCACCCTGAGTACTGAGAACAGATCACCCTGAGTACTGAGCACCCAGCACCCTGAGTACTGAGCGCCCAGGACCCTGAGCACTGAGCACCGAGCACCCCGAGCACTGAGCACCCTGCACCCTGAGCACTCAGCACCCAGCACCCCGAGCACTGAGTACTGAGCACCCAGCACCCTGAGCACTGAGCACCCAGCACCCTGAGCACTGTGCACCCAGCACCCTGAGTACTGAGCACCCAGCACCCCAAGCACTGAGCACCGAGCACCCTGAGTACTGAGCACCCAGCACGCTGAGCACTGAGCACCCAGCACCCCGAGTACTGAGCAACCAGCACCCTGAGTACTGAGCACCCAGCACCCTGAGTACTGAGCACCCAGCACCCCGAGCACTGAGCACCCAGCATCCTGAGCACTGAGCACCCAGCACCCTGAGTACTGAGCACCAAGAACCCTGAGCACTGAGCACCCAGCACCCTGAGCACTGAGAACCCAGCACCCTGAGCACTGAGCACCCAGCACCCTGAGCACTGAGCACCCAGCACCCTGAGCACTGAGCACCCAGCACCCTGAGTACTGAGCACCCAACGTACTGAGCACATAGCACCCCGTGCACTGAGCACCCAGCACCCTGAGTACTGAGCACCGAGCACCCCGAGCACTGAGCACCCAGCACCCTGATTACTGAGCACCGAGCACCCTGAGTACTGAGCACCCAGCACGCCGAGCACTGAGCACCCAGCACCCGGAGCACTGAGCACCCAGCACTGAGCACCCAGCACCCTGAGTACTGAGCACCCAGCACCCTGTGAACTGAGCACCGAGCACCCCGAGCACTGAGCACCGGGCACACCGAGCACTGAGCACCCAGCACCTTGAGCACTGAGCACCCAGCACCCTGAGTACTGAGCACCGAGCAACCTAAGTACTGAGCACCCAGCACCCTGAGTACTGAGCACCCAGCACCCCGAGCACTGAGCACCCAGCACCCTGAGTACTGAGCACCCAGCACCCCGAGTACTGAGCACCCAGCACCCCGAGCACTGAGCACCCAGCACCCTGAGTACTGAGCACTGAGCACCCTGAGTACTGAGCACCGAACACCCTGAGTACTGAGCACCCAGCACCCTGAGTGCTGAGCACCCAGCACCCCGAGCACTGATCACCCAGCACCCTGAGCACTGAGCACCCAGCACCCTGAGCACTGAGCACGGAGCACCCTGAGTACTGAGTACCCAGCACCCTGAGCACTGAGCACCCAGCACCCTGAGTACTGATCAACGAGCACCCCGAGCACTGAGCACCCAGCACCCTGAGTACTGAGCACCCAGCACCCTGAGCACTGAGCACAAAGCACCCTGAGTACTGAGCACCCAGCACCCTGAGTACTGAGCACCCAGCACCCCGAGCACTGAGCACCCAGCATCCTGAGCACTGAGCACCCAGCACCCTGAGTACTGAGCACCAAGAACCCTGAGCACTGAGCACCCAGCACCCTGAGCACTGAGAACCCAGCACCCTGAGCACTGAGCACCCAGCACCCTGAGCACTGAGCACCCAGCACCCTGAGCACTGAGCACCCAGCACCCTGAGTACTGATCAACGAGCACCCCGAGCACTGAGCACCCAGCACCCTGAGTACTGAGCACCCAGCACCCTGAGCACTGAGCACAAAGCACGCTGAGTACTGAGCACTGAGCACCCTGAGTACTGAGCACCGAGGACCCTGAGCACTGAGCACCCAGCACCCTGAGTACTGATCACCGAGCACCCCGAGTACTGAGCACCCAGCACCCTGAGTACTGAGCACCCAGCACCCTGAGCACTGAGCACAAAGCACGCTGAGTACTGAGCACTGAGCACCCTGAGTACTGAGCACCGAGGACCCTGAGCACTGAGCACCCAGCACGCTGAGTACTGAGCACTGAGCACCCTGAGTACTGAGCACCCAGCACCCTGAACACTGAGCAGCCAGCACCCTGAGCACTGAGCAGCCAGCACCCCGAGCACTGAGCACCCAGCACCCTGAGCACTGTGCACCCAGCACCCCGAGTACTGAGCACCCAGCACTCCTAGTACTGAGCACCCAGCACCCTGAGTACTGAGCACCAAGCACCCTGAGTACTGAGCACCCAGTACCCTGAGCACTGAACACAAAGCACCCTGAGTACTGAGCACCCCGAGCACTGAGCACCCAGCACCCTGAGCTCTGTGCACCCAGCACCCCGAGCTCTGAGCACCCAGCACCCTGAGTACTGAGAACAGATCACCCTGAGTACTGAGCACCCAGCACCCTGAGTACTGAGCCCCCAGCACCCTGAGTACTGAGCACCCAGCACCCCGAGCACTGAGCACCCAGCACCCCGAGAATGAGCACCCAGCACCCTGAGTACTGAGAACCGAGCACGATGAGTACTGAGCACCCAGCACCCTGAGTATTGAGCCCCCAGCACCCTGAGTACTGAGCACCCAGCACCCTGAGTACTGAGCACCCAGCACCCCGAGCACTGAGCACCCAGCAACTCGAGAATGAGCACCCAGCACACTGAGTACTGAGCACCCAGCAACCTGAGTACTGAGCACCCAGCACCCCGAGCACTGAGCACCCTGAGTACTGAGCACCCAGCACCCTGAGTACTGAGCACTAAGCACCCAGAGCACTGAGCACCCAGCACCCCGAGCACGGAGCACCCAGGACCCCGAGCACTGAGTACTGAGCAACCAGCACCCTGAGTACTGAGCACCGAGCTCCCCGAGCACTGAGCACCCTGAGTACTGAGCGCCCAGCACCCCGATCACTTTGCACCCAGCACCCTGAGCACTGAGCACCCAGCACCCTGAGCACTGAGCACCCAGCACCCTGAGTACTGAGCACCCAGCACCCCGAGCACTGAGCACCCAGCACCCTGAGTACTGAGCACTGAGCACCCAGCACCCTGTGTACTGAGCACTGAGCACCCTGAGAACTAAGCACCCAGCACCCTGAGTACTGAGCACCCAGCACCCCAAGCACTGAGCACCGAGCACCCTGAGTACTGAGCACCCAGCACGCTGAGCACTGAGCACCCAGCACCCCGAGTACTGAGCAACCAGCACCCTGAGTACTGAGCACCCAGCACCCTGAGTACTGAGCACCCAGCACCCCGAGCACTGAGCACCCAGCACCCTGAGCACTGAGCACCCAGCACCCTGAGTACTGAGCACCAAGAACCCTGAGCACTGAGCACCCAGCACCCTGAGCACTGAGAAACCAGCACCCTGAGCACTGAGCACCCAGCACCCTGAGCACTGAGCACCCAGGACCCTGAGCACTGAGCACCCAGCACCCTGAGTACTGAGCACCCAACGTACTGAGCACATAGCACCCCGAGCACTGAGCACCCAGCACCCTGAGTACTGAGCACCCAGCACCCCGAGCACTGAGCACCCAGCACCCTGATTACTGAGCACCGAGCACCCTGAGAACTGAGCACCCAGCACCCCGAGCACTGAGCACCCAGCACCCGGAGCACTGAGCACCCAGCACGGAGCACCCAGCACCCTGAGTACTGAGCACCCAGCACCCTGAGAACTGAGCACCGAGCACCCCGAGCACTGAGCACCGGGCACACCGAGCACTGAGCACCCAGCACCCTGAGTACTGAGCACCCAGGACCCTGAGCACTGAGCACCGAGCACCCCGAGCACTGAGCACCCTGCACCCTGAGCACTCAGCACCCAGCACCCCGAGCACTGAGTACTGAGCACCCAGCACCCTGTGCACTGAGCACCCAGCACCCTGAGCACTGTGCACCCAGCACCCTGAGTACTGAGCACCCAGCACCCCAAGCACTGAGCACCGAGCACCCTGAGTACTGAGCACCCAGCACGCTGAGCACTGAGCACCCAGCACCCCGAGTACTGAGCAACCAGCACCCTGAGTACTGAGCACCCAGCACCCTGAGTACTGAGCACCCAGCACCCCGAGCACTGAGCACCCAGCACCCTGAGCACTGAGCACCCAGCACCCTGAGTACTGAGCACCAAGAACCCTGAGCACTGAGCACCCAGCACCCTGAGCACTGAGAACCCAGCACCCTGAGCACTGAGCACCCAGCACCCTGAGCACTGAGCACCCAGCACCCTGAGCACTGAGCACCCAGCACCCTGAGTACTGAGCACCCAACGAACTGAGCACATAGCACCCCGAGCACTGAGCACCCAGCACCCTGAGTACTGAGCACCCAGCACCCCGAGCACTGAGCACCCAGCACCCTGAGTACTGAGCACCGAGCATCCTGAGTACTGAGCACCCAGCACCCCGAGCACTGAGCACCCAGCACCCGGACCACTGAGCACCCAGCACTGAGCACCCAGCACCCTGAGTACTGAGCACCCAGCACCCTGAGAACTGAGCACCGAGCACCCCGAGAACTGAGCACCGGGCACACCGAGCACTGAGCACGCAGCAGCCTGAGTACTGAGCACCCAGCACTCTGAGTACTGAGCACTGAGCACCCTGAGCACTGAGTACCCAGCACCCTGAGCCCTGAGCACCCAGCATCCTGAGCACTGAGTACTGAGCACCCAGCACCCTGAGCACTGAGCACCCAGCACCCTGAGCACTGAGCACCCAGCACGCTGAGTACTGAGCACCCAGCACCCCAAACACTGAGCACCGAGCACCCTGAGAACTGAGCACCGAGCACCTTGAGTACTGAGCACCCAGCACCATGAGTACTGAGCACCGAGTACCCAGAGTACTGAGCAACCTGAGTACTGAGCACCCAGCACCATGAGTACTGAGCACCGAGCACCCTGAGCACTGAGCACCCAGCACCATGAGTACTGAGCACCAAGCACCCTGAGTACTGAGGACCCAGCACCCTGAGTACTGAGCACCCAGCACCCTGAGTTCTGAGCACCCAGCACCCTGAGCACTGAGCACACTGTATACTGAGCAACCAGCACCCTGAGCACTGAGCACCCAGCACCCAGAGCACTGAGCACCCAGCACCCGGAGCACTGAGCACCCAGCACTGAGCACCCAGCACGCTGAGTACTGAGCACCCAGCACCCCAAACACTGAGCACCGAGCACCCTGAGAACTGAGCACCGAGCACCCTGAGTACTGAGCACCCAGCACCATGAGTACTGAGCACCGAGTACCCAGAGTACTGAGCAACCTGAGTACTGAGCACCCAGCACCCCGAGAATGAGCACCCAGCACCATGAGTACTGAGCACCAAGCACCCTGAGTACTGAGCACCCAGCACCCTGAGAAATGAGCACCCAGCACCCTGAGTTCTGAGCACCCAGCACCCTAAGCACTGAGCACACTGAGTACTGAGCAACCAGCAATCTGAGCACTGAGCACCCAGCACCCGAGCACTGTGCACCCAGCACCCCGAGCACTGAGCACTGAGTACCCTGTGCACTGAGCACCGAGCACCCTGAGTACTGAGCACTGAGCACCCTGAGCACTGAGCACCCAGCACCCTGAGCACTGAGCACCCAGCACCCTGAGCACTTAGGACCCAGCACCCTGATCACTGAGGACCCAGCACCACGAGCAGTGAGCACCCAGCACCCTGAGTACTGAGCACCAAGCACCCTGAGCACTGAGCACCCAGCAGCCCGAGCACTGAGCACCCAGCACGCTGAGTACTGAGCACTGAGCACCCAGCACCCTGAGTACTGAGCACCCAGCACCCCGAGCACTGAGCACCCAGCACCCCGTGCACTGAGCACCCAGCACCCTGAGTACTGAGTACCCAGCACCCTGAGCACTGAGCACCCAGCACCCTGAGTACTTATCACCGAGCACCCCGAGCACTGAGCACCCAGCACCCTGAGTACTGAGCAACCAGCACCCTGAGTACTGAGCACCCAGCACCCGGAGTACTGAGCACCAAGCACCCTGAGTACTGAGCACCCAGTACCCTGAGCACTGAACACACAGCACCCTGAGTACTGAGCACCCCGTGCACTGAGCACCCAGCACCCTGAGCTCTGTGCACCCAGCACCTCGAGGTCTGAGCACCCAGCACCGTGAGTACTGAGAACAGATCACCCTGAGTACTGAGCACCCAGCACCCTGAGTACTGAGCCCCCAGCACCCTGAGTACTGAGCACCCAGCACCCCGAGCACTGAGCACCCAGCACCCCGAGAATGAGCACCCAGCACCCTGAGTACTGAGAACCGAGCACCATGAGTACTGAGCACCCAGCACCCTGAGTATTGAGCCCCCAGCACCCTGAGTACTGAGCACTGAGCACACTGTGTACTGAGCAACCAGCGCCCTGAGCACTGAGCAACCAGCACCCCGAGCACTGAGCACCCAGCACCCCGAGCACTGAGCACTGAGTACCCTGTGCACTGAGCACCGAGCACCCTGAGTACTGAGCACTGAGCACCCTGAGCACTGAGCACCCAGCACCCTGAGCACTGAGCACCCAGCACCCTGAGCACTGAGGACCCAGCATCCTGAGCACTGAGGACCCAGCACCACGAGCAGTGAGCACACAGCACCCTGAGTACTGAGCACCAAGCACCCTGAGCACTGAGCACCCAGCACCCCGAGCACTGAGCACCCAGCACGCTGGGTACTGAGCACTGAGCACCCAGCACCCTGAGTACTGAGCACCCAGCACACCGAGCACTGAGCACCCAGCACCCCGAGCACTGAGCACTGAGCACCCTGAGTACTGAGCACTGAGCACCCTTAGTACTGAGCACCGAGCACCCTGAGTACTGAGGACCCAGCACCCTGAGCACGGAGCACCCCGAGGACTGAGCACCCAGCACCGTGAGCATTGAGCACACAGCACCTTGAGTACTGAGCACTGAGCACCCCGAGCACTGGGCACCCAGCACCCTAAGTACTGAGCACCCAGCACCCTGAGCACTGAGCAACCAGCACCCCGAGCACTGAGCACCCAGCACCCTGAGTACTGAGCACCCAGCACCCCGAGCACTGTGCACCCAGCACCCTGAGCACTGAGCACCCAGCACCCTGAGTACTGAGCACCCAGCACCCTGAGCACTGAGCACCCAGCACCCCGAGTACTGAGCACCCAGCCCCCTGAGTACTGAGCACTGAGCACCCTGAGCACTGAGCACCCAGCACCCCGAGCACTGAGCACCCAGCACCCTGAGTAGTAAGCACCAGGCACCCTGAGTACTGAGCTCTCAGCAGCCTGAGTACTGAGCACCGAGCAACCTGAGCACTGAGCACCCAGCACCCTGAGCACGGAGCACCTCGAGGACTGAGCACCCAGCACCCTGAGCACTGAGCACCAAGCACCTTGAGTACTGAGCACCGTGCACCTCGAGCACTGAGCACCCAGCACCCTGAGTACTGAGCACCCAGCACCATGAGCACTGATCACCCAGCACCCTGAGCACTGAGCACCCAGCACCCCGAGCACTGAGCACCCAGCACCCTGAGTACTGAGCACCCAACACCCAGAGTACTGAGCACCCAGCACCCTGAGCACTGAGCACCCAGCACCCTGAGTACTGAGCACCCTGAGTACTGAACACCCAGCACCCTGAGCACTGAGCACTGAGCACCCTGAGCACTGAGTACTGAGCACTGAGAAACCTGAGCACTGAGCACCCAGCTCCCCGAGTACTGAGCACCAAGCACCCCGAGCACTGAGCACCCAGCGCCCCGAGCATTGAGTACCCAGCACTCCGAGCACTGAGCACTGAGCACCCTGAGCACTGAGCACCCAGCACCCCGAGTACTGAGCACTGAGCACCCTGAGTACTGAGCACCCTGCACCCTGAGCACTGAGTACCCAGCACCCTGAGTACTGAGCACTGAGAACCCTGAGTACTGAGCACCGAGCACCCTGAGTACTGAGCACCCAGCACCCTGATCACTGAGCACGGAGCACCCCGAGGACTGAGCACCCAGCACCCTGAGCACTGAGCACACAGCACCTTGAGTACTGAGCACCGAGCACCAAGAGCACTGAGCACCCAGCACCCTGACTACTGAGCACCCAGCACCCTGAGCACTGAGCACCCACCACCCTGAGCACTGAGCACCCAGCACCCCGAGCACTGATCACCCAGCACCCTGAGTACTGAGCACCCAGCACCCTGAGCACTGAGCACCCAGCACCCTGAGTACTGAGCACCCAGCACCCTGAGTACTGAGCACCCAGCACCTTGAGTACTGAGCACCGAGCACCCCGAGCACTGGGCACCCAGCACCCTAAGTACTGAGCACCCAGCAACCTGAGCACTGAGCACCCAGCACCCCGAGCACTGAGCACCCAGCACCCTGAGTACTGAGCACCCAGCACCCCGAGCACTGAGCACCCAGCACCCTGAGCACTGAGCACCCAGCACCCTGAGTACTGAGCACCCAGCACCCTGAGCACTGAGCACCCAGCACCCTGAGTACTGATCACCGAGCACCCCGAGTACTGAGCACCCAGCACCCTGAGTACTGAGCACCCAGCACCCTGAGCACTGAGCACAAAGCACGCTGAGTACTGAGCACTGAGCACCCTGAGTACTGAGCACCGAGGACCCTGAGCACTGAGCACCCAGCACGCTGAGTACTGAGCACTGAGCACCCTGAGTACTGAGCACCCAGCACCCTGAACACTGAGCAGCCAGCACCCTGAGCACTGAGCAGCCAGCACCCCGAGCACTGAGCACCCAGCACCCTGAGCACTGTGCACCCAGCACCCCGAGTACTGAGCACCCAGCACTCCTAGTACTGAGCACCCAGCACCCTGAGTACTGAGCACCAAGCACCCTGAGTACTGAGCACCCAGTACCCTGAGCACTGAACACACAGCACCCTGAGTACTGAGCACCCCGAGAACTGAGCACCCAGCACCCTGAGCTCTGTGCACCCAGCACCCCGAGCTCTGAGCACCCAGCACCCTGAGTACTGAGAACAGATCACCCTGAGTACTGAGCACCCAGCACCCTGAGTACTGAGCCCCCAGCACCCTGAGTACTGAGCACCCAGCACCCCGAGCACTGAGCACCCAGCACCCCGAGAATGAGCACCCAGCACCCTGAGTACTGAGAACCGAGCACGATAAGTACTGAGCACCCAGCACCCTGAGTATTGAGCCCCCAGCACACTGAGTACTGAGCACCCAGCACCCTGAGTACTGAGCACCCAGCACCCCGAGCACTGAGCACCCAGCACGTCGAGAATGAGCACCCAGCACCCTGAGTACTGAGCACCCAGCACCCTGAGTACTGAGCACCCAGCACCCCGAGCACTGAGCACCCTGAGTACTGAGCACCCAGCACCCTGAGTACTGAGCAATAAGCACCCAGAGCACTGAGCACCCAGCACCCCGAGCACGGAGCACCCAGGACCCCGAGCACTGAGTACTGAGCACCCAGCACCCTGAGTACTGAGCACCGAGCTCCCTGAGCACTGAGCACCCTGAGTACTGAGCGCCCAGCACCCCGATCACTTTGCACCCAGCACCCTGAGCACTGAGCACCCAGCACCCTGAGCACTGAGCACCCAGCACCCTGAGTACTGAGCACCCAGCACCCCGAGCACTGAGCACCCAGCACCCTGAGTACTGAGCACTGAGCACCCAGCACCCTGTGTACTGAGCACTGAGCACCCTGAGAACTAAGCACCCAGCACCCTGAGTACTGAGCACCCAGCACCCCAAGCACTGAGCACCGAGCACCCTGAGTACTGAGCACCCAGCACGCTGAGCACTGAGCACCCAGCACCCCGAGTACTGAGCAACCAGCACCCTGAGTACTGAGCACCCAGCACCCTGAGTACTGAGCACCCAGCACCCCGAGCACTGAGCACCCAGCACCCTGAGCACTGAGCACCCAGCACCCTGAGTACTGAGCACCAAGAACCCTGAGCACTGAGCACCCAGCACCCTGAGCACTGAGAAACCAGCACCCTGAGCACTGAGCACCCAGCACCCTGAGCACTGAGTACCCAGCACCCTGAGCACTGAGCACCCAGCACCCTGAGTACTGAGCACCCAACGTACTGAGCACATAGCACCCCGAGCACTGAGCACCCAGCACCCTGAGTACTGAGCACCCAGCACCCCGAGCACTGAGCACCCAGCACCCTGATTACTGAGCACCGAGCACCCTGAGTACTGAGCACCCAGCACCCCGAGCACTGAGCACCCAGCACCCGGAGCACTGAGCACCCAGCACGGAGCAACCAGCACCCTGAGTACTGAGCACCCAGCACCCTGAGAACTGAGCACCGAGCACCCCGAGCACTGAGCACCGGGCACACCGAGCACTGAGCACCCAGCACCATGAGCACTGAGCACCCAGCACCCTGAGTACTGAGCACCCAGCACCCTGAGCACTGAGCACAAAGCACGCTGAGTACTGAGCACTGAGCACCCTGAGTACTGAGCACCGAGGACCCTGAGCACTGAGCACCCAGCACCCTGAGTACTGATCACCGAGCACCCCGAGTACTGAGCACCCAGCACCCTGAGTACTGAGCACCCAGCACCCTGAGCACTGAGCACAAAGCACGCTGAGTACTGAGCACTGAGCACCCTGAGTACTGAGCACCGAGGACCCTGAGCACTGAGCACCCAGCACGCTGAGTACTGAGCACTGAGCACCCTGAGTACTGAGCACCCAGCACCCTGAACACTGAGCAGCCAGCACCCTGAGCACTGAGCACCCAGCACCCCGAGCACTGAGCACCCAGCACCCTGAGCACTGTGCACCCAGCACCCCGAGTACTGAGCACCCAGCACTCCTAGTACTGAACACACAGCACCCTGAGTACTGAGCACCCCGAGCACTGAGCACCCAGCACCCTGAGCTCTGTGCACCCAGCACCCCGAGCACTGAGCACCCAGCACCCTGAGTACTGAGAACAGATCACCCTGAGTACTGAGCACCCAGCACCCTGAGTACTGAGCCCCCAGCACCCTGAGTACTGAGCACCCAGCACCCCGAGCACTGAGCACCCAGCACCCCGAGAATGAGCACCCAGCACCCTGAGTACTGAGAACCGAGCACGATGAGTACTGAGCACCCAGCACCCTGAGTATTGAGCCCCCAGCACCCTGAGTACTGAGCACCCAGCACCCTGAGTACTGAGCACCCAGCACCCCGAGCACTGAGCACCCAGCACCCCGAGAATGAGCACCCAGCACCCTGAGTACTGAGCACCCAGCACCCTGAGTACTGAGCACCCAGCACCCTGAGCACTGAGCACCCTGAGTACTGAGCACCCAGCACCCTGAGTACTGAGCACTAAGCACCCAGAGCACTGAGCACCCAGCACCCCGAGCACGGAGCACCCAGGACCCCGAGCACTGAGTACTGAGCACCCAGCACCCTGAGTACTGAGCACCGAGCTCCCCGAGCACTGAGCACCCTGAGTACTGAGCGCCCAGCACCCCGATCACTTTGCACCCAGCACCCTGAGCACTGAGCACCCAGCACCCCGAGCACTGAGCACCCAGCACCCTGAGTACTGAGCACTGAGCACCCAGCACCCTGTGTACTGAGCACTGAGCACCCAGAGTACTAAGCACCCAGCACCCTGAGTACTGAGCACCCAGGACCCTGAGCACTGAGCACCGAGCACCCCGAGCACTGAGCACCCTGCACCCTGAGCACTCAGCACCCAGCACCCCGAGCACTGAGTACTGAGCACCCAGCACCCTGTGCACTGAGCACCCAGCACCCTGAGCACTGTGCACCCAGCACCCTGAGTACTGAGCACCCAGCACCCCAAGCACTGAGCACCGAGCACTCTGAGTACTGAGCACCCAGCACGCTGAGCACTGAGCACCCAGCACCCCGAGTACTGAGCAACCAGCACCCTGAGTACTGAGCACCCAGCACCCTGAGTACTGAGCACCCAGCACCCCGAGCACTGAGCACCCAGCACCCTGAGCACTGAGCACCCAGCACCCTGAGTACTGAGCACCAAGAACCCTGAGCACTGAGCACCCAGCACCCTGAGCACTGAGAACCCAGCACCCTGAGCACTGAGCACCCAGCACCCTGAGCACTGAGCACCCAGCACCCTGAGCACTGAGCACCCAGCACCCTGAGTACTGAGCACCCAACGAACTGAGCACATAGCACCCCGAGCACTGAGCACCCAGCACCCTGAGTACTGAGCACCCAGCACCCCGAGCACAGAACACCCAGCACCCTGAGTACTGAGCACCGAGCATCCTGAGTACTGAGCACCCAGCACCCCGAGCACTGAGCACCCAGCACCCGGACCACTGAGCACCCAGCACTGAGCACCCAGAACCCTGAGTACTGAGCACCCAGCACCCTGAGAACTGAGCACCGAGCACCCCGAGCACTGAGCACCGGGCACACCGAGCACTGAGCACGCAGCAGCCTGAGTACTGAGCACCCAGCACTCTGAGTACTGAGCACTGAGCACCCTGAGCACTGAGTACCCAGCACCCTGAGCCCTGAGCACCCAGCATCCTGAGCACTGAGTACTGAGCACCCAGCACCCTGAGCACTGAGCACCCAGCACCCTGAGCACTGAGCACCCAGCACGCTGAGTACTGAGCACCCAGCACCCCAAACACTGAGCACCGAGCACCCTGAGAACTGAGCACCGAGCACCTTGAGTACTGAGCACCCAGCACCATGAGTACTGAGCACCGAGTACCCAGAGTACTGAGCAACCTGAGTACTGAGCACCCAGCACCATGAGTACTGAGCACCGAGCACCCTGAGCACTGAGCACCCAGCACCATGAGTACTGAGCACCAAGCACCCTGAGTACTGAGGACCCAGCACCCTGAGTACTGAGCACCCAGCACCCTGAGTTCTGAGCACCCAGCACCCTGAGCACTGAGCACACTGTATACTGAGCAACCAGCACCCTGAGCACTGAGCACCCAGCACCCAGAGCACTGAGCACCCAGCACCCGGAGCACTGAGCACCCAGCACTGAGCACCCAGCACGCTGAGTACTGAGCACCCAGCACCCCAAACACTGAGCACCGAGCACCCTGAGAACTGAGCACCGAGCACCCTGAGTACTGAGCACCCAGCACCATGAGTACTGAGCACCGAGTACCCAGAGTACTGAGCAACCTGAGTACTGAGCACCCAGCACCCCGAGAATGAGCACCCAGCACCATGAGTACTGAGCACCAAGCACCCTGAGTACTGAGCACCCAGCACCCTGAGAAATGAGCACCCAGCACCCTGAGTTCTGAGCACCCAGCACCCTAAGCACTGAGCACACTGAGTACTGAGCAACCAGCAATCTGAGCACTGAGCACCCAGCACCCGAGCACTGTGCACCCAGCACCCCGAGCACTGAGCACTGAGTACCCTGTGCACTGAGCACCGAGCACCCTGAGTACTGAGCACTGAGCACCCTGAGCACTGAGCACCCAGCACCCTGAGCACTGAGCACCCAGCACCCTGAGCACTTAGGACCCAGCACCCTGATCACTGAGGACCCAGCACCACGAGCAGTGAGCACCCAGCACCCTGAGTACTGAGCACCAAGCACCCTGAGCACTGAGCACCCAGCAGCCCGAGCACTGAGCACCCAGCAGGCTGAGTACTGAGCACTGAGCACCCAGCACCCTGAGTACTGAGCACCCAGCACCCCGAGCACTGAGCACCCAGCACCCCGTGCACTGAGCACCCAGCACCCTGAGTACTGACTACCCAGCACCCTGAGCACTGAGCACCCAGCACCCTGAGTACTTATCACCGAGCACCCCGAGCACTGAGCACCCAGCACCCTGAGTACTGAGCAACCAGCACCCTGAGTACTGAGCACCCAGCACCCGGAGTACTGAGCACCAAGCACCCTGAGTACTGAGCACCCAGTACCCTGAGCACTGAACACACAGCACCCTGAGTACTGAGCACCCCGTGCACTGAGCACCCAGCACCCTGAGCTCTGTGCACCCAGCACCTCGAGCTCTGAGCACCCAGCACCGTGAGTACTGAGAACAGATCACCCTGAGTACTGAGCACCCAGCACCCTGAGTACTGAGCCCCCAGCACCCTGAGTTCTGAGGACCCAGCACCCGAAGCACTGAGCACACTGAGTACTGAGCAACCAGCAATCTGAGCACTGAGCACCCAGCACCCGAGCACTGTGCACCCAGCACCCCAAGCACTGAGCACTGAGTACCCTGTGCACTGAGCACCGAGCACCCTGAGTACTGAGCACTGAGCACCCTGAGCACTGAGCACCCAGCACCCTGAGCACTGAGCACCCAGCACCCTGAGCACTTAGGACCCAGCACCCTGATCACTGAGGACCCAGCACCACGAGCAGTGAGCACCCAGCACCCTGAGTACTGAGCACCAAGCACCCTGAGCACTGAGCACCCAGCAGCCCGAGCACTGAGCACCCAGCACGCTGAGTACTGAGCACTGAGCACCCAGCACCCTGAGTACTGAGCACCCAGCACCCCGAGCACTGAGCACCCAGCACCCCGTGCACTGAGCACCCAGCACCCTGAGTACTGAGTACCCAGCACCCTGAGCACTGAGCACCCAGCACCCTGAGTACTTATCACCGAGCACCCCGAGCACTGAGCACCCAGCACCCCGAGAATGAGCACCCAGCACCCTGAGTACTGAGAACCGAGCACCATGAGTACTGAGCACCCAGCACCCTGAGTATTGAGCCCCCAGCACCCTCAGTACTGAGCACTGAGCACACTGTGTACTGAGCAACCAGCGCCCTGAGCACTGAGCAACCAGCACCCCGAGCACTGAGCACCCAGCACCCCGAGCACTGAGCACTATGTACCCTGTGCACTGAGCACCGAGCACCCTGAGTACTGAGCACTGAGCACCCTGAGCACTGAGCACCCAGCACCCTGAGCACTGAGCAACCAGCACCCTGAGCACTGAGGACCCAGCATCCTGAGCACTGAGGACCCAGCACCACGAGCAGTGAGCACACAGCACCCTGAGTACTGAGCACCAAGCACCCTGAGCACTGAGCACCCAGCACCCCGAGCACTGAGCACCCAGCACGCTGAGTACTGAGCACTGAGCACCCAGCACCCTGAGTACTGAGCACCCAGCACACCGAGCACTGAGCACCCAGCACCCCGAGCACTGAGCACTGAGCACCCTGAGTACTGAGCACTGAGCACCCTTAGTACTGAGCACCGAGCACCCTGAGTACTGAGGACCCAGCACCCTGAGCACGGAGCACCCCGAGGACTGAGCACCCAGCACCGTGAGCATTGAGCACACAGCACCTTGAGTACTGAGCACTGAGCACCCCGAGCACTGGGCACCCAGCACCCTAAGTACTGAGCACCCAGCACCCTGAGCACTGAGCAACCAGCACCCCGAGCACTGAGCACCCAGCACCCTGAGTACTGAGCACCCAGCACCCCGAGCACTGTGCACCCAGCACCCTGAGCACTGAGCACCCAGCACCCTGAGTACTGAGCACCCAGCACCCTGAGCACTGAGCACCCAGCACCCCGAGTACTGAGCACCCAGCCCCCTGAGTACTGAGCACTGAGCACCCTGAGCACTGAGCACCCAGCACCCCGAGCACTGAGCACCCAGCACCCTGAGTACTAAGCACCAGGCACCCTGAGTACTGAGCACTCAGCAGCCTGAGTACTGAGCACCGAGCAACCTGAGCACTGAGCACCCAGCACCCTGAGCACGGAGCACCCCGAGGACTGAGCACCCAGCACCCTGAGCACTGAGCACCAAGCACCTTGAGTACTGAGCACCGTGCACATCGAGCACTGAGCACCCAGCACCCTGAGTACTGAGCACCCAGCACCATGAGCACTGATCACCCAGCACCCTGAGCACTGAGCACCCAGCACCCCGAGCACTGAGCACCCAGCACCCTGAGTACTGAGCACCCAACACCCAGAGTACTGAGCACCCAGCACCCTGAGCACTGAGCACCCAGCACCCTGAGTACTGAGCACCCTGAGTACTGAACACCCAGCACCCTGAGCACTGAGCACTGAGCACCCTGAGCACTGAGTACTGAGCACTGAGAAACCTGAGCACTGAGCACCCAGCACCCCGAGTACTGAGCACCAAGCACCCCGAGCACTGAGCACCCAGCGCCCCGAGCATTGAGTACCCAGCACTCCGAGCACTGAGCACTGAGCACCCTGAGCACTGAGCACCCAGCACCCCGAGTACTGAGCACTGAGCACCCTGAGTACTGAGCACCCTGCACCCTGAGCACTGAGTACCCAGCACCCTGAGTACTGAGCACTGAGAACCCTGAGTACTGAGCACCGAGCACCCTGAGTACTGAGCACCCAGCACCCTGATCACTGAGCACGGAGCACCCCGAGGACTGAGCACCCAGCACCCTGAGCACTGAGCACACAGCACCTTGAGTACTGAGCACCGAGCACCAAGAGCACTGAGCACCCAGCACCCTGACTACTGAGCACCCAGCACCCTGAGCACTGAGCACCCACCACCCTGAGCACTGAGCACCCAGCACCCAGAGCACTGATCACCCAGCACCCTGAGTACTGAGCACCCAGCACCCTGAGCACTGAGCACCCAGCACCCTGAGTACTGAGCACCCAGCACCCTGAGTACTGAGCACCCAGCACCTTGAGTACTGAGCACCGAGCACCCCGAGCACTGGGCACCCAACACCCTAAGTACTGAGCACCCAGCAACCTGAGCACTGAGCACCCAGCACCCCGAGCACTGAGCACCCAGCACCCTGAGTACTGAGCACCCAGCACCCCGAGCACTGATCACCCAGCACCCTGAGCACTGAGCACCCAGCACCCTGAGTACTGAGCACCCAGCACCCTGAGCACTGAGCACCCAGCACCCCGAGTACTGAGCACCCAGCCCCCTGAGTACTGAGCACTGAGCACCCTGAGCACTGAGCACCCAGCACCCCGAGCACTGCGCACCCAGCACCCTGAGTACTGAGCACCCGGCACCCTGAGTACTGAGCACTCAGCACCCTGAGTACTGAGCACCGAGCACCCCGAGCACTGAGCACACAGCACCCTGAGCACGGAGCACCCCGAGGACTGAGCACCCAGCACCCTGAGCACTGAGCACCCAGCACCTTGAGTACTGAGCACCGAGCACCTCGAGCACTGAGCACCCAGCACCCTGAGTATTGAGCACCCAGCACCATGAGCACTGAGCACCCAGCACCCTGAGCACTGAGCACCCAGCACCCCGAGCACTGAGCACCCAGCACCCTGAGTACTGAGCACCCAACACCCAGAGTACTGAGCACCCAGCACCCTGAGCACTGAGCACCCAGCACCCTGAGTACTGAGCACCCTGAGTACTAAACACCCAGCACCCTGAGCACTGAGCACTGAGCACCCTGAGCACTGAGTACTGAGCACTGAGCAACCTGAGCACTGAGCACCCAGCACCCCGAGGACTGAGCACCCAGCACCCCGAGAACTGAGCACCCAGCGCCCCGAGCATTGAGCACCCAGCACCCCGAGCACTGAGCACTGAGCACCCTGAGCACTGAGCACCCAGCAACCCGAGTACTGAGCACTGAGCACCCTGAGTACTGAGCACCAAGCACCCCGAGTACTGAGCACTGAGCACCCTGAGTACTGAGTACCCTGCACCCTGAGCACTGAGTACCCAGCACCCTGAGTACTGAGCACTGAGAACCCTGAGTACTGAGCACCGAGCACCCTGAGTACTGAGCAACCAGCACACTGAGCACTGAGCACCCAGCACGCTGAGCACTGAACACTGATCACCCAGCACCCCGAGCACTGAGCGCCCAGCACCCCGAGCACTGAGCACCCAGCACCCTGAGGACTGAGCACCCAGCACCCCGAGCACTGAGCACCCAGCACCCTGAGTACTGAGTACTGAGCACCCAGCACCCTGAGTACTGAGCACCGAGCTCCCCGAGCACTGAGCACCCTGAGTACTGAGCGCCCAGCACCCTGATCACTTTGCACCCAGCACCCTGAGCACTGAGCACCCAGTACCCTGAGCACTGAGCACCCAGCACCCTGAGGACTGAGCACCCAGCACCCCGAGCACTGAGCACCCAGCACCCTGTGTACTGAGCACTGAGCACCCAGAGTACTAAGCACCCAGCACCCTGAGTACTGAGCACCCAGGACCCTGAGCACTGAGCACCGAGCACCCCGAGCACTGAGCACCCTGCACCCTGAGCACTCAGCACCCAGCACCCCGAGCACTGAGTACTGAGCACCCAGCACCCTGTGCACTGAGCACCCAGCACCCTGAGCACTGTGCACCCAGCACCCTGAGTACTGAGCACCCAGCACCCCAAGCACTGAGCACCGAGCACCCTGAGTACTGAGCACCCAGCACGCTGAGCACTGAGCACCCAGCACCCCGAGTACTGAGCAACCAGCACCCTGAGTACTGAGCACCCAGCACCCTGAGTACTGAGCACCCAGCACCCCGAGCACTGAGCACCCAGCACCCTGAGCACTGAGCACCCAGCACCCTGAGTACTGAGCACCAAGAACCCTGAGCACTGAGCACCCAGCACCCTGAGCACTGAGAACCCAGCACCCTGAGCACTGAGCACCCAGCACCCTGAGCACTGAGCACCCAGCACCCTGAGCACTGAGCACCCAGCACCCTGAGTACTGAGCACCCAACGAACTGAGCACATAGCACCCCGAGCACTGAGCACCCAGCACCCTGAGTACTGAGCACCCAGCACCCAGAGCACTGAGCAGCCAGCACCCTGAGTACTGAGCACCGAGCATCCTGAGTACTGAGCACCCAGCACCCCGAGCACTGAGCACCCAGCACCCGGACCACTGAGCACCCAGCAATGAGCACCCAGCACCCTGAGTACTGAGCACCCAGCACCCTGAGAACTGAGCACCGAGCACCCCGAGCACTGAGCACCGGGCACACCGAGCACTGAGCACCCAGCACCCTGAGTACTGAGCACCCAGCACCCTGAGAACTGAGCACCGAGCACCCCGAGCACTGAGCACCGGGCACACCGAGCACTGAGCACGCAGCAGCCTGAGTACTGAGCACCCAGCACTCTGAGTACTGAGCACTGAGCACCCTGAGCACTGAGTACCCAGCACCCTGAGCCCTGAGCACCCAGCATCCTGAGCACTGAGTACTGAGCACCCAGCACCCTGAGCACTGAGCACCCAGCACCCTGAGCACTGAGCACCCAGCACGCTGAGTACTGAGCACCCAGAACCCCAAACACTGAGCACCGAGCACCCTGAGAACTGAGCACCGAGCACCTTGAGTACTGAGCACCCAGCACCATGAGTACTGAGCACCGAGTACCCAGAGTACTGAGCAACCTGAGTACTGAGCACCCAGCACCATGAGTACTGAGCACCGAGCACCCTGAGCACTGAGCACCCAGCACCATGAGTACTGAGCACCAAGCACCCTGAGTACTGAGGACCCAGCACCCTGAGTACTGAGCACCCAGCACCCTGAGTTCTGAGCACCCAGCACCCTGAGCACTGAGCACACTGTATACTGAGCAACCAGCTCCCTGAGCACTGAGCACCCAGCACCCAGAGCACTGAGCACCCAGCACCCGGAGCACTGAGCACCCAGCACTGAGCACCCAGCACGCTGAGTACTGAGCACCCAGCACCCCAAACACTGAGCACCGAGCACCCTGAGAACTGAGCACCGAGCACCCTGAGTACTGAGCACCCAGCACCATGAGTACTGAGCACCGAGTACCCAGAGTACTGAGCAACATGAGTACTGAGCACCCAGCACCCCGAGAATGAGCACCCAGCACCATGAGTACTGAGCACCAAGCACCCTGAGTACTGAGCACCCAGCACCCTGAGAACTGAGCACCCAGCACCCTGAGTTCTGAGCACCCAGCACCCTAAGCACTGAGCACACTGAGTACTGAGCAACCAGCACCCTGAGCACTGAGCACCCAGCACCCGAGCACTGAGCACCCAGCACCCCGAGCACTGAGCACTGAGTACCCTGTGCACTGAGCACCGAGCACCCTGAGTACTGAGCACTGAGCACCCTGAGCACTGAGCACCCAGCACCCTGAGCACTGAGCACCCAGCACCCTGAGCACTTAGGACCCAGCACCCTGATCACTAAGGACCCAGCACCACGAGCAGTGAGCACCCAGCACCCTGAGTACTGAGCACCAAGCACCCTGAGCACTGAGCACCCAGCAGTCCGAGCACTGAGCACCCAGCACGCTGAGTACTGAGCACTGAGCATCCAGCACCCTGAGTACTGAGCACCCAGCACCCCGAGCACTGAGCACCCAGCACCCCGAGCACTGAGCACCCAGCACCCTGAGTACTGAGTACCCAGCACCCTGAGCACTGAGCACACAGCACCCTGAGTACTTATCACCGAGCACCCCGAGCACTGAGCACCCAGCACCCTGAGTACTGAGCAACCAGCACCCTGAGTACTGAGCACCCAGCACCCTGAGTACTGAGCACCCAGCACCCTGAGCACTGAGCACAAAACACGCTGAGTACTGAGCACTGAGCACCCTGAGTACTGAGCACCGAGGACCCTGAGCTCTGAGCACCCAGCAAGCTGAGTACTGAGCACTGAGCACCCTGAGTACTGAGCACCCAGCACCCTGAACACTGAGCAGCCAGCACCCTGAGCACTGAGCACCCAGCACCCCGAGCACTGAGCACCCAGCACCCTGAGCACTGTGCACCCAGCACCCCTAGTACTGAGCACCCAGCACCCCTAGTACTGAGCACCCAGCACCCGGAGTACTGAGCACCAAGCACCCTGAGTACTGAGCACCCAGTACCCTGAGCACTGAACACACAGCACCCTGAGTACTGAGCACCCCGTGCACTGAGCACCCAGCACCCTGAGCTCTGTGCACCCAGCACCTCGAGCTCTGAGCACCCAGCACCCTGAGTACTGAGAACAGATCACCCTGAGTACTGAGCACCCAGCACCCTGAGTACTGAGCCCCCAGCACCCTGAGTACTGAGCACCCAGTACCCCGAGCACTGAGCACCCAGCACCCCGAGAATGAGCACCCAGCACCCTGAGTACTGAGAACCGAGCACCATGAGTACTGAGCACCCAGCACCCTGAGTATTGAGCCCCCAGCACCCTGAGTACTGAGCACTGAGCACACTGTGTACTGAGCAACCAGCACCCTGAGCACTGAGCACCCAGCACCCCGAGCACTGAGCACCCAGCACCCCGAGCACTGAGCACTGAGTACCCTGTGCACTGAGCACCGAGCACCCTGAGTACTGAGCACTGAGCACCCTGAGCACTGAGCACCCAGCACCCCGAGCACTGAGCACCCAGCACGCTGAGTACTGAGCACTGAGCACCCAGCACCCTGAGCACTGAGGACCCAGCACTCTGAGCACTGAGGACCCAGCACCACGAGCAGTGAGCACACAGCACCCTGAGTACTGAGCACCAAGCACCCTGAGCACTGAGCACCCAGCACCCCGAGCACTGAGCACCCAGCACGCTGAGTACTGAGCACTGAGCACCCAGCACCCTGAGTACTGAGCACCCAGCACACCGAGCACTGAGCACCCAGCACCCCGGGCACTGAGCACTGAGCACCCTGAGTACTGAGCACTGAGCACCCTTAGTACTGAGCACCGAGCACCCTGAGTACTGAGGACCCAGCACCCTGAGCACGGAGCACCCCGAGGACTGAGCACCCAGCACCGTGAGCATTGAGCACACAGCACCTTGAGTACTGAGCAACCAGCACCCCGAGCACTGAGCACCCAGCACCCTGAGTACTGAGCACCCAGCACCCCGAGCACTGTGCACCCAGCTCCCTGAGCACTGAGCACCCAGCACCCTGAGTACTGAGAACCCAGCACCCTGAGCACTGAGCACCCAGCACCCCGAGTACTGAGCACCCAGCCCCCTGAGTACTGAGCACTGAGCACCCTGAGCACTGAGCACCCAGCACCCCGAGCACTGAGCACCCAGCACCCTGAGTACTAAGCACCAGGCACCCTGAGTACTGAGCACTCAGCAGCCTGAGTACTGAGCACCGAGCAACCCGAGCACTGAGCACCCAGCACCCTGAGCACGGAGCACCCCGAGGACTGAGCACCCAGCACCCTGAGCACTGAGCACCAAGCACCTTGAGTACTGAGCACCGTGCACCTCGAGCACTGAGCACCCAGCACCCTGAGTACTGAGCACCCAGCACCATGAGCACTGATCACCCAGCACCCTGAGCACTGAGCACCCAGCAACCCGAGCACTGAGCACCCAGCACCCTGAGTACTGAGCACCCAACACCCAGAGTACTGAGCACCCAGCACCCTGAGCACTGAGCACCCAGCACCCTGAGTACTGAGCACCCTGAGTACTGAACACCCAGCACCCTGAGCACTGAGCACTGAGCACCCTGAGCACTGAGTACTGAGCACTGAGAAACCTGAGCACTGAGCACCCAGCACCCCGAGTACTGAGCACCAAGCACCCCGAGCACTGAGCACCCAGCACCCCGAGCATTGAGTACCCAGCACTCCGAGCACTGAGCACTGAGCACCCTGAGCACTGAGCACCCAGCACCCCGAGTACTGAGCACTGAGCACCCTGAGTACTGAGCACCCTGCACCCTGAGCACTGAGTACCCAGCACCCTGAGTACTGAGCACTGAGAACCCTGAGTACTGAGCACCGAGCACCCCGAGGACTGAGCACCCAGCACCCTGAGCACTGAGCACACAGCACCTTGAGTACTGAGCACCGAGCACCAAGAGCACTGAGCACCCAGCACCCTGACTACTGAGCACCCAGCACCCTGAGCACTGAGCACCCACCACCCTGAGCACTGAGCACCCAGCACCCCGAGCACTGATCACCCAGCACCCTGAGTACTGAGCACCCAGCACCCTGAGCACTGAGCACCCAGCACCCTGAGTACTGAGCACCCAGCACCCTGAGTACTGAGCACCCAGCACCTTGAGTACTGAGCACCGAGCACCCCGAGCACTGGGCACCCAGCACCCTAAGTACTGAGCACCCAGCAACCTGAGCACTGAGCACCCAGCACCCCGAGCACTGAGCACCCAGCACCCTGAGTACTGAGCACCCAGCACCCCGAGCACTGAGCACCCAGCACCCTGAGCACTGAGCACCCAGCACCCTGAGTACTGAGCACCCAGCACCCTGAGCACTGAGCACCCAGCCCCCTGAGTACTGAGCACTGAGCACCCTGAGCACTGAGCACCCAGCACCCCGAGCACTGCGCACCCAGCACCCTGAGTACTGAGCACCCGGCACCCTGAGTACTGAGCACTCAGCACCCTGAGTACTGAGCACCGAGCACCCCGAGCACTGAGCACACAGCACCCTGAGCACGGAGCACCCCGAGGACTGAGCACCCAGCACCCTGAGCACTGAGCACCCAGCACCTTGAGTACTGAGCACCGAGCACCTCGAGCACTGAGCACCCAGCACCCTGAGTATTGAGCACCCAGCACCATGAGCACTGAGCACCCAGCACCCTGAGCACTGAGCACCCAGCACCCCGAGCACTGAGCACCCAGCACCCTGAGTACTGAGCACCCAACACCCAGAGTACTGAGCACCCAGCACCCTGAGCACTGAGCACCCAGCACCCTGAGTACTGAGCACCCTGAGTACTAAACACCCAGCACCCTGAGCACTGAGCACTGAGCACCCTGAGCACTGAGTACTGAGCACTGAGCAACCTGAGCACTGAGCACCCAGCACCCCGAGTACTGAGCACCCAGCACCCCGAGAACTGAGCACCCAGCGCCCCGAGCATTGAGCACCCAGCACCCCGAGCACTGAGCACTGAGCACCCTGAGCACTGAGCACCCAGCACCCCGAGTACTGAGCACTGAGCACCCTGAGAACTGAGCACCAAGCACCCCGAGTACTGAGCACTGAGCACCCTGAGTACTGAGTACCCTGCACCCTGAGCACTGAGTACCCAGCACCCTGAGTACTGAGCACTGAGAACCCTGAGTACTGAGCACCGAGCACCCTGAGTACTGAGCACCCAGCACCCTGATCAATGAGCACGGAGCACCCCGAGGACTGAGCACCCAGCACCCTGAGCACTGAGCACACAGCACCTTGAGTACTGAGCACCGAGCACCCCGAGCACTGAGCACCCAGCACCCTGACTACTGAGCACCCAGCACACTGAGCACTGAGCAAGGAGCACACTGAGCACTGAGCACTGAGCACCCAGCACGCAGAGCACTGAACACTGATCACCCAGCACCCCGAGCACTGAGCGCCCAGCACCCCGAGCACTGAGCACCCAGCACCCCGAGCACTGAGCACCCAGCACCCCGAGCACTGAGCACCCAGCACCCTGAGCACTGAGCACCCAGCACCCTGAGCACTGAGCACCCAGCACCCTGAGTACTGAGCAACCAGCACCCTGAGTACTGAGCACCCAGCACCCTGAGTACTGAGCACCGAGCACCGCGAGCACTGAGCACCCAGCACCCTGAGCACTGAGCACAATGAGGACTGAGCACCCAGCACCCTGAGCACTGAGCACCCAGCACCCCGAGCACTGAGCACCCAGCACCCTGAGTACTGAGCACCCTGAGTACTGAGCACTGAGCACCAAGCACCCTGAGTACTGAGCACCTTGAGGACTGAGCACCCAGCACCCTGTGTACTGAGCACCCAGCACCCTGAGCACTGAGTACCCAGCACCCTGTGTACTGAGCACTGAGAACCCTGAGTACTGAGCACCGAGCACCCTGAGTACTGAGCACCCAGCACCCCAAGCACTGAGCACCGAGCACCCTGAGTACTGAGCACCCAGCACGCTGAGCACTGAGCACCCAGCACCCCGAGTACTGAGCAACCAGCACCCTGAGTACTGAGCACCCAGCACCCCGAGCACTGAGCACCCAGCACCCTGAGCACTGAGCACCAAGCACCCTGAGTACTGAGCACCAAGCACCCTGAGCACTGAGCACCCAGCACCCTGAGCACTGAGAACCCAGCACCCTGAGCACTGTGCACCCAGCACCCTGAGCACTGAGCACCCAGCACCCTGAGCACTGAGCACCCAGCACCCTGATTACTGAGCACCCAACGTACTGAGCACCGAGCACCCCGAGCATTGAGCACCCAGCACCCTGAGTACTGAGCACCCAGCACCCCGAGCACTGAGCACCCAGCACCCTGAGTACTGAGCACTGAGCACCCTGAGTACTGAGCACCCAGCACCCGGAGCACTGAGCACCCAGCACTGAGCACCCAGCTCCCTGAGTACTGAGCACCCAGCACCCTGAGAACTGAGCACCGAGCACCCCGAGCACTGAGCACCGGGTACACCGAGCACTGAGCACCCAGCACCCTGAGTACTGAGCACCGAGCACCCTGAGTACTGAGCACCCAGCACCCTGATCACTGAGCACGAAGCACCCCGAGCACTGAGCACCCAGCACCCTGACTACTGAGCACCCAGCACCCTGAGCACTGAGCAACCAGCACACTGAGCACTGAGCACTGAGCACCCAGCACGCTGAGCACTGAACACTGAGCACCCAGCACCCCAAGCACTGAGCGCCCAGCACCCCAAGCACTGAGCACCCAGCACCCTGAGCACTGAGCACCCAGCACCCCGAGCACTGAGCACCCAGCACCCTGAGCACTGAGCACCCAGCACCCTGAGTACTGAGCACCCAGCACCCTGAGTACTGAGCACCGAGCACCGCGAGCACTGAGCACCCAGCACCCTGAGCACTGAGCACCCTGAGGACTGAGCACCCAGCACCCTGAGCACTGAGCACCCAGCACCCCGAGCACTGAGCACCCAGCACCCTGTGTACTGAGCACCCTGAGTACTGAGCACTGAGCACCAAGCACCCTGAGTACTGAGCACCTTGAGGACTGAGCACCCAGCACCCTGTGTACTGAGCACCCAGCACCCTGAGTACTGAGCACCGGTCAACCTGAGCACTGAGCACCCAGCACCCCGAGCTCTGAGCACCCAGCACAATGAGTACTGAGCACCCAGCACCCTGCGCACTGAGCACCCAGCACCCTGAGTACTGAGCACCCAGCACCCTGAGTACTGAGCACCCAGCACCCTGGGCACTGAGCACCCAGCACCCTGAGTACTGAGCACCGAGCACCCTGAGTACTGAGTACCCAGTACCCTGAGTACTGAGCACCCACTACCCTGAGTACTGAGCACCCAGCACTGAGCACCCAGCACCCTGAGTACTGAGCACCCAGCACCCTGAGAACTGAGCACCGAGCACCCCGAGCACTGAGCACCGGGTACACCGAGCACTGAGCACCCAGCACCCTGAGTACTGAGCACCCAGCACCCTGAGTACTGAGCACTGAGCACCCTGAGCACTGAGTACCCAGCACCCTGAGCACTGAGCCCCCAGCATCCTGAGCACTGAGTACTGAGCACCCAGCACCCTGAGCACTGAGCACCCAGCACCCTGAGCACTGAGCACCCAGCACGCTGAGTACTGAGCACCCAGCACCCCAAACACTGAGCACCGAGCACCCTGAGAACTGAGCACCGAGCACCTTGAGTACTGAGCACCCAGCACCATGAGTACTGAGCACCGAGTACCCAGAATACTGAGCAACCTGAGTACTGAGCACCCAGCACCCCGAGAATGAGCACCCAGCGCCATGAGTACTGAGCACCCAGCACCCAGAGCACTGAGCACCCAGCACCATGAGTACTGAGCGCCAAGCACCCTGAGTACTGAGGACCCAGCACCCTGAGTACTGAGCACCCAGCACCCTGAGTTCTGAGCACCCAGCGCCCTGAGCACTGAGCACACTGTGTACTGAGCAACCAGCACCCTGAGCACTGAGCACCCAGCACCCAGAGCACTGAGCACCCAGCACCCGGAGCACTGAGCACCCAGCATTGAGCACCCAGCACGCTGAGTACTGAGCACCCAGCACCCCAAACACTGCGCACCGAGCACCCTGAGAACTGAGCACCGAGCACCCTGAGTACTGAGCACCCAGCACCATTAGTACTGAGCACCGAGTACCCAGGGTACTGAGCAACCTGAGTACTGAGCACCCAGCACCCCGAGAATGAGCACCCAGCACCATGAGTACTGAGCACCGAGCACCCTGAGCACTGAGCACCCAGCACCATGAGTACTGAGCACCAAGCACCCTGAGTACTGAGCACCCAGCACCCTGAGAACTGAGCACCCAGCACCCTGAGTTCTGAGCACCCAGCACCCTGAGCACTGAGCACACTGAGTACTGAGCAACCAGCACCCTGTGTACTGAGCACCCAGCACCCCGAGCACTGAGCACCCAGCACCCCGAGCACTGAGCACTGAGTATCCTGTGCACTGAGCACCGAGCACCCTGAGTACTGAGCACTTAGCACCCTGAGCACTGAGCACCCAGCACCCTGAGCACTGAGGACCCAGCACCCTGAGCACTGAGGACCCAGCACCACAAGCAGTGAGCACCCAGCACCCTGAGTACAGAGCACCAAGCACCCTGAGCACTGAGCACCCAGCACCCCGAGCACTGAGCACCCAGCACGCTGAGTACTGAGCACTGAGCACCCAGCACCCTGAGTACTGAGCACCCAGCACCCCAAGCACTGAGCACCCAGCACCCCGAGCACTGAGCACTGAGCACCCTGAGTACTGAGCACTGAGCACCCTTAGTACTGAGTACCGAGCACCCTGAGTACTGAGCACACAGCACCCTGAGCACGGAGCAAACCGAGGACTGAGCACCCAGCACCGTGAGCACTGTGCACCCAGCACCTTGAGTACTGAGCACCGAGCACCCCGAGCACTGGGCACCCAGCACCCTAAGTACTGAGCACCCAGCACCCTGAGCACTGAGCACACAGCACCCCGAGCACTGAGCACCCAGCACCCTGAGTACTGAGCACCCAGCACCCCGAGCACTGAGCACCCAGCACCCTGAGCACTGAGCACCCAGCACCCTGAGTAATGAGCACCCAGCACCCTGAGCACTGAGCACCCAGCACCCCGAGTACTGAGCACCCAGCCCCCTGAGTACTGAGCACTGAGCACCCTGAGTACTGAGTACCGAGCACCCTGAGTACTGAGCACACAGCACCCTGAGCACGGAGCAACCCGAGGACTGAGCACCCAGCACCGTGAGCATTGTGCACCCAGCACCTTGAGTACTGAGCACCGAGCACCCCGAGCACTGGGTACCCAGCACCCTGAGTACTGAGCACCCAGCACCCTGAGTACTGAGCACCGAGCACCCCGAGCACTGAGCACCCAGCACCCTGAGCACTGAGCACCAAGCACCTTGAGTACTGAGCACCGAGCACCTCGAGCACTGAGCACCCAGCACCCTGAGTACTGACCACCCAGCACCATGAGCACTGAGCACCCAGCACCCTGAGCACTGAGCACCCAGCACCCCGAGCACTGAGCACCCAGCACCGTGAGTACTGAGCACCCAACACCCAGAGTACTGAGCACCCAGCACCCTGAGCACTGAGCACCCAGCACCCTGAGTACTGAGCACCCTGAGTACTGAACACCCAGCACCCTGAGCACTGAGCACTGAGCACCCTGAGCACTGAGTACTGAGCACTGAGCAACCTGAGCACTGAGCACCCAGCTCCACGAGTACTGAGCACCCAGCACCACGAGCACTGAGCACCCAGCGCCCTGAGCATTGAGTACCCAGCACACCGAGCACTGAGCACTGAGCACCCTGAGCACTGAGCACCCAGCACACCGAGTACTGAGCACTGAGCACCCTGAGTACTGAGCACTGAGAACCCTGAGTAATGAGCACCGAGCACCCTGAGTACTGAGCACCCAGCACCCTGATCACTGAGCACGGAGCACCCCGAGGACTGAGCTCCCAGCACCCTGAGCACTGAGCACACAGCACCTTGAGTACTGAGCACCGAGCACCCCGAGCACTGAGCACCCAGCACCCTGACTACTGAGCACCCAGCACCCTGAGCACTGAGCAACCAGCACACTGAGCACTGAGCACTGAGCACCCAGCACGCTGAGCACTGAACACTGAGCACCCAGCACCCCGAGCACTGAGCGCCCAGCACCCCGAGCACTGAGCACCCAGCACCCCGAGCACTGAGCACCCAGCACCCCGAGCACTGAGCACCCAGCACCCCGAGCACTGAGCACCCAGCACCCTGAGCACTGAGCACCCAGCACCCTGAGTACTGAGCAACCAGCACCCTGAGTACTGAGCACCCAGCACCCTGAGTTCTGAGCACCGAGCACCACGAGCACTGAGCACCCAGCACCCTGAGCACTGAGCACCCTGAGGACTGAGCACCCAGCACCCTGAGCACTGAGCACCCAGCACCCTGAGCACTGAGCACCCAGCACCCTGAGTACTGAGCACCCTGAGTACTGAGCACTGAGCACCAAGCACCCTGAGTACTGAGCACCTTGAGGACTGAGCACCCAGCACCCTGTGTACTGAGCACCCAGCACCCTGAGTACTGAGCACCGATCAACCTGAGCACTGAGCACCCAGCACCCCGAGCTCTGAGCACCCAGCACACTGAGTACTGAGCACCCAGCACCCTGAGCACTGAGCACCCAGCACCCTGAGTACTGAGCACCCAGCACCCTGAGTAATGAGCACCCAGCACCCTGGGCACTGAGGACCCAGCACCCTGAGTACTGAGCACCGAGCACCCTGAGTACTGAGTACCCAGTACCCTGAGTACTGAGCACCCAGCATCCTGAGCACTGAGCACCCAGGACCCTGAGCACTGAGCACCCACCACCCTGAGTACTGAGCACCCAGCACCCTGAGTACTGAACACCCAGCACCCTGAGCACTGAGCACTGAGCACCCTGAGCACTGAGTACTGAGCACTGAGCACCCTGAGCACTGAGCACCCAGCACCCCGAGTACTGAGCAACCAGCACCCCGAGCACTGAGCACCCAGCGCCCCGATCACTGAGAACCCAGCACCCCGAGTACTGAGCACTGAGCACCCTGAGTACTGAGCACCAAGCACCCCGAGTACTGAGCACTGAGCACCCTGAGTACTGAGCACCCAGCACCACGAGCGCTGAGCACCCAGCGCCCCGATCACTGAGAACACAGCACCCTGAGTACTGAGCACCCAGCACCCTGAGAACTGAGCACCGAGCACCCCGAGCACTGAGCACCGGGTACACCGAGCACTGAGCACCCAGCACCCTGAGTACTGAGCACCCAGCACCCTGAGTACTGAGCACTGAGCACCCTGAGCACTGAGTACCCAGCACCCTGAGCACTGAGCCCCCAGCATCCTGAGCACTGAGTACTGAGCACCCAGCACCCTGAGCACTGAGCACCCAGCACCCTGAGCACTGAGCACCCAGCACGCTGAGTACTGAGCACCCAGCACCCCAAACACTGAGCACGGAGCACCCTGAGAACTGAGCACCGAGCACCTTAAGTACTGAGCACCCAGCACCATGAGTACTGAGCACCGAGTACCCAGAATACTGAGCAACCTGAGTACTGAGCACCCAGCACCCCGAGAATGAGCACCCAGCACCATGAGTACTGAGCACCCAGCACCCTGAGCACTGAGCACCCAGCACCATGAGTACTGAGCACCAAGCACCCTGAGTACTGAGGACCAAGCACCCTGAGTACGAGCACCCAGCACCCTGAGTTCTGAGCACCCAGCGCCTTGAGCACTGAGCACACTGTGTACTGAGCAACCAGCACCCTGAGCACTGAGCACCCAGCACCCAGAGCACTGAGCACCCAGCACCCGGAGCACTGAGCACCCAGCATTGAGCACCCAGCACGCTGAGTACTGAGCACCCAGCACCCCAAACACTGAGCACCGAGCACCCTGAGAACTGAGCACCGAGCACCCTGAGTACTGAGCACCCAGCACCATTAGTACTGAGCAGCGAGTACCCAGAGTACTGAGCAACCTGAGTACTGAGCACCCAGCACCCCGAGAATGAGCACCCAGCACCATGAGTACTGAGCACCGAGCACCCTGAGCACTGAGCACCCAGCACCATGAGTACTGAGCACCAAGCACCCTGAGTACTGAGCACCCAGCACCCTGAGAACTGAGCACCCAGCACCCTGAGTTCTGAGCACCCAGCACCCTGAGCACTGAGCACACTGAGTACTGAGCAACCAGCACCCTGAGCACTGAGCACCCAGCACCCCGAGCACTGAGCACCCAGCACCCCAAGCACTGAGCACTGAGTACCCTGTGCACTGAGCACCGAGCACCCTGAGTACTGAGCACTTAGCACCCTGAGCACTGAGCACCCAGCACCCTGAGCACTGAGGACCCAGCACCCTGAGCACTGAGGACCCAGCACCACGAGCAGTGAGCACCCAGCACCCCGAGCACTGAGCACCCAGCACCCTGAGTACTGAGCACCGAGCACCCTGAGTACTGAGTACCCAGTACCCTGAGTACTGAGCACCCAGCACCCTGAGTTCTGAGCACTGAGCACCACGAGCACTGAGCACCCAGCACCCTGAGCACTGAGCACCCTGAGGACTGAGCACCCAGCACCCTGAGCACTGAGCACCCAGCACCCTGAGCACTGAGCACCCAGCACCCTGAGTACTGAGCACCCTGAGTACTGAGCACTGAGCACCAAGCACCCTGAGTACTGAGCACCTTGAGGACTGAGCACCCAGCACCCTGTGTACTGAGCACCCAGCACCCTGAGTACTGAGCACCGATCAACCTGAGCACTGAGCACCCAGCACCCCGAGCTCTGAGCACCCAGCACACTGAGTACTGAGCACCCAGCACCCTGAGCACTGAGCACCCAGCACCCTGAGTACTGAGCACCCAGCACCCTGAGTAATGAGCACCCAGCACCCTGGGCACTGAGCACCCAGCACCCTGAGTACTGAGCACCGAGCACCCTGAGTACTGAGTACCCAGTACCCTGAGTACTGAGCACCCAGCATCCTGAGCACTGAGCACCCAGGACACTGAGCACTGAGCACCCACCACCCTGAGTACTGAGCACCCAGCACCCTGAGTACTGAACACCCAGCACCCTGAGCACTGAGCACTGAGCACCCTGAGCACTGAGTACTGAGCACTGAGCACCCTGAGCACTGAGCACCCAGCACCCCGAGTACTGAGCAACCAGCACCCCGAGCACTGAGCACCCAGCGCCCTGATCACTGAGAACCCAGCACCCCGAGTACTGAGCACTGAGCACCCTGAGTACTGAGCACCAAGCACCCCGAGTACTGAGCACTGAGCACCCTGAGTACTGAGCACCCAGCACCCTGAGCATTGAGTACCCAGCACCCTGAGTACTGAGCACTGAGAACCCTGAGTACTGAGCACCGAGCACCCTGAGTACTGAGCACCCAGCACCCCAAGCACTGAGCACCGAGCACCCTGAGTACTGAGCACCCAGCAGCCCGAGTACTGAGCACCCAGCACCCCGAGCGCTGAGCACCCAGCGCCCCGAGCACTGAGAACACAGCACCCTGAGTACTGAGCACCCAGCACCCTGAGAACTGAGCACCGAGCACCCCGAGCACTGAGCACCGGGTACACCGAGCACTGAGCAGCCAGCACCCTGAGTACTGAGCACCCAGCACCCTGAGTACTGAGCACTGAGCACCCTGAGCACTGAGTACCCAGCACCCTGAGCACTGAGCCCCCAGCATCCTGAGCACTGAGTACTGAGCACCCAGCACCCTGAGCACTGAGCACCCAGCACCCTGAGCACTGAGCACCCAGCACGCTGAGTACTGAGCACCCAGCACCCCAAACACTGAGCACGGAGCACCCTGAGAAATGAGCACCGAGCACCTTAAGTACTGAGCACCCAGCACCATGAGTACTGAGCACCGAGTACCCAGAATACTGAGCAACCTGAGTACTGAGCACCCAGCACCCCGAGAATGAGCACCCAGCACCATGAGTACTGAGCACCCAGCACCCTGAGCACTGAGCACCCAGCACCATGAGTACTGAGCACCAAGCACCCTGAGTACTGAGGACCCAGCACCCTGAGTACTGAGCACCCAGCACCCTGAGTTCTGAGCACCCAGCGCCTTGAGCACTGAGCACACTGTGTACTGAGCAACCAGCACCCTGAGCACTGAGCACCCAGCACCCAGAGCACTGAGCACCCAGCACCCGGAGCACTGAGCACCCAGCATTGAGCACCCAGCACGCTGAGTACTGAGCACCCAGCACCCCAAACACTGAGCACCGAGCACCCTGAGAACTGAGCACCGAGCACCCTGAGTACTGAGCACCCAGCACCATTAGTACTGAGCACCGAGTACCCAGAGTACTGAGCAACCTGAGTACTGAGCACCCAGCACCCCGAGAATGAGCACCCAGCACCATGAGTACTGAGCACCGAGCACCCTGAGCACTGAGCACCCAGCACCATGAGTACTGAGCACCAAGCACCCTGAGTACTGAGCACCCAGCACCCTGAGAACTGAGCACCCAGCACCCTGAGTTCTGAGCACCCAGCACCCTGAGCACTGAGCACACTGAGTACTGAGCAACCAGCACCCTGAGCACTGAGCACCCAGCACCCCGAGCACTGAGCACCCAGCACCCCGAGCACTGAGCACTGAGTACCCTGTGCACTGAGCACCGAGCACCCTGAGTACTGAGCACTTAGCACCCTGAGCACTGAGCACCCAGCACCCTGAGCACTGAGGACCCAGCACCCTGAGCACTGAGGACCCAGCACCACGAGCAGTGAGCACCCAGCACCCTGAGTACTGAACACCAAGCACCCTGAGCACTGAGCACCCAGCACCCCGAGCACTGAGCACCCAGCACGCTGAGTACTGAGCACTGAGCACCCAGCACACTGAGTACTGAGCACCCAGCACCCCGAGCACTGAGCACCCAGCACCCCGAGCACTGAGCACTGAGCACCCTGAGTAATGAGCACTGAGCACCCTTAGTACTGAGCACTGAGCACCCTGAGTACTGAGCACCCAGCACCCTGAGCACGGAGCACCCAGCACCTTGAGTACTGAACACCGAGCACCCCGAGCACTGGGCACCCAGCACCCTAAGTACTGAGCACCCAGCACCCTGAGCACTGAGCACCCAGCACCAAGAGCACTGAGCACCCAGCACCCTGAGTACTGAGCACCCAGCACCCCGAGCACTGAGCACCCAGCACCCTGAGCACTGAGCACCCAGCACCCTGAGTACTGAGCACCCAGCACCCTGATCACTGAGCACCCAGCAACCCGAGTATGAGCACCCAGCACCATGAGTACTGAGCACCGAGCACCCTGAGCACTGAGCACCCAGCACCATGAGTACTGAGCACCAAGCACCCTGAGTACTGAGCACCCAGCACCCTGAGAACTGAGCACCCAGCACCCTGAGTTCTGAGCCTCCAGCACCCTGAGCACTGAGCACACTGAGTACTGAGCAACCAGCACACTGAGCACTGAGCACCCAGCACCCCGAGCACTGAGCACCCAGCACCCCGAGCACTGAGCACTGAGTACCCTGTGCACTGAGCACCGAGCACCCTGAGTACTGAGCACTTAGCACCCTGAGCACTGAGCACCCAGCACCCTGAGCACTGAGGACCCAGCACCCTGAGCACTGAGGACCCAGCACCACGAGCAGTGAGCACCCAGCACCCTGAGTACTGAGCACCAAGCACCCTGAGCACTGAGCACCCAGCACCCCGAGCACTGAGCACCCAGCACCCCGAGCACTGAGCACTGAGCACCCTGAGTACTGAGCACCCAGCACCCTGAGCACGGAGCACCCCGAGGACTGAGCACCCAGCACCGTGAGCACTGTGCACCCAGCACCCTGAGTACTGAGCACTTAGCACCCTGAGCACTGAGCACCCAGCACCCTGAGCACTGAGGACCCAGCACCCTGAACACTGAGGACCCAGCACCACGAGCAGTGAGCACCCAGCACCCTGAGTACTGAGCACCAAGCACCCTGAGCACTGAGCACCCAGCACCCCGAGTACTGAGCACCCAGCCCCCTGAGTACTGAGCACTGAGCACCCTGAGTACTGAGCACCCAGCACCCCGAGCACTGAGCACCCAGCACCCTGAGTACTGAGCACCGAGCACCCCGATCACTGAGCACCCAGCACCCTGAGCACGGAGCACCCCGAGGACTGAGCACCCAGCACCCTGAGCACTGAGCACCAAGCACCTTGAGTACTGAGCACCGAGCACCTCGAGCACTGAGCACCCAGCACCCTGAGTACTGACCACCCAGCACCATGAGCACTGAGCAACCAGCACCCTGAGCACTGAGCATCCAGCACCCCGAGCACTGAGCACCCAGCACCCTGAGTACTGAGCACCCAACACCCAGAGTACTGAGCACCCAGCACCCTGAGCACTGAGCACCCAGCACCCTGAGTACTGAGCACCCTGAGTACTGAACACCCAGCACCCTGAGCACTGAGCACTGAGCACCCTGAGCACTGAGTACTGAGCACTGAGCAACCTGAGCACTGAGCACCCAGCACCCCGAGTACTGAGCACCCAGCACCACGAGCACTGAGCACCCAGCGCCCCGAGCATTGAGTACCCAGCACTCCGAGCACTGAGCACTGAGCACCCTGAGCACTGAGCACCCAGCACCCCGAGTACTGAGCACTGAGCACCCTGAGTACTGAGCACTGAGAACCCTGAGTAATGAGCACCGAGCACCCTGAGTACTGAGCACCCAGCACCCTGATCACTGAGCACGGAGCACCCCGAGGACTGAGCACCCAGCACCCTGAGCACTGAGCACACAGCACCTTGAGTACTGAGCACCGAGCACCCCGAGCACTGAGCACCCAGCACCCTGACTACTGAGCACCCAGCACCCTGAGCACTGAGCAACCAGCACACTGAGCACTGAACACTGAGCACCCAGCACCCCGAGCACTGAACACTGAGCACCCAGCACCCCGAGCACTGAGCGCCCAGCACCCCGAGCACTGAGCACCCAGCACCCCGAGCACTGAGCACCCAGCACCCCGAGCACTGAGCGCCCAGCACCCTGAGCACTGAGCACCCAGCACCCTGAGCACTGAGCACCCAGCACCCTGAGTACTGAGCAACCAGCACCCTGAGTACTGAGCACCCAGCACCCTGAGTTCTGAGCACCGAGCACCGCGAGCACTGAGCACCCAGCACCCTGAGCACTGAGCACCCTGAGGACTGAGCACCCAGCACCCTGAGCACTGAGCACCCAGCACCCTGAGCACTGAGCACCCAGCACCCTGAGTACTGAGCACCCTGAGTACTGAGCACTGAGCACCAAGCACCCTGAGTACTGAGCACCTTGAGGACTGAGCACCCAGCACCCTGTGTACTGAGCACCCAGCACCCTGAGTACTGAGCACCGATCAACCTGAGCACAGAGCACCCAGCACCCCGAGCTCTGAGCACCCAGCACACTGAGTACTGAGCACCCAGCACCCTGAGCACTGAGCACCCAGCACAAGGAGTACTGAGCACCCAGCACCCTGAGTACTGAGCACCCAGCACCCTGGGCACTGAGCACCCAGCACCCTGAGTACTGAGCACCGAGCACCCTGAGTACTGAGTACCCAGTACCCTGAGTACTGAGCACCCAGCATCCTGAGCACTGAGCACCCAGGACCCTGAGCACTGAGCACCCACCACCCTGAGTACTGAGCACCCAGCACCCTGAGTACTGAACACCCAGCACCCTGAGCACTGAGCACTGAGCACCCTGAGCACTGAGTACTGAGCACTGAGCACCCTGAGCACTGAGCACCCAGCACCCCGAGTACTGAGCACTGAGCACCCTGAGTCCTGAGCACCAAGCACCCCGAGTACTGAGCACTGAGAACCCTGAGTACTGAGCACCGAGCACCCTGAGTACTGAGCACCCAGCACCCTGAGCATTGAGTACCCAGCACCCTGAGTACTGAGCACTGAGAACCCTGAGTACTGAGCAACCAGCACCCCGAGCACTGAGCACCCAGCGCCCCGAGCACTGAGAACCCAGCACCCCGAGTACTGAGCACTGAGCACCCTGAGTCCTGAGCACCAAGCACCCCGAGTACTGAGCACTGAGCACCCTGAGTACTGAGCACCCAGCACCCTGAGCATTGAGTACCCAGCACCCTGAGTACTGAGCACTGAGAACCGTGAGTACTGAGCACCGAGCACCCTGAGTACTGAGCACCCAGCACCCCAAGCACTGAGCACCGAGCACCCTGAGTACTGAGCACCCAGCACGCTGAGCACTGAGCACCCAGCACCCCGAGTACTGAGCACCCAGCACCCCGAGCGCTGAGCACCCAGCCCCCCGAGCACTGAGAACCCAGCACCCTGAGTACTGAGCACTGAGCACCCTGAGTACTGAGCACCAAGCACCCCGAGTACTGAGCACTGAGCACCCTGAGTACTGAGCACCCAGCACCCTGAGCACTGAGTACCCAGCACCCTGTGTACTGAGCACTGTGAACCCTGAGTACTGATCACCGAGCACCCTGAGTACTGAGCACCCAGCACCCCATGCACTGAGCACCGAGCACCCTGAGTACTGAGCACCCAGCACGCTGAGCACTGAGCACCCAGCACCCCGAGTACTGAGCAACCAGCACCCTGAGTACTGAGCAATCTGCACCCCGAGCACTGAGCACCCAGCACCCTGAGCACTGAGCACCAAGAACCCTGTGTACTGAGCACCAAGCACCCTGAGCACTGAGCACCCAGCACCCTGAGCACTGAGAACCCAGCACCCTGAGCACTGAGCACCCAGCACCCTGAGCACTGAGCACCCAGCACCCTGAGCACTGAGCACCCAGCACCCTGAGTACTGAGCACCCAACGTACTGAGCACCGAGCACCCCGAACACTGAGCACCCAGCACCCTGAGTACTGAGCACCCAGCACCCCGAGCACTGAGCACCCAGCACCCTGAGTACTGAGCACCGAGCACCCTGAGTACTGAGCAGCCAGCACCCCGAGCACTGAGCACCCAGCACCCGGAGCACTGAGCACCCAGCACTGAGCACCCAGCACCCTGAGTACTGAGCACCCAGCACCCTGAGAACTGAGCACCGAGCACCCCGAGCACTGAGCACCGGGTACACAGAGCACTGAGCACCCAGCACCCTGAGTACTGAGCACCCAGCACCCTGAGTACTGAGCACTGAGCACCCTGAGCACTGAGTACCCAGCACCCTGAGCACTGAGCCCCCAGCATCCTGAGCACTGAGTACTGAGCACCCAGCACCCTGAGCCCTGAGCACGCAGCACCCTGAGCACTGAGCACCCACCACGCTGAGTACTGAGCACCCAGCACCCCAAACACTGAGCACCGAGCACCCTGAGAACTGAGCACCGAGCACCTTGAGTACTGAGCACCCAGCACCATGAGTACTGAGCACCGAGTACCCAGAGTACTGAGCAACCTGAGTACTGAGCACCCAGCACCCCGAGAATGAGCACCCAGCACCATGAGTACTGAGCACCCAGCACCCTGAGCACTGAGCACCCAGCACCATGAGTACTGAGCACCAAGCACCCTGAGTACTGAGGACCCAGCACCCTGAGTACTGAGCACCCAGCACCCTGAGTTCTGAGCACCCAGCACCCTGAGCACTGAGCACACTGTGTACTGAGCAACCAGCACCCTGAGCACTGAGCACCCAGCACCCAGAGCACTGAGCACCCAGCACCCGGAGCACTGAGCACCCAGCATTGAGCACCCAGGACGCTGAGTACTGAGCACCCAGCACCCCAAACACTGAGCACCGAGCACCCTGAGAACTGAGCACCGAGCACCCTGAGTACTGAGCACCCAGCACCATTAGTACTGAGCACCGAGTACCCAGAGTACTGAGCAACCTGAGTACTGAGCACCCAGCACCCCGAGAATGAGCACCCAGCACCATGAGTACTGAGCACCAAGCACCCTGAGTACTGAGCACCCAGCACCCTGAGAACTGAGAACCCAGCACCCTGACTTCTGAGCACCCAGCACCCTGAGCACTGAGCACACTGAGTACTGAGCAACCAGCACCCTGAGCACTGAGCACCCAGCACCCCGAGCACTGAGCACCCAGCACCCCGAGCACTGAGCACTGAGTACCCTGTGCACTGAGCACCGAGCACCCTGAGTACTGAGCACTTAGCACCCTGAGCACTGAGCACCCAGCACCCTGAGCACTGAGGACCCAGCACCCTGAGCACTGAGCACCCAGCACCCCGAGCACTGAGCACTGAGCACCCTGTGCTCTGAGCACCGAGCACCCTGAGTACTGAGCACTGAGCACCCTGAGCACTGAGCACCCAGCACCCTGAGCACTGAACACCCAGCACCCTGAGTACTGAGCACCAAGCACCCAGAGCACTGAGCACCCAGCACCCTGAGCACTGAGAACCCAGCACCCTGAGCACTGATCACCCAGCACCCTGAGCACTGAGCACCCAGCACCCTGAGCACTGAGCACCCAGCACCCTGAGCACTGAGCACCCAGCACCCTGAGTACTGAGCACCCAACGTACTAAGCACCGAGCACCCCGAGCACTGAGCACCCAGCACCCTGAGTACTGAGCACCCAGCACCCCGAGCACTGAGCACCCAGCACCCTGAGTACTGAGCACCGAGCACCCTGAGTACTGAGCACCAAGCACCCTGAGCACTGAGCACCCAGCACCCGGAGCACTGAGCACCCAGCACTGAGCACCCAGCACCTTGAGTACTGAGCAGCCAGCACCCTGAGAACTGAGCACCGAGCACCCCGAGCACTGAGCACCGGGCACCCCGAGCACTGAGCACCCAGCACCCTGAGTACTGAGCACCCAGCACCCTGAGTACTGAGCACTGAGCACCCTGAGCACTGAGCACCCAGCACCCTGAGTACTGAGCACCCAGAACCCTGAGCACTGAGCACCTAGCACCCTGAGTACTGAGCACCCAGCACACCGAGCACTGAGCACCCAGCACCCTGAGAATGAGCACCCAGCACCCCGAGTACTGAGCACCGAGCACCCTGAGCACTGAGTACCCAGCACCCTGAGTACTGAGCACCCAGCACCCTGAGCACTGAGCACCCAGCACCCCGAACACTGAGAACACAGCACCCCGAGCACTGAGCACTGAGCACCCTGTGCACTGAGCACCGAGCACCCTGAGTACTGAGCACTGAGCAGCCTGAGCACTGAGCAGCCAGCACCCTGAGCACTGAGCACCCAGCACCCTGAGTACTGAGCACCAAGCACACAGAGCACTGAGCACCCAGCACCCTGAGCACTGAGAACCCAACACCCTGAGCACTGAGCACCCAGCACCCTGAGCACTGAGCACCCAGCACCCTGAGCACTGAGCACCCAGCACCCTGAGCACTGAGCACCCAGCACCCTGAGTACTGAGCACCCAACGTACTGAGCACCGAGCACCCCGAGCACTGAGCACCCAGCACCCTGAGTACAGACCACCCAGCACCCCGAGCACTGAGCACCCAGCACCCTGAGTACTGAGCACCGACCACCCTGTGTACTGAGCACCCAGCACCCCGAGCACTGAGCACCCAGCACCCGGAGCACTGAGCACCCAGCACTGAGCACCCAGCACCTTGAGTACTGAGCACCCAGCACCCTGAGAACTGAGCACCGAGCACCCCGAGCACTGAGCACCGGGCACCCCGAGCACTGAGCACCCAGCACCCTGAGTACTGAGCACCCAGCACCCTGAGTACTGAGCACTGAGCACCCTGAGCACTGAGCACCCAGCACCATGAGCACTGAGCACCCAGCATCCTGAGCACTGAGCAACCAGCACCCTGAGTACTGAGCACCCAGCACCCTGAGTTCTGAGCACCGAGCACCGCGAGCACTGAGCACCCAGCACCCTGAGCACTGAGCACCCTGAGGACTGAGCACCCAGCACCCTGAGCACTAAGCACCCAGCACCCTGAGCACTGAGCACCCAGCACCCTGAGTACTGAGCACCCTGAATACTGAGCACTGAGCACCAAGCACCCTGAGTACTGAGCACCTTGAGGACTGAGCACCCAGCACCCTGTGTACTGAGCACCCAGCACCCTGAGTACTGAGCACCGATCAACCTGAGCACTGAGCACCCAGCACCCCGAGCTCTGAGCACCCAGCACACTGAGTACTGAGCACCCAGCACCCTGAGCACTGAGCACCCAGCACCCTGAGTACTGAGCACCCAGCACCCTGAGTACTGATCACCGAGCACCCTGAGTACTGAGTACCCAGTACCCTGAGTACTGAGCACCCAGCATCCTGAGCACTGAGCACCCAGGACCCTGAGCACTGAGCACCCACCACCCTGAGTACTGAACACCCAGCACCCTGAGCACTGAGCACTGAGCACCCTGAGCACTGAGTACTGAGCACTGAGCACCCTGAGCACTGAGCACCCAGCACCCCGAGTACTGAGCACTGAGCACCCTGAGTACTGAGCACCAAGCACCCCGAGTACTGAGCACTGAGCACCCTGAGTACTGAGCACCCAGCACCCTGAGCATTGAGTACCCAGCACCCTGAGTACTGAGCACTGAGAACCCTGAGTACTGAGCACCGAGCACCCTGAGTACTGAGCACCCAGCACCCCAAGCACTGAGCACCGAGCACCCTGAGTACTGAGCACCCAGCACGCTGAGCACTGAGCACCCAGCACCCCGAGTACTGAGCACCCAGCACCCCGAGCGCTGAGCACCCAGCGCCCCGAGCACTGAAAACCCAGCACCCTGAGTACTGAGCACTGAGCACCCTGAGTACTGAGCACCAAGCACCCCGAGTACTGAGCACTGAGCACCCTGAGTACTGAGCACCCAGCACCCTGAGCACTGAGTACCCAGCACCCTGTGTACTGAGCACTGGGAACCCTGAGTACTGAGCACCGAGCACCCTGAGTACTGAGCACCCAGCACCCCAAGCACTGAGCACCGAGCACCCTGAGTACTGAGCACCCAGCACGCTGAGCACTGAGCACCCAGCACCCCGAGTACTGAGCAACCAGCACCCTGAGTACTGAGCACCCTGCACCCCGAGCACTGAGCACCCAGCGCCCTGAGCACTGAGCACCAAGCACCCTGAGTACTGAGCACCAAGCACCCTGAGCACTGACCACCCAGCACCCTGAGCACTGAGAACCCAGCACCCTGAGCACTGAGCACCCAGCACCCTGAGCACTGAGCACCCAGCACCCTGAGCACTGAGCACCCAGCACCCTGAGTACTGAGCACCCAACGTACTGAGCACCGAGCACCCCGAGCACTGAGCACCCAGCACCCTGAGTACTGAGCACCCAGCACCCCGAGCACTGAGCACCCAGCACCCTGAGTACTGAGCACCGAGCACCCTGAGTACTGAGCACCCAGCACCCCGAGCACTGAGCACCCAGCACCCGGAGCACTGAGCACCCAGCACTGAGCACCCAGCACCCTGAGTACTGAGCACCCAGCTCCCTGAGAACTGAGCACCGAGCACCCCGAGCACTGAGCACCGGGTACACCGAGCACTGAGCACCCAGCACCCTGAGTACTGAGCACCCAGCACCCTGAGTACTGAGCACTGAGCACCCTGAGCACTGAGTACCCAGCACCCTGAGCACTGAGCCCCCAGCATCCTGAGCACTGAGTACTGAGCAACCAGCACCCTGAGCCCTGAGCACCCAGCACCCTGAGCACTGAGCACCCAGCACGCTGAGTACTGAGCACCGAGCACCCCAAACACTGAGCACCGAGCACCCTGAGAACTGAGCACCGAGCACCTTGAGTACTGAGCACCCAGCACCATGAGTACTGAGCACCGAGTACCCAGAGTACTGAGCAACCTGAGTACTGAGCACCCAGCACCCTGAGAATGAGCACCCAGCACCATGAGTACTGAGCACCCAGCACCCTGAGCACTGAGCACCCAGCACCATGAGTACTGAGCACCAAGCACCCTGAGTACTGAGGACCCAGCACCCTGAGTACTGAGCACCAAGCACCCTGAGTTCTGAGCACCCAGCACCCTGAGCACTGAGCACACTGTGTACTGAGCAACCAGCACCCTGAGCACTGAGCACCCAGCACCCAGAGCACTGAGCACCCAGCACCCGGAGCACTGAGCACCCAGCATTGAGCACCCAGCACGCTGAGTATTGAGCACCCAGCACCCCAAACACTGAGCACCGAGCACCCTGAGAACTGAGCACCGAGCACCCTGAGTACTGAGCACCCAGCACCATTAGTACTGAGCACCGAGTACCCAGAGTACTGAGCAACCTGAGTACTGAGCACCCAGCACCCCGAGAATGAGCACCCAGCACCATGAGTACTGAGCACCGAGCACCCTGAGCACTGAGCACCCAGCACCATGAGTACTGAGCACCAAGCACCCTGAGTACTGAGCACCCAGCACCCTGAGAACTGAGCACCCAGCACCCTGACTTCTGAGCACCCAGCACCCTGAGCACTGAGCACACTGAGTACTGAGCAAACAGCACCATGAGCACTGAGCACCCAGCACCCCGAGCACTGAGCACCCAGCACCCCGAGCACTGAGCACTGAGTACCCTGTGCACTGAGCACCGAGCACCCTGAGTACTGAGCACTTAGCACCCTGAGCACTGAGCACCCAGCACCCTGAGCACTGAGGACCCAGCACCCTGAGCACTGAGCACCCAGCACCCTGAGCACTGAGCACCCAGCACCCTGAGCACTGAGCACCCAGCACCCTGAGCACTGAGCACCCAGCACCCTGAGTACTGAGCACCCAACGTACTGAGCACCGAGCACCCCGAGCACTCAGCACCCAGCACCCTGAGTACTGAGCACTGAGCACCCTGAGTACTGAGCACCCAGCACCCCGAGCACTGAGCACCCAGCACCCGGAACACTGAGCACCCAGCACTGAGCACCCAGCACCTTGAGTACTGAGCAGCCAGCACCCTGAGAACTGAGCACCGAGCACCCCGAGCACTGAGCACCGGGCACCCCGAGCACTGAGCACCCAGCACCCTGAGTACTGAGCACCCAGCACCCTGAGTACTGAGCACTGAGCACCCTGAGCACTGAGCACCCAGCACCCTGAGTACTGAGCACCCAGCACCCTGAGCACTGAGCACCCAGCACCCTGAGTACTGAGCACCCAGCACCCCGAGCACTGAGCACCCAGCACCCTGAGAATGAGCACCCAGCACCCCGAGTACTGAGCACCGAGCACCCTGAGCACTGAGTACCCAGCACCCTGAGTACTGAGCACCCAGCACCCTGAGCACTGAGCACCCAGCACACTGAGTACTGAGCACCCAGCACCCTGAGCACTGAGCACCCAGCACCCCGAACACTGAGCACCCAGCACCCCGAGCACTGAGCACTGAGCACCCTGTGCACTGAGCACCGAGCACCCTGAGTACTGAGCACTGAGCAGCCTGAGCACTGAGCAGCCAGCACCCTGAGCACTGAGCACCCAGCACCCTGAGTACTGAGCACCAAGCACACAGAGCACTGAGCACCCAGCACCCTGAGCACTGAGAACCCAACACCCTGAGCACTGAGCACCCAGCACCCTGAGCACTGAGCACCCAGCACCCTGAGCACTGAGCACCCAGCACCCTGAGCACTGAGCACCCAGCACCCTGAGTACTGAGCACCCAACGTACTGAGCACCGAGCACCCCGAGCACTGAGCACCCAGCACCCTGAGTACAGACCACCCAGCACCCCGAGCACTGAGCACCCAGCACCCTGAGTACTGAGCACCGACCACCCTGTGTACTGAGCACCCAGCACCCCGAGCACTGAGCACCCAGCACCCGGAGCACTGAGCACCCAGCACTGAGCACCCAGCACCTTGAGTACTGAGCACCCAGCACCCTGAGAACTGAGCACCGAGCACCCCGAGCACTGAGCACCGGGCACCCCGAGCACTGAGCACCCAGCACCCTGAGTACTGAGCACCCAGCACCCTGAGTACTGAGCACTGAGCACCCTGAGCACTGAGCACCCAGCACCATGAGCACTGAGCACCCAGCATCCTGAGCACTGAGCAACCAGCACCCTGAGTACTGAGCACCCAGCACCCTGAGTTCTGAGCACCGAGCACCGCGAGCACTGAGCACCCAGCACCCTGAGCACTGAGCACCCTGAGGACTGAGCACCCAGCACCCTGAGCACTGAGCACCCAGCACCCTGAGCACTGAGCACCCAGCACCCTGAGTACTGAGCACCCTGAGTACTGAACACTGAGCACCAAGCACCCTGAGTACTGAGCACCTTGAGGACTGAGCACACAGCACCCTGTGTACTGAGCACCCAGCACCCTGAGTAATGAGCACCGATCAACCTGAGCACTGAGCACCCAGCACCCCGAGCTCTGAGCACCCAGCACACTGAGTACTGAGCACCCAGCACCCTGAGCACTGAGCACCCAGCACCCTGAGTACTGAGCATCCAGCACCCTGAGTACTGAGCACCCAGCACCCTGGGCACTGAGCACCCAGCACCCTGAGTACTGAGCACCGAGCACCCTGAGTACTGAGTACCCAGTACCCTGAGTACTGAGCACCCAGCATCCTGAGCACTGAGCACCCAGGACCCTGAGCACTGAGCACCCACCACCCTGAGTACTGAGCACCCAGCACCCTGAGTACTGAACACCCAGCACCCTGAGCACTGAGCACTGAGCACCCTGAGCACTGAGTACTGAGCACTGAGCACCCTGAGCACTGAGCACCCAGCACCCCGAGTACTGAGCACTGAGCACCCTGAGTACTGAGCACCAAGCACCCCGAGTACTGAGCACTGAGCACCCTGAGTACTGAGCACCCAGCACCCTGAGCATTGAGTACCCAGCACCCTGAGTACTGAGCACTGAGAACCCTGCGTACTGAGCACCGAGCACCCTGAGTACTGAGCACCCAGCACCCCAAGCACTGAGCACCGAGCACCCTGAGTACTGAGCACCCAGCACGCTGAGCACTGAGCACCCAGCACCCCGAGTACTGAGCACCCAGCACCCCGAGCGCTGAGCACCCAGCGCCCCGAGCACTGAGAACCCAGCACCCTGAGTACTGAGCACTGAGCACCCTGAGTACTGAGCACCAAGCACCCCGAGTACTGAGCACTGAGCACCCTGAGTACTGAGCACCCAGCACCCCGAGTACTGAGCAACCAGCACCCTGAGTACTGAGCACCCTGCACCCCGAGCACTGAGCACCCAGCACCCTGAGCACTGAGCACCAAGCACCCTGAGTACTGAGCACCAAGCACCCTGAGCACTGTCCACCCAGCACCCTGAGCACTGAGAACCCAGCACCCTGAGCACTGAGCACCCAGCACCCTGAGCACTGAGCACCCAGCACCCTGAGCACTGAGCACCCAGCACCCTGAGTACTGAGCACCCAACGTACTGAGCACCGAGCACCCCGAGCACTGAGCACCCAGCACCCTGAGTACTGAGCACCCAGCACCCCGAGCACTGAGCACCCAGCACCCTGAGTACTGAGCACCGAGCACCCTGAGTACTGAGCACCCAGCACCCCGAGCACTGAGCACCCAGCACCCGGAGCACTGAGCACCCAGCACTGAGAACCCAGCACCCTGAGTACTGAGCACCCAGCTCCCTGAGAACTGAGCACCGAGCACACCGAGCACTGAGCAGCGGGTACACGGAGCACTGAGCACCCAGCACCCTGAGTACTGAGCACCCAGCACCCTGAGTACTGAGCACTGAGCACCCTGAGCACTGAGTACCCAGCACCCTGAGCACTGAGCCCCCAGCATCCTGAGCACTGAGTACTGAGCACCCAGCACCCTGAGCCCTGAGCACCCAGCACCCTGAGCACTGAGCACCCAGCACGCTGAGTACTGAGCACCGAGCACCCCAAACACTGAGCACCGAGCACCCTGAGAACTGAGCACCGAGCACCTTGAGTACTGAGCACCCAGCACCATGAGTACTGAGCACCGAGTACCCAGAGTACTGAGCAACCTGAGTCCTGAGCACCCAGCACCCCGAGAATGAGCACCCAGCACCATGAGTACTGAGCAGCCAGCACCCTGAGCACTGAGCACCCAGCACCATGAGTACTGAGCACCAAGCACCCTGAGTACTGAGGACCCAGCACCCTGAGTACTGAGCACCCAGCACCCTGAGTTCTGAGCACCCAGCACCCTGAGCACTGAGCACACTGTGTACTGAGCAACCAGCACCCTGAGCACTGAGCACCCAGCACCCAGAGCACTGAGCACCCAGCACCCGGAGCACTGAGCACCCAGCATTGAGCACCCAGCACGCTGAGTATTGAGCACCCAGCACCCCAAACACTGAGCACCGAGCACCCTGAGAACTGAGCACCGAGCACCCTGAGTACTGAGCACCCAGCACCATTAGTACTGAGCACCGAGTACCCAGAGTACTGAGCAACCTGAGTACTGAGCACCCAGCCCCGCGAGAATGAGCACCCAGCACCATGAGTACTGAGCACCGAGCACACTGAGCACTGAGCACCCAGCACCATGAGTACTGAGCACCAAGCACGCTGAGTACTGAGCACCCAGCACCCTGAGAACTGAGAACCCAGCACCCTGACTTCTGAGCACCCAGCACCCTGAGCACTGAGCACACTGAGTACTGAGCAACCAGCACCCTGAGCACTGAGCACCCAGCACCCCGAGCACTGAGCACCCAGCACCCCGAGCACTGAGCACTGAGTACCCTGTGCACTGAGCACCGAGCACCCTGAGTACTGAGCACTTAGCACCCTGAGCACTGAGCACCCAGCACCCTGAGCACTGAGGACCCAGCACCCTGAGCACTGAGCACCGAGCACCCCGAGCACTGAGCACTGAGCACCCTGTGCTCTGAGCACCGAGCACCCTGAGTACTGAGCACTGAGCACCTTGAGCACTGAGCACCCAGCACCCTGAGCACTGAGCACCCAGCACCCTGAGTACTGAGCACCAAGCACCCAGAGCACTGAGCACCCAGCACCCTGAGCACTGAGAACCCAGCACCCTGAGCACTGAGCACCCAGCACCCTGAGCACTGAGCACCCAGCACCCTGAGCACTGAGCACCCAGCACCCTGAGCACTGAGCACCCAGCAAACTGAGTACTGAGCAACCAACGTACTGAGCACCGAGCACCCCGAGCACTGAGCACCCAGCACGCTGAGTACTGAGCACCCAGCACCCCGAGCACTGAGCACCCAGCACCCTGAGAACTGAGCACCCAGCACCCCGAGCACTGAGCACCCAGCACCCGGAGCACTGAGCACCCAGCACTGAGCACCCAGCACCTTGAGTACTGAGCAGCCAGCACCCTGAGAACTGAGCACCGAGCACCCCGAGCACTGAGCACCGGGCACCCCGAGCACTGAGCACCCAGCACCCTGAGTACTGAGCACCCAGCACCCTGAGTACTGAGCACTGAGCACCCTGAGCACTGAGCACCCAGCACCCTGAGTACTGAGCACCCAGCACCCTGAGCACTGAGCACCCAGCACACTGAGTACTGAGCACCCAGCACCCCGAGCACTGAGCACCCAGCACCCTGAGAATGAGCACCCAGCACCCCGAGTACTGAGCACCGAGCACCCTGAGCACTGAGTACCCAGCACCCTGAGTACTGAGCACCCAGCACCCTGAGCACTGAGCACCCAGCACACTGAGTACTGAGCACCCAGCACCCTGAGCACTGAGCACCCTGTGCACTGAGCACCGAGCACCCTGAGTACTGAGCACTGAGCAGCCTGAGCACTGAGCAGCCAGCACCCTGAGCACTGAGCACCCAGCACCCTGAGTACTGAGCACCAAGCACACAGAGCACTGAGCACCCAGCACCCTGAGCACTGAGAACCCAACACCCTGAGCACTGAGCACCCAGCACCCTGAGCACTGAGCACCCAGCACCCTGAGCACTGAGCACCCAGCACCCTGAGCACTGAGCACCCAGCACCCTGAGTACTGAGCACCCAACGTACTGAGCACCGAGCACCCCGAGCACTGAGCACCCAGCACCCTGAGTACTGAGCACCCAGCACCATTAGTACTGAGCACCGAGTACCCAGAGTACTGAGCAACCTGAGTACTGAGCACCCAGCCCCGCGAGAATGAGCACCCAGCACCATGAGTACTGAGCACCGAGCACACTGAGCACTGAGCACCCAGCACCATGAGTACTGAGCACCAAGCACGCTGAGTACTGAGCACCCAGCACCCTGAGAACTGAGAACCCAGCACCCTGACTTCTGAGCACCCAGCACCCTGAGCACTGAGCACACTGAGTACTGAGCAACCAGCACCCTGAGCACTGAGCACCCAGCACCCCGAGCACTGAGCACCCAGCACCCCGAGCACTGAGCACTGAGTACCCTGTGCACTGAGCACCGAGCACCCTGAGTACTGAGCACTTAGCACCCTGAGCACTGAGCACCCAGCACCCTGAGCACTGAGGACCCAGCACCCTGAGCACTGAGCACTGAGCACCCCGAGCACTGAGCACTGAGCACCCTGTGCTCTGAGCACCGAGCACCCTGAGTACTGAGCACTGAGCACCCTGAGCACTGAGCACCCAGCACCCTGAGCACTGAGCACCCAGCACCCTGAGTACTGAGCACCAAGCACCCAGAGCACTGAGCACCCAGCACCCTGAGCACTGAGAACCCAGCACCCTGAGCACTGAGCACCCAGCACCCTGAGCACTGAGCACCCAGCACCCTGAGCACTGAGCACCCAGCAACCTGAGCACTGAGCACCCAGCAAACTGAGTACTGAGCAACCAACGTACTGAGCACCGAGCACCCCGAGCACTGAGCACCCAGCACGCTGAGTACTGAGCACCCAGCACCCCGAGCACTGAGCACCCAGCACCCTGAGAACTGAGCACCCAGCACCCCGAGCACTGAGCACCCAGCACCCGGAGCACTGAGCACCCAGCACTGAGCACCCAGCACCTTGAGTACTGAGCAGCCAGCACCCTGAGAACTGAGCACCGAGCACCCCGAGCACTGAGCACCGGGCACCCCGAGCACTGAGCACCCAGCACCCTGAGTACTGAGCACCCAGCACCCTGAGTACTGAGCACTGAGCACCCTGAGCACTGAGCACCCAGCACCCTGAGTACTGAGCACCCAGCACCCTGAGCACTGAGCACCCAGCACCCTGAGTACTGAGCACCAAGCACACAGAGCACTGAGCACCCAGCACCCTGAGCACTGAGAACCCAACACCCTGAGCACTGAGCACCCAGCACCCTGAGCACTGAGCACCCAGCACCCTGAGCACTGAGCACCCAGCACCCTGAGCACTGAGCACCCAGCACCCTGAGTACTGAGCACCCAACGTACTGAGCACCGACCACCCTGTGTACTGAGCACCCAGCACCCCGAGCACTGAGCACCCAGCACCCGGAGCACTGAGCACCCAGCACTGAGCACCCAGCACCTTGAGTACTGAGCACCCAGCACCCTGAGAACTGAGCACCGAGCACCCCGAGCACTGAGCACCCAGCACCCTGAGTACTGAGCACCCAGCACCCTGAGTACTGAGCACTGAGCACCCTGAGCACTGAGCACCCAGCGCCATGAGCACTGAGCACCCAGCATCCTGAGCACTGAGCAACCAGCACCCTGAGTACTGAGCACCCAGCACCCTGAGTTCTGAGCACCGAGCACCGCGAGCACTGAGCACCCAGCACCCTGAGCACTGAGCACCCTGAGGACTGAGCACCCAGCACCCTGAGCACTGAGCACCCAGCACCCTGAGCACTGAGCACCCAGCACCCTGAGTACTGAGCACCCTGAGTACTGAGCACTGAGCACCAAGCACCCTGAGTACTGAGCACCTTGAGGACTGAGCACCCAGCACCCTGGGTACTGAGCACCCAGCACCCTGAGTACTGAGCACCGATCAACCTGAGCACTGAGCACCCAGCACCCCGAGCTCTGAGCACCCAGCACACTGAGTACTGAGCACCCAGCACCCTGAGCACTGAGCACCCAGCACCCTGAGTACTGAGCACCCAGCACCCTGAGTACTGAGCACCCAGCACCCTGGGCACTGAGCACCCAGCACCCTGAGTACTGAGCACCGAGCACCCTGAGTACTGAGTACCCAGTACCCTGAGTACTGAGCACCCAGCATCCTGAGCACTGAGCACCCAGGACCCTGAGCACTGAGCACCCACCACCCTGAGTACTGAGCACCCAGCACCCTGAGTACTGAACACCCAGCACCCTGAGCACTGAGCATTGAGCACCCTGAGCACTGAGTACTGAGCACTGAGCACCCTGAGCACTGAACACCCAGCACCCCGAGTACTGAGCACTGAGCACCCTGAGTACTGAGCACCCAGCACCCTGAGCATTGAGTACCCAGCACCCTGAGTACTGAGCACTGAGAACCCTGAGTACTGAGCACCGAGCACCCTGAGTACTGAGCACCCAGCACCCCAAGCACTGAGCACCGAGCACCCTGAGTACTGAGCACCCAGCACGCTGAGCACTGAGCACACAGCACCCCGAGTACTGAGCACCCAGCACCCCGAGCGCTGAGCACCCAGCGCCCCGAGCACTGAGAACCCAGCACCCTGAGTACTGAGCACTGAGCACCCTGAGTACTGAGCACCAAGCACCCCGAGTACTGAGCACTGAGCACCCTGAGTACTGAGCACCCAGCACGCTGAGCACGGAGCACCCAGCACCCCGAGTACTGAGCAACCAGCACCCTGAGTACTGAGCACCCTGCACCCCGAGCACTGAGCACCCAGCACCCTGAGCACTGAGCACCAAGCACCCTGAGTACTGAGCACCAAGCACCCTGAGCACTGACCACCCAGCACCCTGAGCACTGAGAACCCAGCACCCTGAGCACTGAGCACCCAGCACCCTGAGCACTGAGCACCCAACACCCTGAGCACTGAGCACCCAGCACCCTGAGTACTGAGCACCCAACGTACTGAGCACCGAGCACCCCGAGCACTGAGCACCCAGCACCCTGAGTACTGAGCACCCAGCACCCCGAGCACTGAGCACCCAGCACCCTGAGTACTGAGCACCGAGCACCCTGAGGACTGAGCACCCAGCACCCCGAGCACTGAGCACCCAGCACCCGGAGCACTGAGCACCCAGCACTGAGCACCCAGCACCCTGAGTACTGAGCACCCAGCTCCCTGAGAACTGAGCACCGAGCACCCCGAGCACTGAGCACCGGGTACACCGAGCACTGAGCACCCAGCACCCTGAGTACTGAGCACCCAGCACCCTGAGTACTGAGCACTGAGCACCCTGAGCACTGAGTACCCAGCACCCTGAGCACTGAGCCCCCAGCATCCTGAGCACTGAGTACTGAGCACCCAGCACCCTGAGCCCTGAGCACCCAGCACCCTGAGCACTGAGCACCCAGCACGCTGAGTACTGAGCACCCAGCACCCCAAACACTGAGCACCGAGCACCCTGAGAACTGAGCACCGAGCACCTTGAGTACTGAGCACCCAGCACCATGAGTACTGAGCACCGAGTACCCAGAGTACTGAGCAACCTGAGTACTGAGCACCCAGCACCCCGAGAATGAGCACCCAGCACCATGAGTACTGAGCACCCAGCACCCTGAGCACTGAGCACCCAGCACCATGAGTACTGAGCACCAAGCACCCTGAGTACTGAGGACCCAGCACCCTGAGTACTGAGCACCCAGCACCCTGAGTTCTGAGCACCCAGCACCCTGAGCACTGAGCACACTGTGTACTGAGCAACCAGCACCCAAAAACTGAGCACCCAGCACCCGGAGCACTGAGCACCCAGCATTGAGCACCCAGCACGCTGAGTATTGAGCACCCAGCACCCCAAACACTGAGCACCGAGCACCCTGAGAACTGAGCACCAAGCACCCTGAGTACTGAGCACCCAGCACCATTAGTACTGAGCACCGAGTACCCAGAGTACTGAGCAACCTGAGTACTGAGCACCCAGCACCCCGAGAATGAGCACCCAGCACCATGAGTACTGAGCACCGAGCACCCTGAGCACTGAGCACCCAGCACCATGAGTACTGAGCACCAAGCACCCTGAGTACTGAGCACCCAGCACCCTGAGAACTGAGCACCCAGCACCCTGACTTCTGAGCACCCAGCACCCTGAGCACTGAGCACACTGAGTACTGAGCAAACAGCACCATGAGCACTGAGCACCCAGCACCCCGAGCACTGAGCACCCAGCACCCCGAGCACTGAGCACTGAGTACCCTGTGCACTGAGCACCGAGCACCCTGAGTACTGAGCACTTAGCACCCTGAGCACTGAGCACCCAGCACCCTGAGCACTGAGGACCCAGCACCCTGAGCACTGAGCACCCAGCACCCTGAGCACTGAGCACCCAGCACCCTGAGCACTGAGCACCCAGCACCCTGAGCACTGAGCACCCAGCACCCTGAGTACTGAGCACCCAACGTACTGAGCACCGAGCACCCCGAGCACTGAGCACCCAGCACCCTGAGTACTGAGCACCCAGCACCCCGAGCACTGAGCACCCAGCACCCTGAGTACTGAGCACCGAGCACCCTGAGTACTGAGCACCCAGCACCCCGAGCACTGAGCACCCAGCACTCGGAGCACTGAGCACCCAGCACTGAGCACCCAGCACCTTGAGTACTGAGCAGCCAGCACCCTGAGAACTGAGCACCGAGCACCCCGAGCACTGAGCACCGGGCACCCCGAGCACTGAGCACCCAGCACCCTGAGTACTGAGCACCCAGCACCCTGAGTACTGAGCACTGAGCACCCTGAGCACTGAGCACCCAGCACCCTGAGTACTGAGCACCCAGCACCCTGAGCACTGAGCACCCAGCACCCTGAGTACTGAGCACCCAGCACCCCGAGCACTGAGCACCCAGCACCCTGAGTATGAGCACCCAGCACCCCGAGTACTGAGCACCGAGCACCCTGAGCACTGAGTACCCAGCACCCTGAGTACTGAGCACCCAGCACCCTGAGCACTGAGCACCCAGCACACTGAGTACTGAGCACCCAGCACCCTGAGCACTGAGCACCCAGCACCCCGAACACTGAGAACCCAGCACCCCGAGCACTGAGCACTGAGCACCCTGTGCACTGAGCACCGAGCACCCTGAGTACTGAGCACTGAGCAGCCTGAGCACTGAGCAGCCAGCACCCTGAGCACTGAGCACCCAGCACCCTGAGTACTGAGCACCAAGCACACAGAGCACTGAGCACCCAGCACCCTGAGCACTGAGAACCCAACACCCTGAGCACTGAGCACCCAGCACCCTGAGCACTGAGCACCCAGCACCCTGAGCACTGAGCACCCAGCACCCTGAGCACTGAGCACCCAGCACCCTGAGTACTGAGCACCCAACGTACTGAGCACCGAGCACCCCGAGCACTGAGCACCCAGCACCCTGAGTACAGACCACCCAGCACCCCGAGCACTGAGCACCCAGCACCCTGAGTACTGAGCACCGACCACCCTGTGTACTGAGCACCCAGCACCCCGAGCACTGAGCACCCAGCACCCGGAGCACTGAGCACCCAGCACTGAGCACCCAGCACCTTGAGTACTGAGCACCCAGCACCCTGAGAACTGAGCACCGAGCACCCCGAGCACTGAGCACCGGGCACCCCGAGCACTGAGCACCCAGCACCCTGAGTACTGAGCACCCAGCACCCTGAGTACTGAGCACTGAGCACCCTGAGCACTGAGCACCCAGCACCATGAGCACTGAGCACCCAGCATCCTGAGCACTGAGCAACCAGCACCCTGAGTACTGAGCACCCAGCACCCTGAGTTCTGAGCACCGAGCACCGCGAGCACTGAGCACCCAGCACCCTGAGCACTGAGCACCCTGAGGACTGAGCACCCAGCACCCTGAGCACTGAGCACCCAGCACCCTGAGCACTGAGCACCCAACACCCTGAGCACTGAGCACCCAGCACCCTGAGTACTGAGCACTGAGAACCCTGAGTACTGAGCACCGAGCACCCTGAGTACTGCGCACCCAGCACCCCAAGCACTGAGCACCGAGCACCCTGAGTACTGAGCACCCAGCACGCTGAGCACTGAGCACACAGCACCCCGAGTACTGAGCACCCAGCACCCCGAGCGCTGAGCACCCAGCGACCCGAGCACTGAGAACCCAGCACCCTGAGTACTGAGCACTGAGCACCCTGAGTACTGAGCACCAAGCACCCCGAGTACTGAGCACTGAGCACCCTGAGTACTGAGCACCCAGCACGCTGAGCACTGAGCACCCAGCACCCCGAGTACTGAGCAACCAGCACCCTGAGTACTGAGCACCCTGCACCCCGAGCACTGAGCACCCAGCACCCTGAGCACTGAGCACCAAGCACCCTGAGTACTGAGCACCAAGCACCCTGAGCACTGACCACCCAGCACCCTGAGCACTGAGAACCCAGCACCCTGAGCACTGAGCACCCAGCACCCTGAGCACTGAGCACCCAACACCCTGAGCACTGAGCACCCAGCACCCTGAGTACTGAGCACCCAACGTACTGAGCACCGAGCACCCCGAGCACTGAGCACCCAGCACCCTGAGTACTGAGCACCCAGCGCACCCAACACCCTGAGCACTGAGCACCCAGCACCCTGAGTACTGAGCACCCAACGTACTGAGCACCGAGCACCCCGAGCACTGAGCACCCAGCACCCTGAGTACTGAGCACCGAGCACCCTGAGTACTGAGCACCCAGCACCCCGAGCACTGAGCACCCAGCACCCGGAGCACTGAGCACCCAGCACTGAGCACCCAGCACCCTGAGTACTGAGCACCCAGCTCCCTGAGAACTGAGCACCGAGCACCCCGAGCACTGAGCACCGGGTACACCGAGCACTGAGCACCCAGCACCCTGAGTACTGAGCACCCAGCACCCTGAGTACTGAGCACTGAGCACCCTGAGCACTGAGTACCCAGCACCCTGAGCACTGAGCCCCCAGCATCCTGAGCACTGAGTACTGAGCACCCAGCACCCTGAGCCCTGAGCACCCAGCACCCTGAGCACTGAGCACCCAGCACGCTGAGTACTGAGCACCCAGCACCCCAAACACTGAGCACCGAGCACCCTGAGAACTGAGCACCGAGCACCTTGAGTACTGAGCACCCAGCACCATGAGTACTGAGCACCGAGTACCCAGAGTACTGAGCAACCTGAGTACTGAGCACCCAGCACCCCGAGAATGAGCACCCAGCACCATGAGTACTGAGCACCCAGCACCCTGAGCACTGAGCACCCAGCACCATGAGTACTGAGCACCAAGCACCCTGAGTACTGAGGACCCAGCACCCTGAGTACTGAGCACCCAGCACCCTGAGTTCTGAGCACCCAGCACCCTGAGCACTGAGCACACTGTGTACTGAGCAACCAGCACCCTGAGCACTGAGCACCCAGCACCCAGAGCACTGAGCACCCAGCACCCGGAGCACTGAGCACCCAGCATTGAGCACCCAGCACGCTGAGTATTGAGCACCCAGCACCCCAAACACTGAGCACCGAGCACCCTGAGAACTGAGCACCAAGCACCCTGAGTACTGAGCACCCAGCACCATTAGTACTGAGCACCGAGTACCCAGAGTACTGAGCAACCTGAGTACTGAGCACCCAGCACCCCGAGAATGAGCACCCAGCACGATGAGTACTGAGCACCGAGCACCCTGAGCACTGAGCACCCAGCACCATGAGTACTGAGCACCAAGCACCCTGAGTACTGAGCACCCAGCACCCTGAGAACTGAGCACCCAGCACCCTGACTTCTGAGCACCCAGCACCCTGAGCACTGAGCACACTGAGTACTGAGCAAACAGCACCATGAGCACTGAGCACCCAGCACCCCGAGCACTGAGCACCCAGCACCCCGAGCACTGAGCACTGAGTACCCTGTGCACTGAGCACCGAGCACCCTGAGTACTGAGCACTTAGCACCCTGAGCACTGAGCACCCAGAACCCTGAGCACAGAGGACCCAGCACCCTGAGCACTGAGCACCCAGCACCCTGAGCACTGAGCACCCAGCACCCTGAGCACTGAGCACCCAGCACCCTGAGCACTGAGCACCCAGCACCCTGAGTACTGAGCACCCAACGTACTGAGCACCGAGCACCCCGAGCACTGAGCACCCAGCACCCTGAGTACTGAGCACCCAGCACCCCGAGCACTGAGCACCCAGCACCCTGAGTACTGAGCACCGAGCACCCTGAGTACTGAGCACCCAGCACCCCGAGCACTGAGCACCCAGCACTCGGAGCACTGAGCACCCAGCACTGAGCACCCAGCACCTTGAGTACTGAGCAGCCAGCACCCTGAGAACTGAGCACCGAGCACCCCGAGCACTGAGCACCGGGCACCCCGAGCACTGAGCACCCAGCACCCTGAGTACTGAGCACCCAGCACCCTGAGAATGAGCACCGAGCACCCTGAGTACTGAGCACTGAGCAGCCTGAGCACTGAGCAGCCAGCACCCTGAGCACTGAGCACCCAGCACCCTGAGTACTGAGCACCAAGCACACAGAGCACTGAGCACCCAGCACCCTGAGCACTGAGAACCCAACACCCTGAGCACTGAGCACCCAGCACCCTGAGCACTGAGCACCCAGCACCCTGAGCACTGAGCACCCAGCACCCTGAGCACTGAGCACCCAGCACCCTGAGTACTGAGCACCCAACGTACTGAGCACCGAGCACCCCGAGCACTGAGCACCCAGCACCCTGAGTACAGACCACCCAGCACCCCGAGCACTGAGCACCCAGCACCCTGAGTACTGAGCACCGACCACCCTGTGTACTGAGCACCCAGCACCCCGAGCACTGAGCACCCAGCACCCGGAGCACTGAGCACCCAGCACTGAGCACCCAGCACCTTGAGTACTGAGCACCCAGCACCCTGAGAACTGAGCACCGAGCACCCCGAGCACTGAGCACCGGGCACCCCGAGCACTGAGCACCCAGCACCCTGAGTACTGAGCACCCAGCACCCTGAGTACTGAGCACTGAGCACCCTGAGCACTGAGCACCCAGCACCATGAGCACTGAGCACCCAGCATCCTGAGCACTGAGCAACCAGCACCCTGAGTACTGAGCACCCAGCACCCTGAGTTCTGAGCACCGAGCACCGCGAGCACTGAGCACCCAGCACCCTGAGCACTGAGCACCCTGAGGACTGAGCACCCAGCACCCTGAGCACTGAGCACCCAGCACCCTGAGTACTGAGCACCCTGAGTACTGAGCACTGAGCACCAAGCACCCTGTGTACTGAGCACCTTGAGGACTGAGCACCCAGCACCCTGTGTACTGAGCACCCAGCACCCTGAGTACTGAGCACCGATCAACCTGAGCACTGAGCACCCAGCACCCCGAGTTCTGAGCACCCAGCACACTGAGTACTGAGCACCCAGCACCCTGAGCACTGAGCACCCAGCACCCTGAGTACTGAGCACCCAGCACCCTGAGTACTGAGCACCCAGCACCCTGGGCACTGAGCACCCAGCACCCTGAGTACTGAGCACCGAGCACCCTGAGTACTGAGTACCCAGTACCCTGAGTACTGAGCACCCAGCATCCTGAGCACTGAGCACCCAGGACCCTGAGCACTGAGCACCCACCACCCTGAGTACTGAGCACCCAGCACCCTGAGTACTGAACACCCAGCACCCTGAGCACTGAGCACTGAGCACCCTGAGCACTGAGTACTGAGCACTGAGCACCCTGAGCACTGAGCACCCAGCACCCCGAGTACTGAGCACTGAGCACCCTGAGTACTGAGCACCAAGCACCCCAAGTACTGAGCACTGAGCACCCTGAGTACTGAGCACCCAGCACCCTGAGCATTGAGTACCCAGCACCCTGAGTACTGAGCACTGAGAACCCTGAGTACTGAGGACCGAGCACCCTGAGTACTGAGCACCCAGCACCCCAAGCACTGAGCACCGAGCACCCTGAGTACTGAGCACCCAGCACGCTGAGCACTGAGCACCCAGCACCCCGAGTACTGAGCACCCAGCAACCCGAGCGCTGAGCACCCTGCGCCCCGAGCACTGAGAACCCAGCACCCTGAGTACTGAGCACTGAGCACCCTGAGTACTGAGCACCAAGCACCACGAGTACTGAGCACTGAGCACCCTGAGTACTGAGCACCCAGCACCCTGAGCACTGAGTACCCAGCACCCTGTGTACTGAGCACTGGGAACCCTGAGTACTGAGCACCGAGAACCCTGAGTACTGAGCACCCAGCACCCCGAGCACTGAGCACCCAGCACCCTGAGAATGAGCACCCAGCACCCCGAGTACTGAACACCGAGCACCCTGAGCACTGAGTACCCAGCACCCTGAGTACTGAGCACCCAGCACCCTGAGCACTGAGCACCCAGCACACTGAGTACTGAGCACCCAGCACCCTGAGCACTGAGCACCCAGCACCCCGAACACTGAGAACCCAGCACCCCGAGCACTGAGCACTGAGCACCCTGTGCACTGAGCACCGAGCACCCTGAGTACTGAGCACTGAGCAGCCTGAGCACTGAGCAGCCAGCACCCTGAGCACTGAGCACCCAGCACCCTGAGTACTGAGCACCCAGCACCCTGAGCACTGAGCACCCAGCACCCTGAGCACTGAGCACCCAGCACCCTGAGCACTGAGCACCCAGCACCCTGAGTACTGAGCACCCAACGTACTGAGCACCGAGCACCCCGAGCACTGAGCACCCAGCACCCTGAGTACAGACCACCCAGCACCCCGAGCACTGAGCACCCAGCACCCTGAGTACTGAGCACCGACCACCATGTGTACTGAGCACCCAGCACCCCGAGCACTGAGCACCCAGCACCCGGAGCACTGAGCACCCAGCACTGAGCACCCAGCACCTTGAGTACTGAGCACCCAGCACCCTGAGAACTGAGCACCGAGCACCCCGAGCACTGAGCACCGGGCACCCCGAGCACTGAGCACCCAGCACCCTGAGTACTGAGCACCCAGCACCCTGAGTACTGAGCACTGAGCACCCTGAGCACTGAGCACCCAGCACCATGAGCACTGAGCACCCAGCATCCTGAGCACTGAGCAACCAGCACCCTGAGTACTGAGCACCCAGCACCCTGAGTTCTGAGCACCGAGCACCGCGAGCACTGAGCACCCAGCACCCTGAGCACTGAGCACCCTGAGGACTGAGCACCCAGCACCCTGAGCACTGAGCACCCAGCACCCTGAGCACTGAGCACCCAGCACCCTGAGTACTGAGCACCCTGAGTACTGAGCACTGAGCACCAAGCACCCTGTGTACTGAGCACCTTGAGGACTGAGCACCCAGCACCCTGTGTACTGAGCACCCAGCACCCTGAGTACTGAGCACCGATCAACCTGAGCACTGAGCACCCAGCACCCCGAGCTCTGAGCACCCAGCACACTGAGTACTGAGCACCCAGCACCCTGAGCACTGAGCACCCAGCACCCTGAGTACTGAGCACCCAGCACCCTGAGTACTGAGCACCCAGCACCCTGGGCACTGAGCACCCAGCACCCTGAGTACTGAGCACCGAGCACCCTGAGTACTGAGTACCCAGTACCCTGAGTACTGAGCACCCAGCATCCTGAGCACTGAGCACCCAGGACCCTGAGCACTGAGCACCCACCACCCTGGGTACTGAGCACCCAGCACCCTGAGTACTGAACACCCAGCACCCTGAGCACTGAGCACTGAGCACCCTGAGCACTGAGTACTGAGCACTGAGCACCCTGAGCACTGAGCACCCAGCACCCCGAGTACTGAGCACTGAGCACCCTGAGTACTGAGCACCAAGCACCCCAAGTACTGAGCACTGAGCACCCTGAGTACTGAGCACCCAGCACCCTGAGCATTGAGTACCCAGCACCCTGAGTACTGAGCACTGAGAACCCTGAGTACTGAGGACCGAGCACCCTTAGTACTGAGCACCCAGCACCCCAAGCACTGAGCACCGAGCACCCTGAGTACTGAGCACCCAGCACGCTGAGCACTGAGCACCCAGCACCCCGAGTACTGAGCACCCAGCAACCCGAGCGCTGAGCACCCAGCGCCCCGAGCACTGAGAACCCAGCACCCTGAGTACTGAGCACTGAGCACCCTGAGTACTGAGCACCAAGCACCCCGAGTACTGAGCACTGAGCACCCTGAGTACTGAGCACCCAGCACCCTGAGCACTGAGTACCCAGCACTCTGTGTACTGAGCACTGGGAACCCTGAGTACTGAGCACCGAGAACCCTGAGTACTGAGCACCCAGCACACCAAGCACTGAGCACCGAGCACCCTGAGTACTGAGCACCCTGCACCCCGAGCACTGAGCACCCAGCACCCTGAGCACTGAGCACCAAGCACCCTGAGTACTGAGCACCAAGCACCCTGAGCACTGACCACCCAGCACCCTGAGCACTGAGAACCCAGCACCCTGAGCACTGAGCACCCAGCACCCTGAGCACTGAGCACCCAGCACCCTGAGCACTGAGCACCCAGCACCCTGAGTACTGAGCACCCAACGTACTGAGCACCGAGCACCCCGAGCACTGAGCACCCAGCACCCTGAGTACTGAGCACCCAGCACCCCGAGCACTGAGCACCCAGCCCCCTGAGTACTGAGCACCGAGCACCCTGAGTACTGAGCACCCAGCACCCCGAGCACTGAGCACCCAGCACCTGGAGCACTGAGCACCCAGCACTGAGCACCCAGCACCCTGAGTACTGAGCACCCAGCTCCCTGAGAACTGAGCACCGAGCACCCCGAGCACTGAGCACCGGGTACACCGAGCACTGAGCACCCAGCACCCTGAGTACTGAGCACCCAGCACCCTGAGTACTGAGCACTGAGCACCCTGAGCACTGAGTACCCAGCACCCTGAGCACTGAGCCCCCAGCATCCTGAGCACTGAGTACTGAGCACCCAGCACCCTGAGCCCTGAGCACCCAGCACCCTGAGCACTGAGCACCCAGCACGCTGAGTACTGAGCACCCAGCACCCCAAACACTGAGCACCGAGCACCCTGAGAACTGAGCACCGAGCACCTTGAGTACTGAGCACCCAGCACCATGAGTACTGAGCACTGAGTACCCAGAGTACTGAGCAACCTGAGTACTGAGCACCCAGCACCCCGAGAATGAGCACCCAGCACCATGAGTACTGAGCACACAGCACCCTGAGCACTGAGCACCCAGCACCATGAGTACTGAGCACCAAGCACCCTGAGTACTGAGGACCCAGCACCCTGAGTACTGAGCACCCAGCACCCTGAGTTCTGAGCACCCAGCACCCTGAGCACTGAGCACACTGTGTACTGAGCAACCAGCACCCTGAGCACTGAGCACCCAGCACCCAGAGCACTGAGCACCCAGCACCCGGAGCACTGAGCACCCAGCATTGAGCACCCAGCACGCTGAGTATTGAGCACCCAGCACCGCAAACACTGAGCACCGAGCACCTTGAGAACTGAGCACCGAGCACCCTGAGTACTGAGCACCCAGCACCATTAGTACTGAGCACCGAGTACCCAGAGTACTGAGCAACCTGAGTACTGAGCACCCAGCACCCCGAGAATGAGCACCCAGCACCATGAGTACTGAGCACCGAGCACCCTGAGCACTGAGCACCCAGCACCATGAGTACTGAGCACCAAGCACCCTGAGTACTGAGCACCCAGCACCCTGAGAACTGAGCACCCAGCACCCTGACTTCTGAGCACCCAGCACCCTGAGCACTGAGCACACTGAGTACTGAGCAAACAGCACCATGAGCACTGAGCACCCAGCACCCCGAGCACTGAGCACCCAGCACCCCGAGCACTGAGCACTGAGTACCCTGTGCACTGAGCACCGAGCACCCTGAGTACTGAGCACTTAGCACCCTGAGCACTGAGCACCGAGCACCCTGAGCACTGAGCACCCTGAGGACTGAGCACCCAGCACCCTGAGCACTGAGCACCCAGCACCCTGAGCACTGAGCACCCAGCACCCTGAGTACTGAGCACCCTGAGTACTGAGCACTGAGCACCAAGCACCCTGTGTACTGAGCACCTTGAGGACTGAGCACCCAGCACCCTGTGTACTGAGCACCCAGCACCCTGAGTACTGAGCACCGATCAACCTGAGCACTGAGCACCCAGCACCCCGAGCTCTGAGCACCCAGAACACTGAGTACTGAGCACCCAGCACCCTGAGCACTGAGCACCCAGCACCCTGAGTACTGAGCACCCAGCACCCTGAGTACTGAGCACCCAGCACCCTGGGCACTGAGCACCCAGCACCCTGAGTACTGAGCACCGAGCACCCTGAGTACTGAGTACCCAGTACCCTGAGTACTGAGCACCCAGCATCCTGAGCACTGAGCACCCAGGACCCTGAGCACTGAGCACCCACCACCCTGAGTACTAAGCACCCAGCACCCTGAGTACTGAACACCCAGCACCCTGAGCACTGAGCACTGAGCACCCTGAGCACTGAGTACTGAGCACTGAGCACCCTGAGCACTGAGCACCCAGCACCCCGAGTACTGAGCACTGAGCACCCTGAGTACTGAGCACCAAGCACCCCAAGTACTGAGCACTGAGCACCCTGAGTACTGAGCACCCAGCACCCTGAGGATTGAGTACCCAGCACCCTGAGTACTGAGCACTGAGAACCCTGAGTACTGAGGACCGAGCACCCTGAGTACTGAGCACCCAGCACCCCAAGCACTGAGCACCGAGCACCCTGAGTACTGAGCACCCAGCACGCTGAGCACTGAGCACCCAGCACCCCGAGTACTGAGCACCCAGCAACCCGAGCGCTGAGCACCCTGCGCCCCGAGCACTGAGAACCCAGCACCCTGAGTACTGAGCACTGAGCACCCTGAGTACTGAGCACCAAGCACCCCGAGTACTGAGCACTGAGCACCCTGAGTACTGAGCACCCAGCACCCTGAGCACTGAGTACCCAGCACCCTGTGTACTGAGCACTGGGAACCCTGAGTACTGAGCACCGAGAACCCTGAGTACTGAGCACCCAGCACCCCAAGCACTGAGCACCCAGCACCCTGAGAATGAGCACCCAGCACCCCGAGTACTGAGCACCGAGCACCCTGAGCACTGAGTACCCAGCACCCTGAGTACTGAGCACCCAGCACCCTGAGCACTGAGCACCCAGCACACTGAGTACTGAGCACCCAGCACCCTGAGCACTGAGCACCCAGCACCCCGAACACTGAGAACCCAGCACCCCGAGCACTGAGCACTGAGCACCCTGTGCACTGAGCACCGAGCACCCTGAGTACTGAGCACTGAGCAGCCTGAGCACTGAGCAGCCAGCACCCTGAGCACTGAGCACCCAGCACCCTGAGTACTGAGCACCCAGCACCCTGAGCACTGAGCACCCAGCACCCTGAGCACTGAGCACCCAGCACCCTGAGCACTGAGCACCCAGCACCCTGAGTACTGAGCACCCAACGTACTGAGCACCGAGCACCCCGAGCACTGAGCACCCAGCACCCTGAGTACAGACCACCCAGCACCCCGAGCACTGAGCACCCAGCACCCTGAGTACTGAGCACCGACCACCATGTGTACTGAGCACCCAGCACCCCGAGCACTGAGCACCCAGCACCCGGAGCACTGAGCACCCAGCACTGAGCACCCAGCACCTTCAGTACTGAGCACCCAGCACCCTGAGAACTGAGCACCGAGCACCCCGAGCACTGAGCACCGGGCACCCCGAGCACTGAGCACCCAGCACCCTGAGTACTGAGCACCCAGCACCCTGAGTACTGAGCACTGAGCACCCTGAGCACTGAGCACCCAGCACCATGAGCACTGAGCACCCAGCATCCTGAGCACTGAGCAACCAGCACCCTGAGTACTGAGCACCCAGCACCCTGAGTTCTGAGCACCGAGCACCGCGAGCACTGAGCACCCAGCACCCTGAGAACTGAGCACCCTGAGGACTGAGCACCCAGCACCCTGAGCACTGAGCACCCAGCACCCTGAGCACTGAGCACCCAGCACCCTGAGTACTGAGCACCCTGAGTACTGAGCACTGAGCACCAAGCACCCTGTGTACTGAGCACCTTGAGGACTGAGCACCCAGCACCCTGTGTACTGAGCACCCAGCACCCTGAGTACTGAGCACCGATCAACCTGAGCACTGAGCACCCAGCACCCCGAGCTCTGAGCACCCAGCACACTGAGTACTGAGCACCCAGCACCCTGAGCACTGAGCACCCAGCACCCTGAGTACTGAGCACCCAGCACCCTGAGTACTGAGCACCCAGCACCCTGGGCACTGAGCACCCAGCACCCTGAGTACTGAGCACCGAGCACCCTGAGTACTGAGTACCCAGTACCCTGAGTACTGAGCACCCAGCATCCTGAGCACTGAGCACCCAGGACCCTGAGCACTGAGCACCCACCACCCTGAGTACTGAGCACCCAGCACCCTGAGTACTGAACACCCAGCACCCTGAGCACTGAGCACTGAGCACCCTGAGCACTGAGTACTGAGCACTGAGCACCCTGAGCACTGAGCACCCAGCACCCCGAGTAATGAGCACTGAGCACCCTGAGTACTGAGCACCAAGCACCCCAAGTACTGAGCACTGAGCACCCTGAGTACTGAGCACCCAGCACCCTGAGCATTGAGTACCCAGCACCCTGAGTACTGAGCACTGAGAACCCTGAGTACTGAGGACCGAGCACCCTGAGTACTGAGCACCCAGCACCCCAAGCACTGAGCACCGAGCACCCTGAGTACTGAGCACCCAGCACGCTGAGCACTGAGAACCCAGCACCCCGAGTACTGAGCACCCAGCAACCCGAGCGCTGAGCACCCAGCGCCCCGAGCACTGAGAACCCAGCACCCTGAGTACTGAGCACTGAGCACCCTGAGTACTGAGCACCAAGCACCCCGAGTACTGAGCACTGAGCACCCTGAGTACTGAGCACCCAGCACCCTGAGCACTGAGTACCCAGCACCCTGTGTACTGAGCACTGGGAACCCTGAGTACTGAGCACCGAGAACCCTGAGTACTGAGCACCCAGCACCCCAAGCACTGAGCACCGAGCACCCTGAGTACTGAGCACCCAGCACGCTGAGCACTGAGCACCCAGCACCCCGAGTACTGAGCAACCAGCACCCTGAGTACTGAGCACCCTGCACCCCGAGCACTGAGCACCCAGCACCCTGAGCACTGAGCACCAAGCACCCTGAGTACTGAGCACCAAGCACCCTGAGCACTGACCACCCAGCACCCTGAGCACTGAGAACCCAGCACCCTGAGCACTGAGCACCCAGCACCCTGAGCACTGAGCACCCAGCACCCTGAGCACTGAGCACCCAGCACCCTGAGTACTGAGCACCCAACGTACTGAGCACCGAGCACCCCGAGCACTGAGCACCCAGCACCCTGAGTACTGAGCACCCAGCACCCCGAGCACTGAGCACCCAGCACCCTGAGTACTGAGCACCGAGCACCCTGAGTACTGAGCACCCAGCACCCCGAGCACTGAGCACCCAGCACCCGGAGCACTGAGCACCCAGCACTGAGCACCCAGCACCCTGAGTACTGAGCACCCAGCTCCCTGAGAACTGAGCACCGAGCACCCCGAGCACTGAGCACCGGGTACACCGAGCACTGAGCACCCAGCACCCTGAGTACTGAGCACCCAGCACCCTGAGTACTGAGCACTGAGCACCCTGAGCACTGAGTACCCAGCACCCTGAGCACTGAGCCCCCAGCATCCTGAGCACTGAGTACTGAGCACCCAGCACCCTGAGCCCTGAGCACCCAGCACCCTGAGCACTGAGCACCCAGCACGCTGAGTACTGAGCACCCAGCACCCCAAACACTGAGCACCGAGCACCCTGAGAACTGAGCACCGAGCACCTTGAGTACTGAGCACCCAGCACCATGAGTACTGACCACCGAGTACCCAGAGTACTGAGCAACCTGAGTACTGAGCACCCAGCACCCCGAGAATGAGCACCCAGCACCATGAGTACTGAGCACCCAGCACCCTGAGCACTGAGCACCCAGCACCATGAGTACTGAGCACCAAGCACCCTGAGTACTGAGGACCCAGCACCCTGAGTACTGAGCACCCAGCACCCTGATTTCTGAGCACCCAGCACCCTGAGCACTGAGCACACTGTGTACTGAGCAAACAGCACCCTGAGCACTGAGCACCCAGCACCCAGAGCACTGAGCACCCAGCACCCGGAGCACTGAGCACCCAGCATTGAGCACCCAGCACGCTGAGTATTGAGCACCCAGCACCCCAAACACTGAGCACCGAGCACCTTGAGAACTGAGCACCGAGCACCCTGAGTACTGAGCACCCAGCACCATTAGTACTGAGCACCGAGTACCCAGAGTACTGAGCAACCTGAGTACTGAGCACCCAGCACCCCGAGAATGAGCACCCAGCACCATGAGTACTGAGCACCGAGCACCCTGAGCACTGAGCACCCAGCACCATGAGTACTGAGCACCAAGCACCATGAGTACTGAGCACCCAGCACCCTGAGAACTGAGCACCCAGCACCCTGACTTCTGAGCACCCAGCACCCTGAGCACTGAGCACACTGAGTACTGAGCAAACAGCACCATGAGCACTGAGCACCCAGCACCCCGAGCACTGAGCACCCAGCACCCCGAGCACTGAGCACTGAGTACCCTGTGCACTGAGCACCGAGCACCCTGAGTACTGAGCACTTAGCACCCTGAGCACTGAGCACCGAGCACCCTGAGCACTGAGGACCCAGCACCCTGAGCACTGAGCACCCAGCACCCTGAGCACTGAGCACCCAGCACCCTGAGCACTGAGCACCCAGCACCCTGAGCACTGAGCACCCAGCACCCTGAGTACTGAGCACCCAACGTACTGAGCACCGAGCACCCCGAGCACTGAGCACCCAGCACCCTGAGTACTGAGCACCCAGCACCCCGAGCACTGAGCACCCAGCACCCTGAGTACTGAGCACCGAGCACCCTGAGTACTGAGCACCCAGCACCCCGAGCACTGAGCACCCAGCACCCGGAGCACTGAGCACCCAGCACCCTGAGTACTGAGCACCAAGCACACAGAGCACTGAGCACCCAGCACCCTGAGTACTGAGCACCCAGCACCCTGAGCACTGAGCACCGAGCACCCCGAGCACTGAGCACCGGGCACCCCGAGCACTGAGCACCCAGCACCCTGAGTACTGAGCTCCCAGCACCCTGAGTACTGAGCACTGAGCACCCTGAGCACTGAGCACCCAGCACCCTGAGTACTGAGCACCCAGCACCCTGAGCACTGAGCACCCAGCACCCTGAGTACTGAGCACCCAGCACCCCGAGCACTGAGCACCCAGCACCCTGAGAATGAGCATCCAGCACCCCGAGTACTGAGCACCGAGCACCCTGAGCACTGAGTACCCAGCACCCTGAGTACTGAGCACCCAGCACCCTGAGCACTGAGCACCGAGCACACTGAGTACTGAGCACCCAGCACCCTGAGCACTGAGCACCCAGCACCCCGAACACTGAGCACCCAGCACCCCGAGCACTGAGCACTGAGCACCCTGTGCACTGAGCACCGAGCACCCTGAGTACTGAGCACTGAGCAGCCTGAGCACTGAGCAGCCAGCACCCTGAGCACTGAGCACCCAGCACCCTGAGTACTGAGCACCAAGCACACAGAGCACTGAGCACCCAGCACCCTGAGCACTGAGAACCCAACACCCTGAGCACTGAGCACCCAGCACCCTGAGCACTGAGCACCCAGCACCCTGAGCACTGTGCACCCAGCACCCTGAGTACTGAGCACCCAACGTACTGAGCACCGAGCACCCCGAGCACTGAGCACCCAGCACCCTGAGTACAGACCACCCAGCACCCCGAGCACTGAGCACCCAGCACCCTGAGTACTGAGCACCGACCACCATGTGTACTGAGCACCCAGCACCCCGAGCACTGAGCACCCAGCACCCGGAGCACTGAGCACCCAGCACTGAGCACCCAGCACCTTGAGTACTGAGCACCCAGCACCCTGAGAACTGAGCACCGAGCACCCCGAGCACTGAGCACCGGGCACCCCGAGCACTGAGCACCCAGCACCTTGAGTACTGAGCACCCAGCACCCTGAGTACTGAGCACTGAGCACCCTGAGCACTGAGCACCCAGCACCATGAGCACTGAGCACCCAGCATCCTGAGCACTGAGCAACCAGCACCCTGAGTACTGAGCACCCAGCACCCTGAGTTCTGAGCACCGAGCACCGCGAGCACTAAGCACCCAGCACCCTGAGCACTGAGCACCCTGAGGACTGAGCACCCAGCACCCTGAGCACTGAGCACCCAGCACCCTGAGCACTGAGCACCCAGCACCCTGAGTACTGAGCACCCTGAGTACTGAGCACTGAGCACCAAGCACCCTGAGTACTGAGCACCTTGAGGACTGAGCACCCAGCACCCTGTGTACTGAGCACCCAGCACCCTGAGTACTGAGCACCGATCAACCTGAGCACTGAGCACCCAGCATCCCGAGCTCTGAGCACCCAGCACCCTGAGTACTGAGCACCCAGCACCCTGAGCACTGAGCACCCAGCACCCTGAGTACTGAGCACCCAGCACCCTGGGCACTGAGCACCCAGCACCCTGAGTACTGAGCACCGAGCACCCTGAGTACTGAGTACCCAGTACCCTGAGTACTGAGCACCCAGCATCCTGAGCACTGAGCACCCAGGACCCTGAGCACTGAGCACCCACCACCCTGAGTACTGAGCACCCAGCACCCTGAGTACTGAACACCCAGCACCCTGAGCACTGAGCACTGAGCACCCTGAGCACTGAGTACTGAGCACTGAGCACCCTGAGCACTGAGCACCCAGCACCCCGAGTACTGAGCACTGAGCACCCTGAGTACTGAGCACCAAGCACCCCGAGTACTGAGCACTGAGCACCCTGAGTACTGAGCACCCAGCACCCTGAGCATTGAGTACCCAGCACCCTGAGTACTGAGCACTGAGAACCCTGAGTACTGAGCACCGAGCACCCTGAGTACTGAGCACCCAGCACCCCAAGCACTGAGCACCGAGCACCCTGAGTACTGAGCACCCAGCACCCCGAGCGCTGAGCACCCAGCGCCCCGAGCACTGAGAACACAGCACCCTGAGTACTGAGCACTGAGCACCCTGAGTACTGAGCACCAAGCACCCCGAGTACTGAGCACTGAGCACCCTGAGTACTGAGCACCCAGCACCCTGAGCACTGAGTACCCAGCACCCTGTGTACTGAGCACTGGGAACCCTGAGTACTGAGCACCGAGCACCCTGAGTACTGAGCACCCAGCACCCCAAGCACTGAGCACCGAGCACCCTGAGTACTGAGCACCCAGCACGCTGAGCACTGAGCACCCAGCACCCCGAGTACTGAGCACCCAGCACCCCGAGCGCTGAGCACCCAGCGCCCCGAGCACTGAGAACCCAGCACCCTGAGTACTGAGCACTGAGCACCCTGAGTACTGAGCACCAAGCACCCCGAGTACTGAGCACTGAGCACCCTGAGTACTGAGCACCCAGCACCCTGAGCACTGAGTACCCAGCACCCTGTGTACTGAGCACTGGGAACCCTGAGTACTGAGCACCGAGCACCCTGAGTACTGAGCACCCAGCACCCCAAGCACTGATCACCGAGCACCCTGAGTACTGAGCACCCAGCACGCTGAGCACTGAGCACCCAGCACCCCGAGTACTGAGCAACCAGCACCCTGAGTACTGAGCACCCTGCACCCCGAGCACTGAGCACCCAGCACCCTGAGCACTGAGCACCAAGCACCCTGAGTACTGAGCACCAAGCACCCTGAGCACTGTCCACCCAGCACCCTGAGCACTGAGAACCCAGCACCCTGAGCACTGAGCACCCAGCACCCTGAGCACTGAGCACCCAGCACCCTGAGCACTGAGCACCCAGCACCCTGAGTATTGAGCACCCAACGTACTGAGCACCGAGCACCCCGAGCACTGAGCACCCAGCACCCTGAGTACTGAGCACCCAGCACCACGAGCACTGAGCACCCAGCACCCGGAGCACTGAGCACCCAGCACTGAGCACCCAGCACCCTGAGTACTGAGCACCCAGCTCCCTGAGAACTGAGCACCGAGCACCCCGAGCACTGAGCACCGGGTACACCGAGCACTGAGCACCCAGCACCCTGAGTACTGAGCACCCAGCACCCTGAGTACTGAGCACTGAGCACCCTGAGCACTGAGTACCCAGCACCCTGAGCACTGAGCCCCCAGCATCCTGAGCACTGAGTACTGAGCACCCAGCACCCTGAGCCCTGAGCACAGAGCACCCTGAGCACTGAGCACCCAGCACGCTGAGTACTGAGCACCCAGCACCCCAAACACTGAGCACCGAGCACCCTGAGAACTGAGCACCGAGCACCTTGAGTACTGAGCACCCAGCACCATGAGTACTGAGCACCGAGTACCCAGAGTACTGAGCAACCTGAGTACTGAGCACCCAGCACCCCGAGAATGAGCACCCAGCACCATGAGTACTGAGCACCCAGCACCCTGAGCACTGAGCACCCAGCACCATGAGTACTGAGCACCAAGCACCGTGAGTACTGAGGACCCAGCACCCTGAGTACTGAGCACACAGCACACTGAGTTCTGAGCACCCAGCACCCTGAGCACTGAGCACACTGTGTACTGAGCAACCAGCACCCTGAGCACTGAGCACCCAGCACCCAGAGCACTGAGCACCCAGCACCCGGAGCACTGAGCACCCAGCATTGAGCACCCAGCACGCTGAGTATTGAGCACCCAGCACCCCAAACACTGAGCACCGAGCACCCTGAGAACTGAGCACCGAGCACCCTGAGTACTGAGCACCCAGCACCATTAGTACTGAGCACCGAGTACCCAGAGTACTGAGCAACCTGAGTACTGAGCACCCAGCACCCCGAGAATGAGCACCTAGCACCATGAGTACTGAGCACCGAGCACCCTGAGCACTGAGCACCCAGCACCATGAGTACTGAGCACCAAGCACCCTGAGTACTGAGCACCCAGCACCCTGAGAACTGAGCACCCAGCACCCTGACTTCTGAGCACCCAGCACCCTGAGCACTGAGCACACTGAGTACTGAGCAAACAGCACCATGAGCACTGAGCACCCAGCACCCCGAGCACTGAGCACCCAGCACCCCGAGCACTGAGCACTGAGTACCCTGTGCACTGAGCACCGAGCACCCTGAGTACTGAGCACTTAGCACCCTGAGCACTGAACACCCAGCACCCTGAGCACTGAGGACCCAGCACCCTGAGCACTGAGCACCCAGCACCCCGAGCACTGAGCACTGAGCACCCTGTGCTCTGAGCACCGAGCACCCTGAGTACTGAGCACTGAGCACCCTGAGCACTGAGCACCCAGCACCCAGAGCACTGAGCACCCAGCACCCTGAGCACTGAGAACCCAGCACCCTGAGCACTGAGCACCCAGCACCCTGAGCACTGAGCACCCAGCACGCTGAGCACTGAGCACCCAGCACCCTGAGCACTGAGCACCCAGCACCCTGAGTACTGAGCACCCAACGTACTGAGCACCGAGCACCCCGAGCACTGAGCACCCAGCACCCTGAGTACTGAGCACCCAGCACCCCGAGCACTGAGCACCCAGCACCCTGAGTACTGAGCACCGAGCACCCTGAGTACTGAGCACCCAGCACCCCGAGCACTGAGCACCCAGCACCCGGAGCTCTGAGCACCCAGCACTGAGCACCCAGCACCTTGAGTACTGAGCAGCCAGCACCCTGAGAACTGAGCACCGAGCACCCCGAGCACTGAGCACCGGGCACCCCGAGCACTGAGCACCCAGCACCCTGAGTACTGAGCACCCAGCACCCTGAGTACTGAGCACTGAGCACCCTGAGCACTGAGCACCCAGCACCCTGAGTACTGAGCACCCAGCACCCTGAGCACTGAGCACCCAGCACCCTGAGTACTGAGCACCCAGCACCCCGAGCACTGAGCACCCAGCACCCTGAGAATGAGCACCCAGCACCCCGAGTACTGAGCACCGAGCACCCTGAGCACTGAGTACCCAGCACCCTGAGTACTGAGCACCCAGCACCCTGAGCACTGAGCACCCAGCACACTGAGTACTGAGCACCCAGCACCCTGAGCACTGAGCACCCAGCACCCCGAACACTGAGCACCCAGCACCCCGAGCACTGAGCACTGAGCACCCTGTGCACTGAGCACCGAGCACCCTGAGTACTGAGCACTGAGCACCCTGAGCACTGAGCACCCAGCACCCTGAGCACTGAGCACCCAGCACCCTGAGTACTGAGCACCAAGCACCCAGAGCACTGAGCACCCAGCACCCTGAGCACTGAGAACCCAACACCCTGAGCACTGAGCACCCAGCACCCTGAGCACTGAGCACCCAGAACCCTGAGCACTGAGCACCCAGCACCCTGAGCACTGAGCACCCAGCACCCTGAGTACTGAGCACCCAACGTACTGAGCACCGAGCACCCCGAGCACTGAGCACCCAGCACCCTGAGTACAGACCACCCAGCACCCCGAGCACTAAGCACCCAGCACCCTGAGTACTGAGCACCGACCACCCTGTGTACTGAGCACCCAGCACCCCGAGCACTGAGCACCCAGCACCCGGAGCACTGAGCACCCAGCACTGAGCACCCAGCACCTTGAGTACTGAGCACCCAGCACCCTGAGAACTGAGCACCGAGCACCCCGAGCACTGAGCACCGGGCACCCCGAGCACTGAGCACCCAGCACCCTGAGTACTGAGCACCCAGCACCCTGAGTACTGAGCACTGAGCACCCTGAGCACTGAGCACCCAGCAGCATGAGCACTGAGCACCCAGCATCCTGAGCACTGAGTACTGAGCACACAGCACCCTGAGCACTGAGCACCCAGCACCCTGAGCACTGAGCACCCAGCACCCCAAACACTGAGCACCCTGAGAACTGAGCACCGAGCACCCTGAGAACTGAGCACCGAACACCCTGAGTACTGAGCACCCAGCACCATGAGTAATGAGCACCGAGTACCCAGAGTACTGAGCAACCTGAGTACTGAGCACCCAGCACCCTGAGAATGAGCACCCAGCACCATGAGTACTGAGCACCCAGCACCCTGAGTTCTGAGCACCCAGCACCCTGAGCACTGAGCACACTGAGTACTGAGCAACCAGCACCCTGAGCACTGAGCACCCAGCACCCCGAGCACTGAGCACCCAGCACCCCGAGCACTGAGCACTGAGAACCCTGTGCACTGAGCACCGAGCACCCTGAGTACTGAGCACTGAGCACCCTGAGCACTGAGCACCCAGCACCCTGAGCACTGAGCACCCAGCACCCTGAGCACTGAGGACCCAGCACCCTGAGCACTGAGGACCCAGCACCACGAGCACTGAGCACCCAGCACCCTGAGTACTGAGCACCCAGCACCCTGAGCACTGAGCACCCAGCACATCGAGCACTGAGCACCCAGCACGCTGAGTACTGAGCACTGAGCACCCAGCACCCTGAGTACTGAACACCCAGCACCCCGAGCACTGAGCACCCAGCACCCCGAGCACTGAGCACTGAGCACCCTGAGTTCTGAGCACTGAGCACCCTTAGTACTGAGCACCGAGCACCCTGAGCACTGAGCACCCAGCACCCCGAGTACTGAGCACCCAGCACCCTGAGTACTGAGCACTGAGCACCCTGAGCACTGAGCACCCAGCACACCGAGCACTGAGCACCCAGCACCCTGAGTACTGAGCACCCGGCACCCTGAGTACTGAGCACTCAGCACCCTGAGTACTGAGCACCGAGCACCCCAAGCACTGAGCACCCAGCACCCTGAGCACAGAGCACCCCGAGGACTGAGCACCCAGCACCCTGAGCACTGAGCACCCAGCACCTTGAGTACTGCGCACCGACCACCTCGAGCACTGAGGAACCAGCACCCTGAGTACTGAGCACCCAGCACCATGAGCACTGAGCACCCAGCACCCTGAGCACTGAGCACCCAGCACCCCGAGTACTGAGCACCCAGCACCCTGAGTACTGAGCACCCAACACCCAGAGTACTTAGCACCCAGCACCCTGAGCACTGAGCACCCCGCACCCTGAGTACTGAAAACCCAGCACACTGAGCACTGAGCACTGAGCACCCAGAGCACTGAGTACTGAGCACTGAGCAACCTGAGCACTGAGCACCCAGCACCCCGAGTACTGAGCACCCAGCAACCCGAGCACTGAGCACCTAGCGCCCCGAGCATTGAGCACCCAGCACCCCGAGCACTGAGCACTGAGCACCCTGAGCATTGAGCACCCAGCACCATGAGTACTGAGCACTGAGCACCCTGAGTACTGAGCACCAAGCACCCCGAGTACTGAGCACTGAGCACCCTGAGTACTGAGCACCCTGCACCCTGAGCAATGAGTACACAGCACCCTGAGTACTGAGCACTGAGAACCCTGAGTACTGAGCACCGAGCACCCTGAGTACTGAGCAACCAGCACCCTGATCACTGAGCACGGAGCACCCCGAGGACTGAGCACCCAGCACCCTGAGCACTGAGCACCCAGCACCCTGAGCACTGAGCACCCAGCACCATGAGTAATGAGCACCGATCACCCTGAGCACTGAGCTCACATCACCCTGAGTACTGAGCACCCAGCACCCTGAGCACTGAGCACCAAGCACCCTGAGTACTGAGCACCCAGCAACCTGAGCACTGAGCACACAGCACCCTGAGTACTGAGCACCCAGCACCCTGAGCACTGAGCACCCAGCATCCTGAGTACTGAGCACCCAGCACCCTGAGCACTGAGCACCCAGTACCCTGAGAATGAGCACCCAGCACCCCGAGTACTGAGCACCGAGCACCCTGAGCACTGAGTACCCAGCACCCTGAGTACTGAGCACCCAGCACCCTGAGCACTGAGGACCCAGCACACTGAGTACTGAGCACACAGCACCCTGAGCACTGAGCACCCAGCACCCCGTGCACCCAGCACCCCGAGCACTGAGCACTGAGCACCCTGTGCACTGAGCACCGAGCACCCTGAGTACTGAGCACTGAGCACCCTGAGCACTGAGCACCCAGCACCCTGAGCACTGAGCACCCAGCACCCTGAGTACTGAGCACCAAGCACCCAGAGCACTGAGGACCCAGCACCCTGAGCACTGAGAACCCAGCACCCTGAGCACTGAGCACCCAGCACCCTGAGCACTGAGCACCAAGCACCCTGAGCACTGAGCACCCAGCACCCTGAGCACTGAGCACCCAGCACCCTGAGTACTGAGCACCCAACGTACTGAGCACTGAGAACCCAGCACTGAGCACCCAGCACCTTGAGTTCTGAGCACCCAGCACCCTGAGAACTGAGCACCGAGCACCCCGAGCACTGAGCACCGGGCACAACGAGCACTGAGCACCCAGCACCCTGAGTACTGAGCACCCAGCACCCTGAGTACTGAGCACTGAGCACCCTGAGCACTGAGCACCCAGCACCCTGAGTACTGAGCACCCAGCACCCTGAGCACTGAGCACCCAGCACCCTGAGTACTGAGCACCCAGCACCCCGAGCACTGAGCACCCAGCACCCTGAGAATGAGCACCCAGCACCCCGAGTACTGAGCACCGAGCACCATGAGCACTGAGTACCCAGCACCCTGAGTACTGAGCACCCAGCACCCTGAGCACTGAGCACCCAGCACACTGAGTACTGAGCACCCAGCACTCTGAGCACTGAGCACCCAGCACCCCGAACACTGAGCACCCAGCACCCCGAGCACTGAGCACTGAGCACCCTGTGCACTGAGCACCGAGCACCCTGAGTACTGAGCACTGAGCACCCTGAGCAGTGAGCACCCAGCACCCTGAGCACTGAGCACCCAGCACCCTGAGTACTGAGCACCAAGCACCCAGAGCACTGAGCACCCAGCACCCTGAGCAATGAGAACCCAACACCCTGAGCACTGAGCACCCAGCACCCTGATTACTGAGCACCCAGCACCCTGAGCACTGAGCACCCAGCACCCTGAGCACTGAGCGCCCAGCACCCTGAGTACTGAGCACCCAACGTACTGAGCACTGAGCACCCCGAGCACTGAGCACCCAGCACCCTGAGTACTGACCACCCAGCACCCCGAGCACTTAGCACCCAGCACCCTGAGTACTGAGCACCGAGCACCCTGTGTACTGAGCACCCAGCACCCCGAGCACTGAGCACCCAGCACCCGGAGCACTGAGCACCCAGCACTGAGCACCCAGCACCTTGAGTACTGAGCACCCAGCACCCTGAGAACTGAGCACCGAGCACCCCGAGCATTGAGCACCGGGCACCCCGAGCACTGAGCACCCAGCACCCTGAGTACTGAGCACTGAGCACCCTGAGCACTGAGCACCCAGCACCATGAGCACTGAGCACCCAGCATCCTGAGCACTGAGTACTGAGCACCCAGCACCCTGAGCACTGAGCACCCAGCACCCTGAGCACTGAGCACCCAGCACCCCAAACACTGAGCACCCTGAGTACTGAGCACCGAGCACCCTGAGAACTGAGCACCAAGCACCCTGAGTACTGAGCACCCAGCACCATGAGTAATGAGCACCGAGTACCCAGAGTACTGAGCAACCTGAGTACTGAGCACCCAGCACTCCGAGAATGAGCACCCAGCACCATGAGTACTGAGCACCGAGCACCCTGAGCACTGAGCACCCAGCACCTTGAGTACTGAGCACCAAGCACCCTGAGTACTGAGCACCCAGCACCCTGAGTACTGAGCACCCAGCACCCTGAGTTCTGAGCACCCAGCACCCTGAGCACTGAGCACACTGAGTACTGAGCAACCAGCACCCTGAACACTGAGCACCCAGCACACCGAGCACTGAGCACCCAGCACCCCGAGCACTGAGCACTGAGCACCATGTGCAGTGAGCACCGAGCACCCTGAGTACTGAGCACTGAGCACCCTGAGCACTGAGCACCCAGCACCCTGAGCACTGAGCACCCAGCACCCTGAGCACTGAGGACCCAGCACCCTGAGCACTGAGGACCCAGCACCACGAGCACTGAGCACCCAGCACCCTGAGTACTGAGCACCCAGCACCCTGAGCACTGAGCACCCAGCACCCCGAGCACTGAGCACACAGCACGCTGAGTACTGAGCACTGAGCACCCAGCACCCTGAGTACTGAGCACCCAGCACCGCGAGCACTGAGCACCCAGCACCCCAAGCACTGAGCACTGAGCACCCTGAGTACCGAGCACTGAGCACCCTTAGTACTGAGCACCGAGCACCCTGAGCACTGAGCACCCAGCACCCCGAGTACTGAGCACCCAGCACCCTGAGTACTGAGCACTGAGCACCCTGAGCACTGAGCACCCAGCACCCCGAGCACTGAGCACCCAGCACCCTGAGTACTGAGCACCCGGCACCCTGAGTACTGAGCACTCAGCACCCTGAGTACTGAGCACCGAGCACCCCAAGCACTGAGCACCCAGCACCTTGAGTATTGAGCACCGAGCACCTCGAGCACTGAGCACCCAGCACCCTGAGTACTGAGCAAAGAGCACCATGAGCACTGAGCACCCAGCACCCTGAGCACTGAGCACCCAGCACCCCGAGCACTGAGCACCCAGCACCCTGAGTACTGAGCACCCAACACCCAGAGTACTGAGCACCCAGCACCCTGAGCACTGAGCACCCAGCACCCTGAGTACTGAAAACCCAGCACCCTGAGCACTGAGCACTGAGCACCCTGAGCACTGAGTACTGAGCACTGAGCAACCTGAGCACTGAGCACCCAGCACCCCGAGTACTGAGCACCCAGCACCCCGAGCACTGAGCACCCAGCGCCCCGAGCATTGAGCACCCAGCACCCCGAGCACTGAGCACTGAGCACCCTGAGCACTGAGCACCCAGCACCAAGAGTACTGAGCACTGAGCACCCTGAGTACTGAGCACCAAGCACCCCGAGTACTGAGCACTGAGCACCCTGAGTACTGAGCACCCTGCACCCTGAGCAGTGAGTACCCAGCACCATGAGTACTGAGCACTGAGCACCCTGAGTACTGAGCACCGAGCACCCTGAGTACTGAGCACCCAGCACCCTGATCACTGAGCACGGAGCACCCCGAGGACTGAGCACCCAGCACCCTGAGCACTGAGCACACAGCACCTTGAGTACTGAGCACCGAGCACCCCGAGCACTGAGCACCCAGCACCCTGACTACTGAGCACCCAGCACCCTGAGCACTGAGCACCCACCAACCTGAGCACTGAGCACCCAGCACCCCGAGCACTGATCACCCAGCACCCTGAGTACTGAGCACCCAGCACCCTGAGCACTGAGCACCCAGCACCCTGAGTACTGAGCACCCAGAACCCTGAGTACTGAGCAACCAGCACCCTGAGCACTGAGCACTGAGCACCCAGCACCCTGAGCACTGAGCACCCAGCACCCTGAGCACTGATCACCCAGCACCCTGAGTACTGAGCACCCAGCACCCTGAGCACTGAGCACCCAGCACCCCGAGCACTGAGCACCCAGCACCCCGAGCACTGAGCACCCAGCACCCTGAGCACTGAGCACCCAGCACCCTGAGCACTGAGCACCCAGCACCCTGAGTACTGAGCACCCAGCACCCTGAGTACTGAGCACCGAGCACCGCTAGCACTGAGCACCCAGCACCCTGAGCACTGAGCACCCTGAGGACTGAGCACCCAGCACCCTGAGCACTGAGCGCCCAGCACCCTGAGTACTGAGCACCCAGCACCCCGAGCACTGAGCACCCAGCACCCTGAGTACTGAGCACCCTGAGTACTGAGCACTGAGCACCAAGCACCCTGAGCACTGAGCACCCTGAGTACTGAGCACCCAGCACCCTGAGCACTGAGTACCCAGCACCCTGAGTACTGAGCACTGAGAACCCTGAGTACTGAGCACCGAGCACCCTGAGTACTGAGCACCCAGCACCCTGATCACTGAGCACGGAGCACCCCGAGGACTGAGCACCCAGCAACCTGAGCACTGAGCACCCAGCACCTTGTGTACTGAGCACCGAGCACACCGAGCACTGAGCACCCAGCACCCTGAGCACTGAGCACATAGCACCCCGAGCACTGATCACACAGCATCCTGAGTACTGAGCACCCAGCACCCTGAGCACTGAGCACCCAGCACCCTGAGTACTGAGCACCAAGCACCCTGAGTACTGAGCAACCAGCACCCTGAGTACTGAGCACCCAGCACCCTGAGTACTGAGCACCGAGCACCCCGAGCACTGAGCACCCAGCACCCTGAGCACTGAGCACCCTGAGGACTGAGCACCCAGCACCCTGAGCACTGAGCACCCAACACCCTGAGTACTGAGCACCGATCACCCTGAGCACTGAGCACCCAGCACCCCGAGAACTGGGCACCCAGCACCCTGAGCACTGAGCACCCTGAGGACTGAGCACCCAGCACCCTGAGCACTGAGCACTGATCACCCTGAGCACTGAGCACAAAGCACACCGAGCACTGAGCACCCAGCACCCTGAGTACTGAGCACCCAGCACCTCGAATACTGAGCACCCAGCACCCTGAGCACTGAGCACCCAACACCCTGAGTACTGAGCACTGATCACCCTGAGCACTGAGCACCCAGCACCCCGAGCACTGAGCACCCAGCACCCTGAGTACTGAGCACCCAGCACCCTGAGCACTGAGCACCCAGCACCCTGAGAACTGAGCACCCAGCACCCTGAGCACTGAGCACCCAACACCCTGAGTACTGAGCACCGATCACCCTGAGCACTGAGCACCCAGCACCCGAGCACTGAGCACCCAGCACCCTGAGCACTGAGCACCCTGAGGACTGAGCACCCAGCACCCTGAGAACTGAGCACTGATCACCCTGAGCACTGAGCACAAAGCACACCGAGCACTGAGCACCCAGCACCCTGAGTACTGAGCACCCAGCAACTCGAGTACTGAGCACCCAGCACCCTGAGTACTGAGCACCCAGCACCCCGAGCACTGAGCACGCAGCACCCTGAGTACTGAGCACCCTGAGTACTGAGCACTGAGCACCCAGCACCCTGATTACTGAGCACCCTGAGGACTGAGCACCCAGCACCCTGAGCACTGAGCAACCAGCACCCTGAGTACTGAGCACTGATCACCCTGAGCACTGAGCACCCAGCACCCCGAGCACTGAGCACCCAGCACATTGAGTACTGAGCACCCAGCACACTGAGCATCCAGCACCCTGAGAACTGAGCACCCAGCACCCTGAGTACTGAGCACCCAACACCCTGGGCACTGAGCACCCAGCACCCTGAGTACTGAGCACCGAGCACCCTGAGTACTGAGCACCCAGCACCCTGAGTACTGAGCACCCAGCACCCTGAGCACTGAGCACCCAGCACCCTGAGCACTGAGCACCCAGCACCCTGAGTACTGAGCACCCAGGAGCCCGAGCACTGAGTACTGAGCACCCCGCACGCTGAGTACTGAGCACCGAGCTCCCCGAGCAATGATCACCCTGAGTACTGAGCACCCAGCACCCTGATCACTGAGCACCCAGCACGCTGAGTACTGAGCACCCAGCACCCCGAGCACTGAGCACCCAGCACCCTGAGTACTGAGCACTGAGCACCCAGCACCCCGAGCACTGAGCACCCAGCAGCCTGTGTACTGAGCACTGAGCACCCTGAGTACTAAGCACCCAGCACCCTGAGTACTGAGCACCCAGGACCCTGAGCACTGAGCACCGAGCACCCCGAGAACTGAGCACCCAGCTCCCTGAGCACTCAGCACCCAGCTCCCCGAGCACTGAGCACCCTGCTCCCTGAGCACTCAGCACCCAGCTCCCCGAGCACTGAGCACCCAGCACCCTGAGCACTGAGCACCCAGCACCCTGAGCACGGAGCACCTCGAGCACTAAGCACCCAGCACCCTGAGTACTGAGCACCCAGCACCCTGAGCACTGAGCACCCAGCACCCTGAGCACTGAGCACCCAGCACCCCGAGCACTGAGCACCCAGCACCCTGAGTCCTGAGCACCCAACACCCAGAGTACTGAGCACCCAGCACCCTGAGCACTGAGCACCCAGCACCCTGAGTACTGAGCACCCAGCACCCTGAGTACTGAACACCCAGCACCCTGAGCACTGAGCACTGACCACCCTGCGCACTGAGTACAAAGCACTGAGCACCCTGAGCACTGAGCACCCAGCACCCCGAGTACTGAGCACCCAGCACCGCGAGCACTGAGCACCCAGCGCCCCGAGCACTGAGCACCCAGCACCCCGAGCACTGAGCACTGAGCACCCTGAGCACTGAGCACCCAGCACGGCGAGTACTGAGCACTGAGCACCCTGAGTACTGAGCACCAAGCACCACGAGTACTGAGCACTGAGCACCCTGAGTACTGAGCACCCAGCACCCTGAGCACTGAGCACCCAGCACCCTGAGCACTGAGCACCCAGCACCCTGAGTACTGAGCTCCAAGCACCCTGAGCACTGAGCACCCTGAGGACTGAGCACCCAGCACCCTGAGCACTGAGCACTGATCACCCTGAGCACTGAGCACAAAGCACACCGAGCACTGAGCACCCAGCACCCTGAGTACTGAGCACCCAGCACCCCGAGTACTGAGCACCCAGCACCCTGAGTACTGAGCACCCAGCACCCCGAGCACTGAGCACCCAGCACCCTGAGTACTGAGCACTGAGCACCCAGCACCCTGATTACTGAGCACCCTGAGGACTGAGCACCCAGCACCCTGAGCACTGAGCACCCAGCACCCTGAGTACTGAGCACTGATCACCCCGAGCACTGAGCACCCAGCACCCCGAGCACTGAGCACCCAGCACCCTGAGTACTGAGCACCCAGCACCCTGAGCACTGAGCACCCAGCACCCTGAGAACTGAGCACCCAGCACCCTGAGTACTGAGCACCCAGCACCCTGGGCACTGAGCACCCAGCACCCTGAGTACTGAGCACCGAGCACCCTGAGTACTGAGCACCCAGCACCCTGAGTACTGAGCACCCAGCACCCTGATTACTGAACACCCAGCACCCTGAGCACTGAGCACTGAACACCCAGCACCCTGAGCACTGAGCACTGAGCACCCAGCACCCTGAGCACTGAGCACAAAGCACCCCGAGCACTGAGCACCCAGCACCCTGAGCACCCAGCACCCTGAGAACTGAGCACACTGAGCACTGAGCACTGAGCACCCAGCACCCTGAGTACTGAGCACCCAACACTCTGAGCACTGAGCACCCAGCACGCTGAGTACTGAGCACTGAGCACACAGCACCCTGAGTACTGAGCACCCAGCACCCCGAGCACTGAGCACCCAGCACCCCGAGCACTGAGCACCCAGCACCCTGAGTACTGAGCACCCAGCACCCTGAGTACTGAGCACCCAGCACCCCGAGCACTGAGCACCCCGCACCCCGAGCACTGAGCACCCAGCACCCTGAGTACTGAGCACCCAGCACCCCGAGCACTGAGCACCCAGCACCCTGAGTACTTAGCACCCAGCACCCTGAGTACTGAGCACTGAGCACCCTGAGCACTGAGCACCCAGCACCCCGAGCACTGAGCACCCAGCACCCTGAGTACTGAGCACCCATCACCCTGAGTACTGAGCACTCAGCACCCTGAGTACTGAGCACCGAGCACACCGAGCACTGAGCACCCAGCACCCTGAGCACTGAGCACCCAGCACCTTGAGTACTGAGCACCGAGCACCTCGAGCACTGAGCACCCAGCACCCTGAGTACTGAGCACCCAGCACCCTGAGCACTGAGCACCCTGCACCCTGAGCACTGAGCACCCAGCACCCTGAGTACTGAGCACCCAACTCCCAGAGTACTGAGCACCCAGCACCCTGAGCACTGAGCCCCCAGCACCCTGAGTACTGAGCACCCAGCACCCTGAGTACTGAACACCCAGCACCCTGAGCACTGAGCACTGAGCACCCTGAGCACTGACTACTGAGCACTGAGCACCCTGAGCACTGAGCACCCAGCACACCGAATACTGAGCACCCAGCACCCTGAGTACTGAACACCCAGCACCCTGAGCACTGAGTACTGAGCACTGAGCACCCTGAGCACTGAGCACCCAGCACCCTGAGTACTGTGCACCCAGCACCCTGAGTACTGAACACCCAGCACCCTGAGCACTGAGCGCTGAGCACCCTGCACCCCGAGCACTGATCACTGAGCACCCTGAGCACTGAGAACCCAGCACCCTGAGTACTGAGCAATGAGCACCCTGAGTACTGAGCACCAAGCACCCCGAGTACTGAGCACTGAGCACTCTGAGTACTGAGCACCCAGCACCCTGAGCACTGAGCACCCAGCACCCTGAGCACTGAGCACTTAGCACCCAGCACCCCGAGCACTGAGCACCCAGCACCCTGAATACTGAGCACCCAGCACCTTGAGCACTGAGCAGCCTGAGGACTGAGCACCCAGCACCCTGAGCACTGAGCACCGATCACCCTGAGCACTGAGCACCCAGCACCCCGAGCACTGAGCACCCAGCACCCTGAGTACTGAGCACCCAGCACCCTGAGTACTGAGCACCCAGCACCCTGAGCACTGAGCACAAAGCACGCTGAGTACTGAGTACTGAGCACCCTGAGTACTGAGCACCGAGGACCCTGAGCACTGAGCACCCAGCACGCTGAGTACTGAGCACTGAGCACCCTGAGGACTGAGCACCGAGCACGCTGAGTACTGAGCACCCAGCACCCTGAGCACTGAGCAGCCAGCACCCTCAGCACTGAGCACCCAGCACCCCGAGCACTGAGCAACCAGCACCCTGAGCACTGAGCACCCAGCACCCTGAGTACTGAGCACCGAGCACCCCGAGCACTGAGCACCCAGCACCTTGAGCACTGAGCACCCTGAGGACTGAGCACCCAGCACCGTGAGCACTGAGCACCGATCACCCTGAGCACTGAGCACCCAGCACCCAGAGCTCTGAGCACCCAGCACCCTGATTACTGAGCACCCAGCACCCCGAGTACTGAGCACCCAGCACCCTGAGTACTGAGCACCCAGCACCCCGAGCACTGAGCACCCAGCACCCTGAGTACTGAACACCCTGAGTACTGAGCACTGAGCACCGAGCACCCTGAGTACTGAGCACCCTGAGGACTGAGCACACAGCACACTGAGCACTGAGCAACCAGCACCCTGAGTACTGAGCACTGATCACCCTGAGCACTGAGCACCCAGCACCCCGAGCACTGAGCACCCAGCACCCTGAGTACTGAGCACCCAGCACCCTGAGCACTGAGCACCCAGCACCCTGAGTACTGAGCACTGATCACCCTGAGCACTGAGCACCCAGCACCCTGAGTACTGAGCACCCAGCACCCTGAGTACTGAGCACCCTGAGGACTGAGCACCCAGCACCCTGAGCACTGAGCACCCAGCACCCTGAGTACTGAGCACTGATCATCCTGAGCACTGAGCACCCAGCACCCTGAGCAATGAGCACGGAGCACCCCGAGGACTGAGCACCCAGCACCCTGAGCACTGAGCACCCAGCACCTTGAGTACTGAGCACCGAGCACCCCGAGCACTGAGCACCCAGCACCCTGAATACTGAGCACTCAGCACCCTGAGCACTGAGCACACAGCACCCCGAACACTGAGCACCCAGCACCCCGAGCACTGAGCACCCAACACCCTGAGTACTGAGCACCCAACACCCAGAGTACTGAGCACCCAGCACCCTGAGCACTGAGCACCCAGCACCCTGAGTACTGAGCACCCAGCACCCTGAGTACTGAGCACGCAGCACCCTGAGCACTGAGCACCCAGCACCCTGAGTACTGAGCACTGATCATCCTGAGCACTGAGCACCCAGCACCCTGAGCAATGAGCACGGAGCACCCCGAGGACTGAGCACCCAGCACCCTGAGCACTGAGCACCCAGCACCTTGAGTACTGAGCACCGAGCACCCCGAGCACTGAGCACCCAGCACCCTGAATACTGAGCACCCAGCACCCTGAGCACTGAGCACACAGCACCCCGAACACTGAGCACCCAGCACCCCGAGCACTGAGCACCCAGCACCCTGAGCACTGAGCACCCTGAGGACTGAGCACCCAGCACCCTGAGCACTGAGCACCCAGCACCCTGAGTACTGATCACCGATCACCCTGAGCACTGAGCACCCAGGACCCTGAGTACTGAGCACCCAGCACCCTGAGCACTGAGCACCCAGCAACCTGAGCACTGAGCACCCAGCACCCTGAGTACTGAGCACCCAGCACCCTGAGTACTGAGTACCCAGCACCCTGAGCACTGAGCACCCAGCACCCTGAGTACTGAGCACCGAGCACCCTGAGTACTGAGTACCCAGCACCCTGAGCACTGAGCACCCAGCACCCTTAGTACTGAGCACCCAGCACCACCCTCAGCACGGAGCACCCAGCACCCCGAGCACTGAGCACCCAGCACCCTGAGCACTGTGCACCCAGCACCCCGAGTACTGAGCACCCAGCACCCCGAGTACTGAGCACCGAGCACCCTGAGCACTGAGCACGCAGCACCCTGAGTACTGAGCACCCAGCACCCTGAGTACTGAGCACTGAGCACCCCGAGTACTAAGCACCCAGCACCCCGAGCAATGAGCACCCAGCAACCTGAGTACTGAGAACAGATCACCCTGAGTACTGAGCACCCAGCACCCTGAGTACTGAGCCCCAGCACCCTGAGTACTGAGCACCCAGCACCCCGAGAACTGAGCAAAGCACCCCGAGAATGAGCACCCAGCACCCTGAGTACTGAGAACTGAGCACCCTGAGGACTGAGCACCCAGAACCCTGAGTACTGAGCCCCCAGCACCCTGAGCCCTGAGCACCCAGCACCCCGAGCACTGAGCACCCAGCACCCCGAGAATGAGCACCCAGCACCCTGAGTACTGAGCACCCAGCACCCTGAGTACTGCGCACTAAACACCCAGAGCACTGAGCACCCAGCACCCCGAGCACGGATCACCCAGGTCCCCGAGCACTGAGTACTGAGCACCCAGCACCCTGAGTACTGAGCACCGAGCTCCCCGAGCACTTAGCAACCTGAGTACTGAACACCCAGCACCCCGATCACTGAGCACCCAGTACCCTGAGCACTGAGCACCCAGCACCCTGAGCACTGAGCACCCAGCACCCTGAGTACTGAGCACCCAGCACCCTGAGTACTGAGCAACCAGCACCCTGAGCACTGAGCACTGAGCACCCAGCACCCTGAGCACTGAGCACTGAGCACCCAGCACTCCGAGCACTGAGCACCCAGCACCCCGAGCACTGAGCACCCAGCACCCTGAGCACTGAGCTATCAGCACCCTGAGTACTGAGCACCGAGCACCCCGAGCACTGAGCACCCAGCACCTTGAGCACTGAGCACCCTGAGGACTGAGCACCCAGCACCGTGAGCACTGAGCACCGATCACCCTGAGCACTGAGCACCCAGCACCCAGAGCTCTGAGCACCCAGCACCCTGAGTACTGAGCACCCAGCACCCCGAGTACTGAGCACCCAGCACCCTGAGTACTGAGCACCCAGCACCCCGAGCACTGAGCACCCAGCACCCTGAGCACCCAGCACCCTGAGAACTGAGCACACTGAGCACTGAGCACTGAGAACCCAGCACCCTGAGTACTGAGCAATGAGCACCCTGAGTACTGAGCACCAAGCACCCCGAGTACTGAGCACTGAGCACTCTGAGTACTGAGCACCCAGCACCCTGAGCACTGAGCACCCAGCACCCTGAGCACTGAGCACTGAGCACCCAGCACCCCGAGCACTGAGCACCCAGCACCCTGAATACTGAGCACCCAGCACCTTGAGCACTGAGCAGCCTGAGGACTGAGCACCCAGCACCCTGAGCACTGAGCACCGATCACCCTGAGCACTGAGCACCCAGCACCCTGAGTACTGAGCACCCAGCACCCTGAGTACTGAGCACCCAGCACCCTGAGCACTGAGCACAAAGCACGCTGAGTACTGAGTACTGAGCACCCTGAGTACTGAGCACCGAGGACCCTAAGCACTGAGCACCCAGCACGCTGAGTACTGAGCACTGAGCACCCTGAGGACTGAGCACCGAGCACGCTGAGTACTGAGCACCCAGCACCCTGAGCACTGAGCAGCCAGCACCCTCAGCACTGAGCACCCAGCACCCCGAGCACTGAGCAACCAGCACCCTGAGCACTGAGCACCCAGCACCCTGAGTACTGAGCACCCAGCACCCTGAGCACTGAGCACCCAGCACCCTGAGTACTGAGCACTGATCACCCTGAGAACTGAGCACCCAGCACCCTGAGTACTGAGCACCCAGCACCCTGAGTACTGAGCACCCTGAGGACTGAGCACCCAGCACCCTGAGCACTGAGCACCCAGCACCCTGAGTACTGAGCACTGATCATCCTGAGCACTGAGCACCCAGCACCCTGAGCAATGAGCACGGAGCACCCCGAGGACTGAGCACCAAGCACCCTGAGCACTGAGCACCCAGCACCTTGAGTACTGAGCACCGAGCACCCCGAGCACTGAGCACCCAGCACCCTGAATACTGAGCACCCAGCACCCTGAGCACTGAGCACACAGCACCCCGAACACTGAGCACCCAGCACCCTGAGCACTGAGCACCCAACACCCTGAGTACTGAGCACCCAACACCCAGAGTACTGAGCACCCAGCACCCTGAGCACTGAGCACCCAGCACCCTGAGTACTGAGAACCCAGCACCCTGAGTACTGAGCACGCAGCACCCTGAGCACTGAGCACCCAGCACCCTGAGTACTGAGCACTGATCATCCTGAGCACTGAGCACCCAGCACCCTGAGCAATGAGCACGGAGCACCCCGAGGACTGAGCACCCAGCACCCTGAGCACTGAGCACCCAGCACCTTGAGTACTGAGCACCGAGCACCCCGAGCACTGAGCACCCAGCACCCTGAATACTGAGCCCCCAGCACGCTGAGCACTGAGCACAGAGCACCCCGAACACTGAGCACCCAGCACCCCGAGCACTGAGCACCCAGCACCCTGAGCACTGAGCACCCTGAGGACTGAGCACCCAGCACCCTGAGCACTGAGCACCCAGCACCCTGAGTACTGAGCACCGATCACCCTGAGCACTGAGCACCCAGGACCCTGAGTACTGAGCACCCAGCACCCTGAGCACTGAGCACCCAGCAACCTGAGCACTGAGCACCCAGCACCCTGAGTACTGAGCACCCAGCACACTGAGTACTGAGTACCCAGCACCCTGAGCACTGAGCACCCAGCACCCTGAGTACTGAGCACCGAGCACCCTGAGTACTGAGTACCCAGCACCCTGAGCACTGAGCACCCAGCACCCTTAGTACTGAGCACCCAGCACCACCCTCAGCACTGAGCACCCAGCACCCCGAGCACTGAGCACCCAGCACCCTGAGCACTGTGCACCCAGCACCCCGAGTACTGAGCACCCAGCACCCCGAGTACTGAGCACCGAGCACCCTGAGCACTGAGCACGCAGCACCCTGAGTACTGAGCACCCAGCACCCTGAGTACTGAGCACTGAGCACCCCGAGTACTAAGCACCCAGCACCCCGAGCAATGAGCACCCAGCAACCTGAGTACTGAGAACAGATCACCCTGAGTACTGAGCACACAGCACCCTGAGTACTGAGCCCCAGCACCCTGAGTACTGAGCACCCAGCACCCCGAGAACTGAGCAAAGCACCCCGAGAATGAGCACCCAGCACCCTGAGTACTGAGAACCGTGCACCCTGAGGACTGAGCACCCAGAACCCTGAGTACTGAGCCCCCAGCACCCTGAGCCCTGAGCACCCAGCACCCCGAGCACTGAGCACCCAGCACCCCGAGAATGAGCACCCAGCACCCTGAGTACTGAGCACCCAGCACCCTGAGTACTGAGCACTAAGCACCCAGAGCACTGAGCACCCAACACCCTGAGCACTGAGCACTGAGCACCCAGCACCCTGAGCACTGAGCACCCAGCACCCCGAGCACTGAGCACCCAGCACCCTGAGCACTGAGCACCCAGCACCCTGAGTACTGAGCACCCAGCACCCTGAGTACTGAGCACGCAGCACCCTGAGCACTGAGCACTGAGCACCCAACACCCTGAGCACTGAGCACTGAGCACCCAGCACCCTGAGCACTGAGCACCCAGCACCCCGAGCACTGAGCACCCAGCACCCTGAGCACTGAGCAAGCAGCACCCTGAGCACTGAGCACCCAGCCCCCTGAGTACTGAGCACCCAGCACCATGAGTACTGAGCACCCAGCACCCTGAGTACTGAGCAATCAGCACCCGGGGTACTGAGCACCGAGCACCCCGAGCACTGAGCACCCAGCACCCTGAGCACTGAGCACCCTGAGGACTGAGCACCCAGCACCCTGAGCACTGAGCACCCAGCACCCTGAGTACTGAGCACCAATCACCCTGAGCACTGAGCACCCAGGACCCTGAGTACTGAGCACCCAGCACCCTGAGCACTGAGCACCCAGCAACCTGAGCACTGAGCACCCAGCACCCTGAGTACTGAGCACCCAGCACCCTGAGTACTGAGTACCCAGCACCCTGAGCACTGAGCACCCAGCACCCTGAGTACTGAGCACCGAGCACCCTGAGTACTGAGTACCCAGCACCCTGAGCACTGAGCACCCAGCACCCTTAGTACTGAGCACCCAGCACCACCCTCAGCACTGAGCACCCAGCACCCCGAGCACTGAGCACCCAGCACCCTGAGCACTGTGCACCCAGCACCCCGAGTACTGAGCACCTTAGCACCCCGAGTACTGAGCACCGAGCACCCTGAGCACTGAGCACGCAGCACCCTGAGTACTGAGCACCCAGCACCCTGAGTACTGAGCACTGAGCACCCCGAGTACTAAGCACCCAGCACCCTGAGTACTGAGCCCCAGCACCCTGAGTACTGAGCACCCAGCACCCCGAGAACTGAGCAAAGCACCCTGAGAATGAGCACCCAGCACCCTGAGTACTGAGAACCGAGCACCCTGAGGACTGAGCACCCAGAACCCTGAGTACTGAGCCCCCAGCACCCTGAGCCCTGAGCACCCAGCACCCCGAGCACTGAGCACCCAGCACCCCGAGAATGAGCACCCAGCACCCTGAGTACTGAGCACCCAGCACCCTGAGTACTGAGCACTAAGCACCCAGAGCACTGAGCACCCAGCACCCCGAGCACGGATCACCCAGGTCCCCGAGCACTGAGTACTGAGCACCCAGCACCCTGAGTACTGAGCACCGAGCTCCCCGAGCACTGAGCAACCTGAGTACTGAGCACCCAGCACCCCGATCACTGAGCACCCAGTACCCTGAGCACTGAGCACCCAGCACCCTGAGCACTGAGCACCCAGCACCCTGAGTACTGAGCCCCCAGCACCCTGAGTACTGAGCAACCAGCACCCTGAGCACTGAGCACTGAGCACCCAGCACCCTGAGCACTGAGCACTGAGCACCCAGCACCCCGAGCACTGAGCACCCAGCACCCCGAGCACTGAGCACCCAGCACCCTGAGCACTGAGCAATCAGCACACTGAGTACTGAGCACCGAGCACCCCGAGCACTGAGCACCCAGCACCTTGAGCACTGAGCACCCTGAGGACTGAGCACCCAGCACCGTGAGCACTGAGCACCGATCACCCTGAGCACTGAGCACCCAGCACCCAGAGCTCTGAGCACCCAGCACCCTGAGTACTGAGCACCCAGCACCCCGAGTACTGAGCACCCAGCACCCTGAGTACTGAGCACCCAGCACCCCGAGCACTGAGCACCCAGCACCCTGAGTACTGAACACCCTGAGTACTGAGTACTGAGCACCGAGCACCCTGAGTACTGAGCACCCTGAGGACTGAGCACCCAGCACCCCGAGCACTGAGCACCCAGCACCCTGAGTACTGAGCACCCAGCACCCTGAGCACTGAGCACCCAGCACCCTGAGTACTGAGCACTGATCACCCTGAGCACTGAGCACCCAGCACCCTGAGTACTGAGCACCCAGCACCCTGAGTACTGAGCACCCTGAGGACTGAGCACCCAGCACCCTGAGCACTGAGCACCCAGCACCCTGAGTACTGAGCTCTGATCATCCTGAGCACTGAGCTCCCAGCACCCTGAGCAATGAGCACGGAGCACCCCGAGGACTGAGCACCCAGCACCCTGAGCACTGAGCACCCAGCACCTTGAGTACTGAGCACCGAGCACCCCGAGCACTGAGCACCCAGCACCCTGAATACTGAGCACCCAGCACCCTGAGCACTGAGCACACAGCACCCCGAACACTGAGCACCCAGCACCCCGAGCACTGAGCACCCAGCACCCTGAGTACTGAGCACCCAACACCCAGAGTACTGAGCACCCAGCACCCTGAGCACTGAGCACCCAGCACCCTGAGTACTGAGCACGCAGCACCCTGAGCACTGAGCACTGAGCACCCAACACCCTGAGCACTGAGCACTGAGCACCCAGCACCCTGAGCACTGAGCACCCAGCACCCCGAGCCCTGAGCACCCAGCACCCTGAGCACTGAGCAAGCAGCACCCTGAGCACTGAGCACCCAGCCCCCTGAGTACTGAGCACCCAGCACCATGAGTACTGAGCACCCAGCACCCTGAGTACTGAGCACTCAGCACCCTGAGTACTGAGCACCGAGCACCCCGAGCACTGAGCACCCAGCACCCTGAGCACTGAGCACCCTGAGGACTGAGCACCCAGCACCCTGAGCACTGAGCACCCAGCACCCTGAGTACTGAGTACCGATCACCCTGAGCACTGAGCACCCTGGACCCTGAGTACTGAGCACCCAGCACCCTGAGCACTGAGCACCCAGCAACCTGAGCACTGAGCACCCAGCACCCTGAGTACTGAGCACCCAGCACCCTGAGTACTGAGTACCCAGCACCCTGAGCACTGAGCACCCAGCACCCTGAGTACTGAGCACCGAGCACCCTGAGTACTGAGTACCCAGCACCCTGAGCACTGAGCACCCAGCACCCTTAGTACTGAGCACCCAGCACCACCCTCAGCACTGAGCACCCAGCACCCCGAGCACTGAGCACCCAGCACCCTGAGCACTGTGCACCCAGCACCCCGAGTACTGAGCACCCAGCACCCCGAGTACTGAGCACCGAGCACCCTGAGCACTGAGCACCCAGCACCCCGAACACTGAGCACCCAGCACCCCGAGCACTGAGCACTGAGCACCCTGTGCACTGAGCACCGAGCACCCTGAGTACTGAGCACTGAGCACCCTGAGCAGTGAGCACCCAGCACCCTGAGCACTGAGCACCCAGCACCCTGAGTACTGAGCACCAAGCACCCAGAGCACTGAGCACCCAGCACCCTGAGCACTGAGAACCCAACACCCTGAGCACTGAGCACCCAGCACCCTGATTACTGAGCACCCAGCACCCTGAGCACTGAGCACCCAGCACCCTGAGCACTGAGCGCCCAGCACCCTGAGTACTGAGCACCCAACGTACTGAGCACTGAGCACCCCGAGCACTGAGCACCCAGCACCCTGAGTACTGACCACCCAGCACCCCGAGCACTTAGCACCCAGCACCCTGAGTACTGAGCACCGAGCACCCTGTGTACTGAGCACCCAGCACCCCGAGCACTGAGCACCCAGCACCCGGAGCACTGAGCACCCAGCACTGAGCACCCAGCACCTTGAGTACTGAGCACCCAGCACCCTGAGAACTGAGCACCGAGCACCCCGAGCATTGAGCACCGGGCACCCCGAGCACTGAGCACCCAGCACCCTGAGTACTGAGCACTGAGCACCCTGAGCACTGAGCACCCAGCACCATGAGCACTGAGCACCCAGCATCCTGAGCACTGAGTACTGAGCACCCAGCACCCTGAGCACTGAGCACCCAGCACCCTGAGCACTGAGCACCCAGCACCCCAAACACTGAGCACCCTGAGTACTGAGCACCGAGCACCCTGAGAACTGAGCACCAAGCACCCTGAGTACTGAGCACCCAGCACCATGAGTAATGAGCACCGAGTACCCAGAGTACTGAGCAACCTGAGTACTGAGCACCCAGCACTCCGAGAATGAGCACCCAGCACCATGAGTACTGAGCACCGAGCACCCTGAGCACTGAGCACCCAGCACCTTGAGTACTGAGCACCAAGCACCCTGAGTACTGAGCACCCAGCACCCTGAGTACTGAGCACCCAGCACCCTGAGTTCTGAGCACCCAGCACCCTGAGCACTGAGCACACTGAGTACTGAGCAACCAGCACCCTGAACACTGAGCACCCAGCACACCGAGCACTGAGCACCCAGCACCCCGAGCACTGAGCACTGAGCACCCTGTGCAGTGAGCACCGAGCACCCTGAGTACTGAGCACTGAGCACCCTGAGCACTGAGCACCCAGCACCCTGAGCACTGAGCACCCAGCACCCTGAGCACTGAGGACCCAGCACCCTGAGCACTGAGGACCCAGCACCACGAGCACTGAGCACCCAGCACCCTGAGTACTGAGCACCCAGCACCCTGAGCACTGAGCACCCAGCACCCCGAGCACTGAGCACACAGCACGCTGAGTACTGAGCACTGAGCACCCAGCACCCTGAGTACTGAGCACCCAGCACCGCGAGCACTGAGCACCCAGCACCCCAAGCACTGAGCACTGAGCACCCTGAGTACCGAGCACTGAGCACCCTTAGTACTGAGCACCGAGCACCCTGAGCACTGAGCACCCAGCACCCCGAGTACTGAGCACCCAGCACCCTGAGTACTGAGCACTGAGCACCCTGAGCACTGAGCACCCAGCACCCCGAGCACTGAGCACCCAGCACCCTGAGTACTGAGCACCCGGCACCCTGAGTACTGAGCACTCAGCACCCTGAGTACTGAGCACCGAGCACCCCAAGCACTGAGCACCCAGCACCCTGAGCACGGAGCACCCCGAGGACTGAGCACCCAGCACCCTGAAAACTGAGCACCCAGCACCTTGAGTATTGAGCACCGAGCACCTCGAGCACTGAGCACCCAGCACCCTGAGTACTGAGCAAAGAGCACCATGAGCACTGAGCACCCAGCACCCTGAGCACTGAGCACCCAGCACCCCGAGCACTGAGCACCCAGCACCCTGAGTACTGAGCACCCAACACCCAGAGTACTGAGCACCCAGCACCCTGAGCACTGAGCACCCAGCACCCTGAGTACTGAAAACCCAGCACCCTGAGCACTGAGCACTGAGCACCCTGAGCACTGAGTACTGAGCACTGAGCAACCTGAGCACTGAGCACCCAGCACCCCGAGTACTGAGCACCCAGCACCCCGAGCACTGAGCACCCAGCGCCCCGAGCATTGAGCACCCAGCACCCCGAGCACTGAGCACTGAGCACCCTGAGCACTGAGCACCCAGCACCAAGAGTACTGAGCACTGAGCACCCTGAGTACTGAGCACCAAGCACCCCGAGTACTGAGCACTGAGCACCCTGAGTACTGAGCACCCTGCACCCTGAGCAGTGAGTACCCAGCACCATGAGTACTGAGCACTGAGCACCCTGAGTACTGAGCACCGAGCACCCTGAGTACTGAGCACTGAGCACCCTGATCACTGAGCACGGAGCACCCCGAGGACTGAGCACCCAGCACCCTGAGCACTGAGCACACAGCACCTTGAGTACTGAGCACCGAGCACCCCGAGCACTGAGCACCCAGCACCCTGACTACTGAGCACCCAGCACCCTGAGCACTGAGCACCCACCAACCTGAGCACTGAGCACCCAGCACCCCGAGCACTGATCACCCAGCACCCTGAGTACTGAGCACCCAGCACCCTGAGCACTGAGCACCCAGCACCCTGAGTACTGAGCACCCAGAACCCTGAGTACTGAGCAACCAGCACCCTGAGCACTGAGCACTGAGCACCCAGCACCCTGAGCACTGAGCACCCAGCACCCCGAGCACTGATCACCCAGCACCCTGAGTACTGAGCACCCAGCACCCTGAGCACTGAGCACCCAGCACCCCGAGCACTGAGCACCCAGCACCCCGAGCACTGAGCACCCAGCACCCTGAGCACTGAGCACCCAGCACCCTGAGCACTGAGCACCCAGCACCCTGAGTACTGAGCACCCAGCACCCTGAGTACTGAGCACCGAGCACCGCTAGCACTGAGCACCCAGCACCCTGAGCACTGAGCACCCTGAGGACTGAGCACCCAGCACCCTGAGCACTGAGCGCCCAGCACCCTGAGTACTGAGCACCCAGCACCCCGAGCACTGAGCACCCAGCACCCTGAGTACTGAGCACCCTGAGTACTGAGCACTGAGCACCAAGCACCCTGAGCACTGAGCACCCTGAGTACTGAGCACCCAGCACCCTGAGCACTGAGTACCCAGCACCCTGAGTACTGAGCACTGAGAACCCTGAGTACTGAGCACCGAGCACCCTGAGTACTGAGCACCCAGCACCCTGATCACTGAGCACGGAGCACCCCGAGGACTGAGCACCCAGCAACCTGAGCACTGAGCACCCAGCACCTTGTGTACTGAGCACCGAGCACACCGAGCACTGAGCACCCAGCACCCTGAGCACTGAGCACATAGCACCCCGAGCACTGATCACACAGCATCCTGAGTACTGAGCACCCAGCACCCTGAGCACTGAGCACCCAGCACCCTGAGTACTGAGCACCAAGCACCCTGAGTACTGAGCAACCAGCACCCTGAGTACTGAGCACCGAGCACCCCGAGCACTGAGCACCCAGCACCCTGAGCACTGAGCACCCTGAGGACTGAGCACCCAGCACCCTGAGCACTGAGCACCCAACACCCTGAGTACTGAGCACCGATCACCCTGAGCACTGAGCACCCAGCACCCCGAGCACTGGGCACCCAGCACCCTGAGCACTGAGCACCCTGAGGACTGAGCACCCAGCACCCTGAGCACTGAGCACTGATCACCCTGAGCACTGAGCACAAAGCACACCGAGCACTGAGCACCCAGCACCCTGAGTACTGAGCACCCAGCACCTCGAATACTGAGCACCCAGCACCCTGAGCACTGAGCACCCAACACCCTGAGTACTGAGCACTGATCACCCTGAGCACTGAGCACCCAGCACCCCGAGCACTGAGCACCCAGCACCCTGAGTACTGAGCACCCAGCACCCTGAGCACTGAGCAACCAGCACCCTGAGAACTGAGCACCCAGCACCCTGAGCACTGAGCACCCAACACCCTGAGTACTGAGCACCGATCACCCTGAGCACTGAGCACCCAGCACCCGAGCACTGAGCACCCAGCACCCTGAGCACTGAGCACCCTGAGGACTGAGCACCCAGCACCCTGAGAACTGAGCACTGATCACCCTGAGCACTGAGCACAAAGCACACCGAGCACTGAGCACCCAGCACCCTGAGTACTGAGCACCCAGCAACTCGAGTACTGAGCACCCAGCACCCTGAGTACTGAGCACCCAGCACCCCGAGCACTGAGCACGCAGCACCCTGAGTACTGAGCACCCTGAGTACTGAGCACTGAGCACCCAGCACCCTGATTACTGAGCACCCTGAGGACTGAGCACCCAGCACCCTGAGCACTGAGCAACCAGCACCCTGAGTACTGAGCACTGATCACCCTGAGCACTGAGCACCCAGCACCCCGAGCACTGAGCACCCAGCACATTGAGTACTGAGCACCCAGCACACTGAGCATCCAGCACCCTGAGAACTGAGCACCCAGCACCCTGAGTACTGAGCACCCAACACCCTGGGCACTGAGCACCCAGCACCCTGAGTACTGAGCACCGAGCACCCTGAGTACTGAGCACCCAGCACCCTGAGTACTGAGCACCCAGCACCCTGAGCACTGAGCACCCAGCACCCTGAGCACTGAGCACCCAGCACCCTGAGTACTGAGCACCCAGGAGCCCGAGCACTGAGTACTGAGCACCCCGCACGCTGAGTACTGAGCACCGAGCTCCCCGAGCAATGATCACCCTGAGTACTGAGCACCCAGCACCCTGATCACTGAGCACCCAGCACGCTGAGTACTGAGCACCCAGCACCCCGAGCACTGAGCACCCAGCACCCTGAGTACTGAGCACTGAGCACCCAGCACCCCGAGCACTGAGCACCCAGCAGCCTGTGTACTGAGCACTGAGCACCCTGAGTACTAAGCACCCAGCACCCTGAGTACTGAGCACCCAGGACCCTGAGCACTGAGCACCGAGCACCCCGAGAACTGAGCACCCAGCTCCCTGAGCACTCAGCACCCAGCTCCCCGAGCACTGAGCACCCTGCTCCCTGAGCACTCAGCACCCAGCTCCCCGAGCACTGAGCACCCAGCACCCTGAGCACTGAGCACCCAGCACCCTGAGCACGGAGCACCTCGAGCACTAAGCACCCAGCACCCTGAGTACTGAGCACCCAGCACCCTGAGCACTGAGCACCCAGCACCCTGAGCACTGAGCACCCAGCACCCCGAGCACTGAGCACCCAGCACCCTGAGTCCTGAGCACCCAACACCCAGAGTACTGAGCACCCAGCACCCTGAGCACTGAGCACCCAGCACCCTGAGTACTGAGCACCCAGCACCCTGAGTACTGAACACCCAGCACCCTGAGCACTGAGCACTGACCACCCTGCGCACTGAGTACAAAGCACTGAGCACCCTGAGCACTGAGCACCCAGCACCCCGAGTACTGAGCACCCAGCACCGCGAGCACTGAGCACCCAGCGCCCCGAGCACTGAGCACCCAGCACCCCGAGCACTGAGCACTGAGCACCCTGAGCACTGAGCACCCAGCACGGCGAGTACTGAGCACTGAGCACCCTGAGTACTGAGCACCAAGCACCACGAGTACTGAGCACTGAGCACCCTGAGTACTGAGCACCCAGCACCCTGAGCACTGAGCACCCAGCACCCTGAGCACTGAGCACCCAGCACCCTGAGTACTGAGCTCCAAGCACCCTGAGCACTGAGCACCCTGAGGACTGAGCACCCAGCACCCTGAGCACTGAGCACTGATCACCCTGAGCACTGAGCACAAAGCACACCGAGCACTGAGCACCCAGCACCCTGAGTACTGAGCACCCAGCACCCCGAGTACTGAGCACCCAGCACCCTGAGTACTGAGCACCCAGCACCCCGAGCACTGAGCACCCAGCACCCTGAGTACTGAGCACTGAGCACCCAGCACCCTGATTACTGAGCACCCTGAGGACTGAGCACCCAGCACCCTGAGCACTGAGCACCCAGCACCCTGAGTACTGAGCACTGATCACCCCGAGCACTGAGCACCCAGCACCCCGAGCACTGAGCACCCAGCACCCTGAGTACTGAGCACCCAGCACCCTGAGCACTGAGCACCCAGCACCCTGAGAACTGAGCACCCAGCACCCTGAGTACTGAGCACCCAGCACCCTGGGCACTGAGCACCCAGCACCCTGAGTACTGAGCACCGAGCACCCTGAGTACTGAGCACCCAGCACCCTGAGTACTGAGCACCCAGCACCCTGATTACTGAACACCCAGCACCCTGAGCACTGAGCACTGAACACCCAGCACCCTGAGCACTGAGCACTGAGCACCCAGCACCCTGAGCACTGAGCACAAAGCACCCCGAGCACTGAGCACCCAGCACCCTGAGCACCCAGCACCCTGAGAACTGAGCACACTGAGCACTGAGCACTGAGCACCCAGCACCCTGAGTACTGAGCACCCAACACTCTGAGCACTGAGCACCCAGCACGCTGAGTACTGAGCACTGAGCACACAGCACCCTGAGTACTGAGCACCCAGCACCCCGAGCACTGAGCACCCAGCACCCCGAGCACTGAGCACCCAGCACCCTGAGTACTGAGCACCCAGCACCCTGAGTACTGAGCACCCAGCACCCCGAGCACTGAGCACCCCGCACCCCGAGCACTGAGCACCCAGCACCCTGAGTACTGAGCACCCAGCACCCCGAGCACTGAGCACCCAGCACCCTGAGTACTTAGCACCCAGCACCCTGAGTACTGAGCACTGAGCACCCTGAGCACTGAGCACCCAGCACCCCGAGCACTGAGCACCCAGCACCCTGAGTACTGAGCACCCATCACCCTGAGTACTGAGCACTCAGCACCCTGAGTACTGAGCACCGAGCACACCGAGCACTGAGCACCCAGCACCCTGAGCACTGAGCACCCAGCACCTTGAGTACTGAGCACCGAGCACCTCGAGCACTGAGCACCCAGCACCCTGAGTACTGAGCACCCAGCACCCTGAGCACTGAGCACCCTGCACCCTGAGCACTGAGCACCCAGCACCCTGAGTACTGAGCACCCAACTCCCAGAGTACTGAGCACCCAGCACCCTGAGCACTGAGCCCCCAGCACCCTGAGTACTGAGCACCCAGCACCCTGAGTACTGAACACCCAGCACCCTGAGCACTGAGCACTGAGCACCCTGAGCACTGACTACTGAGCACTGAGCACCCTGAGCACTGAGCACCCAGCACACCGAATACTGAGCACCCAGCACCCTGAGTACTGAACACCCAGCACCCTGAGCACTGAGTACTGAGCACTGAGCACCCTGAGCACTGAGCACCCAGCACCCTGAGTACTGTGCACCCAGCACCCTGAGTACTGAACACCCAGCACCCTGAGCACTGAGCGCTGAGCACCCTGCACCCCGAGCACTGATCACTGAGCACCCTGAGCACTGAGAACCCAGCACCCTGAGTACTGAGCAATGAGCACCCTGAGTACTGAGCACCAAGCACCCCGAGTACTGAGCACTGAGCACTCTGAGTACTGAGCACCCAGCACCCTGAGCACTGAGCACCCAGCACCCTGAGCACTGAGCACTTAGCACCCAGCACCCCGAGCACTGAGCACCCAGCACCCTGAATACTGAGCACCCAGCACCTTGAGCACTGAGCAGCCTGAGGACTGAGCACCCAGCACCCTGAGCACTGAGCACCGATCACCCTGAGCACTGAGCACCCAGCACCCCGAGCACTGAGCACCCAGCACCCTGAGTACTGAGCACCCAGCACCCTGAGTACTGAGCACCCAGCACCCTGAGCACTGAGCACAAAGCACGCTGAGTACTGAGTACTGAGCACCCTGAGTACTGAGCACCGAGGACCCTGAGCACTGAGCACCCAGCACGCTGAGTACTGAGCACTGAGCACCCTGAGGACTGAGCACCGAGCACGCTGAGTACTGAGCACCCAGCACCCTGAGCACTGAGCAGCCAGCACCCTCAGCACTGAGCACCCAGCACCCCGAGCACTGAGCAACCAGCACCCTGAGCACTGAGCACCCAGCACCCTGAGTACTGAGCACCGAGCACCCCGAGCACTGAGCACCCAGCACCTTGAGCACTGAGCACCCTGAGGACTGAGCACCCAGCACCGTGAGCACTGAGCACCGATCACCCTGAGCACTGAGCACCCAGCACCCAGAGCTCTGAGCACCCAGCACCCTGATTACTGAGCACCCAGCACCCCGAGTACTGAGCACCCAGCACCCTGAGTACTGAGCACCCAGCACCCCGAGCACTGAGCACCCAGCACCCTGAGTACTGAACACCCTGAGTACTGAGCACTGAGCACCGAGCACCCTGAGTACTGAGCACCCTGAGGACTGAGCACACAGCACACTGAGCACTGAGCAACCAGCACCCTGAGTACTGAGCACTGATCACCCTGAGCACTGAGCACCCAGCACCCCGAGCACTGAGCACCCAGCACCCTGAGTACTGAGCACCCAGCACCCTGAGCACTGAGCACCCAGCACCCTGAGTACTGAGCACTGATCACCCTGAGCACTGAGCACCCAGCACCCTGAGTACTGAGCACCCAGCACCCTGAGTACTGAGCACCCTGAGGACTGAGCACCCAGCACCCTGAGCACTGAGCACCCAGCACCCTGAGTACTGAGCACTGATCATCCTGAGCACTGAGCACCCAGCACCCTGAGCAATGAGCACGGAGCACCCCGAGGACTGAGCACCCAGCACCCTGAGCACTGAGCACCCAGCACCTTGAGTACTGAGCACCGAGCACCCCGAGCACTGAGCACCCAGCACCCTGAATACTGAGCACTCAGCACCCTGAGCACTGAGCACACAGCACCCCGAACACTGAGCACCCAGCACCCCGAGCACTGAGCACCCAACACCCTGAGTACTGAGCACCCAACACCCAGAGTACTGAGCACCCAGCACCCTGAGCACTGAGCACCCAGCACCCTGAGTACTGAGCACCCAGCACCCTGAGTACTGAGCACGCAGCACCCTGAGCACTGAGCACCCAGCACCCTGAGTACTGAGCACTGATCATCCTGAGCACTGAGCACCCAGCACCCTGAGCAATGAGCACGGAGCACCCCGAGGACTGAGCACCCAGCACCCTGAGCACTGAGCACCCAGCACCTTAAGTACTGAGCACCGAGCACCCCGAGCACTGAGCACCCAGCACCCTGAATACTGAGCACCCAGCACCCTGAGCACTGAGCACACAGCACCCCGAACACTGAGCACCCAGCACCCCGAGCACTGAGCACCCAGCACCCTGAGCACTGAGCACCCTGAGGACTGAGCACCCAGCACCCTGAGCACTGAGCACCCAGCACCCTGAGTACTGATCACCGATCACCCTGAGCACTGAGCACCCAGGACCCTGAGTACTGAGCACCCAGCACCCTGAGCACTGAGCACCCAGCAACCTGAGCACTGAGCACCCAGCACCCTGAGTACTGAGCACCCAGCACCCTGAGTACTGAGTACCCAGCACCCTGAGCACTGAGCACCCAGCACCCTGAGTACTGAGCACCGAGCACCCTGAGTACTGAGTACCCAGCACCCTGAGCACTGAGCACCCAGCACCCTTAGTACTGAGCACCCAGCACCACCCTCAGCACGGAGCACCCAGCACCCCGAGCACTGAGCACCCAGCACCCTGAGCACTGTGCACCCAGCACCCCGAGTACTGAGCACCCAGCACCCCGAGTACTGAGCACCGAGCACCCTGAGCACTGAGCACGCAGCACCCTGAGTACTGAGCACCCAGCACCCTGAGTACTGAGCACTGAGCACCCCGAGTACTAAGCACCCAGCACCCCGAGCAATGAGCACCCAGCAACCTGAGTACTGAGAACAGATCACCCTGAGTACTGAGCACCCAGCACCCTGAGTACTGAGCCCCAGCACCCTGAGTACTGAGCACCCAGCACCCCGAGAACTGAGCAAAGCACCCCGAGAATGAGCACCCAGCACCCTGAGTACTGAGAACTGAGCACCCTGAGGACTGAGCACCCAGAACCCTGAGTACTGAGCCCCCAGCACCCTGAGCCCTGAGCACCCAGCACCCCGAGCACTGAGCACCCAGCACCCCGAGAATGAGCACCCAGCACCCTGAGTACTGAGCACCCAGCACCCTGAGTACTGCGCACTAAACACCCAGAGCACTGAGCACCCAGCACCCCGAGCACGGATCACCCAGGTCCCCGAGCACTGAGTACTGAGCACCCAGCACCCTGAGTACTGAGCACCGAGCTCCCCGAGCACTTAGCAACCTGAGTACTGAACACCCAGCACCCCGATCACTGAGCACCCAGTACCCTGAGCACTGAGCACCCAGCACCCTGAGCACTGAGCACCCAGCACCCTGAGTACTGAGCACCCAGCACCCTGAGTACTGAGCAACCAGCACCCTGAGCACTGAGCACTGAGCACCCAGCACCCTGAGCACTGAGCACTGAGCACCCAGCACTCCGAGCACTGAGCACCCAGCACCCCGAGCACTGAGCACCCAGCACCCTGAGCACTGAGCTATCAGCACCCTGAGTACTGAGCACCGAGCACCCCGAGCACTGAGCACCCAGCACCTTGAGCACTGAGCACCCTGAGGACTGAGCACCCAGCACCGTGAGCACTGAGCACCGATCACCCTGAGCACTGAGCACCCAGCACCCAGAGCTCTGAGCACCCAGCACCCTGAGTACTGAGCACCCAGCACCCCGAGTACTGAGCACCCAGCACCCTGAGTACTGAGCACCCAGCACCCCGAGCACTGAGCACCCAGCACCCTGAGCACCCAGCACCCTGAGAACTGAGCACACTGAGCACTGAGCACTGAGAACCCAGCACCCTGAGTACTGAGCAATGAGCACCCTGAGTACTGAGCACCAAGCACCCCGAGTACTGAGCACTGAGCACTCTGAGTACTGAGCACCCAGCACCCTGAGCACTGAGCACCCAGCACCCTGAGCACTGAGCACTGAGCACCCAGCACCCCGAGCACTGAGCACCCAGCACCCTGAATACTGAGCACCCAGCACCTTGAGCACTGAGCAGCCTGAGGACTGAGCACCCAGCACCCTGAGCACTGAGCACCGATCACCCTGAGCACTGAGCACCCAGCACCCTGAGTACTGAGCACCCAGCACCCTGAGTACTGAGCACCCAGCACCCTGAGCACTGAGCACAAAGCACGCTGAGTACTGAGTACTGAGCACCCTGAGTACTGAGCACCGAGGACCCTAAGCACTGAGCACCCAGCACGCTGAGTACTGAGCACTGAGCACCCTGAGGACTGAGCACCGAGCACGCTGAGTACTGAGCACCCAGCACCCTGAGCACTGAGCAGCCAGCACCCTCAGCACTGAGCACCCAGCACCCCGAGCACTGAGCAACCAGCACCCTGAGCACTGAGCACCCAGCACCCTGAGTACTGAGCACCCAGCACCCTGAGCACTGAGCACCCAGCACCCTGAGTACTGAGCACTGATCACCCTGAGAACTGAGCACCCAGCACCCTGAGTACTGAGCACCCAGCACCCTGAGTACTGAGCACCCTGAGGACTGAGCACCCAGCACCCTGAGCACTGAGTACCCAGCACCCTGAGTACTGTGCACTGATCATCCTGAGCACTGAGCACCCAGCACCCTGAGCAATGAGCACGGAGCACCCCGAGGACTGAGCACCAAGCACCCTGAGCACTGAGCACCCAGCACCTTGAGTACTGAGCACCGAGCACCCCGAGCACTGAGCACCCAGCACCCTGAATACTGAGCACCCAGCACCCTGAGCACTGAGCACACAGCACCCCGAACACTGAGCACCCAGCACCCTGAGCACTGAGCACCCAACACCCTGAGTACTGAGCACCCAACACCCAGAGTACTGAGCACCCAGCACCCTGAGCACTGAGCACCCAGCACCCTGAGTACTGAGAACCCAGCACCCTGAGTACTGAGCACGCAGCACCCTGAGCACTGAGCACCCAGCACCCTGAGTACTGAGCACTGATCATCCTGAGCACTGAGCACCCAGCACCCTGAGCAATGAGCACGGAGCACCCCGAGGACTGAGCACCCAGCACCCTGAGCACTGAGCACCCAGCACCTTGAGTACTGAGCACCGAGCACCCCGAGCACTGAGCACCCAGCACCCTGAATACTGAGCCCCCAGCACGCTGAGCACTGAGCACAGAGCACCCCGAACACTGAGCACCCAGCACCCCGAGCACTGAGCACCCAGCACCCTGAGCACTGAGCACCCTGAGGACTGAGCACCCAGCACCCTGAGCACTGAGCACCCAGCACCCTGAGTACTGAGCACCGATCACCCTGAGCACTGAGCACCCAGGACCCTGAGTACTGAGCACCCAGCACCCTGAGCACTGAGCACCCAGCAACCTGAGCACTGAGCACCCAGCACCCTGAGTACTGAGCACCCAGCACACTGAGTACTGAGTACCCAGCACCCTGAGCACTGAGCACCCAGCACCCTGAGTACTGAGCACCGAGCACCCTGAGTACTGAGTACCCAGCACCCTGAGCACTGAGCACCCAGCACCCTTAGTACTGAGCACCCAGCACCACCCTCAGCACTGAGCACCCAGCACCCCGAGCACTGAGCACCCAGCACCCTGAGCACTGTGCACCCAGCACCCCGAGTACTGAGCACCCAGCACCCCGAGTACTGAGCACCGAGCACCCTGAGCACTGAGCACGCAGCACCCTGAGTACTGAGCACCCAGCACCCTGAGTACTGAGCACTGAGCACCCCGAGTACTAAGCACCCAGCACCCCGAGCAATGAGCACCCAGCAACCTGAGTACTGAGAACAGATCACCCTGAGTACTGAGCACACAGCACCCTGAGTACTGAGCCCCAGCACCCTGAGTACTGAGCACCCAGCACCCCGAGAACTGAGCAAAGCACCCCGAGAATGAGCACCCAGCACCCTGAGTACTGAGAACCGAGCACCCTGAGGACTGAGCACCCAGAACCCTGAGTACTGAGCCCCCAGCACCCTGAGCCCTGAGCACCCAGCACCCCGAGCACTGAGCACCCAGCACCCCGAGAATGAGCACCCAGCACCCTGAGTACTGAGCACCCAGCACCCTGAGTACTGAGCACTAAGCACCCAGAGCACTGAGCACCCAACACCCTGAGCACTGAGCACTGAGCACCCAGCACCCTGAGCACTGAGCACCCAGCACCCCGAGCACTGAGCACCCAGCACCCTGAGCACTGAGCACCCAGCACCCTGAGTACTGAGCACCCAGCACCCTGAGTACTGAGCACGCAGCACCCTGAGCACTGAGCACTGAGCACCCAACACCCTGAGCACTGAGCACTGAGCACCCAGCACCCTGAGCACTGAGCACCCAGCACCCCGAGCACTGAGCACCCAGCACCCTGAGCACTGAGCAAGCAGCACCCTGAGCACTGAGCACCCAGCCCCCTGAGTACTGAGCACCCAGCACCATGAGTACTGAGCACCCAGCACCCTGAGTACTGAGCAATCAGCACCCGGGGTACTGAGCACCGAGCACCCCGAGCACTGAGCACCCAGCACCCTGAGCACTGAGCACCCTGAGGACTGAGCACCCAGCAACCTGAGCACTGAGCACCCAGCACCCTGAGTACTGAGCACCAATCACCCTGAGCACTGAGCACCCAGGACCCTGAGTACTGAGCACCCAGCACCCTGAGCACTGAGCACCCAGCAACCTGAGCACTGAGCACCCAGCACCCTGAGTACTGAGCACCCAGCACCCTGAGTACTGAGTACCCAGCACCCTGAGCACTGAGCACCCAGCACCCTGAGTACTGAGCACCGAGCACCCTGAGTACTGAGTACCCAGCACCCTGAGCACTGAGCACCCAGCACCCTTAGTACTGAGCACCCAGCACCACCCTCAGCACTGAGCACCCAGCACCCCGAGCACTGAGCACCCAGCACCCTGAGCACTGTGCACCCAGCACCCCGAGTACTGAGCACCTTAGCACCCCGAGTACTGAGCACCGAGCACCCTGAGCACTGAGCACGCAGCACCCTGAGTACTGAGCACCCAGCACCCTGAGTACTGAGCACTGAGCACCCCGAGTACTAAGCACCCAGCACCCCGAGCAATGAGCACCCAGCAACCTGAGTACTGAGAACAGATCACCCTGAGTACTGAGCACCCAGCACCCTGAGTACTGAGCCCCAGCACCCTGAGTACTGAGCACCCAGCACCCCGAGAACTGAGCAAAGCACCCCGAGAATGAGCACCCAGCACCCTGAGTACTGAGAACCGAGCACCCTGAGGACTGAGCACCCAGAACCCTGAGTACTGAGCCCCCAGCACCCTGAGCCCTGAGCACCCAGCACCCCGAGCACTGAGCACCCAGCACCCCGAGAATGAGCACCCAGCACCCTGAGTACTGAGCACCCAGCACCCTGAGTACTGAGCACTAAGCACCCAGAGCACTGAGCACCCAGCACCCCGAGCACGGATCACCCAGGTCCCCGAGCACTGAGTACTGAGCACCCAGCACCCTGAGTACTGAGCACCGAGCTCCCCGAGCACTGAGCAACCTGAGTACTGAGCACCCAGCACCCCGATCACTGAGCACCCAGTACCCTGAGCACTGAGCACCCAGCACCCTGAGCACTGAGCACCCAGCACCCTGAGTACTGAGCCCCCAGCACCCTGAGTACTGAGCAACCAGCACCCTGAGCACTGAGCACTGAGCACCCAGCACCCTGAGCACTGAGCACTGAGCACCCAGCACCCCGAGCACTGAGCACCCAGCACCCCGAGCACTGAGCACCCAGCACCCTGAGCACTGAGCAATCAGCACACTGAGTACTGAGCACCGAGCACCCCGAGCACTGAGCACCCAGCACCTTGAGCACTGAGCACCCTGAGGACTGAGCACCCAGCACCGTGAGCACTGAGCACCGATCACCCTGAGCACTGAGCACCCAGCACCCAGAGCTCTGAGCACCCAGCACCCTGAGTACTGAGCACCCAGCACCCCGAGTACTGAGCACCCAGCACCCTGAGTACTGAGCACCCAGCACCCCGAGCACTGAGCACCCAGCACCCTGAGTACTGAACACCCTGAGTACTGAGTACTGAGCACCGAGCACCCTGAGTACTGAGCACCCTGAGGACTGAGCACCCAGCACCCCGAGCACTGAGCACCCAGCACCCTGAGTACTGAGCACCCAGCACCCTGAGCACTGAGCACCCAGCACCCTGAGTACTGAGCACTGATCACCCTGAGCACTGAGCACCCAGCACCCTGAGTACTGAGCACCCAGCACCCTGAGTACTGAGCACCCTGAGGACTGAGCACCCAGCACCCTGAGCACTGAGCACCCAGCACCCTGAGTACTGAGCTCTGATCATCCTGAGCACTGAGCTCCCAGCACCCTGAGCAATGAGCACGGAGCACCCCGAGGACTGAGCACCCAGCACCCTGAGCACTGAGCACCCAGCACCTTGAGTACTGAGCACCGAGCACCCCGAGCACTGAGCACCCAGCACCCTGAATACTGAGCACCCAGCACCCTGAGCACTGAGCACACAGCACCCCGAACACTGAGCACCCAGCACCCCGAGCACTGAGCACCCAGCACCCTGAGTACTGAGCACCCAACACCCAGAGTACTGAGCACCCAGCACCCTGAGCACTGAGCACCCAGCACCCTGAGTACTGAGCACCCAGCACCCTGAGTACTGAGCACGCAGCACCCTGAGCACTGAGCACTGAGCACCCAACACCCTGAGCACTGAGCACTGAGCACCCAGCACCCTGAGCACTGAGCACCCAGCACCCCGAGCCCTGAGCACCCAGCACCCTGAGCACTGAGCAAGCAGCACCCTGAGCACTGAGCACCCAGCCCCCTGAGTACTGAGCACCCAGCACCATGAGTACTGAGCACCCAGCACCCTGAGTACTGAGCACTCAGCACCCTGAGTACTGAGCACCGAGCACCCCGAGCACTGAGCACCCAGCACCCTGAGCACTGAGCACCCTGAGGACTGAGCACCCAGCACCCTGAGCACTGAGCACCCAGCACCCTGAGTACTGAGTACCGATCACCCTGAGTACTGAGCACCCTGGACCCTGAGTACTGAGCACCCAGCACCCTGAGCACTGAGCACCCAGCAACCTGAGCACTGAGCACCCAGCACCCTGAGTACTGAGCACCCAGCACCCTGAGTACTGAGTACCCAGCACCCTGAGCACTGAGCACCCAGCACCCTGAGTACTGAGCACCGAGCACCCTGAGTACTGAGTACCCAGCACCCTGAGCACTGAGCACCCAGCACCCTTAGTACTGAGCACCCAGCACCACCCTCAGCACTGAGCACCCAGCACCCCGAGCACTGAGCACCCAGCACCCTGAGCACTGTGCACCCAGCACCCCGAGTACTGAGCACCCAGCACCCCGAGTACTGAGCACCGAGCACCCTGAGCACTGAGCACGCAGCACCCTGAGTACTGAGCACCCAGCACCCTGAGTACTGAGCACTGAGCACCCCGAGTACTAAGCACCCAGCACGCCGAGCAATGAGCACCCAGCAACCTGAGTACTGAGAACAGATCACCGTGAGTACTGAGCACCCAGCACCCTGAGTACTGAGCCCAGGCACCCTGAGTACTGAGCACCCAGCACCCCGAGAACTGAGCAAAGCACCCTGAGAATTAGCACCCAGCACCCTGAGTACTGAGAACCGAGCACCCTGAAGACTGAGCACCCAGAACCCTGAGTACTGAGCCCACAGCACCCTGAGCCCTGAGCACCCAGCACCCCGAGCACTGAGCACCCAGCACCCCGAGAATGAGCACCCAGCACCCTGAGTACTGAGAACCCAGCACCCTGAGTACTGAGCACTAAGCACCCAGAGCACTGAGCACCCAGCACCCCGAGCAAGGATCACCCACGTCCCTGAGCACTGAGTACTGAGCACCCAGCACCCTGATTACTGAGCACCGAGCTCCCCGAGCACTGAGCAACCTGAGTACTGAGCACCCAGCACCCCGATCACTGAGCACCCAGTACCCTGAGCACTGAGCACGCAGCACCCTGAGCACTGAGCACCCAGCACCCTGAGTACTGAGCACCCAGCACGCTGAGTACTGAGCACCCAGCACCCCGAGCACTGAGCACCCAGCACCCTGAGTACTGAGCACTGAGCACCCAGCAAGGCGAGCACTGAGAACCCAGCACCCTGTGTACTGAGCACTGAGCACCCTGAGTACTAAGCACCCAGCACCCTGAGTACTGAGCACCCAGGACCCCGAGCACTGAGCACCCAGCGCCCCGAGCACTGAGCACCCAGCACCCCGAGCACTGAGCACCCAGCACCCTGAGTACTGAGCACCCAGCACCCCGAGAACTGAGCACCCAGCACCAAGAGAATGAGCACCCAGCACCCTGAGTACTGAGCACCCAGCACCCTGAGTACTGAGCACTAAGCACCCAGAGCACTGAGCACCCAGCACCCCGAGCACAGAGCACCCAGGACCCCGAGCACTGAGTACTGAGCACCCAGCACCCTGAGTACTGAGCACCGAGCTCCCCGAACACTGAGCACCGAGCACCCTGAGCACTGAGCACCCAGCACCCTGAGTACTGAGCACCCAGCACCCTGAGTACTGAGCACCCAGCACACTGAGCACTGAGGACCTAGCACCCCGAGCACTGAGCACCCAGCACGCTGAGTACTGAGCACTGAGCACCCAGCACCCTGAGTACTGAGCACCCAGCACCCTGAGTACTGAGCACCCAGCACCCTGAGCACTGAGCACTGAGCACCCTGAGTACTGAGCACTGAGCACCCTTAGTACTGAGCACCAAGCACCCTGAGTACTGAGCACCCAGCACCCTGAGCACTGAGCACGGAGCACCCCGAGGACTGAGCACCCAGCACCGTGAGTACTGAGCACCCAGCACCTTGAGTACTGAGCACCGAGCACATCGAGCACTTAGCACGGAGCACCCTGAGTACTGAGCACCCAGCACCCCGAGCACTGAGCACCCAGCACCCTGAGTACTGAGCACCCAGCACCCTGAGTACTGAGCACTGAGCACCCTGAGCACTGAGCACCCAACACCCCGAGCACTGAGCACCCAACACCCTGAGTACTGAGCACCCAGCACCCTGAGTACTGAGCACTCAGCACCCTGAGTACTGAGCACACTGAGGACTGAGCACCCAGCACCCTGAGTACTGAGCACCCAGCACCCTGAGTACTGAGCACCCAGCACCCTGAGCACTGAGCACCCTGAGGACTGAGCACCCAGCACCCTGAGTACTGAGCACCCAGCACCCTGAGTACTGAGCACCCAGCATCCTGAGTACTGAGCACCGATCACACTGAGCACTGAGCACCCAGCACCCCGAGCACTGAGCACCCAGCACCCTGAGTACTGAGCACCCTGAGTGGTGAGCACCCAGCACCCTGATTACTGAGCACCCAGCACCCTGAGCACTGAGCACCAGGCACCCTGTGTACTGAGCACCCAGCACCCTGAGTACTGAGCACCCAGCACCGCGAGCACTGAGCACATAGCAGCCCGAGCACTGAGCACCCAGCACCCTGAGTACTGAGCACCCAGCACCCCGAGCACTGAGCACCCAGCACCCTGAGCACTGAGCACCCAGCACCCCAAGCACTGAGCACCCAGCACCCTGAGTACTGAGTACTGAGCACCCTGAGTACTGAGCACCCAGCACCCTGAGCACTGAGCACCCAGCACCCTGAGTACTGAGCACCGAGCACCCCGAGCACTAAGCACCCAGCACCCTGAGTACTGAGCACCCAGCACCAAAAGTACTGAGCACCGAGCACCCCGAGCCCTGAGAACCCAGCACCCTGAGTACTGAGCACCCAGCACCAAGAGTACTGAGCAGCAAGCACCCCGAGCACTGAGCACCCAGCACCCTGAGTAATGAGCACCCAGCACCCCGAGTACTGAGCACCCAGCACCGTGAGTACTGAGCACCCACCACCCTGAGTACTGAGCACAAAGCACCCTGAGCACTGAGCACAAAGCACGCTGAGTACTGAGCACCCTGAGTACTGAGCACCGAGGACCCTGAGCACTGAGCACCCAGCACCCCTCGCACTGAGCACCCAGCACCCCGAGAATGGGCACCCAGCACCCTGAGTACTGAGCACCCAGCACCCCGAGCACTGAGCACCCAGAAACCCGAGAATGAGCACCCAGCACCCTGAGTACTGAGCACCCAGCACCCTGAGTACTGAGCACCCAGCACCCCGAGCACTGAGCACCCTGAATACTGAGCACCCAGCACCCTGAATACTGTGCACTAAGCACCCAGAGCGCTGAGCACTCAGGACCCCGAGCACTGAGTACTGAGCACCCAGCACCCTGAGTACTGAGCACCGAGCTCCCCGAGCACTGAGCACACTGAGTACTGAGCACCCATCACCCTGAGTACTAAGCACCCAGCACCCTGTGCAATGAGCACCCAGCACCCTGAGTACTGAGCACCCAGCACCCCGAGCACTGAGCACCCAGCACCCTGAGTACTGTGCAACCCGAGCACTGAGCACCCAGCACCCTGAGTACTGAGCACCCTGAGGACTGAGCACCCAGCACCCTGAGTACTGAGCACCCAGCACCCTGAGAACTGAGCACCCAGCACCCTGAGTACTGAGCAGCGAGCACCCTGAGTACTGAGCACACAGCACCCTGAGTACTGAGCACCCAGCACCCTGAGTACTGAGCACCGAGCACCCCGAGTACTGAGCACCCAGCACCCTGAGCACTGAGCACCCAGCACCCTGAGTACTGAGCTCCCAGCACCCCGAGCCCTGAGCACCCAGCACCCTGAGTACTGAGCACCCTGAGTACTGAGCACCGATCACCCTGAGCACTGAGCACCCAGCACCCTGAGTACTGAGCACCCAACGTACTGAGCACCGAGCATACCGAGCACTGAGTTCCCAGCACCCTGAGTACTGAGCACTGAGCACCCTGAGCACTGAGCACCCAGCACCCTGAGTACTGAGCACCGAGCACCCCGAGCACTGAGCACCCAGCGCCCTGAGCATTGAGCACCCTGAGGACTGAGCACCCAGCACCCTGAGTACTGAGCACCAAGCACCCTGAGTACTGAGCACCCAGCATCCTGAGTACTGAGCACCGATCACCCTGAACACTGAGCAGCCAGCACCCGAGCACTGAGCACCCAGCACCCTGAGTACTGAGCACCCTGAGTACTGAGCACCCAGCACCCCGAGCACTGAGCACCCAGCAGACTGAGTACTGAGCACCCTGAGTGCTGAGCACCCAGCAACCTGAGCACTGAGCACCCAGCACCCTGAGCACTGAGACCCAGCACCCTGAGTACTGAGCACCCAGCACCCTGAGTACTTAGCACCCAGCACCTGAGCACTGAGCAACCAGCACCCTGAGTACTGAGCACCCAGCACCCTGTGTACTGAGAACCGAGCACCCCGAGTACTGAGCACCCAGCAACCTGAGCACTGAGCACCCAGCACCCTGAGTACTGAGCACCGAGCACCCCGAGGACTGAGCACCCAGCACCCTGAGCACTGAGCACCCTGAGGACTGAGCGCCCAGCACCCTGAGCACTGAGCACCCAGCACCCTGAGTACTGAGCACCGATCACCCTGAGCACTGAGCACCCAGGACCCCGAGCACTGAGCACCCAGCACCCTGAGTACAGAGCACACAGCACCCCGAGTACTGAGCACCCAGCACCCCGAGCACTGAGCACCCAGCACCCTGAGTACTGAGCACCCTGAGTACTGAGCACCGATCACCCTGAGCACTGCGCACCCAGCACCCTGAGTACTGAGCACCCAGCACCCTGAGCACTGAACACCCAGTAACCTGAGCAATGAGCACCCAGCACCCTGAGTACTGAGCACCCAGCACCCTGAGTACTGAGTACCCAGCACCCTGAGCACTGAGCACCCAGCACCCTGAGTACTGAGCACCGAGCACCCTGAGTACTGAGCACCCAGCACCCTGAGCACTGAGCACCCAGCACCCTTAGTACTGAGCACCCAGCACCACCCTCAGCACTGAGCACCCAGCACCCCGAGCACTGAGCACCCAGCACCCTGAGCACTGTGCACCCAGCACCCCGAGTACTGAGCACCCAGCACCCCGAGTACTGAGCACCGAGCACCCTGAGCACTGAGAACCCAGCACCCTGAGTACTGAGCACCCAGCACCCTGAGTACTGAGCACTGAGCACCCCGAGTACTAAGCACCCAGCACCCCGAGCAATGAGCACCCAGCAACCTGAGTACTGAGAACAGATCACCCTGAGTACTGAGCACCCAGCACCCTGAGTACTGAGCCCCAGCACCCTGAGTACTGAGCACACAGCACCCCGAGAACTGAGCAAAGCACCCCGAGAATGAGCACCCAGCACCCTGAGTACTGAGAACCGAGCACCCTGAAGACTGAGCACCCAGAACCCTGAGTACTGAGCCCCCAGCACCCTGAGCCCTGAGCACCCAGCACCCCGAGCACTGAGCACCCAGCACCCCGAGAATGAGCACCCAGCACCCTGAGTACTGAGCACCCAGCACCCTGAGTACTGAGCACTAAGCACCCAGAGCACTGAGCACCCAGCACCCCGAGCACGGTTCACCCAGTTCCCCGAGCACTGAGTACTGAGCACCCAGCACCCTGAGTACTGAGCACCGATCTCCCCGAGCACTGAGAACCCAACACCCTGAGCACTGAGCACCCAGCATCCTGAGCACTGAGTACTGAGCACCGAGCACCCTGAGCACTGAGCACCCAGCACCCTGAGCACTGAGCACCCAGCACCCTGAGTACTGAGCACCCAGCACCCCAAACACTGAGCACTGAGCACCCTGAGAACTGAGCACCGAGCACCCTGAGTACTGAGCACCCAGCACCATGAGTACTGAGCCCTGAGCAACCAGAGTACTGAGCAACCTGAGTACTGAGCACCCAGCACCCCGAGAATGAGCACCCAGCACCATGAGTACTGAGCACCGAGCACCCTGAGCACTGAGCACCCAGCACCCTGAGTACTGAGCACCAAGCAACCTGAGTACTGAGCACCCAGCACCCTGAGTACTGAGCACCCAGCACCCTGAGTTCTGAGCAACCAGCACCCTGAGCACTGAGCACCCAGCACCCCGAGCACTGAGCACCCAGCACCCCGAGCATTGAGCACTGAGCACCCTGAGCACTGAGGACCCAGCACCCCGAGCACTGAGCACCCAGCACCCTGAGCACTGAGCACCCAGCACACTGAGCACTGAGGACCTAGCACCCCGAGCACTGAGCACCCAGCACGCTGAGTACTGAGCACTGAGCACCCAGCACCCTGAGTACTGAGCACCCAGCACCCTGAGTACTGAGCACCCAGCACCCTGAGCACTGAGCACTGAGCACCCTGAGTACTGAGCACTGAGCACCCTTAGTACTGAGCACCAAGCACCCTGAGTACTGAGCACCCAGCACCCTGAGCACTGAGCACGGAGCACCCCGAGGACTGAGCACCCAGCACCGTGAGCACTGAGCACCCAGCACCTTGAGTACTGAGCACCGAGCACATCGAGCACTGAGCACCCAGCACCCTGAGTACTGAGCACCCAGCACCCCGAGCCCTGAGCACCCAGCACCCTGAGTACTGAGCACCCAGCACCCTGAGTACTGAGCACTGAGCACCCTGAGCACTGAGCACCCAACACCCCGAGCACTGAGCACCCAACACCCTGAGTACTCAGCACCCAGCACCCTGAGTACTGAGCACTCAGCACCCTGAGTACTGAGCACACTGAGGACTGAGCACCCAGCACCCTGAGTACTGAGCACCCAGCACCCTGAGTACTGAGCACCCAGCACCCTGAGCACTGAGCACCCTGAGGACTGAGCACCCAGCACCCTGAGTACTGAGCATCCAGCACCCTGAGTACTGAGCACCCAGCATCCTGAGTACTGAGCACCGATCACCCTGAGCACTGAGCACCCAGCATCCCGAGCACTGAGCACCCAGCACCCTGAGTACTGAGCACCCTGAGTGGTGAGCACCCAGCACCCTGATTACTGAGCACCCAGCACCCTGAGCACTGAGCACCCAGCACCCTGTGTACTGAGCAAATAGCACCCTGAGTACTTAGCACCCAGCACCTGAGCACTGAGTACCCAGCACCCCGAGCACTGAGCACCCAGCACCCCGAGCACTGAGCACCGAGCACCCCGAGTACTGAGCACCCAGCACCCCGAGCACTGAGCACCCAGCACCCTGAGCACTGAGCACCCAGCACCCCAAGCACTGAGCACCCAGCACCCTGAGTACTGAGTACTGAGCACCCTGAGTACTGAGCACCCAGCACCCGGAGCACTGAGCACCCAGCACCCTGAGTACTGAGCACCGAGCACCCCGAGCACTGAGCACCCAGCACCCTGAGTACTGAGCACCCAGCACCAAAAGTACTGAGCACCGAGCATCCTGATCACTGAGCACCGAGCACCCCGAGCCCTGAGCACCCAGCACCCTGAGTACTGAGCACCCAGCACCAAGAGTACTGAGCAGCAAGCACCCCGAGCACTGAGCACCCAGCACCCTGAGTAATGAGCACCCAGCACCCCGAGTACTGAGCACCCAGCACCGTGAGTACTGAGCACCCACCACCCTGAGTACTGAGCACCCAGCACCCTGAGCACTGAGCACAAAGCACGCTGAGTACTGAGCACCCTGAGTACTGAGCACCGAGGACCCTGAGCACTGAGCACCCAGCACCCCTAGCACTGAGCACCCAGCACCCCGAGAATGGGCACCCAGCACCCTGAGTACTGAGCACCCAGCACCCCGAGCACTGAGCACCCAGCACCCCGAGAATGAGCACCCAGCACCCTGAGTACTGAGCACCCAGCACCCTGAGTACCGAGCACCCAGCACCCCGAGCACTGAGCACCCTGAATACTGAGCACCCAGCACCCTGAGTACTGTGCACTAAGCACCCAGAGCGCTGAGCACCCAGGACCCCGAGCACTGAGTACTGAGCACCCAGCACCCTGAGTACTGAGCACCGAGCTCCCCGTGCACTGAGCACACTGAGTACTGAGCACCCATCACCCTGAGTACTAAGCACCCAGCACCCTGTGCACTGAGCACCCAGCACCCTCAGTACTGAGCACCCAGCACCCCGAGCACTGAGCACCCAGCACCCTGAGTACTGAGCAACCAGCACCCTGAGTACTGTGCAACCCGAGCACTGAGCACCCAGCACCCTGAGTACTGAGCACCCTGAGGACTGAGCACCGATCACCCTGAGCACTGAGCACCCAGCACCCTGAGTACTGAGCACCCAGCACCCTGAGAACTGAGCACCCAGCACCCTGAATACTGAGCAGCGAGCACCCTGAGTACTGAGCACCCAGCACCCTGAGTACTGAGCACCCAGCACCCTGAGTACTGAGCACCGAGCACCCCGAGTACTGAGCACCCAGCATCCTGAGCACTCAGCACCCAGCACCCCGAGCACTGAGCACACAGCACCCTGAGTACTGAGCTCCCAGCACCCCGAGCCCTGAGCACCCAGCACCCTGAGTACTGAGCACCCTGAGTACTGAGCACCGATCACCCTGAGCACTGAGCACCCAGCACCCTGAGTACTGAGCACCCAACGTACTGAGCACCGAGCATACCGAGCACTGAGTTCCCAGCACCCTGAGTACTGAGCACCGAGCACCCTGAGCACTGAGCACCCAGCACCCTGAGTACTGAGCACCGAGCACCCCGAGCACTGAGCACCCAGCGCCCTGAGCACTGAGCACCCTGAGGACTGAGCACCCAGCACCCTGAGTACTGAGCACCCAGCACCCTGAGTACTGAGCACCCAGCATCCTGAGTACTGAGCACCGATCACCCTGAGCACTGAGCAGCCAGCACCCGAGCACTGAGCACCCAGCACCCTGAGTACTGAGCACCCTGAGTACTGAGCACCCAGCACCCCGAGCACTGAGCACCCAGCAGACTGAGTACTGAGCACCCTGAGTGCTGAGCACCCAGCACCCTGAGCACTGAGCACCCAGCACCCTGAGCACTGAGTCCCAGCACCCTGAGTACTGAGCACCCAGCACCCTGAGTACTTAGCACCCAGCACCTGAGCACTGAGCAACCAGCACCCTGAGTACTGAGCACCCAGCACCCTGTGTACTGAGAACCGAGCACCCCGAGTACTGAGCACCCAGCAACCTGAGCACTGAGCACCCAGCACCCTGAGCACTGAGCACACAGCACCCCGAGCACTGAGCACCCAGCACCCTGAGTACTGAGTACTGAGCACCCTGAGTACTGAGCACCCTGAGTACTGAGCACCCAGCACCCTGAGGACTGAGCACCCAGCACCCTGAGCACTGAGCACCCAGCACCCTGAGTAATGAGCACCCAGCACGAAAAGTACTGAGCACCGAGCATCCTGAGCACAGAGCACCGAGCACCCCGAGAACTGAGCACCCAGCACCCTGAGTACTGAGCATCCAGCACCAAGAGTACTGAGCAGCAAGCACCCTGAGCACTGAGCAACCAGCACCCTGAGTAATGAGCACCCAGCACCCCGATTACTGAGCACCCAACACCCTGTGTACTGAGCACTGAGCACCCTGAGTACTGAGCACCCAGGACCCTGAGCACTGAGCACCCCGAGCACTGAGCACCCAGCACCCTGAGCACTCAGCACCCAGCACCCCGAGCACTGAGCACCCAGCACCCTGAGCACTGAGCACCCAGCACCCTGAGCACGGAGCACCCCACCACTGAGCACCCAGCACCCTGAGTACTGAGCCCCCAGCACCCTGAGTACTGAGCACCCAGCACCCCGAGCACTGAGCACCCAGCACCCCGAGAATGAGCACCCAGCACCCTGAGTACTGAGAACCGAGCAACCTGAGTACTGAGCACCCAGCACCCTGAATACTGAGCCCCCAGCACCCTGAGTACTGAGCACCCAGCACCCCGAACACTGAGCACCCAGCACCCCGAGAATGAGCACACAGCACCCTGAGTACTGAGCACCCAGCACCCTGAGTACTGAGCACTAAGCACCCAGAGCACTGAGCAACCAGCACCCCGAGCACGGAGCACCCAGGACACCGAGCACTGAGTACTGAGCACCCAGCACCCTGAGTACTGAGCACCGAGCTCCCCGAGCACTGAGCACCCACCACCCTGAGTACTGAGCACCCAGCACCCTGAGCACTGAGCACAAAGCACGCTGAGTACTGAGCACCCTGAGTACTGAGCACCGAGGACCCTGAGCACTGAGCACCCAGCACCCCGAGCACTGAGCACCCAGCACCCCGAGAATTGGCACCCAGCACCCTGAGTACTGAGAACCGAGCACCCTGAGTACTGAGCACACAGCACCCTGAGTACTGAGCACCCAGCACCAAGAGTACTGAGCAGCAAGCACCCCGAGCACTGAGCACCCAGCACCCTGAGTAATGAGCACCCAGCACCCCGAGTACTGAGCACCCAGCACCCTGAGTCCTGAGCAACCCGAGCACTGAGCACCCAGCACCCTGAGTACTGAGCACCGTGAGGACTGAGCACCGATCACCCTGAGCACTGAGCACCCAGCACCCTGAGTACTGAGCACCCAGCACCCTGAGTACTGAGCAGCCAGCACCCTGAGCACTGAGCACCCAGCACCCTGAGTACTGAGCAGCCAGCACCCTGAGTACTGAGCACCCAGCACCCTGAGTACTGAGCACCCAGCACCCTGAGTACTGAGCACCGAGCACCACGAGTACTGAGCACCCTGCACCCTGAGGACTCAGCACACATCACCCCGAGCTCTGAGCACCCAGCACCCTGAGTACTGAGCTCCCAGCACCCCGAGCCCTGAGCACCCAGCACCCTGAGTACTGAGCACCCTGAGTACTGAGCACCGATCACCCTGAGCACTGAGCACCCAGCACCCTGAGTACTGAGCACCCAACGTACTGAGCACCGAGCATACCGAGCACTGAGCTCCCAGCACCCTGAGTACTGAGCACCGAGCACCCTGAGCACTGAGCACCCAGCACCCTGAGTACTGAGCACCGAGCACCCCGAGCACTGATCACCCAGCGCCCTGAGCACTGAGCACCCTGAGGACTGAGCACCCAGCACCCTGAGTACTGAGCACCCAGCACCCTGAGTACTGAGCACCCTGAGTACTGAGCACCCAGCACCGGAGCACTGAGCACCCAGCACCCTGAGTACTGAGAAACCTGAGTACTGAGCACCCAGCACCCCGTGCACTGAGCACCCAGCACCCTGAGTACTGAGCACCCTGAGTGCTGAGCACCCAGCACCCTGAGCACTGAGCACCCAGCACCCTGAGCACTGAGCACCCAGCACCCTGAGTACTGAGCACCCAGCACCCTGAGTACTTAGCACCCAGCACCTGAACACTGAGCACCCAGCACCCTGAGTACTGAGCACCCAGCACACTGTGTACTGAGCACTGAGCACCCTGAGTACTAAGCACCCAGCACCCTGAGTACTGAGCACCCAGCACCCTGAGCACTGAGCACCCAGCACCCCGAGCACTGAGCACCCAGCACCCTGAACACTCAGCACCCGGCACCCCGAGCACTGAGCACCCAGCACCCTGAGCACTGAGCACCCAGCATCCTGAGCACGGAGCACCCCGAGGACTGAGCACCCAGCACCCTGAGTACTGAGCCCCCAGCACCCTGAGTACTGAGCACCCAGCACCCCGAACACTGAGCACCCAGCACCCCGAGAATGAGCTCCCAGCACCCTGAGTACTGAGAACCGAGCACCCTGAGTACTGAGCACCCAGCACCCTGAGTACTGAGCACCCAGCATCCCGAGCACTGAGCTCCCAGCACCCCAAGAATGAGCACCCAGCACCCTGAGTACTGAGCACCCAGCACCCTTTGTACTGAGCACTAAGCACCCAGAACACTGAGCAACCAGCACCCCGAGCACGGAGCACCCAGGACCCCGAGCACTGAGTACTGAGCACCCAGCACCCTAAGTACTGAGCACTGAGCTCCCCGAGCACTGAGCACCCAGCACACTGAGCACTGAGCACCCAGCACCCTGAGCACTGAGCACCCAGCACCCTGAGTACTGAGCACCCAACATGCTGAGTACTGAGCACCCAGCACCCCGAGCACTGAGCACCCAGCACCCTGCGTACTGAGCACTGAGCACCCAGCACCCCGAGCACTGAGCACCCAGCACCCTGTGTACTGAGCACTGAGCACCATGAGTACTAAGCACCCAGCACCCTGAGTACTGAGCACCCAGGACCCTGAGCACTGAGCACCGAGCACCCCGAGCACTGAGCACCCAGCACCCTGAGGACTCAGCACCCATCACCCCGATCACTGAGCACCCACCACCCTGAGCACTGAGCACCCAGCACCCTGAGCACTGAGCACCCAGGACCCAGAGCACTGAGCAACCAGCACCCTGAGCACTGAGCACCCAGCACCCTGAGTACTGAGCAGTGAGCACCGTGAGTACTGAGCACCCAGCACCCTGAGTACTGAGCACCCAGCACCCTGAGTACTGAGCACCGAGCACCCCGAGTACTGAGCACCCAGCACCCTGAGCACTCAGCACCCAGCACCCTGAGTACTGAGCACCCTGAGTACTGAGCACCGATCACCCTGAGCACTGAGCAATCAGCACCCTGAGTATTGAGCACCCAGCACCCTGAGCACTGAGCACTGAGCACCCAGCACCCCGAGCACTGAGCACCCAGCACCCCGAGCACTGAGCACCCAGCACCCTGAGCACTGAGCACCCAGCACCCTGAGCACTGAGCACCCAGCACCCTGAGTACTGAGCACCCAGCACCCTGAGTACTGAGCACCCAGCACCGTGAGAACTGAGCACTCAGCACCCTGAGTACTGAGCACCGAGCACCCCGAGCACTGAGCACCCAGCACCCTGAGCACTGAGCACCCTGAGGACTGAGCACCCTGAGGACTGAGCACCCAGCACCCTGAGCACTGAGCACCGATCACCCTGAGCACTGAGCACCCAGCACCCCGAGCACTGAGCACCCAGCACCCTGAGTACTGAGCACCCAGCACCCCGAGCACTGAGCACCCGGCACCCTGAGTACTGAGAACCCTGAGTACTGAGCACTGAGCACCCAACACCCTGAGGACTGAGTACCCAGCACCCTGAGGACTGAGCACCCAGCACCCTGAGTACTGAGCACTGATCACCCTGAGCACTGAGCACCCAGCACCCCGAGCACTGAGCACCCAGCACCCTGAGTACTGAGCAGCCAGCACCCTGAGCACTGAGCACCCAGCACCCTGAGTACTGAGCACCCAGCACCCTGAGTACTGAGCACCCAGCACCCTGGGCACTGAGCACCCAGCACCCTGAGTACTGAGCACCGAGCACCCTGAGTACTGAGCACCCAGCACCCTGAGTACTGAGCACCCAGCACCCTGAGCACTGAGCACCCTGCACCCTGAGCACTGAGCACCCAGCAACCTGAGTACTGAGCACTGAGCACCCAGCACCCTGAGCACTGAGCACCCAGCACCCTGAGCACTGAGCACCCAGCACCCTGAGCACGGAGCACCCCGAGGACTGAGCACCCAGCACCCTGAGCACTGAGCACCCAGCACCTTGAGTACTGAGCACCGAGCACATCGAGCACTGAGCACCCTGAGTACTGAGCACCCAGCACCCCTATCACTGAGCACCCTGCACCCTGAGCACTGAGCACCCAGCACCCTGAGCACTGAGCACCAAGCACCCTGAGTACTGAGCACTGAGAACCCTGAGTACTGAGCACCGAGCACCCTGAGTACTGAGCACCCAGCACCCTGATCACTGAGCACGGAGCACCCCGAGGACTGAGCACCCAGCACCCCGAACACTGAGCACCCAGCACCCCGAGAATGAGCACACAGCACCCTGAGTACTGAGCACCCAGCACCCTGAGTACTGAGCACTAAGCACCCAGAGCACTGAGCAACCAGCACCCCGAGCACGGAGCACCCAGGACACCGAGCACTGAGTACTGAGCACCCAGCACCCTGAGTACTGAGCACCGAGCTCCCCGAGCACTGAGCACCCACCACCCTGAGTACTGAGCACCCAGCACCCTGAGCACTGAGCACAAAGCACGCTGAGTACTGAGCACCCTGAGTACTGAGCACCGAGGACCCTGAGCACTGAGCACCCAGCACCCCGAGCACTGAGCACCCAGCACCCCGAGAATTGGCACCCAGCACCCTGAGTACTGAGAACCGAGCACCCTGAGTACTGAGCACACAGCACCCTGAGTACTGAGCACCCAGCACCAAGAGTACTGAGCAGCAAGCACCCCGAGCACTGAGCACCCAGCACCCTGAGTAATGAGCACCCAGCACCCCGAGTACTGAGCACCCAGCACCCTGAGTCCTGAGCAACCCGAGCACTGAGCACCCAGCACCCTGAGTACTGAGCACCGTGAGGACTGAGCACCGATCACCCTGAGCACTGAGCACCCAGCACCCTGAGTACTGAGCACCCAGCACCCTGAGTACTGAGCAGCCAGCACCCTGAGCACTGAGCACCCAGCACCCTGAGTACTGAGCAGCCAGCACCCTGAGTACTGAGCACCCAGCACCCTGAGTACTGAGCACCCAGCACCCTGAGTACTGAGCACCGAGCACCACGAGTACTGAGCACCCTGCACCCTGAGGACTCAGCACACATCACCCCGAGCTCTGAGCACCCAGCACCCTGAGTACTGAGCTCCCAGCACCCCGAGCCCTGAGCACCCAGCACCCTGAGTACTGAGCACCCTGAGTACTGAGCACCGATCACCCTGAGCACTGAGCACCCAGCACCCTGAGTACTGAGCACCCAACGTACTGAGCACCGAGCATACCGAGCACTGAGCTCCCAGCACCCTGAGTACTGAGCACCGAGCACCCTGAGCACTGAGCACCCAGCACCCTGAGTACTGAGCACCGAGCACCCCGAGCACTGATCACCCAGCGCCCTGAGCACTGAGCACCATGAGGACTGAGCACCCAGCACCCTGAGTACTGAGCACCCAGCACCCTGAGTACTGAGCACCCTGAGTACTGAGCACCCAGCACCGGAGCACTGAGCACCCAGCACCCTGAGTACTGAGAAACCTGAGTACTGAGCACCCAGCACCCCGTGCACTGAGCACCCAGCACCCTGAGTACTGAGCACCCTGAGTGCTGAGCACCCAGCACCCTGAGCACTGAGCACCCAGCACCCTGAGCACTGAGCACCCAGCACCCTGAGTACTGAGCACCCAGCACCCTGAGTACTTAGCACCCAGCACCTGAACACTGAGCACCCAGCACCCTGAGTACTGAGCACCCAGCACACTGTGTACTGAGCACTGAGCACCCTGAGTACTAAGCACCCAGCACCCTGAGTACTGAGCACCCAGCACCCTGAGCACTGAGCACCCAGCACCCCGAGCACTGAGCACCCAGCACCCTGAACACTCAGCACCCGGCACCCCGAGCACTGAGCACCCAGCACCCTGAGCACTGAGCACCCAGCATCCTGAGCACGGAGCACCCCGAGGACTGAGCACCCAGCAGCCTGAGTACTGAGCCCCCAGCACCCTGAGTACTGAGCACCCAGCACCCCGAACACTGAGCACCCAGCACCCCGAGAATGAGCTCCCAGCACCCTGAGTACTGAGAACCGAGCACCCTGAGTACTGAGCACCCAGCACCCTGAGTACTGAGCACCCAGCATCCCGAGCACTGAGCTCCCAGCACCCCAAGAATGAGCACCCAGCACCCTGAGTACTGAGCACCCAGCACCCTTTGTACTGAGCACTAAGCACCCAGAACACTGAGCAACCAGCACCCCGAGCACGGAGCACCCAGGACCCCGAGCACTGAGTACTGAGCACCCAGCACCCTAAGTACTGAGCACTGAGCTCCCCGAGCACTGAGCACCCAGCACACTGAGCACTGAGCACCCAGCACCCTGAGCACTGAGCACCCAGCACCCTGAGTACTGAGCACCCAACATGCTGAGTACTGAGCACCCAGCACCCCGAGCACTGAGCACCCAGCACCCTGCGTACTGAGCACTGAGCACCCAGCACCCCGAGCACTGAGCACCCAGCACCCTGTGTACTGAGCACTGAGCACCCTGAGTACTAAGCACCCAGCACCCTGAGTACTGAGCACCCAGGACCCTGAGCACTGAGCACCGAGCACCCCGAGCACTGAGCACCCAGCACCCTGAGGACTCAGCACCCATCACCCCGATCACTGAGCACCCACCACCCTGAGCACTGAGCACCCAGCACCCTGAGCACTGAGCACCCAGGACCCAGAGCACTGAGCAACCAGCACCCTGAGCACTGAGCACCCAGCACCCTGAGTACTGAGCAGTGAGCACCGTGAGTACTGAGCACCCAGCACCCTGAGTACTGAGCACCCAGCACCCTGAGTACTGAGCACCGAGCACCCCGAGTACTGAGCACCCAGCACCCTGAGCACTCAGCACCCAGCACCCTGAGTACTGAGCACCCTGAGTACTGAGCACCGATCACCCTGAGCACTGAGCAATCAGCACCCTGAGTATTGAGCACCCAGCACCCTGAGCACTGAGCACTGAGCACCCAGCACCCCGAGCACTGAGCACCCAGCACCCCGAGCACTGAGCACCCAGCACCCTGAGCACTGAGCACCCAGCACCCTGAGCACTGAGCACCCAGCACCCTGAGTACTGAGCACCCAGCACCCTGAGTACTGAGCACCCAGCACCGTGAGAACTGAGCACTCAGCACCCTGAGTACTGAGCACCGAGCACCCCGAGCACTGAGCACCCAGCACCCTGAGCACTGAGCACCCTGAGGACTGAGCACCCTGAGGACTGAGCACCCAGCACCCTGAGCACTGAGCACCGATCACCCTGAGCACTGAGCACCCAGCACCCCGAGCACTGAGCACCCAGCACCCTGAGTACTGAGCACCCAGCACCCCGAGCACTGAGCACCCGGCACCCTGAGTACTGAGAACCCTGAGTACTGAGCACTGAGCACCCAACACCCTGAGGACTGAGTACCCAGCACCCTGAGGACTGAGCACCCAGCACCCTGAGTACTGAGCACTGATCACCCTGAGCACTGAGCACCCAGCACCCCGAGCACTGAGCACCCAGCACCCTGAGTACTGAGCAGCCAGCACCCTGAGCACTGAGCACCCAGCACCCTGAGTACTGAGCACCCAGCACCCTGAGTACTGAGCACCCAGCACCCTGGGCACTGAGCACCCAGCACCCTGAGTACTGAGCACCGAGCACCCTGAGTACTGAGCACCCAGCACCCTGAGTACTGAGCACCCAGCACCCTGAGCACTGAGCACCCTGCACCCTGAGCACTGAGCACCCAGCAACCTGAGTACTGAGCACTGAGCACCCAGCACCCTGAGCACTGAGCACCCAGCACCCTGAGCACTGAGCACCCAGCACCCTGAGCACGGAGCACCCCGAGGACTGAGCACCCAGCACCCTGAGCACTGAGCACCCAGCACCTTGAGTACTGAGCACCGAGCACATCGAGCACTGAGCACCCTGAGTACTGAGCACCCAGCACCCCTATCACTGAGCACCCTGCACCCTGAGCACTGAGCACCCAGCACCCTGAGCACTGAGCACCAAGCACCCTGAGTACTGAGCACCCAGCACGCTGAGTACTGAGCACCCAGCACCTCGAGCACTGAGGAACCAGCACCCTGAGCACGGAGCACACCGAGGACTGAGCACCCAGCACCTTGAGTACTGAGCACCGAGCACCTCGAGCACTAAGCACCCAGCACCCTGAGTACTGAGCACCCAGCACCCTGAGCACTGAGCACCCAGCACCCTGAGCACTGAGCACCCAGCACCCCGAGCACTGAGCACACAGCACCCTGAGTACTGAGCACCCAACACCCAGAGTACTGAGCACCCAGCACCCTGAGCACTGAGCACCCAGCAACCTGAGTACTGAGAACCCAGCACCCTGAGTACTGAACACCAAGCACCCTGAGCACTGAGCACTGAGCACCCTGAGCACTGAGTACTGAGCACTGAGCACCCTGAGCACTGAGCACCCAGCAACCCGAGTACTGAGCACTGAGCACCCTGAGTACTGAGCACCAAGCACCCCGAGTACTGAGCACTGAGCACCCTGAATACTGAGCACCCAGCACCCTGAGCACTGAGCACCCAGCACCCTGAGTACTGAGCACTGAGAACCCAGCACCCCGAGCACTGAGCACCCAGCACCCTGAGTACTGAGCACCGAGCACCCTGAGTACTGAGCACCAAGCACCCTGATCACTGAGCACGGAGCACCCCGCGGACTGAGCACCCAGCACCCTGAGCACTGAGCACCCAGCACCTTGAGTACTGAGCACCGAGCACCCCGAGCACTGAACACCCAGCACCCTGAGTATTGAGCACCCAGCACCCTGAGCACTGAGCACCCAGCACCCTGAGCACTAAGCACGCAGCACCCCGAGCACTGAGGACCCAGCACCCTGAGTACTGAGCACCCAGCACCCTGAGTACTGAGCACCCAGCACCCTGAGTACTGAGCACCCAGCACCCTGAGCACTGAGCACCCAGCACCCAGAGTACTGAGCACCCAGCACCCTGAGTACTGAGCACCCAGCACCGTGAGAACTGAGCACTCAGCACCCTGAGTACTGAGCACCGAGCACCCCGAGCACTGAGCACCCAGCACCCTGAGCACTGAGCACCCTGAGGACTGAGCACCCAGCACCCTGAGCACTGAGCACCGATCACCCTGAGCACTGAGCACCCAGCACCCCGAGCACTGAGCACCCAGCACCCTGAGCACTGTGCACCCTGAGGACTGAGCACCCAGCACCCTGAGCACTGAGCACCGATCACCCTGAGCACTGAGCACCCAGCACCCCGAGCACTGAGCACCCAGCTCCCTGAGTACTGAGCACCCAGCACCCCGAGCACTGAACACCCAGCACCCTGAGCACTGAGCACTGAGCACCCAGCACCCTGAGCACTGAGCACCCAGCACCCTGAGCACGGAGCACCCCGAGGACTGAGCACCCAGCACCCTGAGCACTGAGCACCCAGCACCTTGAGTATTGAGCACCGAGCACATCGAGCACTGAGCACCCTGAGTACTGAGCACCCAGCACCCCTATCACTGAGCACCCTGCACCCTGAGCACTGAGCACCCAGCACCCTGAGCACTGAGCACCCAGCACCCTGAGTACTGAGCACCCAGCACGCTGAGTACTGAGCACCCAGCACCTCGAGCACTGAGCAACCAGCACCCTGAGCACGGAGCACCCCGAGGACTGAGCACCCAGCACCTTGAGTACTGAGCACCGAGCACCTCGAGCACTAAGCACCCAGCACCCTGAGTACTGAGCACCCAGCACCCTGAGCACTGAGCACCCAGCACCCTGAGCACTGAGGACCCAGCACCCTGAGCACTGAGCACCCAGCACCCTGAGTACTGAGCACCCAACACCCAGAGTACTGAGCACCCAGCACCCTGAACACTGAGCACCCAGCAACCTGAGTACTGAGCACCCAGCACCCTGAGTACTGAACACCCAGCACCCTGAGCACTGAGCACTGAGCACCCTGAGCACTGAGTACTGAGCACTGAGCACCCTGAGCACTGAGCACCCAGCACCCCGAATACTGAGCACCCAGCACCCCGAGCACTGAGCACCCAGCGCCCCGAGCACTGAGCACCCAGCACCCCGAGCACTGAGCACTGAGCACCCTGAGCACTGAGCACCCAGCACCCCGAGTACTGAGCACTGAGCTCCCTGAGTACTGAGCACCAAGCACCCCGAGTACTGAGCACTGAGCACCCTGAATACTGAGCACCCAGCAACCTGAGCACTGAGCACCCAGCACCCTGAGTACTGAGCACTGAGAACCCAGCACCCCGAGCACTGAGCACCCAGCACCCTGAGTACTGAGCACCGAGCACCCTGAGTACTGAGCACCAAGCACCCTGATCACTGAGCACGGAGCACCCCGCGGACTGAGTACCCAGCACCCTGAGCAATGAGCACCCAGCACCTTGAGTACTGAGCACCCAGCACCCTGAGTACTCAGCAACCAGCACCCTGAGCACTGAGCACCCAGCACCCTGAGCACTGAGCACTGAGCACCCAGCACCCCGAGCACTGAGCACCCAGCACCGCGAGCACTGAGCACCCAGCACCCTGAGCACTGAGCACCCAGCACCCTGAGCACTGAGCACCCAGCACCCTGAGTACTGAGCACCCAGCACCCTGAGTACTGAGCACCCAGCACCGTGAGAACTGAGCACTCAGCACCCTGAGTACTGAGCACCGAGCACCCCGAGCACTGAGCACCCAGCACCCTGAGCACTGAGCACCCTGAGGACTGAGCACCCAGCACCCTGAGCACTGAGCACCGATCACCCTGAGCACTGAGCACCCAGCACCCCGAGCACTGAGCACACAGCACCCTGAGTACTGAGCACCCAGCAACCCGAGCACTGAGCACCCGGCACCCTGAGTACTGAGAACCCTGAGTACTGAGCACTGAGCACCCAACACCCTGAGGACTGAGTACCCAGCACCCTGAGCACTGAGCACCCAGCACCCTGAGTACTGAGCACTGATCACCCTGAGCACTGAGCACCCAGCACCCCGAGCACTGAGCACCCAGCACCCTGAGTACTGAGCAGCCAGCACCCTGAGCACTGAGCACCCAGCACCCTGAGTACTGAGCACCCAGCACCCTGAGTAATGAGCACCCAGCACCCTGGGCACTGAGCACCCAGCACCCTGAGTACTGAGCACCGAGCACCCTGAGTACTGAGCACCCAGCACCCTGAGTACTGAGCACCCAGCACCCTGAGTACTGAGCACCCAGCACCCCGAGTACTGAGCACTGAGCACCCTGAGTACTGAGCACCAAGCACCCCGAGTACTGAGCACTGAGCACCCTGAATACTGAGCACCCAGCACCCTGAGCACTGAGCACCCAGCACCCTGAGTACTGAGCACTGAGAACCCAGCACCCCGAGCACTGAGCACCCAGCACCCTGAGTACTGAGCACCGAGCACCCTGAGTACTGAGCACCAAGCACCCTGATCACTGAGCACGGAGCACCCCGCAGACTGAGCACCCAGCACCCTGAGCACTGAGCACCCAGCACCTTGAGTACTGAGCACCGAGCACCCCGAGCACTGAACACCCAGCACCTGAGTATTGAGCACCCAGCACCCTGAGCACTGAGCACCCAGCACCCTGAGCACTAAGCACGCAGCACCCCGAGCACTGAGGACCCAGCACCCTGAGCACTGAGCACCCTGAGGACTGAGCACCCAGCACCCTGAGCACTGAGCACCGATCACCCTGAGCACTGAGCACCCAGCACCCTGAGCACTGAGCACCGAGCACCCCGAGCACTGTGCACCCAGCACCCTGAGCACTGAGCACCCTGAGGACTGAGCACCCAGCACCCTGAGCACTGAGCACCGATCACCCTGAGCACTGAGCACCCAGCACCCCGAGCACTGAGCACCCAGCACCCTGAGCACTGAGCACCCTGAGGACTGAGCACCCAGCACCCTGAGCACTGAGCACCGATCACCCTGAGCACTGATCACCCAGCACCCCGAGCACTGAGCACCCAGCACCCTGAGTACTGAGCACCCAGCACCCCGAGCACTGAACACCCAGCACCCTGAGCACTGAGCACTGAGCACCCAGCACCCTGAGCACTGAGCACCCAGCACCCTGAGCACGGAGCACCCCGAGGACTGAGCACCCAGCACCCTGAGCACTGAGCACCCAGCACCTTGAGTATTGAGCACTGAGCACATCGAGCACTGAGCACCCTGAGTACTGAGCACCCAGCACCCCTATCACTGAGCACCCTGCACCCTGAGCACTGAGCACCCAGCACCCTGAGCACTGAGCACCCAGCACCCTGAGTACTGAGCACCCAGCACGCTGAGTACTGAGCACCCAGCACCTCGAGCACTGAGCAACCAGCACCCTGAGCACGGAGCACCCCGAGGACTGAGCACCCAGCACCTTGAGTACTGAGCACCGAGCACCTCGAGCACTAAGCATCCAGCACCCTGAGTACTGAGCACCCAGCACCCTGAGCACTGAGCACCCAGCACCCTGAGCACTGAGCACCCAGCACCCTGAGCACTGAGCACCCAGCACCCTGAGTACTGAGCACCCAACACCCAGAGTACTGAGCACCCAGCACCCTGAACACTGAGCACCCAGCAACCTGAGTACTGAGCACCCAGCACCCTGAGTACTGAACACCCAGCACCCTGAGCACTGAGCACTGAGCACCCTGAGCACTGAGTACTGAGCACTGAGCACCCTGAGCACTGAGCACCCAGCACCCCGAGTACTGAGCACCCAGCACCCCGAGCACTGAGCACCCAGCGCCCCGAGCACTGAGCACCCTGAGCACTGAGCACCCAGCACCCCGAGTACTGAGCACTGAGCACCCTGAGTACTGAGCACCAAGCACCCCGAGTACTGAGCACTGAGCACCCTGAATACTGAGCACCCAGCAACCTGAGCACTGAGCACCCAGCACCCTGAGTACTGAGTACTGAGAACCCAGCACCCCGAGCACTGAGCACCCAGCACCCTGAGTACTGAGCACCGAGCACCCTGAGTACTGAGCACCAAGCACCCTGATCACTGAGCACGGAGCACCCCGCGGACTGAGCACCCAGCACCCTGAGCAATGAGCACCTAGCACCTTGAGTACTGAGCAGCCAGCACCCTGAGTACTCAGCAACTAGCACCCTGAGCACTGAGCACCCAGCACCCTGAGCACTGAGCACTGAGCACCCAGCACCCCGAGCACTGAGCACCCAGCACCGCGAGCACTGAGCACCCAGCACCCTGAGCACTGAGCACCCAGCACCCTGAGCACTGAGCACCCAGCACCCTGAGTACTGAGCACCCAGCACCCTGAGTACTGAGCACCCAGCACCGTGAGAACTGAGCACTCAGCACCCTGAGTACTGAGCACCGAGCACCCCGAGCACTGAGCACCCAGCACCCTGAGCACTGAGCACCCTGAGGACTGAGCCCCCAGCACCCTGAGTACTGAGCACCCAGCACCCCGAGCACTGAGCACCCAGCACCCCGAGAATGAGCACCCAGCACCCTGAGTACTGAGAACCGAGCACCCTGAGTACTGAGCACCCAGCACACTGAGTACTGAGCCCCCAGCACCCTGAGTACTGAGCACCCAGCACCCCGATCACTGAGCACCCAGCACCCCGAGAATGAGCACACAGCACCCTGAGTACTGAGCACCCAGCACCCTGAGTACTGAGCACTAAGCACCCAGAGCACTGAGCAACCAGCACCCCGAGCACGGAGCACCCAGGACCCTGAGCACTGAGTACTGAGCACCCAGCACCCTGAGTACTGAGCACCGAGCTCCCTGAGCACTGAGCACCCACCACCCTGAGTACTGAGCTCCCAGCAACCTGAGCACTGCTCACAAAGCACGCTGAGTACTGAGCACCCTGAGTACTGAGCAACGAGGACCCTGAGCACTGAGCACCCAGCACCCCGAGCACTGAGCACCCAGCACCCCGAGAATGGGCACCCAGCACCCTGAGTACTGAGAACCGAGGACCCTGAGTACTGAGCACCCAGCACCCTGAGCACTGAGCACCCAGCACCCTGAGCACTGAGCACCCAGCACCCAGAGCACTGAGCACCCAGCACCCTGAGCACTGAGCACCCAGCACCCTGAGCACTGAGCACCCAGGACCCTGAGTAGTGAGCATCCAACGTACTGAGCACCGAGCACCCCGAGCACTGAGCACCCACCACCCTGAGGACTGAGCACCGATCACCCCGAGCACTGAGCACCCAGCACCCTGAGTACTGAGCTCCGAGCACCCCGAGCACTGAGCACCCAGGGCCCCGAGCACTGAGCACCCAGCACCCTGAGCACTAAGCACCCAGCGTACTGAGCACCCAGCACCCCAAGCACGGAGCACCCAGGACCCCGAGCACTGAGTACTGAGCACCCAGCACCCTGAGTACTGAGCACCGAGCACCCTGAGCACTGAGCACCCAGCACCCCGAGCACGGAGCACCCAGGACCCCGAGCACTGAGTACTGAGCACCCAGCACCCTGAGTACTGAGCAGCAAGCACCCCGAGCACTGAGCACCCAGCACCCTGAGTAATGAGCACCCAGCACCCCGAGTACTGAGCACCCAGCACCGGGAGTACTGAGCACCCACCACCCTGAGTACTGAGCACCCAGCACCCTGAGCACTGAGCACAAAGCATGCTGAGTACTGAGCACCCTGAGCACTGAGCACCGAGCACCCCGAGCACTGAGCACCCAGCACCCTGAGGACTCAGCACCCATCACCCCGATCACTGAGCACCCAGCACCCTGAGCACTGAGCACCCAGCACCCTGAGCACTGAGCACCCAGCACCCAGAGCACTGAGCACCCAGCACCCTGCGCACTGAGCACCCAGCACCCTGAGTACTGAGCAGCGAGCACCCTGAGTACTGAGCACCCAGCACCCTGAGTACTGAGCACCCAGCACCCTGAGTACTGAGCACCGAGCACCCCGAGTACTGAGCACCCAGCACCCTGAGAACTCAGCACCCAGCACCCCGAGCACTGAGCACCCAGCACCCTGAGTACTGAGCACCCAGCACCCTGAGCACTGAGCACCCAGCACCCTGAGCACTGAGCACTGAGCACCCAGCACCCCGAGCACTGAGCACCCAGCACCGCGAGCACTGAGCACCCAGCACCCTGAGCACTGAGCACCCAGCACCCTGAGCACTGAGCACCCAGCACCCTGAGTACTGAGCACCCAGCACCCTGAGTACTGAGCACCCAGCACCGTGAGAACTGAGCACTCAGCACCCTGAGTACTGAGCACCGAGCACCCCGAGCACTGAGCACCCAGCACCCTGAGCACTGAGCACCCTGAGGACTGAGCACCCAGCACCCTGAGCACTGAGCACCGATCACCCTGAGCACTGAGCACCCAGCACCCCGAGCACTGAGCACCCAGCACCCTGAGCACTGAGCACCCAGCACCCTGATTACGGAGCACCCCGACCACTGAGCACCCTGAAGACTGAGCACCCAGAACCCTGAGTACTGAGCCCCCAGCACCCTGAGCCCTGAGCACCCAGCACCCCGAGCACTGAGCACCCAGCACCCCGAGAATGAGAACCCAGCACCCTGAGTACTGAGCACCCAGCACCCTGAGTACTGAGCACTAAGCAACCAGAGCACTGAGCACCCAGCACCCCGAGCACGGTTCACCCAGTTCCCCGAGCACTGAGTACTGAGCACCCAGCACCCTGAGTACTGAGCACCGAGCTCCCCGAGCACTGAGAACCCAACACCCTGAGCACTGAGCACCCAGCATCCTGAGCACTGAGTACTGAGCACCGAGCACCCTGAGCACTGAGCACCCAGCACCCTGAGCACTGAGCACCCAGCACCCTGAGTACTGAGCACCCAGCACCCCAAACACTGAGCACTGAGCACCCTGAGAACTGAGCACCGAGCACCCTGAGTACTGAGCACCCAGCACCATGAGTACTGAGCCCTGAGCAACCAGAGTACTGAGCAACCTGAGTACTGAGCACCCAGCACCCCGAGAATGAGCACCCAGCACCATGAGTACTGAGCACCGAGCACCCTGAGCACTGAGCACCCAGCACCCTGAGTACTGAGCACCAAGCAACCTGAGTACTGAGCACCCAGCACCCTGAGTACTGAGCACCCAGCACCCTGAGTTCTGAGCAACCAGCACCCTGAGCACTGAGCACCCAGCACCCCGAGCACTGAGCACCCAGCACCCCGAGCATTGAGCACTGAGCACCCTGAGCACTGAGGACCCAGCACCCCGAGCACTGAGCACCCAGCACCCTGAGCACTGAGCACCCAGCACACTGAGCACTGAGGACCTAGCACCCCGAGCACTGAGCACCCAGCACGCTGAGTACTGAGCACTGAGCACCCAGCACCCTGAGTACTGAGCACCCAGCACCCTGAGTACTGAGCACCCAGCACCCTGAGCACTGAGCACTGAGCACCCTGAGTACTGAGCACTGAGCACCCTTAGTACTGAGCACCAAGCACCCTGAGTACTGAGCACCCAGCACCCTGAGCACTGAGCACGGAGCACCCCGAGGACTGAGCACCCAGCACCGTGAGCACTGAGCACCCAGCACCTTGAGTACTGAGCACCGAGCACATCGAGCACTGAGCACCCAGCACCCTGAGTACTGAGCACCCAGCACCCCGAGCCCTGAGCACCCAGCACCCTGAGTACTGAGCACCCAGCACCCTGAGTACTGAGCACTGAGCACCCTGAGCACTGAGCACCCAACACCCCGAGCACTGAGCACCCAACACCCTGAGTACTCAGCACCCAGCACCCTGAGTACTGAGCACTCAGCACCCTGAGTACTGAGCACACTGAGGACTGAGCACCCAGCACCCTGAGTACTGAGCACCCAGCACCCTGAGTACTGAGCACCCAGCACCCTGAGCACTGAGCACCCTGAGGACTGAGCACCCAGCACCCTGAGTACTGAGCACCCAGCACCCTGAGTACTGAGCACCCAGCATCCTGAGTACTGAGCACCGATCACCCTGAGCACTGAGCACCCAGCATCCCGAGCACTGAGCACCCAGCACCCTGAGTACTGAGCACACTGAGTGGTGAGCACCCAGCACCCTGATTACTGAGCACCCAGCACCCTGAGCACTGAGCACCCAGCACCCTGTGTACTGAGCAAATAGCACCCTGAGTACTTAGCACCCAGCACCTGAGCACTGAGTACCCAGCACCCCGAGCACTGAGCACCCAGCACCCCGAGCACTGAGCACCGAGCACCCCGAGTACTGAGCACCCAGCACCCCGAGCACTGAGCACCCAGCACCCTGAGCACTGAGCACCCAGCACCCCAAGCACTGAGCACCCAGCACCCTGAGTACTGAGTACTGAGCACCCTGAGTACTGAGCACCCAGCACCCGGAGCACTGAGCACCCAGCACCCTGAGTACTGAGCACCGAGCACCCCGAGCACTGAGCACCCAGCACCCTGAGTACTGAGCACCCAGCACCAAAAGTACTGAGCACCGAGCATCCTGATCACTGAGCACCGAGCACCCCGAGCCCTGAGCACCCAGCACCCTGAGTACTGAGCACCCAGCACCAAGAGTACTGAGCAGCAAGCACCCCGAGCACTGAGCACCCAGCACCCTGAGTAATGAGCACCCAGCACCCCGAGTACTGAGCACCCAGCACCGTGAGTACTGAGCACCCACCACCCTGAGTACTGAGCACCCAGCACCCTGAGCACTGAGCACAAAGCATGCTGAGTACTGAGCACCCTGAGTACTGAGCACCGAGGACCCTGAGCACTGAGCACCCAGCACCCCTAGCACTGAGCACCCAGCACCCCGAGAATGGGCACCCAGCACCCTGAGTACTGAGCACCCAGCACCCCGAGCACTGAGCACCCAGCACCCCGAGAATGAGCACCCAGCACCCTGAGTACTGAGCACCCAGCACCCTGAGTACCGAGCACCCAGCACCCCGAGCACTGAGCACCCTGAATACTGAGCACCCAGCACCCTGAGTACTGTGCACTAAGCACCCAGAGCGCTGAGCACCCAGGACCCCGAGCACTGAGTACTGAGCACCCAGCACCCTGAGTACTGAGCACCGAGCTCCCCGTGCACTGAGCACACTGAGTACTGAGCACCCATCACCCTGAGTACTAAGCACCCAGCACCCTGTGCACTGAGCACCCAGCACCCTCAGTACTGAGCACCCAGCACCCCGAGCACTGAGCACCCAGCACCCTGAGTACTGAGCAACCAGCACCCTGAGTACTGTGCAACCCGAGCACTGAGCACCCAGCACCCTGAGTACTGAGCACCCTGAGGACTGAGCACCGATCACCCTGAGCACTGAGCACCCAGCACCCTGAGTACTGAGCACCCAGCACCCTGAGAACTGAGCACCCAGCACCCTGAATACTGAGCAGCGAGCACCCTGAGTACTGAGCACCCAGCACCCTGAGTACTGAGCACCCAGCACCCTGAGTACTGAGCACCGAGCACCCCGAGTACTGAGCACCCAGCATCCTGAGCACTCAGCACCCAGCACCCCGAGCACTGAGCACACAGCACCCTGAGTACTGAGCTCCCAGCACCCCGAGCCCTGAGCACCCAGCACCCTGAGTACTGAGCACCCTGAGTACTGAGCACCGATCACCCTGAGCACTGAGCACCCAGCACCCTGAGTACTGAGCACCCAACGTACTGAGCACCGAGCATACCGAGCACTGAGTTCCCAGCACCCTGAGTACTGAGCACCGAGCACCCTGAGCACTGAGCACCCAGCACCCTGAGTACTGAGCACCGAGCACCCCGAGCACTGAGCACCCAGCGCCCTGAGCACTGAGCACCCTGAGGACTGAGCACCCAGCACCCTGAGTACTGAGCACCCAGCACCCTGAGTACTGAGCACCCAGCATCCTGAGTACTGAGCACCGATCACCCTGAGCACTGAGCAGCCAGCACCCGAGCACTGAGCACCCAGCACCCTGAGTACTGAGCACCCTGAGTACTGAGCACCCAGCACCCCGAGCACTGAGCACCCAGCAGACTGAGTACTGAGCACCCTGAGTGCTGAGCACCCAGCACCCTGAGCACTGAGCACCCAGCACCCTGAGCACTGAGTCCCAGCACCCTGAGTACTGAGCACCCAGCACCCTGAGTACTTAGCACCCAGCACCTGAGCACTGAGCAACCAGCACCCTGAGTACTGAGCACCCAGCACCCTGTGTACTGAGAACCGAGCACCCCGAGTACTGAGCACCCAGCAACCTGAGCACTGAGCACCCAGCACCCTGAGCACTGAGCACACAGCACCCCGAGCACTGAGCACCCAGCACCCTGAGTACTGAGTACTGAGCACCCTGAGTACTGAGCACCCTGAGTACTGAGCACCCAGCACCCTGAGGACTGAGCACCCAGCCCCCTGAGCACTGAGCACCCAGCACCCTGAGTAATGAGCACCCAGCACGAAAAGTACTGAGCACCGAGCATCCTGAGCACAGAGCACCGAGCACCCCGAGAACTGAGCACCCAGCACCCTGAGTACTGAGCATCCAGCACCAAGAGTACTGAGCAGCAAGCACCCTGAGCACTGAGCACCCAGCACCCTGAGTAATGAGCACCCAGCACCCCGAGTACTGAGCACCCAACACCCTGTGTACTGAGCACTGAGCACCCTGAGTACTGAGCACCCAGGACCCTGAGCACTGAGCACCCCGAGCACTGAGCACCCAGCACCCTGAGCACTCAGCACCCAGCACCCCGAGCACTGAGCACCCAGCACCCTGAGCACTGAGCACCCAGCACCCTGAGCACGGAGCACCCCACCACTGAGCACCCAGCACCCTGAGTACTGAGCCCCCAGCACGGTGAGTACTGAGCACCCAGCACCCCGAGCACTGAGCACCCAGCACCCCGAGAATGAGCACCCAGCACCCTGAGTACTGAGAACCGAGCAACCTGAGTACTGAGCACCCAGCACCCTGAATACTGAGCCCCCAGCACCCTGAGTACTGAGCACCCAGCACCCCGAACACTGAGCACCCAGCACCCCGAGAATGAGCACACAGCACCCTGAGTACTGAGCACCCAGCACCCTGAGTACTGAGCACTAAGCACCCAGAGCACTGAGCAACCAGCACCCCGAGCACGGAGCACCCAGGACACCGAGCACTGAGTACTGAGCACCCAGCACCCTGAGTACTGAGCACCGAGCTCCCCGAGCACTGAGCACCCACCACCCTGAGTACTGAGCACCCAGCACCCTGAGCACTGAGCACAAAGCACGCTGAGTACTGAGCACCCTGAGTACTGAGCACCGAGGACCCTGAGCACTGAGCACCCAGCACCCCGAGCACTGAGCACCCAGCACCCCGAGAATTGGCACCCAGCACCCTGAGTACTGAGAACCGAGCACCCTGAGTACTGAGCACACAGCACCCTGAGTACTGAGCACCCAGCACCAAGAGTACTGAGCAGCAAGCACCCCGAGCACTGAGCACCCAGCACCCTGAGTAATGAGCACCCAGCACCCCGAGTACTGAGCACCCAGCACCCTGAGTCCTGAGCAACCCGAGCACTGAGCACCCAGCACCCTGAGTACTGAGCACCGTGAGGACTGAGCACCGATCACCCTGAGCACTGAGCACCCAGCACCCTGAGTACTGAGCACCCAGCACCCTGAGTACTGAGCAGCCAGCACCCTGAGCACTGAGCACCCAGCACCCTGAGTACTGAGCAGCCAGCACCCTGAGTACTGAGCACCCAGCACCCTGAGTACTGAGCACCCAGCACCCTGAGTACTGAGCACCGAGCACCACGAGTACTGAGCACCCAGCACCCTGAGGACTCAGCACACATCACCCCGAGCTCTGAGCACCCAGCACCCTGAGTACTGAGCTCCCAGCACCCCGAGCCCTGAGCACCCAGCACCCTGAGTACTGAGCACCCTGAGTACTGAGCACCGATCACCCTGAGCACTGAGCACCCAGCACCCTGAGTACTGAGCACCCAACGTACTGAGCACCGAGCATACCGAGCACTGAGCTCCCAGCACCCTGAGTACTGAGCACCGAGCACCCTGAGCACTGAGCACCCAGCACCCTGAGTACTGAGCACCGAGCACCCCGAGCACTGATCACCCAGCGCCCTGAGCACTGAGCACCCTGAGGACTGAGCACCCAGCACCCTGAGTACTGAGCACCCAGCACCCTGAGTACTGAGCACCCTGAGTACTGAGCACCCAGCACCGGAGCACTGAGCACCCAGCACCCTGAGTACTGAGAAACCTGAGTACTGAGCCCCCAGCACCCCGTGCACTGAGCACCCAGCACCCTGAGTACTGAGCACCCTGAGTGCTGAGCACCCAGCACCCTGAGCACTGAGCACCCAGCACCCTGAGCACTGAGCACCCAGCACCCTGAGTACTGAGCACCCAGCACCCTGAGTACTTAGCACCCAGCACCTGAACACTGAGCACCCAGCACCCTGAGTACTGAGCACCCAGCACACTGTGTACTGAGCACTGAGCACCCTGAGTACTAAGCACCCAGCACCCTGAGTACTGAGCACCCAGCACCCTGAGCACTGAGCACCCAGCACCCCGAGCACTGAGCACCCAGCACCCTGAACACTCAGCACCCGGCACCCCGAGCACTGAGCACCCAGCACCCTGAGCACTGAGCACCCAGCATCCTGAGCACGGAGCACCCCGAGGACTGAGCACCCAGCACCCTGAGTACTGAGCCCCCAGCACCCTGAGTACTGAGCACCCAGCACCCCGAACACTGAGCACCCAGCACCCCGAGAATGAGCTCCCAGCACCCTGAGTACTGAGAACCGAGCACCCTGAGTACTGAGCACCCAGCACCCTGAGTACTGAGCACCCAGCACCCCGAGCACTGAGCTCCCAGCACCCCAAGAATGAGCACCCAGCACCCTGAGTACTGAGCACCCAGCACCCTTTGTACTGAGCACTAAGCACCCAGAACACTGAGCAACCAGCACCCCGAGCACGGAGCACCCAGGACCCCGAGCACTGAGTACTGAGCACCCAGCACCCTAAGTACTGAGCACTGAGCTCCCTGAGCACTGAGCACCCAGCACACTGAGCACTGAGCACCCAGCACCCTGAGCACTGAGCACCCAGCACCCTGAGTACTGAGCACCCAACATGCTGAGTACTGAGCACCCAGCACCCCGAGCACTGAGCACCCAGCACCCTGCGTACTGAGCACTGAGCACCCAGCACCCCGAGCACTGAGCACCCAGCACCCTGTGTACTGAGCACTGAGCACCCTGAGTACTAAGCACCCAGCACCCTGAGTACTGAGCACCCAGGACCCTGAGCACTGAGCACCGAGCACCCCGAGCACTGAGCACCCAGCACCCTGAGGACTCAGCACCCATCACCCCGATCACTGAGCACCCACCACCCTGAACACTGAGCACCCAGCACCCTGAGCACTGAGCACCCAGGACCCAGAGCACTGAGCAACCAGCACCCTGAGCACTGAGCACCCAGCACCCTGAGTACTGAGCAGTGAGCACCGTGAGTACTGAGCACCCAGCACCCTGAGTACTGAGCACCCAGCACCCTGAGTACTGAGCACCGAGCACCCCGAGTACTGAGCACCCAGCACCCTGAGCACTCAGCACCCAGCACCCTGAGTACTGAGCACCCTGAGTACTGAGCACCGATCACCCTGAGCACTGAGCAATCAGCACCCTGAGTATTGAGCACCCAGCACCCTGAGCACTGAGCACTGAGCACCCAGCACCCCGAGCACTGAGCACCCAGCACACCGAGCACTGAGCACCCAGCACCCTGAGCACTGAGCACCCAGCACCCTGAGCACTGAGCACCCAGCACCCTGAGTACTGAGCACCCAGCACCCTGAGTACTGAGCACCCAGCACCGTGAGAACTGAGCACTCAGCACCCTGAGTACTGAGCACCGAGCACCCCGAGCACTGAGCACCCAGCACCCTGAGCACTGAGCACCCTGAGGACTGAGCACCCTGAGGACTGAGCACCCAGCACCCTGAGCACTGAGCACCGATCACCCTGAGCACTGAGCACCCAGCACCCCGAGCACTGAGCACCCAGCACCCTGAGTACTGAGCACCCAGCACCCCGAGCACTGAGCACCCGGCACCCTGAGTACTGAGAACCCTGAGTACTGAGCACTGAGCACCCAACACCCTGAGGACTGAGTACCCAGCACCCTGAGGACTGAGCACCCAGCACCCTGAGTACTGAGCACTGATCACCCTGAGCACTGAGCACCCAGCACCCCGAGCACTGAGCACCCAGCACCCTGAGTACTGAGCAGCCAGCACCCTGAGCACTGAGCACCCAGCACCCTGAGTACTGAGCACCCAGCACCCTGAGTACTGAGCACCCAGCACCCTGGGCGCTGAGCACCCAGCACCCTGAGTACTGAGCACCGAGCACCCTGAGTACTGAGCACCCAGCACCCTGAGTACTGAGCACCCAGCACCCTGAGCACTGAGCACCCTGCACCCTGAGCACTGAGCACCCAGCAACCTGAGTACTGAGCACCCAGCACCCTGAGTACTGAGCACTGAGCACCCAGCACCCTGAGCACTGAGCACCCAGCACCCTGAGCACGGAGCACCCCGAGGACTGAGCACCCAGCACCCTGAGCACTGAGCACCCAGCACCTTGAGTACTGAGCACCGAGCACATCGAGCACTGAGCACCCTGAGTACTGAGCACCCAGCACCCCTATCACTGAGCACCCTGCACCCTGAGCACTGAGCACACAGCACCCTGAGCACTGAGCACCAAGCACCCTGAGTACTGAGCACCCAGCACGCTGAGTACTGAGCACCCAGCACCTCGAGCACTGAGGAACCAGCACCCTGAGCACGGAGCACACCGAGGACTGAGCACCCAGCACCTTGAGTACTGAGCACCGAGCACCTCGAGCACTAAGCACCCAGCACCCTGAGTACTGAGCACCCAGCACCCTGAGCACTGAGCACCCAGCACCCTGAGCACTGAGCACCCAGCACCCCGAGCACTGAGCACACAGCACCCTGAGTACTGAGCACCCAACACCCAGAGTACTGAGCACCCAGCACCCTGAGCACTGAGCACCCAGCAACCTGAGTACTGAGAACCCAGCACCCTGAGTACTGAACACCAAGCACCCTGAGCACTGAGCACTGAGCACCCTGAGCACTGAGTACTGAGCACTGAGCACCCTGAGCACTGAGCACCCAGCAACCCGAGTACTGAGCACTGAGCACCCTGAGTACTGAGCACCAAGCACCCCGAGTACTGAGCACTGAGCACCCTGAATACTGAGCACCCAGCACCCTGAGCACTGAGCACCCAGCACCCTGAGTACTGAGCACTGAGAACCCAGCACCCCGAGCACTGAGCACCCAGCACCCTGAGTACTGAGCACCGAGCACCCTGAGTACTGAGCACCAAGCACCCTGATCACTGAGCACGGAGCACCCCGCGGACTGAGCACCCAGCACCCTGAGCACTGAGCACCCAGCACCTTGAGTACTGAGCACCGAGCACCCCGAGCACTGAACACCCAGCACCCTGAGTATTGAGCACCCAGCACCCTGAGCACTGAGCACCCAGCACCCTGAGCACTAAGCACGCAGCACCCCGAGCACTGAGGACCCAGCACCCTGAGTACTGAGCACCCAGCAACCTGAGTACTGAGCACCCAGCACCCTGAGTACTGAGCACCCAGCACCCTGAGCACTGAGCACCCAGCACCCAGAGTACTGAGCACCCAGCACCCTGAGTACTGAGCACCCAGCACCGTGAGAACTGAGCACTCAGCACCCTGAGTACTGAGCACCGAGCACCCCGAGCACTGAGCACCCAGCACCCTGAGCACTGAGCACCCTGAGGACTGAGCACCCAGCACCCTGAGCACTGAGCACCGATCACCCTGAGCACTGAGCACCCAGCACCCCGAGCACTGAGCACCCAGCACCCTGAGCACTGAGCACCCTGAGGACTGAGCACCCAGCACCCCGAGCACTGAGCACCCAGCTCCCTGAGTACTGAGCACCCAGCACCCCGAGCACTGAACACCCAGCACCCTGAGCACTGAGCACTGAGCACCCAGCACCCTGAGCACTGAGCACCCAGCACCCTGAGCACGGAGCACCCCGAGGACTGAGCACCCAGCACCCTGAGCACTGAGCACCCAGCACCTTGAGTATTGAGCACCGAGCACATCGAGCACTGAGCACCCTAAGTACTGAGCACCCAGCACCCCTATCACTGAGCACCCTGCACCCTGAGCACTGAGCACCCAGCACCCTGAGCACTGAGCACCCAGCACCCTGAGTACTGAGCACCCAGCACGCTGAGTACTGAGCACCCAGCACCTCGAGCACTGAGCAACCAGCACCCTGAGCACGGAGCACCCCGAGGACTGAGCACCCAGCACCTTGAGTACTGAGCACCGAGCACCTCGAGCACTAAGCACCCAGCACCCTGAGTACTGAGCACCCAGCACCCTGAGCACTGAGCACCCAGCACCCTGAGCACTGAGGACCCAGCACCCTGAGCACTGAGCACCCAGCACCCTGAGTACTGAGCACCCAACACCCAGAGTACTGAGCACCCAGCACCCTGAACACTGAGCACCCAGCAACCTGAGTACTGAGCACCCAGCACCCTGAGTACTGAACACCCAGCACCCTGAGCACTGAGCACTGAGCACCCTGAGCACTGAGTACTGAGCACTGAGCACCCTGAGCACTGAGCACCCAGCACCCCGAATACTGAGCACCCAGCACCCCGAGCACTGAGCACCCAGCGCCCCGAGCACTGAGCACCCAGCACCCCGAGCACTGAGCACTGAGCACACTGAGCACTGAGCACCCAGCACCCCGAGTACTGAGCACTGAGCACCCTGAGTACTGAGCCCCAAGCACCCCGAGTACTGAGCACTGAGCACCCTGAATACTGAGCACCCAGCAACCTGAGCACTGAGCACCCAGCACCCTGAGTACTGAGCACTGAGAACCCAGCACCCCGAGCACTGAGCACCCAGCACCCTGAGTACTGAGCACCGAGCACCCTGAGTACTGAGCACCAAGCACCCTGATCACTGAGCACGGAGCACCCCGCGGACTGAGTACCCAGCACCCTGAGCAATGAGCACCCAGCACCTTGAGTACTGAGCACCCAGCACCCTGAGTACTCAGCAACCAGCACCCTGAGCACTGAGCACCCAGCACCCTGAGCACTGAGCACTGAGCACCCAGCACCCCGAGCACTGAGCACCCAGCACCGCGAGCACTGAGCACCCAGCACCCTGAGCACTGAGCACCCAGCACCCTGAGCACTGAGCACCCAGCACCCTGAGTACTGAGCACCCAGCACCCTGAGTACTGAGCACCCAGCACCGTGAGAACTGAGCACTCAGCACCCTGAGTACTGAGCACCGAGCACCCCGAGCACTGAGCACCCAGCACCCTGAGCACTGAGCACCCTGAGGACTGAGCACCCAGCACCCTGAGCACTGAGCACCGATCACCCTGAGCACTGAGCACCCAGCACCCCGAGCACTGAGCACACAGCACCCTGAGTACTGAGCACCCAGCAACCCGAGCACTGAGCACCCGGCACCCTGAGTACTGAGAACCCTGAGTACTGAGCACTGAGCACCCAACACCCTGAGGACTGAGTACCCAGCACCCTGAGCACTGAGCACCCAGCACCCTGAGTACTGAGCACTGATCACCCTGAGCACTGAGCACCCAGCACCCCGAGCACTGAGCACCCAGCACCCTGAGTACTGAGCAGCCAGCACCCTGAGCACTGAGCACCCAGCACCCTGAGTACTGAGCACCCAGCACCCTGAGTAATGAGCACCCAGCACCCTGGGCACTGAGCACCCAGCACCCTGAGTACTGAGCACCGAGCACCCTGAGTACTGAGCACCCAGCACCCTGAGTACTGAGCACCCAGCACCCTGAGTACTGAGCACCCAGCACCCCGAGTACTGAGCACTGAGCACCCTGAGTACTGAGCACCAAGCACCCCGAGTACTGAGCACTGAGCACCCTGAATACTGAGCACCCAGCACCCTGAGTACTGAGCACTGAGAACCCAGCACCCCGAGCACTGAGCACCCAGCACCCTGAGTACTGAGCACCGAGCACCCTGAGTACTGAGCACCAAGCACCCTGATCACTGAGCACGGAGCACCCCGCAGACTGAGCACCCAGCACCCTGAGCACTGAGCACCCAGCACCTTGAGTACTGAGCACCGAGCACCCCGAGCACTGAACACCCAGCACCCTGAGTATTGAGCACCCAGCACCCTGAGCACTGAGCACCCAGCACCCTGAGCACTAAGCACGCAGCACCCCGAGCACTGAGGACCCAGCACCCTGAGCACTGAGCACCCTGAGGACTGAGCACCCAGCACCCTGAGCACTGAGCACCGATCACCCTGAGCACTGAGCACCCAGCACCCTGAGCACTGAGCACCGAGCACCCCGAGCACTGTGCACCCAGCACCCTGAGCACTGAGCACCCTGAGGACTGAGCACCCAGCACCCTGAGCACTGAGCACCGATCACCCTGAGCACTGAGCACCCAGCACCCCAAGCACTGAGCACCCAGCACCCTGAGCACTGAGCACCCTGAGGACTGAGCACCCAGCACCCTGAGCACTGAGCACCGATCACCCTGAGCACTGATCACCCAGCACCCCGAGCACTGAGCACCCAGCACCCTGAGTACTGAGCACCCAGCACCCCGAGCACTGAACACCCAGCACCCTGAGCACTGAGCACTGAGCACCCAGCACCCTGAGCACTGAGCACCCAGCACCCTGAGCACGGAGCACCCCGAGGACTGAGCACCCAGCACCCTGAGCACTGAGCACCCAGCACCTTGAGTATTGAGCACTGAGCACATCGAGCACTGAGCACCCTGAGTACTGAGCACCCAGCACCCCTATCACTGAGCACCCTGCACCCTGAGCACTGAGCACCCAGCACCCTGAGCACTGAGCACCCAGCACCCTGAGTACTGAGCACCCAGCACGCTGAGTACTGAGCACCCAGCACCTCGAGCACTGAGCAACCAGCACCCTGAGCACGGAGCACCCCGAGGACTGAGCACCCAGCACCTTGAGTACTGAGCACCGAGCACCTCGAGCACTAAGCACCCAGCACCCTGAGTACTGAGCACCCAGCACCCTGAGCACTGAGCACCCAGCACCCTGAGCACTGAGCAGGCAGCACCCTGAGCACTGAGCACCCAGCACCCTGAGTACTGAGCACCCAACACCCAGAGTACTGAGCACCCAGCACCCTGAACACTGAGCACCCAGCAACCTGAGTACTGAGCACCCAGCACCCTGAGTACTGAACACCCAGCACCCTGAGCACTGAGCACTGAGCACCCTGAGCACTGAGTACTGAGCACTGAGCACCCTGAGCACTGAGCACCCAGCACCCCGAGTACTGAGCACCCAGCACCCCGAGCACTGAGCACCCAGCGCCCCGAGCATTGAGCACCCTGAGCACTGAGCACCCAGCACCCCGAGTACTGAGCACTGAGCACCCTGAGTACTGAGCACCAAGCACCCCGAGTACTGAGCACTGAGCACCCTGAATACTGAGCACCCAGCAACCTGAGCACTGAGCACCCAGCACCCTGAGTACTGAGTACTGAGAACCCAGCACCCCGAGCACTGAGCACCCAGCACCCTGAGTACTGAGCACCGAGCACCCTGAGTACTGAGCACCAAGCACCCTGATCACTGAGCACGGAGCACCCCGCGGACTGAGCACCCAGCACCCTGAGCAATGAGCACCTAGCACCTTGAGTACTGAGCACCCAGCACCCTGAGTACTCAGCAACTAGCACCCTGAGCACTGAGCACCCAGCACCCTGAGCACTGAGCACTGAGCACCCAGCACCCCGAGCACTGAGCACCCAGCACCGCGAGCACTGAGCACCCAGCACCCTGAGCACTGAGCACCCAGCACCCTGAGCACTGAGCACCCAGCACCCTGAGTACTGAGCACCCAGCACCCTGAGTACTGAGCACCCAGCACCGTGAGAACTGAGCACTCAGCACCCTGAGTACTGAGCACCGAGCACCCCGAGCACTGAGCACCCAGCACCCTGAGCACTGAGCACCCTGAGGACTGAGCACCCAGCACCCTGAGCACTGAGCACCGATCACCCTGAGCACTGAGCACCCAGCACCCCGAGCACTGAGCACCCAGCACCCTGAGCACTGAGCACCCAGCACCCTGATTACGGAGCACCCCGACCACTGAGCACCCAGCACCCTGAGTACTGAGCCCCCAGCACCCTGAGTACTGAGCACCCAGCACCCCGAGCACTGAGCACCCAGCACCCCGAGAATGAGCACCCAGCACCCTGAGTACTGAGAACCGAGCACCCTGAGTACTGAGCACCCAGCACACTGAGTACTGAGCCCCCAGCACCCTGAGTACTGAGCACCCAGCACCCCGATCACTGAGCACCCAGCACCCCGAGAATGAGCACACAGCACCCTGAGTACTGAGCACCCAGCACCCTGAGTACTGATCACTAAGCACCCAGAGCACTGAGCAACCAGCACCCCGAGCACGGAGCACCCAGGACCCTGAGCACTGAGTACTGAGCACCCAGCACCCTGAGTACTGAGCACCGAGCTCCCTGAGCACTGAGCACCCACCACCCTGAGTACTGAGCTCCCAGCAACCTGAGCACTGAGCACAAAGCACGCTGAGTACTGAGCACCCTGAGTACTGAGCAACGAGGACCCTGAGCACTGAGCACCCAGCACCCCGAGCACTGAGCACCCAGCACCCCGAGAATGGGCACCCAGCACCCTGAGTACTGAGAACCGAGGACCCTGAGTACTGAGCACCCAGCACCCTGAGCACTGAGCACCCAGCACCCTGAGCACTGAGCACCCAGCACCCAGAGCACTGAGCACCCAGCACCCTGAGCACTGAGCACCCAGCACCCTGAGCACTGAGCACCCAGGACCCTGAGTAGTGAGCATCCAACGTACTGAGCACCGAGCACCCCGAGCACTGAGCACCCACCACCCTGAGGACTGAGCACCGATCACCCCGAGCACTGAGCACCCAGCACCCTGAGTACTGAGCTCCGAGCACCCCGAGCACTGAGCACCCAGGGCCCCGAGCACTGAGCACCCAGCACCCTGAGCACTAAGCACCCAGCGTACTGAGCACCCAGCACCCCAAGCACGGAGCACCCAGGACCCCGAGCACTGAGTACTGAGCACCCAGCACCCTGAGTACTGAGCACCGAGCACCCTGAGCACTGAGCACCCAGCACCCCGAGCACGGAGCACCCAGGACCCCGAGCACTGAGTACTGAGCACCCAGCACCCTGAGTACTGAGCAGCAAGCACCCCGAGCACTGAGCACCCAGCACCCTGAGTAATGAGCACCCAGCACCCCGAGTACTGAGCACCCAGCACCGGGAGTACTGAGCACCCACCACCCTGAGTACTGAGCACCCAGCACCCTGAGCACTGAGCACAAAGCATGCTGAGTACTGAGCACCCTGAGCACTGAGCACCGAGCACCCCGAGCACTGAGCACCCAGCACCCTGAGGACTCAGCACCCATCACCCCGATCACTGAGCACCCAGCAACCTGAGCACTGAGCACCCAGCACCCTGAGCACTGAGCACCCAGCACCCAGAGCACTGAGCACCCAGCACCCTGCGCACTGAGCACGCAGCACCCTGAGTACTGAGCAGCGAGCACCCTGAGTACTGAGCACCCAGCACCCTGAGTACTGAGCACCCAGCACCCTGAGTACTGAGCACCGAGCACCCCGAGTACTGAGCACCCAGCACCCTGAGAACTCAGCACCCAGCACCCCGAGCACTGAGCACCCAGCACCCTGAGTACTGAGCTCCCAGTACCCCGAGCACTGAGCACCCAGCACCCTGAGTACTGAGCACCCTGAGTACTGAGCACCGATCACCCTGGGCACTGAGCACCCAGCACCCTGAGTACTGAGCAACGAGCACCCTGAGTACTGAGCACCCAGCACCCTGAGTACTGAGCACCCAGCACCCTGAGCACTGAGCACCCAGCACCCTGAGCACTGAGCACCCAGCACCCTGAGTACTGAGCATCCCGCACCCTGAGTACTGAACACCCAGCACCCTGAGCACTGAGCACTGAGCACCCAGCACCCTGAGCACTGAGCACCCAGCACCCTGAGCACGGAGCACCCCGAGGACTGAGCACCCAGCACCCTGAGCACTGAGCACCCAGCACCTTGAGTACTGAGCACCGAGCACATCGAGCACTGAGCACCCTGAGTACTGAGCACCCAGCACCCCTATCACTGAGCACCCTGCACCCTGAGCACTGAGCACCCAGCACCCTGAGCACTGAGCACCCAGCACCCTGAGTACTGAGCACCCAGCACGCTGAGTACTGAGCACCCAGCACCCTGAGTACTGAACACCCAGCACCCTGAGCACTGAGCACTGAGCACCCTGAGCACTGAGTACTGAGCACTGAGCACCCTGAGCACTGAGCACCCAGCACCCCGAGCACTGAGCACCCAGCGCCCTGAGTACTGAGCACCGAGCACCTCGAGCACTAAGCACCCAGCACCCTGAGTACTGAGCACCCAGCACCCTGAGCACTGAGCACCCAGCACCCTGAGCACTGAGCACCCACCACCCCGAGCACTGAGCACCCAGCACCCTGAGTACTGAGCACCCAACACCCAGAGTACTGAGCACCCAGCACCCTGAACACTGAGCACCCAGCAACCTGAGTACTGAGCACCCAGCACCCTGAGTACTGAACACCCAGCACCCTGAGCACTGAGCACTGAGCACCCTGAGCACTGAGTACTGAGCACTGAGCACCCTGAGCAGTGAGCACCCAGCACCCCGAGCACTGAGCACCCAGCGCCCCGAGCACTGAGCACCCAGCAACCAGAGCACTGAGCACTGAGCACCCTGAGCACTGAGCACCCAGCACCCCGAGTACTGAGCACTGAGCACCCTGAGTACTGAGCACCAAGCACCCCGAGTACTGTGCACTGAGCACCCTGAATACTGAGCACCCAGCAACCTGAGCACTGAGCACCCAGCACCCTGAGTACTGAGCACTGAGAACCCAGCACCCCGAGCACTGAGCACCCAGCACCCTGAGTACTGAGCACCGAGCACCCTGAGTACTGAGCACCAAGCACCCTGATCACTGAGCACGGAGCACCCCGCGGACTGAGCACCCAGCACCCTGAGCACTGAGCATCCAGCACCTTGAGTACTGAGCACCGAGCACCCCGAGCACTGAACACCCAGCACCCTGAGTATTGAGCACCCAGCACCCTGAGCCCTGAGCACCCAGCACCCCGAGCACTGAGCACCCAGCACCCTGAGTACTGAGCCCCCAGCACCCTGAGTACTGAGCACCCAGCACCCCGAGCACTGAGCACCCAGCACCCCGAGAATGAGCACCCAGCACCCTGAGTACTGAGAACCGAGCACCCTGAGTACTGAGCACCCAGCACACTGAGTACTGAGCCCCCAGCACCCTGAGTACTGAGCACCCAGCACCCCGAGAATGAGCACACAGCACCCTGAGTACTGAGCACCCAGCACCCTGAGTACTGAGCACTAAGCACCCAGAGCACTGAGCAACCAGCACCCCGAGCACGGAGCACCCAGGACCCCGAGCACTGAGTACTGAGCGCCCAGCACCCTGAGTACTGAGCACCGAGCTCCCCGAGCACTGAGCACCCACCACCCTGAGTACTGAGCTCCCAGCAACCTGAGCACTGAGCACAAAGCACGCTGAGTACTGAGCACCCTGAGTACTGAGCAACGAGGACCCTGAGCACTGAGCACACAGCACCCCGAGCACTGAGCACCCAGCACCCCGAGAATGGGCACCCAGCACCCTGAGTACTGAGAACCGAGGACCCTGAGTACTGAGCACCCAGCACCCTGAGTACTGAGCACCCAGCACCCCGAGTACTGAGCACCCAGCACCGTGAGTACTGAGCACCCACCACCCTGAGTACTGAGCACCCAGCACCCTGAGCACTGAGCACAAAGCATGCTGAGTACTGAGCACCCTGAGCACTGAGCACCCAGCACCCTGAGGACTCAGCACCCATCACCCCGATCACTGAGCACCCAGCACCCTGAGCACTGAGCACCCAGCACCCTGAGCACTGAGCACCCAGCACCCAGAGCACTGAGCACCCAGCACCCTGCGCACTGAGCACCCAGCACCCTGAGTACTGAGCAGCGAGCACCCTGAGTACTGAGCACCCAGCACCCGGAGTACTGAGCACCCAGCACCCTGAGTACTGAGCACCGAGCACCCCGAGTACTGAGAACCCAGCACCCTGAGAACTCAGCACCCAGCACCCCGAGAACTGAGCACCCAGCACCCTGAGTACTGAGCTCCCAGTACCCCGAGCACTGAGCACCCAGCACCCTGAGAACTGAGCACCCTGAGTACTGAGCACCGATCACCCTGGGCACTGAGCACCCAGCACCCTGAGTACTGAGCAACGAGCACCCTGAGTACTGAGCACCCAGCACCCTGAGTACTGAGCACCCAGCACCCTGAGCACTGAGCACCCAGCACCCTGAGCACTGAGCACCCAGCACCCTGAGTACTGAGCACCCCGCACCCTGAGTACTGAACACCCAGCACCCTGAGCACTGAGCACTGAGCACCCAGCACCCTGAGCACTGAGCACCCAGCACCCTGAGCACGGAGCACCCCGAGGACTGAGCACCCAGCACCCTGAGCACTGAGCACCCAGCACCTTGAGTACTGAGCAGCGAGCACATCGAGCACTGAGCACCCTGAGTACTGAGCACCCAGCACCCCTATCACTGAGCACCCTGCACCCTGAGCACTGAGCACCCAGCACCCTGAGTACTGAGCACTGAGAACCCACCACCCCGAGCACTGAGCACCCAGCACCCTGAGTACTGAGCACCGAGCACCCTGAGTACCGAGCACCAAGCACCCTGATCACTGAGCACGGAGCACCCCGCGGACTGAGCACCCAGCACCCTGAGCACTGAGCATACAGCACCTTGAGTACTGAGCACCGAGCACCCCGAGCACTGAACACCCAGCACCCTGAGTATTGAGCACCCAGCACCCTGAGCACTGAGCACCCAGCACCCCGAGCACTGAGCACCCAGCACCCTGAGTACTGAGCCCCCAGCACCCTTAGTACTGAGCACCCAGCACCCCGAGCACTGAGCACCCAGCACCCCGAGAATGAGCACCCAGCACCCTGAGTACTGAGAACCGAGCACCCTGAGTACTGAGCACCCAGCACACTGAGTACTGAGCCCCCAGCACCCTGAGTACTGAGCACCCAGCACCCCGATCACTGAGCACCCAGCACCCCGAGAATGAGCACACAGCACCCTGAGTACTGAGCACCCAGCACCCTGAGTACTGAGCACTAAGCACCCAGAGCACTGAGCAACCAGCACCCCGAGCACGGAGCACCCAGGACCCCGAGCACTGAGTACTGAGCACCCAGCACCCTGAGTACTGAGCACCGAACTCCCCGAGCACTGAGCACCCACCACCCTGAGTACTGAGCTCCCAGCAACCTGAGCACTGAGCACAAAGCACGCTGAGTACTGAGCACCCTGAGTACTGAGCAACGAGGACCCTGAGCACTGAGCACACAGCACCCCGAGCACTGAGCACACAGCACCCCGAGAATGGGCACCCTGCACCCTGAGTACTGAGAACCGAGGACCCTGAGTACTGAGCACCCAGCACCCTGAGTACTGAGCACCCAGCACCCCGAGTACTGAGCACCCAGCACCGTGAGTACTGAGCACCCACCACCCTGAGTACTGAGCACCCAGCACCCTGAGCACTGAGCACAAAGCATGCTGAGTACTGAGCACCCTGAGCACTGAGCAGCGAGCACCCCGAGCACTGAGCACCCAGCACCCTGAGGACTCAGCACCCATCACCCCGATCACTGAGCACCCAGCACCCTGAGCACTGAGCACCCAGCACCCTGAGCACTGAGCACCCAGCACCCAGAGCACTGAGCACCCAGCACCCTGCGCACTGAGCACCCAGCACCCTGAGTACTGAGCAGCGAGCACCCTGAGTACTGAGCACCCAGCACCCGGAGTACTGAGCACCCAGCACCCTGAGTACTGAGCACCGAGCACCCCGAGTACTGAGCACCCAGCACCCTGAGAACTCAGCACCCAGCACCCCGAGCACTGAGCACCCAGCACCCTGAGTACTGAGCTCCCAGTACCCTGAGCACTGAGCACCCAGCACCCTGAGTACTGAGCACCCTGAGTACTGAGCACCGATCACCCTGGGCACTGAGCACCCAGCACCCTGAGTACTGAGCAACGAGCACCCTGAGTACTGAGCACCCAGCACCCTGAGTACTGAGCACCCAGCACCCTGAGCACTGAGCACCCAGCACCCTGAGCACTGAGCACCCAGCACCCTGAGTACTGAGCACCCCGCACCCTGAGTACTGAACACCCAGCACCCTGAGCACTGAGCACTGAGCACCCAGCACCCTGAGCACTGAGCACCCAGCACCCTGAGCACGGAGCACCCCGAGGACTGAGCACCCAGCACCCTGAGCGCTGAGCACCCAGCACCTTGAGTACTGAGCACCGAGCACATCGAGCACTGAGGACCCTGAGTACTGAGCACCCAGCACCCCTATCACTGAGCACCCTGCACCCTGAGCACTGAGCACCCAGTACCCTGAGCACTGAGCACCCAGCACCCTGAGTACTGAGCCCCCAGCACCCCTATCACTGAGCACCCTGCACCCTGAGCACTGAGCACCCAGTACCCTGAGCACTGAGCACCCAGCACCCCGAGCACTGAGCACCCAGCACCCTGAACACTGAGCACCCAGCAACCTGAGTACTGAGCACCCAGCACCCTGAGTACTGAACACCCAGCACCCTGAGCACTGAGCACTGAGCACCCTGAGCACTGAGTACTGAGCACTGAGCACCCTGAGCACTGAGCACCCAGCACCCCGAGTACTGAGCACCCAGTACCCCGAGCACTGAGCACCCAGCGCCCCGAGCACTGAGCACCCAGCAACCCGAGCACTGAGCACTGAGCACCCTGAGCACTGAGCACCCAGCACCCCGAGTACTGAGCACTGAGCACCCTGAGTACTGAGCACCAAGCACCCCGAGTACTGAGCACTGAGCACCCTGAATACTGAGCACCCAGCAACCTGAGCACTGAGCACCCAGCACCCTGAGTACTGAGCACTGAGAACCCAGCACCCCGAGCACTGAGCACCCACCACCCTGAGTACTGAGCACCGAGCACCCTGAGTACTGAGCACCAAGCACCCTGATCACTGAGCATGGAGCACCCCGCGGACTGAGCACCCAGCACCCTGAGCACTGAGCATCCAGCACCTTGAGTACTGAGCACCGAGCACCCCGAGCACTGAACACCCAGCACCCTGAGTATTGAGCACCCAGCACCCTGAGCACTGAGCACCCAGCACCCTGAGCACTGAGCACGCAGCACCCCGAGCACTGAGCACCCAGCACCCTGAGTACTGAGCAAAGAGCACCCCGAGAACTGAGCACCCAGCACCCTGAGCACTGAGCACCCTGAGGACTGAGCACCCAGCACCCTGAGCACTGAGCACCGATCATCCTGAGCACTGAGCACCCAGCACCCCGAGCACTGAGCACCCAGCACCCTGAGCACTGAGCACCCAGCACCCTGATTACGGAGCACCCCGACCACTGAGCACCCAGCACCCTGAGTACTGAGCCCCCAGCACCCTGAGTACTGAGCACCCAGCACCCCGAGCACTGAGCACCCAGCACACCGAGAATGAGCACCCAGCACCCTGAGTACTGAGAACCGAGCACCCTGAGTACTGAGCACCCAGCACACTGAGTACTGAGCCCCCAGCACCCTGAGTACTGAGCACCCAGCACCCCGATCACTGAGCACCCAGCACCCCGAGAATGAGCACACACAGCACCCTGAGTACTGAGCACCCAGCACCCTGAGTACTGAGCACAAAGCACCCAGAGCACTGAGCAACCAGCACCCCGAGCACGGAGCACCCAGGACCCCGAGCACTGAGTACTGAGCACCCAGCACCCTGAGTACTGAGCACCGAGCTCCCCGAGCACTGAGCACCCACCACCCTGAGTACTGAGCACCCAGCAACCTGAGCACTGAGCACAATGCACGCTGAGTACTGAGCACCCTGAGTACTGAGCAGCGAGCACCCTGAGTACTGAGCACCCAGCACCCGGAGTACTGAGCACCCAGCACCCTGAGTACTGAGCACCCAGCACCCTGAGTACTGAGCACCGAGCACCCCGAGTACTGAGCACCCAGCACCCTGAGAACTCAGCACCCAGCACCCCGAGCACTGAGCACCCAGCACCCTGAGTACTGAGCTCCCAGTACCCCGAGCACTGAGCACCCAGCACCCTGAGTAATGAGCACCCTGAGTACTGAGCACCCAGCACCCTGAGTACTGAGCACCCAGCACCCTGAGCACTGAGCACCCAGCACCCTGAGCACTGAGCACCCAGCACCCTGAGTACTGAGCACCCCGCACCCTGAGTACTGAACACCCAGCACCCTGAGCACTGAGCACTGAGCACCCAGCACCCTGAGCACTGAGCACCCAGCACCCTGAGCACGGAGCACCCCGAGGACTGAGCACCCAGCACCCTGAGCACTGAGCACCCAGCACCTTGAGTACTGAGCACCGAGCACCTCGAGCACTAAGCACCCAGCACCCTGAGTACTGAGCACCCAGCACCCTGAGCACTGAGCACCCAGCACCCTGTGCACTGAGCACCCAGCACCCCGAGCACTGAGCACCCAGCACCCTGAGTACTGAGCACCCAACACCCAGAGTACTGAGCACCCAGCACCCTGAACACTGAGCACCCAGCAACCTGAGTACTGAGCACCCAGCACCCTGAGTACTGAACACCCAGCACCCTGAGCACTGAGCACTGAGCACCCTGAGCACTGAGTACTGAGCACTGAGCACCCTGAGCACTGAGCACCCAGCACCCCGAGTACTGAGCACCCAGCACCCCGAGCACTGAGCACCCAGCGCCCCGAGCACTGAGCACCCAGCAACCCGAGCACTGAGCACTGAGCACCCTGAGCACTGAGCACCCAGCACCCCGAGTACTGAGCACTGAGCACCCTGAGTACTGAGCACCAAGCACCCCGAGTACTGAGCACTGAGCACCCTGAATACTGAGCACCCAGCAACCTGAGCACTGAGCACCCAGCACCCTGAGTACTGAGCACTGAGAACCCAGCACCCCGAGCACTGAGCACCCACCACCCTGAGTACTGAGCACCGAGCACCCTGAGTACTGAGCATGGAGCACCCCGCGGACTGAGCACCCAGCACCCTGAGCACTGAGCATCCAGCACCTTGAGTACTGAGCACCGAGCACCCCGAGCACTGAACACCCAGCACCCTGAGTATTGAGCACCCAGCACCCTGAGCACTGAGCACCCAGCACCCTGAGCACTGAGCACGCAGCACCCCGAGCACTGAGCACCCAGCACCCTGAGTACTGAGCACCCAGCACCCTGAGTACTGAGCACCAAGCACCCTGAGTACTGAGCACCCAGCACCCTGAGCACTGAGCACCCAGCACCCTGAGTACTGAGCACCCAGCACCCTGAGTACTGAGCAACCAGCACCCTGAGCACTGAGCACCCAGCACCCTGAGCACTGAGCACTGAGCACCCAGCACCCCGAGCACTGAGCACCCAGCACCCCGAGCACTGAGCACCCAGCACCCTGAGCACTGAGCACCCAGCACCCTGAGCACTGAGCACCCAGCACCCTGAGTACTGAGCACCCAGCACCCTGAGTACTGAGCACCCCGCACCGTGAGAACTGAGCACTCAGCACCCTGAGTACTGAGCAAAGAGCACCCCGAGAACTGAGCACCCAGCACCCTGAGCACTGAGCACCCTGAGGACTGAGCACCCAGCACCCTGAGCACTGAGCACCGATCACCCTGAGCACTGAGCACCCAGCACCCCGAGCACTGAGCACCCAGCACCCTGAGCACTGAGCACCCAGCACCCTGATTACGGAGCACCCCGACCACTGAGCACCCAGCACCCTGAGTACTGAGCCCCCAGCACCCTGAGTACTGAGCACCCAGCACCCCGAGCACTGAGCACCCAGCACCCCGAGAATGAGCACCCAGCACCCTGAGTACTGAGAACCGAGCACCCTGAGTACTGAGCACCCAGCACACTGAGTACTGAGCCCCCAGCACCCTGAGTACTGAGCACCCAGCACCCCGATCACTGAGCACCCAGCACCCCGAGAATGAGCACACAGCACCCTGAGTACTGAGCACCCAGCACCCTGAGTACTGAGCACAAAGCACCCAGAGCACTGAGCAACCAGTAGTCCGAGCACGGAGCACCCAGGACCCCGAGCACTGAGTACTGAGCACCCAGCACCCTGAGTACTGAGCACCGAGCTCCCCAAGCAATGAGCACCCACCACCCTGAGTACTGAGCACCCAGCAACCTGAGCACTGAGCACAATGCACGCTGAGTACTGAGCACCCTGAGTACTGAGCAACGAGGACCCTGAGCACTGAGCACCCAGCACCCCGAGCACTGAGCACCCAGCACCCTGAGAATGGGCACCCAGCACCCTGAGTACTGAGAACCGAGGACCCTGAGTACTGACCACACAGGACCCTGAGTACTGAGCACCCAGCACCAAGAGTACTGAGCAGCAAGCACCCCGAGCACTCAGCACTCAGCACCCTGAGTAATGAGCACCCAGCACCCCGAGTACTGAGCACCCAGCACCGTGAGTACTGAGCACCCACCACCCTGAGTACTGAGCACCCAGCACCCTGAGCACTGAGCACAAAGCATGCTGAGTACTGAGCACCCTGAGCACTGAGCACCCCGATCACTGAGCACCCAGCACCCTGAGGACTCAGCACCCATCACCCCGATCACTGAGCACCCAGCACCCTGAGCACTGAGCACCCAGCACCCTGAGCACTGAGCACCCAGCACCCAGAGCACTGAGCACCCAGCACCCTGCGCACTGAGCACCAAGCACCCTGATTACTGAGCAGCGAGCACCCTGAGTACTGAGCACCCAGCACCCTGAGTACTGAGCACCCAGCACCCTGAGTACTGAGCACCGAGCACCCCGAGTACTGAGCACCCAGCACCCTGAGTACTGAGCTCCCAGTACCGCAAGCACTGAGCACCCAGCACCCTGAGAACTGAGCACCCTGAGTACTGAGCACCGATCACCCTGAGCACTGAGCACCCAGCACCCTGAGTATTGAGCACCCAGCACCCTGAGCACTGAGCACCCAGCACCCTGAGCACTGAGCACGCAGAACCCCGAGCACTGAGCACCCAGCACCCTGAGTACTGAGCACCCAGCACCCTGATAACTGTGCACCCAGCACCCTGAGTACTGAGCACCCAGCACCCTGAGCACTGAGCACCCAGCACCCTGAGTACTGAGCACCCAGCACCCTGAGTACTGAGCAACCAGCACCCTGAGCACTGAGCACCCAGCACCCTGAGCACTGAGCACTGAGCACCCAGCACCCCGAGCACTGAGCACCCAGCACCCCGAGCACTGAGCACCAAGCACCCTGAGCACTGAGCACCCAGCACCCTGAGCACTGAGCACCCAGCACCCTGAGTACTGAGCACCCAGCACCCTGAGTACTGAGCACCCAGCACCGTGAGAACTGAGCACTCAGCACCCTGAGTACTGAGCACCGAGCACCCCGAGCACTGAGCACCCAGCACCCTGAGCACTGAGCACCCTGAGGACTGAGCACCCAGCACACTGAGCACTGAGCACCGATCACCCTGAGCACTGAGCACCCAGCACCCCGAGCACTGAGCACCCAGCACCCTGAGTACTGAGCACCCAGCACCCCGAGCACTGAGCACCCGGCACCCTGAGTACTGAGCACCCTGAGTACTGAGCACTGAGCACCCAGCACCCTGAGGACTGAGTACCCAGCACCCTGAGCACTGAGCACCCAGCACCCTGAGTACTGAGCACTGATCACCCTGAGCACTGAGCACCCAGCACCCCGAGCACTGAGCACCCAGTACCCTGAGTACTGAGCAGCCAGCACCCTGAGCACTGGGCACCCAGCACCCTGAGTACTGAGCACCCAGCACCCTGAGTACTGAGCACCCAGCACCCTGGGCACTGAGCACCCAGCACCCTGAGTACTGAGCACCGAGCACCCTGAGTACTGAGCACCGAGTACCCTGAGTACTGAGCACCCAGCACCCTGAGCACTGAGCACCCAGCACCCTGGGCACTTAGCACCCAGCACCCTGAGTACTGAGCCCCCAGCAACCTGAGTACTGAACACCAAGCACCCTGAGCACTGAGCACTGAGCACCCAGCACCCTGAGCACTGAGCACCCAGCACCCTGAGCACGGAGCACCCCGAGGACTGAGCACCCAGCACCCTGAGCACTGAGCACCCAGCACCTTGAGTAAGGAGCACCGAGCACCTCGAGCACTGAGCACCCTGAGTACTGAGCACCCAGCACCCCTATCACTGAGCACCCTGCACCCTGAGCAATGAGCACCCAGCACCCTGAGCACTGAGCACCCAGCATCCTGAGTACTGAGCACCCAGCACGCTGAGTACTGAGCACCCAGCACCTCGAGCACTGAGCAACCAGCACCCTGAGCACGGAGCACCCCGAGGACTGAGCACCCAGCACCTTGAGTACTGAGCACCGAGCACCTCGAGCATTCAGCACCCAGCACCCTGAATATTGAGCACCCAGCACACTGAGCACTGAGCACCCAGCACCCTGAGCACTGAGCACCCAGCACCCCGAGCACTGAGCACCCAGCACCCTGAGTACTGAGCACCCAACTCCCAGAGTACTGAGCACCAAGCACCCTGAGCACTGAGCACCCAGCAACCTGAGTACTGATCACCCAGCACCCTGAGTACTGAGCACCCAGCACCCTGAGCACTGAGCATCCAGCACCTTGAGTACTGAGCACCGAGCACCCCGAGCACTGAACACCCAGCACCCTGAGTATTGAGCACCCAGCACCCTGAGCACTGAGCACCCAGCACCCTGAGCACTGAGCACGCAGCACCCCGAGCACTGAGCACCCAGCACCCTGAGTACTGAGCAAAGAGCACCCCGAGAACTGAGCACCCAGCACCCTGAGCACTGAGCACCCTGAGGACTGATCACCCAGCACCCTGAGCACTGAGCACCGATCATCCTGAGCACTGAGCACCCAGGACCCCGAGCACTGAGCACCCAGCACCCTGAGCACTGAGCACCCAGCACCCTGATTACGGAGCACCCCGACCACTGAGCACCCAGCACCCTGAGTACTGAGCCCCCAGCACCCTGAGTACTGAGCACCCAGCACCCCGAGCACTGAGCTCCCAGCACACCGAGAATGAGCACCCAGCACCCTGAGTACTGAGAACCGAGCACCCTGAGTACTGAGCACCCAGCACACTGAGTACTGAGCCCCCAGCACCCTGAGTACTGAGCACCCAGCACCCCGATCACTGAGCACCCAGCACCCCGAGAATGAGCACACAGCACCCTGAGTACTGAGCACCCAGCACACTGAGTACTGAGCACAAAGCACCCAGAGCACTGAGCAACCAGCACCCCGAGCACGGAGCACCCAGGACCCCGAGCACTGAGTACTGAGCACCCAGCACCCTGAGTACTGAGCACCGAGCTCCCCGAGCACTGAGCACCCACCACCCTGAGTACTGAGCACCCAGCAACCTGAGCACTGAGCACAATGCACGCTGAGTACTGAGCACCCTGAGTACTGAGCAGCGAGCACCCTGAGTACTGAGCACCCAGCACCCGGAGTACTGAGCACCCAGCACCCTGAGTACTGAGCACCCAGCACCCTGAGTACTGAGCACCGAGCACCCCGAGTACTGAGCACCCAGCACCCTGAGAACTCAGCACCCAGCACCCCGAGCACTGAGCACCCAGCACCCTGAGTACTGAGCTCCCAGTACCCCGAGCACTGAGCACCCAGCACCCTGAGTAATGAGCACCCTGAGTACTGAGCACCCAGCACCCTGAGTACTGAGCACCCAGCACCCTGAGCACTGAGCACCCAGCACCCTGAGCACTGAGCACCCAGCACCCTGAGTACTGAGCACCCCGCACCCTGAGTACTGAACACCCAGCACCCTGAGCACTGAGCACTGAGCACCCAGCACCCTGAGCACTGAGCACCCAGCACCCTGAGCACGGAGCACCCCGAGGACTGAGCACCCAGCACCCTGAGCACTGAGCACCCAGCACCTTGAGTACTGAGCACCGAGCACCTCGAGCACTAAGCACCCAGCACCCTGAGTACTGAGCACCCAGCACCCTGAGCACTGAGCACCAAGCACCCTGTGCACTGAGCACCCAGCACCCCGAGCACTGAGCACCCAGCACCCTGAGTACTGAGCACCCAACACCCAGAGTACTGAGCACCCAGCACCCTGAACACTGAGCACCCAGCAACCTGAGTACTGAGCACCCAGCACCCTGAGTACTGAACACCCAGCACCCTGAGCACTGAGCACTGAGCACCCTGAGCACTGAGTACTGAGCACTGAGCACCCTGAGCACTGAGCACCCAGCACCCCGAGTACTGAGCACCCAGCACCCCGAGCACTGAGCACCCAGCGCCCCGAGCACTGAGCACCCAGCACCTTGAGTACTGAGCACCGAGCACCCCGAGCACTGAACACCCAGCACCCTGAGTATTGAGCACCCAGCACCCTGAGCACTGAGCACCCAGCACCCTGAGCACTGAGCACGCAGCACCCCGAGCACTGAGCACCCAGCACCCTGAGTACTGAGCAAAGAGCACCCCGAGAACTGAGCACCCAGCACCCTGAGCACTGAGCACCCTGAGGACTGATCACCCAGCACCCTGAGCACTGAGCACCGATCATCCTGAGCACTGAGCACCCAGGACCCCGAGCACTGAGCACCCAGCACCCTGAGCACTGAGCACCCAGCACCCTGATTACGGAGCACCCCGACCACTGAGCACCCAGCACCCTGAGTACTGAGCCCCCAGCACCCTGAGTACTGAGCACCCAGCACCCCGAGCACTGAGCTCCCAGCACACCGAGAATGAGCACCCAGCACCCTGAGTACTGAGAACCGAGCACCCTGAGTACTGAGCACCCAGCACACTGAGTACTGAGCCCCCAGCACCCTGAGTACTGAGCACCCAGCACCCCGATCACTGAGCACCCAGCACCCCGAGAATGAGCACACAGCACCCTGAGTACTGAGCACCCAGCACACTGAGTACTGAGCACAAAGCACCCAGAGCACTGAGCAACCAGCACCCCGAGCACGGAGCACCCAGGACCCCGAGCACTGAGTACTGAGCACCCAGCACCCTGAGTACTGAGCACCGAGCTCCCCGAGCACTGAGCACCCACCACCCTGAGTACTGAGCACCCAGCAACCTGAGCACTGAGCACAATGCACGCTGAGTACTGAGCACCCTGAGTACTGAGCAGCGAGCACCCTGAGTACTGAGCACCCAGCACCCGGAGTACTGAGCACCAGCACCCTGAGTACTGAGCACCCAGCACCCTGAGTACTGAGCACCGAGCACCCCGAGTACTGAGCACCCAGCACCCTGAGAACTCAGCACCCAGCACCCCGAGCACTGAGCACCCAGCACCCTGAGTACTGAGCTCCCAGTACCCCGAGCACTGAGCACCCAGCACCCTGAGTAATGAGCACCCTGAGTACTGAGCACCCAGCACCCTGAGTACTGAGCACCCAGCACCCTGAGCACTGAGCACCCAGCACCCTGAGCACTGAGCACCCAGCACCCTGAGTACTGAGCACCCCGCACCCTGAGTACTGAACACCCAGCACCCTGAGCACTGAGCACTGAGCACCCAGCACCCTGAGCACTGAGCACCCAGCACCCTGAGCACGGAGCACCCCGAGGACTGAGCACCCAGCACCCTGAGCACTGAGCACCCAGCACCTTGAGTACTGAGCACCGAGCACCTCGAGCACTAAGCACCCAGCACCCTGAGTACTGAGCACCCAGCACCCTGAGCACTGAGCACCAAGCACCCTGTGCACTGAGCACCCAGCACCCCGAGCACTGAGCACCCAGCACCCTGAGTACTGAGCACCCAACACCCAGAGTACTGAGCACCCAGCACCCTGAACACTGAGCACCCAGCAACCTGAGTACTGAGCACCCAGCACCCTGAGTACTGAACACCCAGCACCCTGAGCACTGAGCACCCTGAGCACTGAGTACTGAGCACTGAGCACCCTGAGCACTGAGCACCCAGCACCCCGAGTACTGAGCACCCAGCACCCCGAGCACTGAGCACCCAGCGCCCCGAGCACTGAGCACCCAGCAACCCGAGCACTGAGCACTGAGCACCCTGAGCACTGAGCACCCAGCACCCCGAGTACTGAGCACTGAGCACCCTGAGTACTGAGCACCAAGCACCCCGAGTACTGAGCACTGAGCACCCTGAATACTGAGCACCCAGCAACCTGAGCACTGAGCACCCAGCACCCTGAGTACTGAGCACTGAGAACCCAGCACCCCGAGCACTGAGCACCCACCACCCTGAGTACTGAGCACCGAGCACCCTGAGTACTGAGCACCAAGCACCCTGATCACTGAGCATGGAGCACCCCGCGGACTGAGCACCCAGCACCCTGAGCACTGAGCATCCAGCACCTTGAGTACTGAGCACCGAGCACCCCGAGCACTGAACACCCAGCACCCTGAGTATTGAGCACCCAGCACCCTGAGCACTGAGCACCCAGCACCCTGAGCACTGAGCACGCAGCACCCCGAGCACTGAGCACCCAGCACCCTGAGTACTGAGCACCCAGCACCCTGAGTACTGAGCACCAAGCACCCTGAGTACTGAGCACCCAGCACCCTGAGCACTGAGCACCCAGCACCCTGAGTACTGAGCACCCAGCACCCTGAGTACTGAGCAACCAGCACCCTGAGCACTGAGCACCCAGCACCCTGAGCACTGAGCACTGAGCACCCAGCACCCCGAGCACTGAGCACCCAGCACCCCGAGCACTGAGCACCCAGCACCCTGAGCACTGAGCACCCAGCACCCTGAGCACTGAGCACCCAGCACCCTGAGTACTGAGCACCCAGCACCCTGAGTACTGAGCACCCCGCACCGTGAGAACTGAGCACTCAGCACCCTGAGTACTGAGCAAAGAGCACCCCGAGAACTGAGCACCCAGCACCCTGAGCACTGAGCACCCTGAGGACTGAGCACCCAGCACCCTGAGCACTGAGCACCGATCACCCTGAGCACTGAGCACCCAGCACCCCGAGCACTGAGCACCCAGCACCCTGAGCACTGAGCACCCAGCACCCTGATTACGGAGCACCCCGACCACTGAGCACCCAGCACCCTGAGTACTGAGCCCCCAGCACCCTGAGTACTGAGCACCCAGCACCCCGAGCACTGAGCACCCAGCACCCCGAGAATGAGCACCCAGCACCCTGAGTACTGAGAACCGAGCACCCTGAGTACTGAGCACCCAGCACACTGAGTACTGAGCCCCCAGCACCCTGAGTACTGAGCACCCAGCACCCCGATCACTGAGCACCCAGCACCCCGAGAATGAGCACACAGCACCCTGAGTACTGAGCACCCAGCACCCTGAGTACTGAGCACAAAGCACCCAGAGCACTGAGCAACCAGTAGTCCGAGCACGGAGCACCCAGGACCCCGAGCACTGAGTACTGAGCACCCAGCACCCTGAGTACTGAGCACCGAGCTCCCCAAGCAATGAGCACCCACCACCCTGAGTACTGAGCACCCAGCAACCTGAGCACTGAGCACAATGCACGCTGAGTACTGAGCACCCTGAGTACTGAGCAACGAGGACCCTGAGCACTGAGCACCCAGCACCCCGAGCACTGAGCACCCAGCACCCTGAGAATGGGCACCCAGCACCCTGAGTACTGAGAACCGAGGACCCTGAGTACTGACCACCCAGGACCCTGAGTACTGAGCACCCAGCACCAAGAGTACTGAGCAGCAAGCACCCCGAGCACTCAGCACCCAGCACCCTGAGTAATGAGCACCCAGCACCCCGAGTACTGAGCACCCAGCACCGTGAGTACTGAGCACCCACCACCCTGAGTACTGAGCACCCAGCACCCTGAGCACTGAGCAAAAAGCATGCTGAGTACTGAGCACCCTGAGCACTGAGCACCCCGATCACTGAGCACCCAGCACCCTGAGGACTCAGCACCCATCACCCCGATCACTGAGCACCCAGCACCCTGAGCACTGAGCACCCAGCACCCTGAGCACTGAGCACCCAGCACCCAGAGCACTGAGCACCCAGCACCCTGCGCACTGAGCACGAAGCACCCTGATTACTGAGCAGCGAGCACCCTGAGTACTGAGCACCCAGCACCCTGAGTACTGAGCACCCAGCACCCTGAGTACTGAGCACCGAGCACCCCGAGTACTGAGCACCCAGCACCCTGAGAACTCAGCACCCAGCACCCCGAGCACTGAGCACCCAGCACCCTGAGTACTGAGCTCCCAGTACCCCAAGCACTGAGCACCCAGCACCCTGAGAACTGAGCACCCTGAGTACTGAGCACCGATCACCCTGAGCACTGAGCACCCAGCACCCTGAGTATTGAGCACCCAGCACCCTGAGCACTGAGCACCCAGCACCCTGAGCACTGAGCACGCAGAACCCCGAGCACTGAGCACCCAGCACCCTGAGTACTGAGCACCCAGCACCCTGATAACTGTGCACCCAGCACCCTGAGTACTGAGCACCCAGCACCCTGAGCACTGAGCACCCAGCACCCTGAGTACTGAGCACCCAGCACCCTGAGTACTGAGCAACCAGCACCCTGAGCACTGAGCACCCAGCACCCTGAGCACTGAGCACTGAGCACCCAGCACCCCGAGCACTGAGCACCCAGCACCCCGAGCACTGAGCACCAAGCACCCTGAGCACTGAGCACCCAGCACCCTGAGCACTGAGCACCCAGCACCCTGAGTACTGAGCACCCAGCACCCTGAGTACTGAGCACCCAGCACCGTGAGAACTGAGCACTCAGCACCCTGAGTACTGAGCACCGAGCACCCCGAGCACTGAGCACCCAGCACCCTGAGCACTGAGCACCCTGAGGACTGAGCACCCAGCACACTGAGCACTGAGCACCGATCACCCTGAGCACTGAGCACCCAGCACCCCGAGCACTGAGCACCCAGCACCCTGAGTACTGAGCACCCAGCACCCCGAGCACTGAGCACCCGGCACCCTGAGTACTGAGCACCCTGAGTACTGAGCACTGAGCACCCAGCACCCTGAGGACTGAGTACCCAGCACCCTGAGCACTGAGCACCCAGCACCCTGAGTACTGAGCACTGATCACCCTGAGCACTGAGCACCCAGCACCCCGAGCACTGAGCACCCAGTACCCTGAGTACTGAGCAGCCAGCACCCTGAGCACTGGGCACCCAGCACCCTGAGTACTGAGCACCCAGCACCCTGAGTACTGAGCACCCAGCACCCTGGGCACTGAGCACCCAGCACCCTGAGTACTGAGCACCGAGCACCCTGAGTACTGAGCACCGAGCACCCTGAGTACTGAGCACCCAGCACCCTGAGCACTGAGCACCCAGCACCCTGGGCACTTAGCACCCAGCACCCTGAGTACTGAGCACCCAGCAACCTGAGTACTGAACACCCAGCACCCTGAGCACTGAGCACTGAGCACCCAGCACCCTGAGCACTGAGCACCCAGCACCCTGAGCACGGAGCACCCCGAGGACTGAGCACCCAGCACCCTGAGCACTGAGCACCCAGCACCTTGAGTAAGGAGCACCGAGCACCTCGAGCACTGAGCACCCTGAGTACTGAGCACCCAGCACCCCTATCACTGAGCACCCTGCACCCTGAGCAATGAGCACCCAGCACCCTGAGCACTGAGCACCCAGCATCCTGAGTACTGAGCACCCAGCACGCTGAGTACTGAGCACCCAGCACCTCGAGCACTGAGCAACAAGCACCCTGAGCACGGAGCACCCCGAGGACTGAGCACCCAGCACCTTGAGTACTGAGCACCGAGCACCTCGAGCACTCAGCACCCAGCACCCTGAATACTGAGCACCCAGCACCCTGAGCACTGAGCACCCAGCACCCTGAGCACTGAGCACCCAGCACCCCGAGCACTGAGCACCCAGCACCCTGAGTACTGAGCACCCAACACCCAGAGTACTGAGCACCCAGCACCCTGAGCACTGAGCACCCAGCAACCTGAGTACTGATCACCCAGCACCCTGAGTACTGAACACCCAGCACCCTGAGCACTGAGCACTGAGCACCCTGAGCACTGAGTACTGAGCACTGAGCACCCTGAGCACTGAGCACCCAGCACCCCGAGTACTGAGCACCCAGCACCCCGAGCACTGTGCACCCAGCGCCCCGAGCACTGAGCACCCAGCACCCCGAGCACTGAGCACCCTGAGCACTGAGCACCCAGCACCCCGAGTACTGAGCACTGAGCACCCTGAGCACTGAGCACCAAGCACCCCGAGTATTGAGCACTGAGCACCCTGAATACTGAGCACCCAGCATCCTGAGCACTGAGCACCCAGCACCCTGAGTACTGAGCACTGAGAACCCAGCACCCCGAGCACTGAGCACCCATCACCCTGAGTACTGAGCACCGAGCACCCTGAGTACTGAGCACCAAGCACCCTGATCACTGAGCACGGAGCACCCCGCGGACTGAGCACCCAGCACCCTGAGCACTGAGCACCCAGCACCTTGAGTACTGAGCACCGAGCACCCCGAGCACTGAACACCCAGCACCCTGAGTATTGAGCACCCAGCACCCTGAGCACTGAGCACCCAGCACCCTGAGCACTGAGCACGCAGCACCCCGAGCACTGAGCACCCAGCACCCTGAGTACTGAGCACCCAGCACCCTGAGTACTGAGCACCCAGCACCCTGAGTACTGAGCACCCAGCACCCTGAGCACTGAGCACCCAGCACCCTGAGTACTGAGCACCCAGCACCCTGAGTACTGAGCAACCAGCACCCTGAGCACTGAGAACCCAGCACCCTGAGCACTGAGCACTGAGCACCCAGCACCCTGAGCACTGAGCACCCTGAGGACTGAGCACCCAGCACCCTGAGCACTGAGCACCGATCACCCTGAGCACTGAGCACCCAGCACCCCGAGCACTGAGCACCCATCACCCTGAGCACTGAGCACCCAGCACCCTGAGCACGGAGCACCCCGACCACTGAGCACCCAGCACCCTGAGTACTGAGCCCCCTGCACCCTGAGTACTGAGCACCCAGCACCCCGAGCACTGAGCACCCAGCACCCCGAGAATGAGCACCCAGCACCCTGAGTACTGAGAACCGAGCACCCTGAGTACTGAGCACCCAGCACCCTGAGTACTGAGCCCCCAGCACCCTGAGTACTGAGCACCCAGCACCCCGATCACTGAGCACCCAGCGCCCCGAGAATGAGCACACAGCACCCTGAGTACTGAGCACCCAGCACCCTGAGTACTGAGCACTAAGCACCCAGAGCACTGAGCAACCAGCACCCCGAGCACGGAGCACCCAGGACCCCGAGCACTGAGTACTGAGCACCCAGCACCCTGAGTACTGAGCACCGAGCTCCCCGAGCACTGAGCACCCACCACCCTGAGTACTGAGCACCCAGCAACCTGAGCACTGAGCACAAAGCACGCTGAGTACTGAGCACCCTGAGTACTGAGCACCGAGGACCCTGAGCACTGAGCACCCAGCACCCCGAGCACTGAGCACCCAGCACCCCGAGAATGGGCACCCAGTACCCTGAGTACTGAGAACCGAGCACCCTGTGTACTGAGCACCCAGCACCCTGAGTACTGAGCACCCAGCACCAAGAGTACTGAGCAGCAAGGACCCCGAGCACTGAGCACCCAGCACCCTGAGCACTGAGCACCCAACACCCTGAGCACTGAGCACCCATCACCCAGAGCACTGAGCACCCAGCACCCTGCGCACTGAGCACCCAGCACCCTGAGTACTGAGCAGCGAGCACCCTGAGTACTGAGCACCCAGCACCCTGAGTATTGAGCACCCAGCACCCTGAGTACTGAGCACCGAGCACCCCGAGTACTGAGCACCCAGCACCCTGAGAACTCAGCACTCAGCACCCCGAGCACTGAGCACCCAGCACCCTGAGTACTGAGCTCCCAGTACCCCGAGCACTGAGCACCCAGCACCCTGAGTACTGAGCACCCTGAGTACTGAGCACCGATCACCCTGAGCACTGAGCACCCAGCACCCTGAGTATTGAGCACCCAGCACCCTGAGCACTGAGCACCCAGCACCCTGAGCACTGAGCACGCAGCACCTCGAGCACTGAGTACCCAGCACCCTGAGTACTGAGCACCCAGCACCCTGAGTACTGTGCACCCAGCACCCTGAGTACTGAGCACCCAGCACCCTGAGCACTGAGCACCCAGCACACTGAGTACTGAGCACCGAACACCCATAGTACTGAGCAACCAGCACCCTTAGCACTGAGCACCCAGCACCCTGAGCACTGAGCACTGAGCACCCAGCACCCTGAGCACTGAGCACCCAGCACCCCGAGCACTGAGCACCCAGCACCCTGAGCACTGAGCAGCCAGCACCCTGAGCACTGAGCACCCAGCACCCTGAGTACTGAGCACCCAGCACCCTGAGTACTGAGCACCCAGCACCGTGAGAACTGAGCACTCAGCACCCTGAGTACTGAGCACCGAGCACCCTGAGCACTGAGCACCCAACACCCTGAGCACTGAGCACCCTGAGGACTGAGCACCCAGCACACTGAGCACTGAGCACCGATCACCCTGAGCACTGAGCACCCAGCACCCCGAGCACTGAGCACCCAGCACCCTGAGTACTGAGCACCCAGCAGCCCGAGCACTGAGCACCCGGCACCCTGAGTACTGAGCACCCTGAGTACTGAGCACTGAGCACCCAGCACACTTCGGACTGAGTACCCAGCACCCTGAGCACTGAGCACCCAGCACCCTGAGTACTGAACACCCAGCACCCTGAACACTGAGCACTGAGCACCCAGCACCCTGAGCACTGAGCACCCAGCACCCTGAGCATGGAGCACCCAGAGGACTGAGCACCCAGCACCATGAGCACTGAGCACCCAGCACCTTGAGTACTGAGCACCGAGCACCTCGAGCACTGAGCACCCTGAGTACTGAGCACCCAGCACCCCTATCACTGAGCACCCTGCACCCTGAGCACTGAGCACCCAGCACCCTGAGCACTGAGCACCCAGCACCCTGAGTACTGAGCACCCAGCACGCTGAGTACTGAGCACCCAGCACCTCGAGCACTGAGCAACCAGCACCCTGAGCACGGTGCACCCCGAGGACTGAGCACCCAGCACCTTGAGTACTGAGCACCGAGCACCTCGAGCACTAAGCACCCAGCACCCTGAGTACTGAGCACCCAGCACACTGAGCACTGAGCACCCAGCACCCTGAGTACTGAGCACCCAGCACCTCGAGCACTGAGCACCCAGCACCCTGAGTACTGAGCACCCAACACCCAGAGTACTGAGCACCCAGCACCCTGAGCACTGAGCACCCAGCAACCTGTGTACTGAGCAACCAGCACCCTGAGTACTGAACACCCAGCACCCTGAGCACTGAGCACTGAGCACCCTGAGCACTGAGTACTGAGCACTGAGCACCCTGAGCACTGAGCACCCAGCACCCCGAGTACTGAGCACCCAGCACACCGAGCACTGAGCACCCAGCGCCCCGAGCACTGAGCACCCAGCACCCCGAGCACTGAGCACTGAGCACCCTGAGCACTGAGCACCCAGCACCCCGAGTACTGAGCACTGAGCACCCTGAGTACTGAGCACCAAGCACCCCGAGTACTGAGCACTGAGCACCCTGAATACTGAGCACCCAGCACCCTGAGCACTGAGCACCCAGCACCCTGAGTACTGAGCACTGAGAACCCAGCACCCGGAGCACTGAGCACCCAGCACCCTGAGTACTGAGCACCAAGCACCCTGATCACTGAGCACGGAGCACCCCGCGGACTGAGCACCCAGCACACTGAGCACTGAGCACCCAGCACCTTGAGTACTGAGCACCGAGCACCCCGAGCACTGAACACCCAGCACCCTGAGTATTGAGCACCCAGCACCCTGAGCACTGAGCACAAAGCACCCTGAGCACTGAGCACGCAGCACCCCGTGCACTGAGCACCCAGCACCCTGAGTAATGAGCACCCAGCACACTGAGTACTGAGCACCCAGCACCCTGAGTACTGAGCACCCAGCAACCTGAGCACTGAGCACCCAGCACCCTGAGTACTGAGCACCCAGCACCCTGAGTACTGAGCGACCAGCACCCTGAGCACTGAGCACCCAGCACCCTGAGCACTGAGCACTGAGCACCCAGCTCCCCGAGCACTGAGCACACAGCACCCCGAGCACTGAGCACCCAGCACCCTGAGCACTGAGCACCCAGCACCCTGAGCACTGAGCACCCAGCACCCTGAGTACTGAGCACCCAGCACCCTGTGTACTGAGCACCCAGCACCCTGAGTACTGAGCACTAAGCACCCAGAGCACTGAGCAACCAGCACCCCGAGCACGGAGCACCCAGGACCCCGAGCACTGAGTACTGAGCACCCAGCACCCTGAGTACTGAGCACCGAGCTCCCCGAGCACTGAGCACCCACCACCCTGAGTTCTGAGCACCCAGCAACCTGAGCACTGAGCACAAAGCACGCTGAGTAATGAGCACCCTGAGTACTGAGCACCGAGGACCCTGAGCACTGAGCACCCAGCACCCCGGCACTGAGCACCCAGCACCCCGAGAATGGGCACCCAGCACCCTGAGTACTGAGAACCGAGCACCCTGTGTACTGAGCACCCAGCACCCTGAGTACTGAGCACCCAGCACCAAGAGTACTGAGCAGCAAGCACCCCGAGCACTGAGCACCCAGCACCCTGAGCACTGAGCACCCAGCACCCTGAGCACTGAGCACCCAGCACCCAGAGCACTGAGCACCCAGCACCCTGCGCACTGAGCACCCAGCACCCTGAGTACTGAGCAGCGAGCACCCTGAGTACTGAGCACCCAGGACCCTGAGTATTGAGCACCCAGCACCCTGAGTACTGAGCACCGAGCACCCCGAGTACTGAGCACCCAGCACCCTGAGAACTCAGCACTCAGCACCCCGAGCACTGAGCACCCAGCACCCTGAGTAATGAGCTCCCAGAACCCCGAGCACTGAGCACCCAGCACCCTGAGTACTGAGCACCCTGAGTACTGAGCACCGATCACCCTGAGCACTGAGCACCAAGCACCCTGAGTATTGAGCACCCAGCACCCTGAGCACTGAGCACCCAGCACCCTGAGCACTGAGCACGCAGCACCTCGAGCACTGAGCACCCAGCACCCTGAGTACTGAGCACCCAGCACCGAGTACTGTGCACCCAGCACCCTGAGTACTGAGCACCCAGCACCCTGAGCACTGAGCACCCAGCACACTGAGTACTGAGCACCGAACACCCTTAGTATTGAGCAACCAGCACCCTTAGCACTGAGCACCCAGCACCCTGAGCACTGAGCACTGAGCACCCAGCACCCCGAGCACTGAGCACCCAGCACCCCGAGCACTGAGCACCCAGCACCCTGAGCACTGAGCACCCAGCACCCTGAGCACTGAGCACCCAGCACCCTGAGTACTGAGCACCCAGCACCCTGAGTACTGAGCACCCAGCACCCCGAGCACTGAGCACCCAGCACCCTGAGCACTGAGCACCGATCACCCTGAGCACTGAGCACCCAGCACCCCGAGCACTGAGCACCCAGCACCCTGAGTACTGAGCACCCAGCAGCCCGAGCACTGAGCACCCGGCACCCTGAGTACTGAGCACCCTGAGTACTGAGCACTGAGCACCCAGCACCCTGAGGACTGAGTACCCAGCACCCTGAGCACTGAGCACCCAGCACCCTGAGTACTGAGCACTGATCACCCTGAGCACTGAGCACCCAGCACCCCTAGCACTGAGCACCCAGCACCCTGAGTATTGAGCAGCCAGCACCCTGAGCACTGAGCACCCAGCACCCTGAGTACTGAGCACCCAGCACCCTGAGTACTGAGCACCCAGCACCCTGGGCACTGAGCACCCAGCACCCTGAGTACTGAGCACCGAGCACCCTGAGTACTGAGCACCCAGCACCCTGAGAACTGAGCACCCAGCACCCTGAGCACTGAGCACCCAGCACCCTGAGCACTGAGCACCCAGCACCCTGAGTACTGAGCACCCAGCACGCTGAGTACTGAACACCCAGCACCCTGAGCACTGAGCACTGAGCACCCAGCACCCTGAGCACTGAGCACCCAGCACCCTGAGCATGGAGCACCCCGAGGACTGAGCACCCAGCACCATGAGCACTGAGCACCCAGCACCTTGATTACTGAGCACCGAGCACCTCGAGCACTGAGCACCCTGAGTACTGAGCACCCAGCACCCCTATCACTGAGCACCCTGCACCCTGAGCACTGAGCACCCAGCACCCTGAGCACTGAGCACCCAGCACCCTGAGTACTGAGCACCCAGCACGCTGAGTACTGAGCACCCAGCACCTCGAGCACTGAGCAACCAGCACCCTGAGCACGGTGCACCCCGAGGACTGAGCACCCAGCACCTTGAGTACTGAGCACCGAGCACCTCGAGCACTAAGCACCCAGCACCCTGAGTACTGAGCACCCAGCACACTGAGCACTGAGCACCCAGCACCCTGAGCACTGAGCACCCAGCACCCCGAGCACTGAGCACCCAGCACCCTGAGTACTGAGCACCCAACACCCAGAGTACTGAGCACCCAGCACCCTGAGCACTGAGCACCCAGCAACCTGTGTACTGAGCACCCAGCACCCTGAGTACTGAACACCCAGCACCCTGAGCACTGAGCACTGAGCACCCTGAGCACTGAGTACTGAGCACTGAGCACCCTGAGCACTGAGCACCCAGCACCCCGAGTACTGAGCACCCAGCACCCCGAGCACTGAGCACCCAGCGCCCCGAGCACTGAGCACCCAGCACCCCGAGCACTGAGCACTGAGCACCCTGAGCACTGAGCACCCAGCACCCCGAGTACTGAGCACTGAGCACCCTGAGTACTGAGCACCCAGCACCCTGAGTATTGAGCACCCAGCACCCTGAGTACTGAGCACCGAGCACCCCGAGTACTGAGCACCCAGCACCCTGAGAACTCAGCACTCAGCACCCCGAGCACTGAGCACCCAGCACCCTGAGTAATGAGCTCCCAGAACCCCGAGCACTGAGCACCCAGCACCCTGAGTACTGAGCACCCTGAGTACTGAGCACCGATCACCCTGAGCACTGAGCACCAAGCACCCTGAGTATTGAGCACCCAGCACCCTGAGCACTGAGCACCCAGCACCCTGAGCACTGAGCACGCAGCACCTCGAGCACTGAGCACCCAGCACCCTGAGTACTGAGCACCCAGCACCGAGTACTGTGCACCCAGCACCCTGAGTACTGAGCACCCAGCACCCTGAGCACTGAGCACCCAGCACACTGAGTACTGAGCACCGAACACCCTTAGTATTGAGCAACCAGCACCCTTAGCACTGAGCACCCAGCACCCTGAGCACTGAGCACTGAGCACCCAGCACCCCGAGCACTGAGCACCCAGCACCCCGAGCACTGAGCACCCAGCACCCTGAGCACTGAGCACCCAGCACCCTGAGCACTGAGCACCCAGCACCCTGAGTACTGAGCACCCAGCACCCTGAGTACTGAGCACCCAGCACCCCGAGCACTGAGCACCCAGCACCCTGAGCACTGAGCACCGATCACCCTGAGCACTGAGCACCCAGCACCCCGAGCACTGAGCACCCAGCACCCTGAGTACTGAGCACCCAGCAGCCCGAGCACTGAGCACCCGGCACCCTGAGTACTGAGCACCCTGAGTACTGAGCACTGAGCACCCAGCACCCTGAGGACTGAGTACCCAGCACCCTGAGCACTGAGCACCCAGCACCCTGAGTACTGAGCACTGATCACCCTGAGCACTGAGCACCCAGCACCCCTAGCACTGAGCACCCAGCACCCTGAGTATTGAGCAGCCAGCACCCTGAGCACTGAGCACCCAGCACCCTGAGTACTGAGCACCCAGCACCCTGAGTACTGAGCACCCAGCACCCTGGGCACTGAGCACCCAGCACCCTGAGTACTGAGCACCGAGCACCCTGAGTACTGAGCACCCAGCACCCTGAGAACTGAGCACCCAGCACCCTGAGCACTGAGCACCCAGCACCCTGAGCACTGAGCACCCAGCACCCTGAGTACTGAGCACCCAGCACGCTGAGTACTGAACACCCAGCACCCTGAGCACTGAGCACTGAGCACCCAGCACCCTGAGCACTGAGCACCCAGCACCCTGAGCATGGAGCACCCCGAGGACTGAGCACCCAGCACCATGAGTACTGAGCACCCAGCACCTTGATTACTGAGCACCGAGCACCTCGAGCACTGAGCACCCTGAGTACTGAGCACCCAGCACCCCTATCACTGAGCACCCTGCACCCTGAGCACTGAGCACCCAGCACCCTGAGCACTGAGCACCCAGCACCCTGAGTACTGAGCACCCAGCACGCTGAGTACTGAGCACCCAGCACCTCGAGCACTGAGCAACCAGCACCCTGAGCACGGTGCACCCCGAGGACTGAGCACCCAGCACCTTGAGTACTGAGCACCGAGCACCTCGAGCACTAAGCACCCAGCACCCTGAGTACTGAGCACCCAGCACACTGAGCACTGAGCACCCAGCACCCTGAGCACTGAGCACCCAGCACCCCGAGCACTGAGCACCCAGCACCCTGAGTACTGAGCACCCAACACCCAGAGTACTGAGCACCCAGCACCCTGAGCACTGAGCACCCAGCAACCTGTGTACTGAGCACCCAGCACCCTGAGTACTGAACACCCAGCACCCTGAGCACTGAGCACTGAGCACCCTGAGCACTGAGTACTGAGCACTGAGCACCCTGAGCACTGAGCACCCAGCACCCCGAGTACTGAGCACCCAGCACCCCGAGCACTGAGCACCCAGCGCCCCGAGCACTGAGCACCCAGCACCCCGAGCACTGAGCACTGAGCACCCTGAGCACTGAGCACCCAGCACCCCGAGTACTGAGCACCCTGAGTACTGAGCACCAAGCACCCCGAGTACTGAGCACTGAGCACCCTGAATACTGAGCACCCAGCACCCTGAGCACTGAGCACCCAGCACCCTGAGTACTGAGCACTGAGAACCCAGCACCCCGAGCACTGAGCACCCAGCACCCTGAGTACTGAGCACCAAGCACCCTGATCACTGAGCACGGAGCACCCCGCGGACTGAGGACCCAGCACCCTGAGCACTGAGCACCCAGCACCTTGAGTACTGAGCACCGAGCACCCCGAGCACTGAACACCCAGCACCCTGAGTATTGAGCACCCAGCACCCTGAGCACTGAGCACAAAGCACCCTGAGCACTGAGCACGCAGCACCCCGAGCACTGAGCACCCAGCACCCTGAGTAATGAGCACCCAGCACCCTGAGTACTGAGCACCCAGCACCCTGAGTACTGAGCACCCAGCACCCTGAGCACTGAGCACCCAGCACCCTGAGTACTGAGCACCCAGCACCCTGAGTACTGAGCAACCAGCACCCTGAGCACTGAGCACCCAGCACCCTGAGCACTGAGCACTGAGCTCCCAGCTCCCCGAGCACTGAGCACACAGCACCCCGAGCACTGAGCACCCAGCACCCTGAGCACTGAGCACCCAGCACCCTGAGCACTGAGCACCCAGCACCCTGAGTACTGAGCACCCAGCACCCTGAGTACTGAGCACCCAGCACCGTGAGAACTGAGCACTCAGCACCCTGAGTACTGAGCACCGAGCACCCCGAGCACTGAGCACCCAGCACCCTGAGCACTGAGCACCCTGAGGACTGAGCACCCAGCACCCTGAGCACTGAGCACCGATCACCCTGAGCACTGAGCACCCAACACCCCGAGCACTGAGCACCCAGCACCCTGAGCACTGAGCACCCAGCACCCTGAGCACGGAGCACCCCGACCACTGAGCACCCAGCACCCTGAGTACTGAGCCCCCAGCACCCTGAATACTGAGCACCCAGCACCCCGATCACTGAGCACCCAGCACCCCGAGAATGAGCACACAGCACCCTGAGTACTGAGCACCCAGCACCCTGAGTACTGAGCACTAAGCACCCAGAGCACTGAGCAACCAGCACCCCGAGCACGGAGCACCCAGGACCCCGAGCACTGAGTACTGAGCACGCAGCACCCTGAGTACTGAGCACCGAGCTCCCCGAGCACTGAGCACCCACCACCCTGAGTACTGAGTACCCAGCAACCTGAGCACTGAGCACAAAGCACGCTGAGTACTGAGCACCCTGAGTACTGAGCACCGAGGACCCTGAGCACTGAGCACCCAGCACCCCGAGCACTGAGCACCCAGCACCCCGAGAATGGGCACCCAGCACCCTGAGTACTGAGAACCGAGCACCCTGAGTACTGAGCACCCAGCACCCTGAGTACTGAGCACCCAGCACCAAGAGTACTGAGCAGCAAGCACCCCGAGCACTGAGCACCCAGCACCCCGAGCACTGAGCACCCTGAATACTGAGCACCCAGCACCCTGAGTACTGTGCACTAAGCACCCAGAGCGCTGAGCACCCAGGACACCGAGCACTGAGTACTGAGCACCCAGCACCCTGAGTACTGAGCACCGAGCTCCCCTAGCACTGAGCACCCTGAGTACAGAGCACATCACCCTGAGTACTGAGCACCCAGCATCCTGTGCACTGAGCACCCAGCACCCTGAGTACTGAGCACCCAGCACCCCGAGCACTGAGCACCCAGCACCCTGAGTACTGAGCACCCAGCACCATGAGTACTGAGCAACCCGAGCACTGAGCACCCAGCACCCTGAGTACTGAGCACCCAGCAGCCCGAGCACTGAGCACCCGGCACCCTGAGTACTGAGCACCCTGAGTACTGAGCACTGAGCACCCAGCACCCTGAGGACTGAGTACCCAGCACCCTGAGCACTGAGCACCCAGCACCCTGAGTACTGAGCACTGATCACCCTGAGCACTGAGCACCCAGCACCCCTAGCACTGAGCACCCAGCACCCTGAGTATTGAGCAGCCAGCACCCTGAGCACTGAGCACCCAGCACCCTGAGTACTGAGCACCCAGCACCCTGAGTACTGAGCACCCAGCACCCTGGGCACTGAGCACCCAGCACCCTGAGTACTGAGCACCGAGCACCCTGAGTACTGAGCACCCAGCACCCTGAGAACTGAGCACCCAGCACCCTGAGCACTGAGCACCCAGCACCCTGAGCACTGAGCACCCAGCACCCTGAGTACTGAGCACCCAGCACGCTGAGTACTGAACACCCAGCACCCTGAGCACTGAGCACTGAGCACCCAGCACCCTGAGCACTGAGCACCCAGCACCCTGAGCATGGAGCACCCCGAGGACTGAGCACCCAGCACCATGAGCACTGAGCACCCAGCACCTTGATTACTGAGCACCGAGCACCTCGAGCACTGAGCACCCTGAGTACTGAGCACCCAGCACCCCTATCACTGAGCACCCTGCACCCTGAGCACTGAGCACCCAGCACCCTGAGCACTGAGCACCCAGCACCCTGAGTACTGAGCACCCAGCACGCTGAGTACTGAGCACCCAGCACCTCGAGCACTGAGCAACCAGCACCCTGAGCACGGTGCACCCCGAGGACTGAGCACCCAGCACCTTGAGTACTGAGCACCGAGCACCTCGAGCACTAAGCACCCAGCACCCTGAGTACTGAGCACCCAGCACACTGAGCACTGAGCACCCAGCACCCTGAGCACTGAGCACCCAGCACCCCGAGCACTGAGCACCCAGCACCCTGAGTACTGAGCACCCAACACCCAGAGTACTGAGCACCCAGCACCCTGAGCACTGAGCACCCAGCAACCTGTGTACTGAGCACCCAGCACCCTGAGTACTGAACACCCAGCACCCTGAGCACTGAGCACTGAGCACCCTGAGCACTGAGTACTGAGCACTGAGCACCCTGAGCACTGAGCACCCAGCACCCCGAGTACTGAGCACCCAGCACCCCGAGCACTGAGCACCCAGCGCCCCGAGCACTGAGCACCCAGCACCCCGAGCACTGAGCACTGAGCACCCTGAGCACTGAGCACCCAGCACCCCGAGTACTGAGCACTGAGCACCCTGAGTACTGAGCACCCAGCACCCTGAGTATTGAGCACCCAGCACCCTGAGTACTGAGCACCGAGCACCCCGAGTACTGAGCACCCAGCACCCTGAGAACTCAGCACTCAGCACCCCGAGCACTGAGCACCCAGCACCCTGAGTAATGAGCTCCCAGAACCCCGAGCACTGAGCACCCAGCACCCTGAGTACTGAGCACCCTGAGTACTGAGCACCGATCACCCTGAGCACTGAGCACCAAGCACCCTGAGTATTGAGCACCCAGCACCCTGAGCACTGAGCACCCAGCACCCTGAGCACTGAGCACGCAGCACCTCGAGCACTGAGCACCCAGCACCCTGAGTACTGAGCACCCAGCACCGAGTACTGTGCACCCAGCACCCTGAGTACTGAGCACCCAGCACCCTGAGCACTGAGCACCCAGCACACTGAGTACTGAGCACCGAACACCCTTAGTATTGAGCAACCAGCACCCTTAGCACTGAGCACCCAGCACCCTGAGCACTGAGCACTGAGCACCCAGCACCCCGAGCACTGAGCACCCAGCACCCCGAGCACTGAGCACCCAGCACCCTGAGCACTGAGCACCCAGCACCCTGAGCACTGAGCACCCAGCACCCTGAGTACTGAGCACCCAGCACCCTGAGTACTGAGCACCCAGCACCCCGAGCACTGAGCACCCAGCACCCTGAGCACTGAGCACCGATCACCCTGAGCACTGAGCACCCAGCACCCCGAGCACTGAGCACCCAGCACCCTGAGTACTGAGCACCCAGCAGCCCGAGCACTGAGCACCCGGCACCCTGAGTACTGAGCACCCTGAGTACTGAGCACTGAGCACCCAGCACCCTGAGGACTGAGTACCCAGCACCCTGAGCACTGAGCACCCAGCACCCTGAGTACTGAGCACTGATCACCCTGAGCACTGAGCACCCAGCACCCCTAGCACTGAGCACCCAGCACCCTGAGTATTGAGCAGCCAGCACCCTGAGCACTGAGCACCCAGCACCCTGAGTACTGAGCACCCAGCACCCTGAGTACTGAGCACCCAGCACCCTGGGCACTGAGCACCCAGCACCCTGAGTACTGAGCACCGAGCACCCTGAGTACTGAGCACCCAGCACCCTGAGAACTGAGCACCCAGCACCCTGAGCACTGAGCACCCAGCACCCTGAGCACTGAGCACCCAGCACCCTGAGTACTGAGCACCCAGCACGCTGAGTACTGAACACCCAGCACCCTGAGCACTGAGCACTGAGCACCCAGCACCCTGAGCACTGAGCACCCAGCACCCTGAGCATGGAGCACCCCGAGGACTGAGCACCCAGCACCATGAGTACTGAGCACCCAGCACCTTGATTACTGAGCACCGAGCACCTCGAGCACTGAGCACCCTGAGTACTGAGCACCCAGCACCCCTATCACTGAGCACCCTGCACCCTGAGCACTGAGCACCCAGCACCCTGAGCACTGAGCACCCAGCACCCTGAGTACTGAGCACCCAGCACGCTGAGTACTGAGCACCCAGCACCTCGAGCACTGAGCAACCAGCACCCTGAGCACGGTGCACCCCGAGGACTGAGCACCCAGCACCTTGAGTACTGAGCACCGAGCACCTCGAGCACTAAGCACCCAGCACCCTGAGTACTGAGCACCCAGCACACTGAGCACTGAGCACCCAGCACCCTGAGCACTGAGCACCCAGCACCCCGAGCACTGAGCACCCAGCACCCTGAGTACTGAGCACCCAACACCCAGAGTACTGAGCACCCAGCACCCTGAGCACTGAGCACCCAGCAACCTGTGTACTGAGCACCCAGCACCCTGAGTACTGAACACCCAGCACCCTGAGCACTGAGCACTGAGCACCCTGAGCACTGAGTACTGAGCACTGAGCACCCTGAGCACTGAGCACCCAGCACCCCGAGTACTGAGCACCCAGCACCCCGAGCACTGAGCACCCAGCGCCCCGAGCACTGAGCACCCAGCACCCCGAGCACTGAGCACTGAGCACCCTGAGCACTGAGCACCCAGCACCCCGAGTACTGAGCACCCTGAGTACTGAGCACCAAGCACCCCGAGTACTGAGCACTGAGCACCCTGAATACTGAGCACCCAGCACCCTGAGCACTGAGCACCCAGCACCCTGAGTACTGAGCACTGAGAACCCAGCACCCCGAGCACTGAGCACCCAGCACCCTGAGTACTGAGCACCAAGCACCCTGATCACTGAGCACGGAGCACCCCGCGGACTGAGGACCCAGCACCCTGAGCACTGAGCACCCAGCACCTTGAGTACTGAGCACCGAGCACCCCGAGCACTGAACACCCAGCACCCTGAGTATTGAGCACCCAGCACCCTGAGCACTGAGCACAAAGCACCCTGAGCACTGAGCACGCAGCACCCCGAGCACTGAGCACCCAGCACCCTGAGTAATGAGCACCCAGCACCCTGAGTACTGAGCACCCAGCACCCTGAGTACTGAGCACCCAGCACCCTGAGCACTGAGCACCCAGCACCCTGAGTACTGAGCACCCAGCACCCTGAGTACTGAGCAACCAGCACCCTGAGCACTGAGCACCCAGCACCCTGAGCACTGAGCACTGAGCTCCCAGCTCCCCGAGCACTGAGCACACAGCACCCCGAGCACTGAGCACCCAGCACCCTGAGCACTGAGCACCCAGCACCCTGAGCACTGAGCACCCAGCACCCTGAGTACTGAGCACCCAGCACCCTGAGTACTGAGCACCCAGCACCGTGAGAACTGAGCACTCAGCACCCTGAGTACTGAGCACCGAGCACCCCGAGCACTGAGCACCCAGCACCCTGAGCACTGAGCACCCTGAGGACTGAGCACCCAGCACCCTGAGCACTGAGCACCGATCACCCTGAGCACTGAGCACCCAACACCCCGAGCACTGAGCACCCAGCACCCTGAGCACTGAGCACCCAGCACCCTGAGCACGGAGCACCCCGACCACTGAGCACCCAGCACCCTGAGTACTGAGCCCCCAGCACCCTGAATACTGAGCACCCAGCACCCCGATCACTGAGCACCCAGCACCCCGAGAATGAGCACACAGCACCCTGAGTACTGAGCACCCAGCACCCTGAGTACTGAGCACTAAGCACCCAGAGCACTGAGCAACCAGCACCCCGAGCACGGAGCACCCAGGACCCCGAGCACTGAGTACTGAGCACGCAGCACCCTGAGTACTGAGCACCGAGCTCCCCGAGCACTGAGCACCCACCACCCTGAGTACTGAGTACCCAGCAACCTGAGCACTGAGCACAAAGCACGCTGAGTACTGAGCACCCTGAGTACTGAGCACCGAGGACCCTGAGCACTGAGCACCCAGCACCCCGAGCACTGAGCACCCAGCACCCCGAGAATGGGCACCCAGCACCCTGAGTACTGAGAACCGAGCACCCTGAGTACTGAGCACCCAGCACCCTGAGTACTGAGCACCCAGCACCAAGAGTACTGAGCAGCAAGCACCCCGAGCACTGAGCACCCAGCACCCCGAGCACTGAGCACCCTGAATACTGAGCACCCAGCACCCTGAGTACTGTGCACTAAGCACCCAGAGCGCTGAGCACCCAGGACACCGAGCACTGAGTACTGAGCACCCAGCACCCTGAGTACTGAGCACCGAGCTCCCCTAGCACTGAGCACCCTGAGTACAGAGCACATCACCCTGAGTACTGAGCACCCAGCATCCTGTGCACTGAGCACCCAGCACCCTGAGTACTGAGCACCCAGCACCCCGAGCACTGAGCACCCAGCACCCTGAGTACTGAGCACCCAGCACCATGAGTACTGAGCAACCCGAGCACTGAGCACCCAGCACCCTGAGTACTTAGCACCCAGCACCAAAAGTACTGAGCACCGAACATCCTGAGAACAGAGCACCGAGCACCCCGAGCACTGAGCACCCAGCACACTGAGTACTGAGCCCCCAGCACCCTGAGTACAGAGCACCCAGCACCCCGAGAATGAGCACCCAGCTCCCTGAGTACTGAGAACCGAGCACCCTGAGTACTGAGCACAAAGCACCCTGAGTACTGAGCCCCCAGCACCCTGAGTACTGAGCACCCAGCACCCCGAGCACTGAGCACCCAGCACCCCGAGAATGAGCACCCAGCACCCTGAGTACTGAGCACCCAGCACCCTGAGTACTGAGCACTAAGCACCCAGAGCACTGAGCAACCAGCACCCCGAGCACGGAGCACCCAGGACCCCAAGCACTGAGTACTGAGCACCCAGCACCCTGAGTACTGAGCACCGAGCTCCCCGAGCACTGAGCACCCAGCACACTGAGCACTGAGCACCCAGCACCCTGAGCACTGAGCACCCAGCACCCTGAGTACTGAGCACCCAGCACGCTGAGTACTGAGCACCCAGCACCCCGAGCACTGAGCACCCAGCACCCTGAGTACTGAGCACTGAGCACCCAGCAACCCGAGCACTGAGCACCCAGCACCCTGTGTACTGAGCACTGAGCACCCTGAGTACTAAGCACCCAGCACCCTGAGTACTGAGCACCCTGGACCCTGAGCACTGAGCACCCATCACCCCCATCACTGAGCACCCAGCACCCTGAGCACTGAGCACCCAGCACCCTGAGCACTGAGCACCAAGCACCCAGAGCACTGAGCACCCAGCACCCTGAGCACCGAGCACCCAGCACCCTGAGTACTGAGCAGCGAGCACCCTGAGTACTGAGCACCCAGCACCCTGAGTACTGAGCACCCAGCACCCTGAGTACTGAGCACCGAGCACCCCGAGTACTGAGCACCCAGCACCCTGAGCACTCAGCACCCAGCACCCTGAGTACTGAGCTCCCAGCACCCCGAGCCCTGAGCACCCAGCAACCTGAGTACTGAGCACCCTGAGTTCTGAGCACCGATCACCCTGAGCACTGAGCACCCAGCACCCTGAGTATTGAGCACCCAGCACCCTGAGCACTGAGCACCCAGCACCCTGAGCACTGAGCACGCAGCACCCCGAGCACTGAGCACCCAGCACCCTGAGTACTGAGCACCCAGCACCCTGAGTACTGAGCACCCAGCACCCTGAGTACTGAGCACCCAGCACCCTGAGCACTGAGCACCCAGCACCCTGAGTACTGAGCACCCAGCACCCTGAGTACTGAGCAACCAGCACCCTGAGCACTGAGCACCCACCACCCTGAGCACTAAGCACTGAGCACCCAGCACCCCGAGCACTGAGCACCCAGCACCCCGAGCACTGAGCACCCAGCACCCTGAGCACTGAGCACCCAGCACCCTGTGCACTGAGCATCCAGCACCCTGAGTACTGAGCACCCAGCACCCTGAGTACTGAGCACCCAGCACCCTGAGTACTGAGCACCCAGCACGCTGAGTACTGAGCACCCAGCACCCCGAGCACTGAGCACCCAGCACCCTGAGTACTGAGCACTGAGCAACCAGCACCCCGAGCACAGAGCACCCAGGACCCCAAGCACTGAGTACTGAGCACCCAGCACCCTGAGTACTGAGCACCGAGCTCCCCTAGCACTGAGCACCAAGCACACTGAGAACTGAGCACCCAGCTCCCTGAGCACTGAGCACCCAGCACCCTGAGTACTGAGCACCCAGCACGCTGAGTACTGAGCACCCAGCACCCCGAGCACTGAGCACCCAGCACCCTGAGTACTGAGCACTGAGCACCCAGCACCCCGAGCACTGAGCACCCAGCACCCCGAGCACTGAGCACCCAACACCCTGAGTACTGAGCACCCAGCACCCTGAGTAGTGAGCACCCAGCACCGTGAGAACTGAGCACTCAGCTCCCTGAGTACTGAGCACCGAGCACCCCGAGCACTGAGCACCCAGCACCCTGAGCACTGAGCACCCTGAGGACAGAGTACCCAGCACCCTGAGCACTGAGCACCCAGCACACTGAGTACTGAGCACTGATCACCCTGAGCACTGAGCACCCAGCACCCTGAGGACAGAGTACCCAGCACCCTGAGCACTGAGCACCCAGCACCCTGAGTACTGAGCACTGATCACCCTGAGCACTGAGCACACAGCACCCCGAGCACTGAGCACCCAGCACCCTGAGTACTGAGCAGCCAGCACCCTGAGCACTGAGCACCCAGCACCCTGAGTACTGAGCACCCAGCACCCTGAGTACTGAGCACCCAGCACCCTGGGCACTGAGCACCCAACACCCTGAGTACTGAGCACCGAGCACCCTGAGTACTGAGCACCCAGCACCCTGGGTACTGAGCACCCAGCACCCTGAGCACTGAGCACGCAGCACCCTGAGCACTGAGCACCCAGCACCCTGAGTACTGAGCACCCAGCACCCTGAGTACTGAACACCCAGCACCCTGAGCACTGAGCACTGAGCACCCAGCACCCCGAGTACTGAGCACCCAGCACCCTGAGTACTGAGCACCCAGCACCCCGAGCACTGAGCACCCGGCACCCTGAGTACTGAGCACCCTGAGTACTGAGCACTGAGCACCCAGCACCCTGAGGACTGAGTACCCAGCACCCTGAGCACTGAGCACCCAGCACCCTGAGTACTGAGCACTGAGCACCCAGCAACCCGAGCACTGAGCACCCAGCACCCTGTGTACTGAGCACTGAGCACCCTGAGTACTAAGCACCCAGCACCCTGAGTACTGAGCACCCTGGACGCTGAGCACTGAGCACCCATCACCCCGATCACTGAGCACCCAGCACCCTGAGCACTGAGCACCCAGCACCCTGAGCACTGAGCACCAAGCACCCAGAGCACTGAGCACCCAGCACCCTGAGCACCGAGCACCCAGCACCCTGAGTACTGAGCAGCGAGCACCCTGAGTACTGAGCACCCAGCACCCTGAGTACTGAGCACCCAGCACCCTGAGTACTGAGCACCGAGCACCCCGAGTACTGAGCACCCAGCACCCTGAGCACTCAGCACCCAGCACCCTGAGTACTGAGCTCCCAGCACCCCGAGCCCTGAGCACCCAGCAACCTGAGTACTGAGCACCCTGAGTTCTGAGCACCGATCACCCTGAGCACTGAGCACCCAGCACCCTGAGTATTGAGCACCCAGCACCCTGAGCACTGAGCACCCAGCACCCTGAGCACTGAGCACGCAGCACCCCGAGCACTGAGCACCCAGCACCCTGAGTACTGAGCACCCAGCACCCTGAGTACTGAGCACCCAGCACCCTGAGTACTGAGCACCCAGCACCCTGAGCACTGAGCACCCAGCACCCTGAGTACTGAGCACCCAGCACCCTGAGTACTGAGCAACCAGCACCCTGAGCACTGAGCACCCAGCACCCTGAGCACTAAGCACTGAGCACCCAGCACCCCGAGCACTGAGCACCCAGCACCCCGAGCACTGAGCACCCAGCACCCTGAGCACTGAGCACCCAGCACCCTGTGCACTGAGCACCCAGCACCCTGAGTACTGAGCACCCAGCACCCTGAGTACTGAGCACCCAGCACCCTGAGTACTGATCACCCAGCACGCTGAGTACTGAGCACCCAGCACCCCGAGCACTGAGCACCCAGCACCCTGAGTACTGAGCTCTGAGCAACCAGCACCCCGAGCACGGAGCACCCAGGACCCCAAGCACTGAGTACTGAGCACCCAGCACCCTGAGTACTGAGCAATGAGCTCCCCGAGCACTGAGCACCCAGCACACTGAGAACTGAGCACCCAGCACCCTGAGCACTGAGCACCCAGCACCCTGAGTACTGAGCACCCAGCACGCTGAGTACAGAGCACCCAGCACCCCGAGCACTGAGCACCCAGCACCCTGAGTACTGAGCACTGAGCACCCAGCACCCCGAGCACTGAGCACCCAGCACCCTGAGCACTGAGCACCCAGCACCCTGAGCACTGAGCACCCAGCACACTGAGTACTGAGCACTGATCACCCTGAGCACTGAGCACCCAGCACCCTGAGGACAGAGTACCCAGCACCCTGAGCACTGAGCACCCAGCACCCTGAGTACTGAGCACTGATCACCCTGAGCACTGAGCACACAGCACCCCGAGCACTGAGCACCCAGCACCCTGAGTACTGAGCAGCCAGCACCCTGAGCACTGAGCACCCAGCACCCTGAGTACTGAGCACCCAGCACCCTGAGTACTGAGCACCCAGCACCCTGGGCACTGAGCACCCAACACCCTGAGTACTGAGCACCGAGCACCCTGAGTACTGAGCACCCAGCACCCTGGGTACTGAGCACCCAGCACCCTGAGCACTGAGCACCCAGCACCCTGAGCACTGAGCACCCAGCACCCTGAGTACTGAGCACCCAGCACCCTGAGTACTGAACACCCAGCACCCTGAGCACTGAGCACTGAGCACCCAGCACCCTGAGCACTGAGCACCCAGCACCCTGAGCACGGAGCACCCCGAGGACTGAGCACCCAGCACCCTGAGCACTGAGCACCCAGCACCTTGAGTACTGAGCACCGAGCACCTCGAGCACTGAGCACCATGAGTACTGAGCACCCAGCACCCCGATCACTGAGCACCCTGCACCCTGAGCACTGAGCACCCAGCACCCTGAGCACCCAGCACCCTGAGTACTGAGCACCCAGCACCCCGAGCACTGAGCAACCAGCACGGTGAGCACGGAGCACCCCGAGGACTGAGCACCCAGCACCTTGAGTACTGAGCACCGAGCACCTCGAGCACTAAGCACCCAGCACCCTGAGTACTGAGCACCCAGCACCATGAGCACTGAGCACCCAGCACCCTGAGCACTGAGCACCCAGCACCCCGAGCACTGAGCACCCAGCACCCTGAGTACTGAGCACCCAACACCCAGAGTACTGAGCACCCAGCACCCTGAGCACTGAGCACCCAGCAACCTGAGTACTGAGCACCCAGCACCCTGAGTACTGAACACCCAGCACCCTGAGCACTGAGCACTGAGCACCCTGAGCACTGAGTACTGAGCACTGAGCACCCTGAGCACTGAGCACCCAGCACCCCGAGTACTGATCACCCAGCATCCCGAGCGCTGAGCACCCAGCGCCCCGAGCACTGAGCACCCAGCACCCCGAGCACTGAGCACTGAGCACCCTGAGCACTGAGCACCCAGCACCCCGAGTACTGAGCACTGAGCACCCTGAGTACTGAGCACCAAGCACCCTGAGTACTGAGCACTGAGCACCCTGAATACTGAGCAGCCAGCACCCTGAGCACTGAGCACCCAGCACCCTGAGTACTGAGCACCGAGCACCCTGAGTACTGAGCACCCAGCACCCTGATCACTGAGCACGGAGCACCCCGAGGACTGAGCACCCAGCACCCTGAGCACTGAGCACCCAGCACCTTGAGTACTGAGCACAGAGCACCCCGAGCACTGAGCACCCAGCACCCTGAGTATTGAGCACCCAGCACCCTGAGCACTGAGCACCCAGCACCCTGAGCACTGAGCACGCAGCACCCCGAGCACTGAGCACCCAGCACCCTGAGTACTGAGCACCCAGCACCCTGAGTACTGAGCACCCAGCACCTTGAGTACTGAGCACCCAGCACCCTGAGCACTGAGCACCCAGCACCCTGAGTACTGAGCACCCAGCACCCTGAGTACTGAGCAACCAGCACCCTGAGCACTGAGCACCCAGCACCCTGAGCACTGAGCACTGAGCACCCAGTACCCCGAGCACTGAGCACCCAGCACCCCGAGCACTGAGCACCCAGCACAATGAGCACTGAGCACCCAGCACCCTGAGCACTGAGCACCCAGGACCCTGAGTACTGAGCACCCAGCACCCTGAGTACTGAGCACCCAGCACCGTGAGAACTGAGCACTCAGCACCCTGAGTACTGAGCACCGAGCACCCCGAGCACTGAGCACCCAGCACCCTGAGCACTGAGCACCCTGAGGACTGAGCACCCAGCACCCTGAGCACTGAGCACCGATCACCCTGAGCACTGAGCACCCAGCTCCCCGAGAACTGAGCACCCAACACCCTGAGTACTGAGCACCCAGCACCCCGAGCACTGAGCACCCGGCACCCTGAGTACTGAGCACCCTGAGTACTGAGCACTGAGCACCCAGCACCCTGAGGACTGAGTACCCAGCACCCTGAGCACTGAGCACCCAGCACCCTGAGTACTGAGCACTGATCACCCTGAGCACTGAGCACCCAGCACCCCGAGCACTGAGCACCCAGCACCCTGAGAACTTAGCAGCCAGCACCCTGAGCACTGAGCACCCAGCACCCTGAGTACTGAGCACCCAGCACCCTGAGTACTGAGCACCCAGCACCCTGGGCACTGAGCACCCAGCACCCTGAGTACTGAGCACCGAGCACCCTGAGTACTGAGCACCCATCACCCTGAGTACTGAGCACCCAGCACCCTGAGCACTGAGCACCCAGCACCCTGAGCACTGAGCACCCAGCACCCTGAGTACTGAGCACCCAGCACCCTGAGTACTGAACACCCAGCACCCTGAGCACTGAGCACTGAGCACCCAGCACCCTGAGCACTGAGCACTGAGCACCCAGCACCCTGAGCACTGAGCACCCAGCACCCCGAGCACTGAGCACCCAGCACCCTGAGCACCCAGCACCCTGAGCACTGAGCACCATGAGCACTGAGCACTGAGCACCCAGCACGCTGAGTACTGAGCACTGAGCACACAGCACCCTGAGTACTGAGCACCAGGCACCCCGAGCACTGAGTACCCAGCGCCCCGAGCACTGAGCACCCAGCACCCCGAGCACTGAGCACCCAGCACCCTGAGTACTGAGCAACCAGCACCCTGAGCACTGAGCACCCAGCACCCTGAGCACTGAGCGCTGAGCACCCAGCACCCCGAGCACTGAGCACCCAGCACCCCGAGCACTGAGCACCCAGCACCCTGAGCACTGAGCACCCAGCACCCTGTGCACTGAGCACCCAGCACCCTGAGTACTGAGCACCCAGCACCCTGAGTACTGAGCACCCAGCACCCTGAGTACTGAGCACCCAGCATGCTGAGTACTGAGCACCCAGCACCCCGAGCACTGAGGACCCAGCACCCTGAGTACTGAGCACTGAGCAACCAGCACCCCGAGCACGGAGCACCCAGGACCCCAAGCACTGAGTACAGAGCACCCAGCACCCTGAGTACTGAGCACCGAGCTCCCCGAGCACTGAGCACCCAGCACACTGAGCACTGAGCACCCAGCACCCTGAGCACTGAGCACCCAGCACCCTGAGTACTGAGCACCCAGCACGCTGAGTACTGAGCACCCAGCACCCCGAGCACTGAGCACCCAGCACCCTGAGTACTGAGCACTGAGCACCCAGCACCCTGAGCACTGAGCAACCAGCACCCTGTGCACTGAGAATCCAGCACCCTGAGTACTGAGCACCCAGCACCCTGAGTACTGAGCAACCAGCACCGTGAGAACTGAGCACTCAGCACCCTGAGTACTGAGCACCGAGCACCCTGAGCACTGAGCACCCAGCACCCTGAGCACTGAGCACCCTGAGGACTGAGCACCCAGCACCCTGAGCACTGAGCACCGATCACCCTGAGCACTGAGCACCCAGCACCCCGAGCACTGAGCACCCAGCACCCTGAGTACTGAGCACCCAGCACCCCGAGTACTGAGCACCCAGCACCCTGAGTACTGAGCACCCAGCACCCTGAGCACTGAGCACCCGGCACCCTGAGTACTGAGCACCATGAGTACTGAGCACTGAGCACCCAGCACCCTGAGGACAGAGTACCCAGCACCCTGAGCACTGAGCACCCAGCACCCTGAGTACTGAGCACTGATCACCCTGAGCACTGAGCACCCAGCACCCCGAGCACTGAGCACCCAGCACCCTGAGTACTGAGCATCCAGCACCCTGAGCACTGAGCACCCAGCACCCTGAGTACTGAGCACCCAGCACCCTGAGTACTGAGCACCCAGCACCCTGGGCACTGAGCACCCAGCACCCTGAGTACTGAGCACCGAGCACCCTGAGTACTGAGCACCCAGCACCCTGAGTACTGAGCACCCAGCACCCTGAGCACTGAGCACCCAGCACCCTGAGCACTGAGCACCCAGCACCCTGAGTACTGAGCACCCAGCACCCTGAGTACTGAACAACTAGCACCCTGAGCACTGAGCACTGAGCACCCAGCACCCTGAGCACTGAGTACCCAGCACCCTGAGCACGGAGCACCCCGAGGACTGAGCACCCAGCACCCTGAGCACTGAGCACCCAGCACCTTGAGTACTGAGCACCGTGCACCTCGAGCACTGAGCACCCTGAGTACTGAGCACCCAGCACCCCGATCACTGAGCACCCTGCACCCTGAGCACTGAGCACCCAGCACCCTGAGCACTGAGCACCCAGCACCCTGAGTACTGAGCACCCAGCACGCTGAGTACTGAGCACCCAGCACCCCGAGCAGTGAGCAACCAGCACCGTGAGCACGGAGCACCCCGAGGACTGAGCACCCAGCACCTTGAGTACTGAGCACCGAGCACCTCGAGCACTAAGCACCCAGCACACTGAGTACTGAGCACCCAGCACCCTGAGCACTGAGCACCCAGCACCCTGAGCACTGAGCACCCAGCAACCTGAGTACTGAGCACTCAGCACCCTGAGTACTGAACACCCAGCACCCTGAGCACTGAGCACTGAGCACCCTGAGCACTGAGTACTGAGCACTGAGCACCCTGAGCACTGAGCACCCAGCACCCCGAGTACTGAGCACCCAGCACCCCGAGCACTGAGCACCCAGCGCCCCGAGCACTGAGCACCCAGCACCCCGAGCACTGAGCACTGAGCACCCTGAGCACTGAGCACCCAGCACCCCGAGTACTGAGCACTGAGCACCTTGAGTACTGAGCACCAAGCACCCCGAGTACTGAGCACTGAGCACCCTGAATACTGAGCACCCAGCACCCTGAGCACTGAGCACCCAGCACCCTGAGTACTCAGCACTGAGAACCCAGCACCCCGAGGACTGAGCACCCAGCACCCTGAGTACTGAGCACCGAGCACCCTGAGTACTGAGCACCCAGCACCCTGCTCACTGAGCACGGAGCACCCCGAGGTACTGAGCACCCAGCACAATGAGCACTGAGCACCCAGCACCCTGAGGACTGAGTACCCAGCACCCTGAGCACTGAGCACCCAGCACCCTGAGTACTGAGCACTGATCACCCTGAGCACTGAGCACCCAGCACCCCGAGCACTGAGCACCCAGCACCCTGAGTACTGAGCACCCAGCACCCTGGGCACTGAGCACCCAGCACCCTGAGTACTGAGCACCGAGCACCCTGAGTACTGAGCACCCATCACACTGAGTACTGAGCACCCAGCACCCTGAGCACTGAGCACCCAGCACCCTGAGCACTGAGCACCCAGCACCCTGAGTACTGAGCACCCAGCACCCTGAGTACTGAACACCCAGCACCCTGAGCACTGAGCACTGAGCACCCAGCACCCTGAGCACTGAGCACTGAGCACCCAGCACCCTGAGCACTGAGCACCCAGCACCCCGAGCACTGAGCACCCAGCACCCTGAGCACCCAGCACCCTGAGCACTGAGCACCATGAGCACTGAGCACTGAGCACCCAGCACGCTGAGTACTGAGCACTGAGCACACAGCACCCTGAGTACTGAGCACCCAGCACCCCGATCACTGAGTACCCAGCGCCCCGAGCACTGAGCACCCAGCACCCCGAGCACTGAGCACCCAGCACCCTGAGTACTGAGCAACCAGCACCCTGAGCACTGAGCACCCAGCACCCTGAGCACTGAGCGCTGAGCACCCAGCACCCCGAGCACTGAGCACCCAGCACCCCGAGCACTGAGCACCCAGCACCCTGAGCACTGAGCACCCAGCACCCTGTGCACTGAGCACCCAGCACCCTGAGTACTGAGCACCCAGCACCCTGAGTACTGAGCACCCAGCACCCTGAGTACTGAGCACCCAGCACGCTGAGTACTGAGCACCCAGCACCCCGAGCACTGAGGACCCAGCACCCTGAGTACTGAGCACTGAGCAACCAGCACCCCGAGCACGGAGCACCCAGGACCCCAAGCACTGAGTACAGAGCACCCAGCACCCTGAGTACTGAGCACCGAGCTCCCCGAGCACTGAGCACCCAGCACACTGAGCACTGAGCACCCAGCACCCTGAGCACTGAGCACCCAGCACCCTGAGTACTGAGCACCCAGCACGCTGAGTACTGAGCACCCAGCACCCCGAGCACTGAGCACCCAGCACCCTGAGTACTGAGCACTGAGCACCCAGCACCCCGAGAACTGAGCACCCAGCACCCTGTGCACTGAGCATCCAGCACCCTGAGTACTGAGCACCCAGCACCCTGAGTACTGAGCACCCAGCATCGTGAGAACTGAGCACTCAGCACCCTGAGTACTGAGCACCGAGCACCCCGAGCACTGAGCACCCAGCACCCTGAGCACTGAGCACCCTGAGGACTGAGCACCCAGCACCCTGAGCACTGAGCACCGATCACCCTGAGCACTGAGCACCCAGCACCCCGAGCACTGAGCACCCAGCACCCTGAGTACTGAGCACCCAGCACCCCGAGTACTGAGCACCCAGCACCCTGAGTACTGAGCACCCAGCACCCCGAGCACTGAGCACCCGGCACCCTGAGTACTGAGCACCATGAGTACTGAGCACTGAGCACCCAGCACCCTGAGGACAGAGTACCCAGCACCCTGAGCACTGAGCACCCAGCACCCTGAGTACTGAGCACTGATCACCCTGAGCACTGAGCACCCAGCACCCCGAGCACTGAGCACCCAGCACCCTGAGTACTGAGCATCCAGCACCCTGAGCACTGAGCACCCAGCACCCTGAGTACTGAGCACCCAGCACCCTGAGTACTGAGCACCCAGCACCCTGGGCACTGAGCACCCAGCACCCTGAGTACTGAGCACCGAGCACCCTGAGTACTGAGCACCCAGCACCCTGAGTACTGAGCACCCAGGACCCTGAGCACTGAGCACCCAGCACCCTGAGCACTGAGCACCCAGCACCCTGAGTACTAAGCACCCAGCACCCTGAGTACTGAACACCCAGCACCCTGAGCACTGAGCACTGAGCACCCAGCACCCTGAGCACTGAGCACCCAGCACCCTGAGCACGGAGCACCCCGAGGACTGAGCACCCAGCACCCTGAGCACTGAGCACCCAGCACCTTGAGTACTGAGCACCGTGCACCTCGAGCACTGAGCACCCTGAGTACTGAGCACCCAGCACCCCGATCACTGAGCACCCTGCACCCTGAGCACTGAGCACCCAGCACCCTGAGCACTGAGCACCCAGCACCCTGAGTACTGAGCACCCAGCACGCTGAGTACTGAGCACCCAGCACCAAGAGCAGTGAGCAACCAGCACCGTGAGCACGGAGCACCCCGAGGACTGAGCACCCAGCACCTTGAGTACTGAGCACCGAGCACCTCGAGCACTAAGCACCCAGCACCCTGAGTACTGAGCACCCAGCACCCTGAGCACTGAGCACCCAGCACCCTGAGCACTGAGCACCCAGCAACCTGAGTACTGAGCACTCAGCACCCTGAGTACTGAAGACCCAGCACCCTGAGCACTGAGCACTGAGCACCCTGAGCACTGAGTACTGAGCACTGAGCACCCTGAACACTGAGCACCCAGCACCCCGAGTACTGAGCACCCAGCACCCCGAGCACTGAGCACCCAGCGCCCCGAGCACTGAGCACCCAGCACCCCGAGCACTGAGCACTGAGCACCCTGAGCACTGAGCACCCAGCACCCCGAGTACTGAGCACTGAGCACCTTGAGTACTGAGCACCAAGCACCTCGAGTACTGAGCACTGAGCACCCTGAATACTGAGCACCCAGCACCCTGAGCACTGAGCACCCAGCACCTTGAGTACTGAGCACCGAGCACCCCGAGCACTGAGCACCCAGCACGCTGAGTACTGAGCACCCAGCACCCCGAGCACTGAGCACCCAGCACCCTGAGTACTGAGCACTGAGCACCCAGCACCCCGAGCACTGAGCACCCAGCACCCCGAGCACTGAGCACCCAGCACCCTGAGTACTGAGCACCCAGCACCCTGAGTAGTGAGCACCCAGCACCGTGAGAACTGAGCACTCAGCTCCCTGAGTACTGAGCACCGAGCACCCCGAGCACTGAGCACCCAGCACCCTGAGCACTGAGCACCCTGAGGACAGAGTACCCAGCACCCTGAGCACTGAGCACCCAGCACACTGAGTACTGAGCACTGATCACCCTGAGGACTGAGCACCCAGCACCCTGAGGACAGAGTACCCAGCACCCTGAGCACTGAGCACCCAGCACCCTGAGTACTGAGCACTGATCACCCTGAGCACTGAGCACACAGCACCCCGAGCACTGAGCACCCAGCACCCTGAGTACTGAGCAGCCAGCACCCTGAGCACTGAGCACCCAGCACCCTGAGTACTGAGCACCCAGCACCCTGAGTACTGAGCACCCAGCACCCTGGGCACTGAGCACCCAACACCCTGAGTACTGAGCACCGAGCACCCTGAGTACTGAGCACCCAGCACCCTGGGTACTGAGCACCCAGCACCCTGAGCACTGAGCACGCAGCACCCTGAGCACTGAGCACCCAGCACCCTGAGTACTGAGCACCCAGCACCCTGAGTACTGAACACCCAGCACCCTGAGCACTGAGCACTGAGCACCCAGCACCCCGAGTACTGAGCACCCAGCACCCTGAGTACTGAGCACCCAGCACCCCGAGCACTGAGCACCCGGCACCCTGAGTACTGAGCACCCTGAGTACTGAGCACTGAGCACCCAGCACCCTGAGGACTGAGTACCCAGCACCCTGAGCACTGAGCACCCAGCACCCTGAGTACTGAGCACTGAGCACCCAGCAACCCGAGCACTGAGCACCCAGCACCCTGTGTACTGAGCACTGAGCACCCTGAGTACTAAGCACGAAGCACCCTGAGTACTGAGCACCCTGGACCCTGAGCACTGAGCACCCATCACCCCGATCACTGAGCACCCAGCACCCTGAGCACTGAGCACCCAGCACCCTGAGCACCGAGCACCCAGCACCCTGAGTACTGAGCAGCGAGCACCCTGAGTACTGAGCACCCAGCACCCTGAGTACTGAGCACCCAGCACCCTGAGTACTGAGCACCGAGCACCCCGAGTACTGAGCACCCAGCACACTGAGCACTCAGCACCCAGCACCCTGAGTACTGAGCTCCCAGCACCCCGAGCCCTGAGCACCCAGCAACCTGAGTACTGAGCACCCTGAGTTCTGAGCACCGATCACCCTGAGCACTGAGCACCCAGCACCCTGGGTATTGAGCACCCAGCACCCTGAGCACTGAGCACCCAGCACCCTGAGCACTGAGCACGCAGCACCCCGAGCACTGAGCACCCAGCACCCTGAGTACTGAGCACCCAGCACCCTGAGTACTGAGCACCCAGCACCCTGAGCACTGAGCACCCAGCACCCTGAGTACTGAGCACCCAGCACCCTGAGTACTGAGCAACCAGCACCCTGAGCACTGAGCACCCAGCACCCTGAGCACTAAGCACTGAGCACCCAGCACCCCGAGCACTGAGCACCCAGCACCCCGAGCACTGAGCACCCAGCACCCTGAGCACTGAGCACCCAGCACCCTGTGCACTGAGCACCCAGCACCCTGAGTACTGAGCACCCAGCACCCTGAGTACTGAGCACCCAGCACCCTGAGTACTGAGCACCCAGCACGCTGAGTACTGAGCACCCAGCACCCCGAGCACTGAGAACCCAGCACCCTGAGTACTGAGCACTGAGCAACCAGCACCCCGAGCACGGAGCACCCAGGACCCCAAGCACTGAGTACTGAGCACCCAGCACCCTGAGTACTGAGCAATGAGCTCCCCGAGCACTGAGCACCCAGCACACTGAGAACTGAGCACCCAGCACCCTGAGCACTGAGCACCCAGCACCCTGAGTACTGAGCACCCAGCACGCTGAGTACTGAGCACCCAGCACCCCGAGCACTGAGCACCCAGCACCCTGAGTACTGAGCACTGAGCACCCAGCACCCCGAGCACTGAGCACCCAGCACCCTGTGCACTGAGCACCCAGCACCCTGAGTACTGAGCACCCAGCACCCTGAGTAGTGAGCACCCAGCACCGTGAGAACTGAGCACTCAGCTCCCTGAGTACTGAGCACCGAGCACCCCGAGCACTGAGCACCCAGCACCCTGAGCACTGAGCACCCTGAGGACAGAGTACCCAGCACCCTGAGCACTGAGCACCCAGCACACTGAGTACTGAGCACTGATCACCCTGAGCACTGAGCACCCAGCACCCTGAGGACAGAGTACCCAGCACCCTGAGCACTGAGCACCCAGCACCCTGAGTACTGAGCACTGATCACCCTGAGCACTGAGCACACAGCACCCCGAGCACTGAGCACCCAGCACCCTGAGTACTGAGCAGCCAGCACCCTGAGCACTGAGCACCCAGCACCCTTAGTACTGAGCACCCAGCACCCTGAGTACTGAGCACCCAGCACCCTGGGCACTGAGCACCCAACACCCTGAGTACTGAGCACCGAGCACCCTGAGTACTGAGCACCCAGCACCCTGGGTACTGAGCACCCAGCACCCTGAGCACTGAGCACCCAGCACCCTGAGCACTGAGCACCCAGCACCCTGAGTACTGAGCACCCAGCACCCAGAGTACTGAACACCCAGCACCCTGAGCACTGAGCACTGAGCACCCAGCACCCTGAGCACTGAGCACCCAGCACCCTGAGCACGGAGCACCCCGAGGACTGAGCACCCAGCACCCTGAGCACTGAGCACCCAGCACCTTGAGTACTGAGCACCGAGCACCTCGAGCACTGAGCACCATGAGTACTGAGCACCCAGCACCCCGATCACTGAGCACCCTGCACCCTGAGCACCCAGCACCCTGAGTACTGAGCACCCAGCACGCTGAGTACTGAGCACCCAGCACCCCGAGCACTGAGCAACCAGCACCGTGAGCACGGAGCACCCCGAGGACTGAGCACCCAGCACCTTGAGTACTGAGCACCGAGCACCTCGAGCACTAAGCACCCAGCACCCTGAGTACTGAGCACCCAGCACCATGAGCACTGAGCACCCAGCACCCTGAGTACTGAGCACCCAGCACACTGAGCACTGAGCACCCAGCACCCTGAGTACTGAGCACCCAGCACCCCGATCACTGAGCACCCAGCACCCCGAGAATGAGCACACAGCACCCTGAGTACTGAGCACCCAGCACCCTGAGTACTGAGCACAAAGCACCCAGAGCACTGAGCAACCAGCACCCCGAGCACGGAGCACCCAGGACCCCGAGCACTGAGTACTGAGCACCCAGCACCCTGAGTACTGAGCACCGAGCTCCCCGAGCACTGAGCACCCACCACCCTGAGTACTGAGCACCCAGCAACCTGAGCACTGAGCACAATGCACGCTGAGTACTGAGCACCCTGAGTACTGAGCAGCGAGCACCCTGAGTACTGAGCACCCAGCACCCGGAGTACTGAGCACCCAGCACCCTGAGTACTGAGCACCCAGCACCCTGAGTACTGAGCACCGAGCACCCCGAGTACTGAGCACCCAGCACCCTGAGAACTCAGCACCCAGCACCCCGAGCACTGAGCACCCAGCACCCTGAGTACTGAGCTCCCAGTACCCCGAGCACTGAGCACCCAGCACCCTGAGTAATGAGCACCCTGAGTACTGAGCACCCAGCACCCTGAGTACTGAGCACCCAGCACCCTGAGCACTGAGCACCCAGCACCCTGAGCACTGAGCACCCAGCACCCTGAGTACTGAACACCCAGCACCCTGAGCACTGAGCACTGAGCACCCAGCACCCTGAGCACTGAGCACCCAGCACCCTGAGCACGGAGCACCCCGAGGACTGAGCACCCAGCACCCTGAGCACTGAGCACCCAGCACCTTGAGTACTGAGCACCGAGCACCTCGAGCACTAAGCACCCAGCACCCTGAGTACTGAGCACCCAGCACCCTGAGCACTGAGCACCCAGCACCCTGTGCACTGAGCACCCAGCACCCCGAGCACTGAGCACCCAGCACCCTGAGTACTGAGCACCCAACACCCAGAGTACTGAGCACCCAGCACCCTGAACACTGAGCACCCAGCAACCTGAGTACTGAGCACCCAGCACCCTGAGTACTGAACACCCAGCACCCTGAGCACTGAGCACTGAGCACCCTGAGCACTGAGTACTGAGCACTGAGCACCCTGAGCACTGAGCACCCAGCACCCCGAGTACTGAGGACCCAGTACCCCGAGCACTGAGCACCCAGCGCCCCGAGCACTGAGCACCCAGCAACCCGAGCACTGAGCACTGAGCACCCTGAGCACTGAGCACCCAGCACCCCGAGTACTGAGCACTGAGCACCCTGAGTACTGAGCACCAAGCACCCCGAGTACTGAGCACTGAGCACCCTGAATACTGAGCACCCAGCAACCTGAGCACTGAGCACCCAGCACCCTGAGTACTGAGCACTGAGAACCCAGCACCCCGAGCACTGAGCACCCACCACCCTGAGTACTGAGCACCGAGCACCCTGAGTACTGAGCACCAAGCACCCTGATCACTGAGCATGGAGCACCCCGCGGACTGAGCACCCAGCACCCTGAGCACTGAGCATCCAGCACCTTGAGTACTGAGCACCGAGCACCCCGAGCACTGAACACCCAGCACCCTGAGTATTGAGCACCCAGCACCCTGAGCACTGAGCACCCAGCACCCTGAGCACTGAGCACGCAGCACCCCGAGCACTGAGCACCCAGCACCCTGAGTACTGAGCACCCAGCACCCTGAGTACTGAGCACCAAGCACCCTGAGTACTGAGCACCCAGCACCCTGAGCACTGAGCACCCAGCACCCTGAGTACTGAGCACCCAGCACCCTGAGTACTGAGCAACCAGCACCCTGAGCACTGAGCACCCAGCACCCTGAGCACTGAGCACTGAGCACCCAGCACCCCGAGCACTGAGCACCCAGCACCCCGAGCACTGAGCACCCCGCACCCTGAGCACTGAGCACCCAGCACCCTGAGCACTGAGCACCCAGCACCCTGAGTACTGAGCACCCAGCACCCTGAGTACTGAGCACCCCGCACCGTGAGAACTGAGCACTCAGCACCCTGAGTACTGAGCAAAGAGCACCCCGAGAACTGAGCACCCAGCACCCTAAGCACTGAGCACCCTGGGGACTGAGCACCCAGCACCCTGAGCACTGAGCACCGATCACCCTGAGCACTGAGAACCCAGCACCCCGAGCACTGAGCACCCAGCACCCTGAGCACTGAGCACCCAGCACCCTGATTACGGAGCACCCCGACCACTGAGCACCCAGCACCCTGAGTACTGAGCCCCCAGCACCCTGAGTACTGAGCACCCAGCACCCCGAGCACTGAGCACCCAGCACCCCGAGAATGAGCACCCAGCACCCTGAGTACTGAGAACCGAGCACCCTGAGTACTGAGCACCCAGCACACTGAGTACTGAGCCCCCAGCACCCTGAGTACTGAGCACCCAGCACCCCGATCACTGAGCACCCAGCACCCCGAGAATGAGCACACAGCACCCTGAGTACTGAGCACCCAGCACCCTGAGTACTGAGCACAAAGCACCCAGAGCACTGAGCAACCAGTAGTCCGAGCACGGAGCACCCAGGACCCCGAGCACTGAGTACTGAGCACCCAGCACCCTGAGTACTGAGCACCGAGCTCCCCAAGCAATGAGCACCCACCACCCTGAGTACTGAGCACCCAGCAACCTGAGCACTGAGCACAATGCACGCTGAGTACTGAGCACCCTGAGTACTGAGCAACGAGGACCCTGAGCACTGAGCACCCAGCACCCCGAGCACTGAGCACCCAGCACCCTGAGAATGGGCACCCAGCACCCCGAGTACTGAGCACCCAGCACCGTGAGTACTGAGCACCCACCACCCTGAGTACTGAGCACCCAGCACCCTGAGCACTGAGCACAAAGCATGCTGAGTACTGAGCACCCTGAGCACTGAGCACCCCGATCACTGAGCACCCAGCACCCTGAGGACTCAGCACCCATCACCCCGATCACTGAGCACCCAGCACCCTGAGCACTGAGCACCCAGCACCCTGAGCACTGAGCACCCAGCACCCAGAGCACTGAGCACCCAGCACCCTGCGCACTGAGCACCAAGCACCCTGATTACTGAGCAGCGAGCACCCTGAGTACTGAGCACCCAGCACCCTGAGTACTGAGCACCCAGCACCCTGAGTACTGAGCACCGAGCACCCCGAGTACTGAGCACCCAGCACCCTGAGAACTCAGCACCCAGCACCCTGAACACTGAGCACCCAGCACCCTGAGTACTGAGCTCCCAGTACCCCAAGCACTGAGCACCCAGCACCCTGAGAACTGAGCACCCTGAGTACTGAGCACCGATCACCCTGAGCACTGAGCACCCAGCACCCTGAGTATTGAGCATACAGCACCCTGAGCACTGAGCACCCAGCACCCTGAGCACTGAGCACGCAGCACCCCGAGCACTGAGCACCCAGCACCCTGAGTACTGAGCACCCAGCACCCTGATAACTGTGCACCCAGCACCCTGAGTACTGAGCACCCAGCACCCTGAGCACTGAGCACCCAGCACCCTGAGTACTGAGCAACCAGCACCCTGAGCACTGAGCACCCAGCACCCTGAGCACTGAGCACTGAGCACCCAGCACCCCGAGCACTGAGCACCCAGCACCCCGAGCACTGAGCACCAAGCACCCTGAGCACTGAGCACCCAGCACCCTGAGCACTGAGCACCCAGCACCCTGAGTACTGAGCACCCAGCATCCTGAGTACTGAGCACCCAGCACCGTGAGAACTGAGCACTCAGCACCCTGAGTACTGAGCACCGAGCACCCCGAGCACTGAGCACCCAGCACCCTGAGCACTGAGCACCCTGAAGACTGAGCACCCAGCACACTGAGCACTGAGCACCGATCACCCTGAGCACTGAGCACCCAGCACCCCGAGCACTGAGCACCCAGCACCCTGAGTACTGAGCACCCAGCACCCCGAGCACTGAGCACCCGGCACCCTGAGTACTGAGCACCCTGAGTACTGAGCACTGAGCACCCAGCACCCTGAGGACTGAGTACCCAGCACCCTGAGCACTGAGCACCCAGCACCCTGAGTACTGAGCACTGATCACCCTGAGCACTGAGCACCCAGCACCCCGAGCACTGAGCACCCAGTACCCTGAGTACTGAGCAGCCAGCACCCTGAGCACTGGGCACCCAGCACCCTGAGTACTGAGCACCCAGCACCCTGAGTACTGAGCACCCAGCACCCTGGGCACTGAGCACCCAGCACCCTGAGTACTGAGCACCGAGCACCCTGAGTACTGAGCACCGAGCACCCTGAGTACTGAGCACCCAGCACCCTGAGCACTGAGCACCCAGCACCCTGGGCACTTAGCACCCAGCACCCTGAGTACTGAGCACCCAGCAACCTGAGTACTGAACACCCAGCACCCTGAGCACTGAGCACTGAGCACCGAGCACCCTGAGCACTGAGCACCCAGCACCCTGAGCACGGAGCACCCCGAGGACTGAGCACCCAGCACCCTGAGCACTGAGCACCCAGCACCTTGAGTAAGGAGCACCGAGCACCTCGAGCACTGAGCACCCTGAGTACTGAGCACCCAGCACCCCTATCACTGAGCACCCTGCACCCTGAGCAATGAGCACCCAGCACCCTGAGCACTGAGCACCCAGCATCCTGAGTACTGAGCACCCAGCACGCTGAGTACTGAGCACCCAGCACCTCGAGCACTGAGCAACCAGCACCCTGAGCACGGAGCACCCCGAGGACTGAGCACCCAGCACCTTGAGTACTGAGCACCGAGCACCTCGAGCACTCAGCACCCAGCACCCTGAATACTGAGCACCCAGCACCCTGAGCACTGAGCACCCAGCACCCTGAGCACTGAGCACCCAGCACCCCGAGCACTGAGCACCCAGCACCCTGAGTACTGAGCACCCAACACCCAGAGTACTGAGCACCCAGCACCCTGAGCACTGAGCACCCAGCAACCTGAGTACTGATCACCCAGCACCCTGAGTACTGAACACCCAGCACCCTGAGCACTGAGCACTGAGCACCCTGAGCACTGAGTACTGAGCACTGAGCACCCTGAGCACTGAGCACCCAGCACCCCGAGTACTGAGCACCCAGCACCCCGAGCACTGTGCACCCAGCGCCCCGAGCACTGAGCACCCAGCACCCCGAGCACTGAGCACCCTGAGCACTGAGCACCCAGCACCCCGAGTACTGAGCACTGAGCACCCTGAGCACTGAGCACCAAGCACCCCGAGTATTGAGCACTGAGCACCCTGAATACTGAGCACCCAGCATCCTGAGCACTGAGCACCCAGCACCCTGAGTACTGAGCACTGAGAACCCAGCACCCCGAGCACTGAGCACCCATCACCCTGAGTACTGAGCACCGAGCACCCTGAGTACTGAGCACCAAGCACCCTGATCACTGAGCACGGAGCACCCCGCGGACTGAGCACCCAGCACCCTGAGCACTGAGCACCCAGCACCTTGAGTACTGAGCACCGAGCACCCCGAGCACTGAACACCCAGCACCCTGAGTATTGAGCACCCAGCACCCTGAGCACTGAGCACCCAGCACCCTGAGCACTGAGCACGCAGCACCCCGAGCACTGAGCACCCAGCACCCTGAGTACTGAGCACCCAGCACCCTGAGTACTGAGCACCCAGCACCCTGAGTACTGAGCACCCAGCACCCTGAGCACTGAGCACCCAGCACCCTGAGTACTGAGCACCCAGCACCCTGAGTACTGAGCAACCAGCACCCTGAGCACTGAGAACCCAGCACCCTGAGCACTGAGCACTGAGCACCCAGCACCCCGAGCACTGAGCACCCAGCACCCCGAGCACTGAGCACCCAGCACCCTGAGCACTGAGCACCCAGCACCCAGAGCACTGAGCACCCAGCACCCTGAGTACTGAGCACCCAGCCCCCTGAGTACTGAGCACACAGCACCGTGAGAACTGAGCACTCAGCACCCTGAGTACTGAGCACCGAGCACCCCGAGCACTGAGCACCCAGCACCCTGAGCACTGAGCACCCTGAGGACTGAGCACCCAGCACCCTGAGCACTGAGCACCGATCACCCTGAGCACTGAGCACCCAGCACCCCGAGCACTGAGCACCCATCACCCTGAGCACTGAGCACCCAGCACCCTGAGCACGGAGCACCCCGACCACTGAGCACCCAGCACCCTGAGTACTGAGCCCCCTGCACCCTGAGTACTGAGCACCCAGCACCCCGAGCACTGAGCACCCAGCACCCCGAGAATGAGCACCCAGCACCCTGAGTACTGAGAACCGAGCACCCTGAGTACTGAGCACCCAGCACCCTGAGTACTGAGCCCCCAGCACCCTGAGTACTGAGCACCCAGCACCCCGATCACTGAGCACCCAGCGCCCCGAGAATGAGCACACAGCACCCTGAGTACTGAGCACCCAGCAACCTGAGTACTGAGCACTAAGCACCCAGAGCACTGAGCAACCAGCACCCCGAGCACGGAGCACCCAGGACCCCGAGCACTGAGTACTGAGCACCCAGCACCCTGAGTACTGAGCACCGAGCTCCCCGAGCACTGAGCACCCACCACCCTGAGTACTGAGCACCCAGCAACCTGAGCACTGAGCACAAAGCACGCTGAGTACTGAGCACCCTGAGTACTGAGCACCGAGGACCCTGAGCACTGAGCACCCAGCACCCCGAGCACTGAGCACCCAGCACCCCGAGAATGGGCACCCAGCACCCTGAGTACTGAGAACCGAGCACCCTGTGTACTGAGCACCCAGCACCCTGAGTACTGAGCACCCAGCACCAAGAGTACTGAGCAGCAAGGACCCCGAGCACTGAGCACCCAGCACCCTGAGCACTGAGCACCCAGCACCCTGAGCACTGAGCACCCATCACCCAGAGCACTGAGCACCCAGCACCCTGCGCACTGAGCACCCAGCACCCTGAGTACTGAGCAGCGAGCACCCTGAGTACTGAGCACCAAGCACCCTGAGTATTGAGCACCCAGCACCCTGAGTACTGAGCACCGAGCACCCCGAGTACTGAGCACCCAGCACCCTGAGAACTCAGCACTCAGCACCCCGAGCACTGAGCACCCAGCACCCTGAGTACTGAGCTCCCAGTACCCCGAGCACTGAGCACCCAGCACCCTGAGTACTGAGCACCCTGAGTACTGAGCACCGATCACCCTGAGCACTGAGCACCCAGCACCCTGAGTATTGAGCACCCAGCACCCTGAGCACTGAGCACCCAGCACCCTGAGCACTGAGCACGCAGCACCTCGAGCACTGAGTACCCAGCACCCTGAGTACTGAGCACCCAGCACCCTGAGTACTGTGCACCCAGCACCCTGAGTACTGAGCACCCAGCACCCTGAGCACTGAGCACCCAGCACACTGAGTACTGAGCACCGAACACCCATAGTACTGAGCAACCAGCACCCTTAGCACTGAGCACCCAGCACCCTGAGCACTGAGCACTGAGCACCCAGCACCCCGAGCACTGAGCACCCAGCACCCCGAGCACTGAGCACCCAGCACCCTGAGCACTGAGCAGCCAGCACCCTGAGCACTGAGCACCCAGCACCCTGAGTACTGAGCACCCAGCACCCTGAGTACTGAGCACCCAGCACCGTGAGAACTGAGCACTCAGCACCCTGAGTACTGAGCACCGAGCACCCTGAGCACTGAGCACCCAGCACCCTGAGCACTGAGCACCCTGAGGACTGAGCACCCAGCACACTGAGCACTGAGCACCGATCACCCTGAGCACTGAGCACCCAGCACCCCGAGCACTGAGCACCCAGCACCCTGAGTACTGAGCACCCAGCAGCCCGAGCACTGAGCACCCGGCACCCTGAGTACTGAGCACCCTGAGTACTGAGCACTGAGCACCCAACACCCTTCGGACTGAGTACCCAGCACCCTGAGCACTGAGCACCCAGCACCCTGAGTACTGAGCACTGATCACCCTGAGCACTGAGCACCCAGCACCCCGAGCACTGAGCACCCAGCACCCTGAGTACTGAGCACCCAGCACCCTGGGCACTGAGCACCCAGCACCCTGAGTACTGAGCACCGAGCACCCTGAGTACTGAGCACCCAGCACCCTGAGTACTGAGCACCCAGCACCCTGAGCACTGAGCACCCAGCATCCTGAGCACTGAGCACCCAGCACCCTGAGTACTGAGCACCCAGCACGCTGAGTACTGAACACCCAGCACCCTGAACACTGAGGACTGAGCACCCAGCACCCTGAGCACTGAGCACCCAGCACCCTGAGCATGGAGCACCCCGAGGACTGAGAACCCAGCACCATGAGCACTGAGCACCCAGCACCTTGAGTACTGAGCACCGAGCACCTCGAGCACTGAGCACCCTGAGTACTGAGCACCCAGCACCCCTATCACTGAGCACCCTGCACCCTGAGCACTGAGCACCCAGCACCCTGAGCACTGAGCACCCAGCACCCTGAGTACTGAGCACCCAGCACGCTGAGTACTGAGCACCCAGCACCTCGAGCCCTGAGCAACCAGCACCCTGAGCACGGTGCACCCCGAGGACTGAGCACCCAGCACCTTGAGTACTGAGCACCGAGCACCTCGAGCACTAAGCACCCAGCACCCTGTGTACTGAGCACCCAGCACACTGAGCACTGAGCACCCAGCACCCTGAGTACTGAGCACCCAGCACCTCGAGCACTGAGCACCCAGCACCCTGAGTACTGAGCACCCAACACCCAGAGTACTGAGCACCCAGCACCCTGAGCACTGAGCACCCAGCAACCTGTGTACTGAGCACCCAGCACCCTGAGTACTGAACACCCAGCACACTGAGCACTGAGCACTGAGCACCCTGAGCACTGAGTACTGAGCACTGAGCACCCTGAGCACTGAGCACCCAGCACCCCGAGTACTGAGCACCCAGCACACTGAGCACTGAGCACCCAGCGCCCCGAGCACTGAGCACCCAGCACCCCGAGCACTGAGCACTGAGCACCCTGAGCACTGAGCACCCAGCACCCCGAGTACTGAGCACTGAGCACCCTGAGTACTGAGCACCAAGCACCCCGAGTAGTGAGCACTGAGCACCCTGAATACTGAGCACCCAGCACCCTGAGCACTGAGCACCCAGCACCCTGAGTACTGAGCACTGAGAACCCAGCACCCGGAGCACTGAGCACCCAGCACCCTGAGTACTGAGCACCAAGCACCCTGATCACTGAGCACGGAGCACCCCGCGGACTGAGCACCCAGCACACTGAGCACTGAGCACCCAGCACCTTGAGTACTGAGCACCGAGCACCCCGAGCACTGAACACCCAGCACCCTGAGTATTGAGCACCCAGCACCCTGAGCACTGAGCACAAAGCACCCTGAGCACTGAGCACGCAGCACCCCGAGCACTGAGCACCCAGCACCCTGAGTAATGAGCACCCAGCACACTGAGTACTGAGCACCCAGCACCCTGAGTACTGAGCACCCAGCAACCTGAGCACTGAGCACCCAGCACCCTGAGTACTGAGCACCCAGCACCCTGAGTACTGAGCGACCAGCACCCTGAGCACTGAGCACCCAGCACCCTGAGCACTGAGCACTGAGCACCCAGCTCCCCGAGCACTGAGCACACAGCACCCCGAGCACTGAGCACCCAGCACCCTGAGCACTGAGCACCCAGCACCCTGAGCACTGAGCACCCAGCACCCTGAGTACTGAGCACCCAGCACCCTGTGTACTGAGCACCCAGCACCCTGAGTACTGAGCACTAAGCACCCAGAGCACTGAGCAACCAGCACCCCGAGCACGGAGCACCCAGGACCCCGAGCACTGAGTACTGAGCACCCAGCACCCTGAGTACTGAGCACCGAGCTCCCCGAGCACTGAGCACCCACCACCCTGAGTTCTGAGCACCCAGCAACCTGAGCACTGAGCACAAAGCACGCTGAGTACTGAGCACCCTGAGTACTGAGCACCGAGGACCCTGAGCACTGAGCACCCAGCACCCCGGCACTGAGCACCCAGCACCCCGAGAATGGGCACCCAGCACCCTGAGTACTGAGAACCGAGCACCCTGTGTACTGAGCACCCAGCACCCTGAGTACTGAGCACCCAGCACCAAGAGTACTGAGCAGCAAGCACCCCGAGCACTGAGCACCCAGCACCCTGAGCACTGAGCACCCAGCACCCTGAGCACTGAGCACCCAGCACCCAGAGCACTGAGCACCCAGCACCCTGCACACTGAGCACCCAGCACCCTGAGTACTGAGCAGCGAGCACCCTGAGTACTGAGCACCCAGCACCCTGAGTATTGAGCACCCAGCACCCTGAGTACTGAGCACCGAGCACCCCGAGTACTGAGCACCCAGCACCCTGAGAACTCAGCACTCAGCACCCCGAGCACTGAGCACCCAGCACCCTGAGTAATGAGCTCCCAGTACCCCGAGCACTGAGCACCCAGCACCCTGAGTACTGAGCACCCTGAGTACTGAGCACCGATCACCCTGAGCACTGAGCACCCAGCACCCTGAGTATTGAGCACCCAGCACCCTGAGCACTGAGCACCCAGCACCCTGAGCACTGAGCACGCAGCACCTCGAGCACTGAGCACCCAGCACCCTGAGTACTGAGCACCCAGCACCGAGTACTGTGCACCCAGCACCCTGAGTACTGAGCACCCAGCACCCTGAGCACTGAGCACCCAGCACACTGAGTACTGAGCACCGAACACCCTTAGTATTGAGCAACCAGCACCCTTAGCACTGAGCACCCAGCACCCTGAGCACTGAGCACTGAGCACCCAGCACCCCGAGCACTGAGCACCCAGCACCCCGAGCACTGAGCACCCAGCACCCTGAGCACTGAGCACCCAGCACCCTGAGCACTGAGCACCCAGCACCCTGAGTACTGAGCACCCAGCACCCTGAGTACTGAGCACCCAGCACCCCGAGCACTGAGCACCCAGCACCCTGAGCACTGAGCACCGATCACCCTGAGCACTGAGCACCCAGCACCCCGAGCACTGAGCACCCAGCACCCTGAGTACTGAGCACCCAGCAGCCCGAGCACTGAGCACCCGGCACCCTGAGTACTGAGCACCCTGAGTACTGAGCACTGAGCACCCAGCACCCTGAGGACTGAGTACCCAGCACCCTGAGCACTGAGCACCCAGCACCCTGAGTACTGAGCACTGATCACCCTGAGCACTGAGCACCCAGCACCCCTAGCTCTGAGCACCCAGCACCCTGAGTATTGAGCAGCCAGCACCCTGAGCACTGAGCACCCAGCACCCTGAGTACTGAGCACCCAGCACCCTGAGTACTGAGCACCCAGCACCCTGGGCACTGAGCACCCAGCACCCTGAGTACTGAGCACCGAGCACCCTGAGTACTGAGCACCCAGCACCCTGAGAACTGAGCACCCAGCAACCTGAGCACTGAGCACCCAGCACCCTGAGCACTGAGCACCCAGCACCCTGAGTACTGAGCACCCAGCACGCTGAGTACTGAACACCCAGCACCCTGAGCACTGAGCACTGAGCACCCAGCACCCTGAGCACTGAGCACCCAGCACCCTGAGCATGGAGCACCCCGAGGACTGAGCACCCAGCTCCATGAGCACTGAGCACCCAGCACCTTGATTACTGAGCACCGAGCACCTCGAGCACTGAGCACCCTGAGTACTGAGCACCCAGCACCCCTATCACTGAGCACCCTGCACCCTGAGCACTGAGCACCCAGCACCCTGAGCACTGAGCACCCAGCACCCTGAGTACTGAGCACCCAGCACGCTGAGTACTGAGCACCCAGCACCTCGAGCACTGAGCAACCAGCACCCTGAGCACGGTGCACCCCGAGGACTGAGCACCCAGCACCTTGAGTACTGAGCACCGAGCACCTCGAGCACTAAGCACCCAGCACCCTGAGTACTGAGCACCCAGCACACTGAGCACTGAGCACCCAGCACCCTGAGCACTGAGCACCCAGCACCCCGAGCACTGAGCACCCAGCACCCTGAGTACTGAGCACCCAACACCCAGAGTACTGAGCACCCAGCACCCTGAGCACTGAGCACCCAGCAACCTGTGTACTGAGCACCCAGCACCCTGAGTACTGAACACCCAGCACCCTGAGCACTGAGCACTGAGCACCCTGAGCACTGAGTACTGAGCACTGAGCACCCTGAGCACTGAGCACCCAGCACCCCGAGTACTGAGCACCCAGCACCCCGAGCACTGAGCACCCAGCGCCCCGAGCACTGAGCACCCAGCACCCCGAGCACTGAGCACTGAGCACCCTGAGCACTGAGCACCCAGCACCCCGAGTACTGAGCACTGAGCACCCTGAGTACTGAGCACCAAGCACCCCGAGTACTGAGCACTGAGCACCCTGAATACTGAGCACCCAGCACCCTGAGCACTGAGCACCCAGCACCCTGAGTACTGAGCACTGAGAACCCAGCACCCCGAGCACTGAGCACCCAGCACCCTGAGTACTGAGCACCAAGCACCCTGATCACTGAGCACGGAGCACCCCGCGGACTGAGGACCCAGCACCCTGAGCACTGAGCACCCAGCACCTTGAGTACTGAGCACCGAGCACCCCGAGCACTGAACACCCAGCACCCTGAGTATTGAGCACCCAGCACCCTGAGCACTGAGCACAAAGCACCCTGAGCACTGAGCACGCAGCACCCCTAGCACTGAGCACCCAGCACCCTGAGTAATGAGCACCCAGCACCCTGAGTACTGAGCACCCAGCACCCTGAGTACTGAGCACCCAGCACCCTGAGCACTGAGCACCCAGCACCCTGAGTACTGAGCACCCAGCACCCTGAGTACTGAGCAACCAGCACCCCGAGCACTGAGCACCCAGCACCCTGAGCACTGAGCACCCAGCACCCTGAGCACTGAGCACCCAGCACCCTGAGTACTGAGCACCCAGCACCCTGAGTACTGAGCACCCAGCACCGTGAGAACTGAGCACTCAGCACCCTGAGTACTGAGCACCGAGCACCCCGAGCACTGAGCACCCAGCACCCTGAGCACTGAGCACCCTGAGGACTGAGCACCCAGCACCCTGAGCACTGAGCACCGATCACCCTGAGCACTGAGCACCCAACACCCCGAGCACTGAGCACCCAGCACCCTGAGCAATGAGCACCCAGCACCCTGAGCACGGAGCACCCCGACCACTGAGCACCCAGCACCCTGAGTACTGAGCCCCCAGCACCCTGAATACTGAGCACCCAGCACCCCGATCACTGAGCACCCAGCACCCCGAGAATGAGCACACAGCACCCTGAGTACTGAGCACCCAGCACCCTGAGTACTGAGCACTAAGCACCCAGAGCACTGAGCAACCAGCACCCCGAGCACGGAGCACCCAGGACCCCGAGCACTGAGTACTGAGCACGCAGCACCCTGAGTACTGAGCACCGAGCTCCCCGAGCACTGAGCACCCACCACCCTGAGTACTGAGTACCCAGCAACCTGAGCACTGAGCACAAAGCACGCTGAGTACTGAGCACCCTGAGTACTGAGCACCGAGGACCCTGAGCACTGAGCACCCAGCACCCCGAGCACTGAGCACCCAGCACCCCGAGAATGGGCACCCAGCACCCTGAGTACTGAGAACCGAGCACCCTGAGTACTGAGCACCCAGCACCCTGAGTACTGAGCACCCAGCACCAAGAGTACTGAGCAGCAAGCACCCCGAGCACTGAGCACCCAGCACACTGAGTAATGAGCACCCAGCACGCTGAGCACTGAGCACCCAGCACCCCGAGCACTGAGCACCCTGAATACTGAGCACCCAGCACCCTGAGTACTGTGCACTAAGCACCCAGAGCGCTGAGCACCCAGGACACCGAGCACTGAGTACTGAGCACCCAGCACCCTGAGTACTGAGCACCGAGCTCCCCTAGCACTGAGCACCCTGAGTACAGAGCACACATCACCCTGAGTACTGAGCACCCAGCATCCTGTGCACTGAGCACCCAGCACCCTGAGTACTGAGCACCCAGCACCCCGAGCACTGAGCACCCAGCACCCTGAGTACTGAGCACCCAGCACCATGAGTACTGAGCAACCCGAGCACTGAGCACCCAGCACCCTGAGTACTTAGCACCCAGCACCAAAAGTACTGAGCACCGAACATCCTGAGCACAGAGCACCGAGCACCCCGAGCACTGAGCACCCAGCACACTGAGTACTGAGCCCCCAGCACCCTGAGTACAGAGCACCCAGCACCCCGAGAATGAGCACCCAGCTCCCTGAGTACTGAGAACCGAGCACCCTGAGTACTGAGCACAAAGCACCCTGAGTACTGAGCCACCAGCACCCTGAGTACTGAGCACCCAGCACCCCGAGCACTGAGCACCCAGCACCCCGAGAATGAGCACCCAGCACCCTGAGGACTGAGCACCCAGCACCCTGAGTACTGAGCACTAAGCACCCAGAGCACTGAGCAACCAGCACCCCGAGCACGGAGCACCCAGGACCCCAAGCACTGAGTACTGAGCACCCAGCACCCTGAGTACTGAGCACCGAGCTCCCCGAGCACTGAGCACCCAGCACACTGAGCCCTGAGCACCCAGCACCCTGAGCACTGAGCACCCAGCACCCTGAGTACTGAGCACCCAGCACGCTGAGTACTGAGCACCCAGCACCCCGAGCACTGAGCACCCAGCACCCTGAGTACTGAGCACTGAGCACCCAGCAACCCGAGCACTGAGCACCCAGCACCCTGTGTACTGAGCACTGAGCACCCTGAGTACTAAGCACCCAGCACCCTGAGTACTGAGCACCCTGGACCCTGAGCACTGAGCACCCATCACCCCGATCACTGAGCACCCAGCACCCTGAGCACTGAGCACCCAGCACCCTGAGCACTGAGCACCAAGCACCCAGAGCACTGAGCACCCAGCACCCTGAGCACCGAGCACCCAGCACCCTGAGTACTGAGCAGCGAGCACCCTGAGTACTGAGCACCCAGCACCCTGAGTACTGAGCACCCAGCACCCTGAGTACTGAGCACCGAGCACCCCGAGTACTGAGCACCCAGCACCCTGAGCACTCAGCACCCAGCACCCTGAGTACTGAGCTCCCAGCACCCCGAGCCCTGAGCACCCAGCAACCTGAGTACTGAGCACCCTGAGTTCTGAGCACCGATCACCCTGAGCACTGAGCACCCAGCACCCTGAGTATTGAGCACCCAGCACCCTGAGCACTGAGCACCCAGCACCCTGAGCACTGAGCACGCAGCACCCCGAGCACTGAGCACCCAGCACCCTGAGTACTGAGCACCCAGCACCCTGAGTACTGAGCACCCAGCACCCTGAGTACTGAGCACCCAGCACCCTGAGCACTGAGCACCCAGCACCCTGAGTACTGAGCACCCAGCACCCTGAGTACTGAGCAACCAGCACCCTGAGCACTGAACACCCAGCACCCTGAGCACTATGCACTGAGCACCCAGCACCCCGAGCACTGAGCACCCAGCACCCCGAGCACTGAGCACCCAGCACCCTGAGCACTGAGCACCCAGCACCCTGTGCACTGAGCACCCAGCACCCTGAGTACTGAGCACCCAGCACCCTGAGTACTGAGCACCCAGCACCCTGAGTACTGAGCACCCAGCACGCTGAGTACTGAGCACCCAGCACCCCGAGCACTGAGCACCCAGCACCCTGAGTACTGAGCACTGAGCAACCAGCACCCCGAGCACGGAGCACCCAGGACCCCAAGCACTGAGTACTGAGCACCCAGCACCCTGAGTACTGAGCACCGAGCTCCCCTAGCACTGAGCACCAAGCACACTGAGAACTGAGCACCCAGCACCCTGAGCACTGAGCACCCAGCACCCTGAGTACTGAGCACCCAGCACGCTGAGTACTGAGCACCCAGCACCCCGAGCACTGAGCACCCAGCACCCTGAGTACTGAGCACTGAGCACCCAGCACCCCGAGCACTGAGCACCCAGCACCCCGAGCACTGAGCACCCAACACCCTGAGTACTGAGCACCCAGCACCCTGAGTAGTGAGCACCCAGCACCGTGAGAACTGAGCACTCAGCTCCCTGAGTACTGAGCACCGAGCACCCCGAGCACTGAGCACCCAGCACCCTGAGCACTGAGCACCCTGAGGACAGTGTACCCAGCACCCTGAGCACTGAGCACCCAGCACACTGAGTACTGAGCACTGATCACCCTGAGCACTGAGCACCCAGCACCCTGAGGACAGAGTACCCAGCACCCTGAGCACTGAGCACCCAGCACCCTGAGTACTGAGCACTGATCACCCTGAGCACTGAGCACACAACACCCCGAGCACTGAGCACCCAGCACCCTGAGTACTGAGCAGCCAGCACCCTGAGCACTGAGCACCCAGCACCCTGAGTACTGAGCACCCAGCACCCTGAGTACTGAGCACCCAGCACCCTGGGCACTGAGCACCCAACACCCTGAGTACTGAGCACCGAGCACCCTGAGTACTGAGCACCCAGCACCCTGGGTACTGAGCACCCAGCACCCTGAGCACTGAGCACGCAGCACCCTGAGCACTGAGCACCCAGCACCCTGAGTACTGAGCACCCAGCACCCTGAGTACTGAACACCCAGCACCCTGAGCACTGAGCACTGAGCACCCAGCACCCCGAGTACTGAGCACCCAGCACCCTGAGTACTGAGCACCCAGCACCCCGAGCACTGAGCACCCGGCACCCTGAGTACTGAGCACCCTGAGTACTGAGCACTGAGCACCCAGCACCCTGAGGACTGAGTACCCAGCACCCTGAGCACTGAGCACCCAGCACCCTGAGTACTGAGCACTGAGCACCCAGCAACCCGAGCACTGAGCACCCAGCACCCTGTGTACTGAGCACTGAGCACCCTGAGTACTAAGCACCCAGCACCCTGAGTACTGAGCACCCTGGACGCTGAGCACCCATCACCCCGATCACTGAGCACCCAGCACCCTGAGCACTGAGCACCCAGCACCCTGAGCACTGAGCACCAAGCACCCAGAGCACTGAGCACCCAGCACCCTGAGCACCGAGCACCCAGCACCCTGAGTACTGAGCAGCGAGCACCCTGAGTACTGAGCACCCAGCACCCTGAGTACTGAGCACCCAGCACCCTGAGTACTGAGCACCGAGCACCCCGAGTACTGAGCACCCAGCACCCTGAGCACTCAGCACCCAGCACCCTGAGTACTGAGCTCCCAGCACCCCGAGCCCTGAGCACCCAGCAACCTGAGTACTGAGCACCCTGAGTTCTGAGCACCGATCACCCTGAGCACTGAGCACCCAGCACCCTGAGTATTGAGCACCCAGCACCCTGAGCACTGAGCACCCAGCACCCTGAGCACTGAGCACGCAGCACCCCGAGCACTGAGCACCCAGCACCCTGAGTACTGAGCACCCAGCACCCTGAGTACTGAGCACCCAGCACCCTGAGTACTGAGCACCCAGCACCCTGAGCACTGAGCACCCAGCACCCTGAGTACTGAGCACCCAGCACCCTGAGTACTGAGCAACCAGCACCCTGAGCACTGAGCACCCAGCACCCTGAGCACTAAGCACTGAGCACCCAGCACCCCGAGCACTGAGCACCCAGCACCCCGAGCACTGAGCACCCAGCACCCTGAGCACTGAGCACCCAGCACCCTGTGCACTGAGCACCCAGCACCCTGAGTACTGAGCACCCAGGACCCTGAGTACTGATCACCCAGCACCCTGAGTACTGATCACCCAGCACGCTGAGTACTGAGCACCCAGCACCCCGAGCACTGAGCACCCAGCACCCTGAGTACTGAGCACTGAGCAACCAGCACCCCGAGCACGGAGCACCCAGGACCCCAAGCACTGAGTACTGAGCACCCAGCACCCTGAGTACTGAGCAATGAGCTCCCCGAGCACTGAGCACCCAGCACACTGAGAACTGAGCACCCAGCACCCTGAGCACTGAGCACCCAGCACCCTGAGTACTGAGCACCCAGCACGCTGAGTACTGAGCACCCAGCACCCCGAGCACTGAGCACCCAGCACCCTGAGTACTGAGCACTGAGCACCCAGCACCCCGAGCACTGAGCACCCAGCACCCTGAGCACTGAGCACCCAGCACCCTGAGCACTGAGCACCCAGCACACTGAGTACTGAGCACTGATCACCCTGAGCACTGAGCACCCAGCACCCTGAGGACAGAGTACCCAGCACCCTGAGCACTGAGCACCCAGCACCCTGAGTACTGAGCACTGATCACCCTGAGCACTGAGCACACAGCACCCCGAGCACTGAGCACCCAGCACCCTGAGTACTGAGCAGCCAGCACCCTGAGCACTGAGCACCCAGCACCCTGAGTACTGAGCACCCAGCACCCTGAGTACTGAGCACCCAGCACCCTGGGCACTGAGCACCCAACACCCTGAGTACTGAGCACCGAGCACCCTGAGTACTGAGCACCCAGCACCCTGGGTACTGAGCACCCAGCACCCTGAGCACTGAGCACCCAGCACCCTGAGCACTGAGCACCCAGCACCCTGAGTACTGAGCACCCAGCACCCTGAGTACTGAACACCCAGCACCCTGAGCACTGAGCACTGAGCACCCAGCACCCTGAGCACTGAGCACCCAGCACCCTGAGCACGGAGCACCCCGAGGACTGAGCACCCAGCACCCTGAGCACTGAGCACCCAGCACCTTGAGTACTGAGCACCGAGCACCTCGAGCACTGAGCACCATGAGTACTGAGCACCCAGCACCCTGATCACTGAGCACCCTGCACCCTGAGCACTGAGCACCCAGCACCGTGAGCACCCAGCACCCTGAGTACTGAGCACCCAGCACGCTGAGTACTGAGCACCCAGCACCCCGAGCACTGAGCAACCAGCACGGTGAGCACGGAGCACCCCGAGGACTGAGCACCCAGCACCTTGAGTACTGAGCACCGAGCACCTCGAGCACTAAGCACCCAGCACCCTGAGTACTGAGCACCCAGCACCATGAGCACTGAGCACCCAGCACCCTGAGCAATGAGCACCCAGCACCCCGAGCACTGAGCACCCAGCACCCTGAGTACTGAGCACCCAACACCCAGAGTACTGAGCACCCAGCACCCTGAGCACTGAGCACCCAGCAACCTGAGTACTGAGCACCCAGCACCCTGAGTACTGAACACCCAGCACCCTGAGCACTGAGCACTGAGCACCCTGAGCACTGAGTACTGAGCACTGAGCACCCTGAGCACTGAGCACCCAGCACCCCGAGTACTGATCACCCAGCATCCCGAGCGCTGAGCACCCAGCGCCCCGAGCACTGAGCACCCAGCACCCCGAGCACTGAGCACTGAGCACCCTGAGCACTGAGCACCCAGCACCCCGAGTACTGAGCACTGAGCACCCTGAGTACTGAGCACCAAGCACCCCGAGTACTGAGCACTGAGCACCCTGAATACTGAGCACCCAGCACCCTGAGCACTGAGCACCCAGCACCCTGAGTACTGAGCACCGAGCACCCTGAGTACTGAGCAGCCAGCACCCTGATCACTGAGCACGGAGCACCCCGAGGACTGAGCACCCAGCACCCTGAGCACTGAGCACCCAGCACCTTGAGTACTGAGCACAGAGCACCCCGAGAACTGAGCACCCAGCACCCTGAGTATTGAGCACCCAGCACCCTGAGCACTGAGCACCCAGCACCCTGAGCACTGAGCACGCAGCACCCCGAGCACTGAGCACCCAGCACCCTGAGTACTGAGCACCCAGCACCCTGAGTACTGAGCACCCAGCACCTTGAGTACTGAGCACCCAGCACCCTGAGCACTGAGCACCCAGCACCCTGAGTACTGAGCACCCAGCACCCTGAGTACTGAGCAACCAGCACCCTGAGCACTGAGCACCCAGCACCCTGAGCACTGAGCACTGAGCACCCAGTACCCCGAGCACTGAGCACCCAGCACCCCGAGCACTGAGCACCCAGCACCCTGAGCACTGAGCACCCAGCACCCTGAGCACTGAGCACCCAGGACCCTGAGTACTGAGCACCCAGCACCCTGAGTACTGAGCACCCAGCACCGTGAGAACTGAGCACTCAGCACCCTGAGTACTGAGCACCGAGCACCCCGAGCACTGAGCACCCAGCACCCTGAGCACTGAGCACCCTGAGGACTGAGCACCCAGCACCCTGAGCACTGAGCACCGATCACCCTGAGCACTGAGCACCCAGCACCCCGAGAACTGAGCACCCAACACCCTGAGTACTGAGCACCCAGCACCCCGAGTACTGAGCACCCAGCACCCTGAGTACTGAGCACCCAGCACCCCGAGCACTGAGCACCCGGCACCCTGAGTACTGAGCACCCTGAGTACTGAGCACTGAGCACCCAGCACCCTGAGGACTGAGTACCCAGCACCCTGAGCACTGAGCACCCAGCACCCTGAGTACTGAGCACTGATCACCCTGAGCACTGAGCACCCAGCACCCCGAGCACTGAGCACCCAGCACCCTGAGAACTTAGCAGCCAGCACCCTGAGCACTGAGCACCCAGCACCCTGAGTACTGAGCACCCAGCACCCTGAGTACTGAGCACCCAGCACCCTGGGCACTGAGCACCCAGCACCCTGAGTACTGAGCACCGAGCACCCTGAGTACTGAGCACCCATCACCCTGAGTACTGAGCACCCAGCACACTGAGCACTGAGCACCCAGCACCCTGAGCACTGAGCACCCAGCACCCTGAGTACTGAGCACCCAGCACCCTGAGTACTGAACACCCAGCACCCTGAGCACTGAGCACTGAGCACCCAGCACCCTGAGCACTGAGCACTGAGCACCCAGCACCCTGAGCACTGAGCACACAGCACCCCGAGCACTGAGCACCCAGCACCCTGAGCACCCAGCACCCTGAGCACCCAGCACCCTGAGCACTGAGCACCCAGCACCCTGAGTACTCAGCACTGAGAACCCAGCACCCCGAGGACTGAGCACCCAGCACCCTGAGTACTGAGCACCGAGCACCCTGAGTACTGAGCACCCAGCACCCTGATCACTGAGCACGGAGCACCCCGAGGTACTGAGCACCCAGCACAATGAGCACTGAGCACCCAGCACCCTGAGGACTGAGTACCTAGCACCCTGAGCACTGAGCACCCAGCACCCTGAGTACTGAGCACTGATCACCCTGAGCACTGAGCACCCAGCACCCCGAGCACTGAGCACCCAGCACCCTGAGTACTGAGCACCCAGCACCCTGGGCACTGAGCACCCAGCACCCTGAGTACTGAGCACCGAGCACCCTGAGTACTGAGCACCCATCACACTGAGTACTGAGCACCCAGCACCCTGAGCACTGAGCACCCAGCACCCTGAGCACTGAGCACCCAGCACCCTGAGTACTGAGCACCCAGCACCCTGAGTACTGAACACCCAGCACCCTGAGCACTGAGCACTGAGCACCCAGCACCCTGAGCACTGAGCACTGAGCACCCAGCACCCTGAGCACTGAGCACCCAGCACCCCGAGCACTGAGCACCCAGCACCCTGAGCACCCAGCACCCTGAGCACTGAGCACCATGAGCACTGAGCACTGAGCACCCAGCACGCTGAGTACTGAGCACTGAGCACACAGCACCCTGAGTACTGAGCACCCAGCACCCCGAGCACTGAGTACCCAGCGCCCCGAGCACTGAGCACCCAGCACCCCGAGCACTGAGCACCCAGCACCCTGAGTACTGAGCAACCAGCACCCTGAGCACTGAGCACCCGGCACCCTGAGTACTGAGCACCCTGAGTACTGAGCACTGAGCACCCAGCACCCTGAGTACTGAGCACCCAGCACCCCGAGCACTGAGCACCCGGCACCCTGAGTACTGAGCACCCTGAGTACTGAGCACTGAGCACCCAGCACCCTGAGGACTGAGTACCCAGCACCCTGAGCACTGAGCACCCAGCACCCTGAGTACTGAGCACTGATCACCCTGAGCACTGAGCACCCAGCACCCCGAGCACTGAGCACCCAGCACCCTGAGAACTTAGCAGCCAGCACCCTGAGCACTGAGCACCCAGCACCCTGAGTACTGAGCACCCAGCACCCTGAGTACTGAGCACCCAGCACCCTGGGCACTGAGCACCCAGCACCCTGAGTACTGAGCACCGAGCACCCTGAGTACTGAGCACCCATCACCCTGAGTACTGAGCACCCAGCACCCTGAGCACTGAGCACCCAGCACCCTGAGCACTGAGCACCAGCACCCTGAGTACTGAGCACCCAGCACCCTGAGTACTGAACACCCAGCACCCTGAGCACTGAGCACTGAGCACCCAGCACCCTGAGCACTGAGCACTGAGCACCCAGCACCCTGAGCACTGAGCACCCAGCACCCCGAGCACTGAGCACCCAGCACCCTGAGCACCCAGCACCCTGAGCACTGAGCACCATGAGCACTGAGCACTGAGCACCCAGCACGCTGAGTACTGAGCACTGAGCACACAGCACCCTGAGTACTGAGCACCAGGCACCCCGAGCACTGAGTACCCAGCGCCCCGAGCACTGAGCACCCAGCACCCCGAGCACTGAGCACCCAGCACCCTGAGTACTGAGCAACCATCACCCTGAGCACTGAGCACCCAGCACCCTGAGCACTGAGCGCTGAGCACCCAGCACCCCGAGCACTGAGCACCCAGCACCCCGAGCACTGAGCACCCAGCACCCTGAGCACTGAGCACCCAGCACCCTGTGCACTGAGCACCCAGCACCCTGAGTACTGAGCACCCAGCACCCTGAGTACTGAGCACCCAGCACCCTGAGTACTGAGCACCCAGCACGCTGAGTACTGAGCACCCAGCACCCCGAGCACTGAGGACCCAGCACCCTGAGTACTGAGCACTGAGCAACCAGCACCCCGAGCACGGAGCACCCAGGACCCCAAGCACTGAGTACAGAGCACCCAGCACCCTGAGCTCCGAGCTCCCCGAGCACTGAGCACCCAGCACACTGAGCACTGAGCACCCAGCACCCTGAGCACTGAGCACCCAGCACCCTGAGTACTGAGCACCCAGCACGCTGAGTACTGAGCACCCAGCACCCCGAGCACTGAGCACCCAGCACCCTGAGTACTGAGCACTGAGCACCCAGCACCCTGAGCACTGAGCACCCAGCACCCTGTGCACTGAGAATCCAGCACCCTGAGTACTGAGCACCCAGCACCCTGAGTACTGAGCAACCAGCACCGTGAGAACTGAGCACTCAGCACCCTGAGTACTGAGCACCGAGCACCCTGAGCACTGAGCACCCAGCACCCTGAGCACTGAGCACCCTGAGGACTGAGCACCCAGCACCCTGAGCACTGAGCACCGATCACCCTGAGCACTGAGCACCCAGCACCCCGAGCACTGAGCACCCAGCACCCTGAGTACTGAGCACCCAGCACCCCGAGTACTGAGCACCCAGCACCCTGAGTACTGAGCACCCAGCACCCTGAGCACTGAGCACCCGGCACCCTGAGTACTGAGCACCATGAGTACTGAGCACTGAGCACCCAGCACCCTGAGGACAGAGTACCCAGCACCCTGAGCACTGAGCACCCAGCACCCTGAGTACTGAGCACTGATCACCCTGAGCACTGAGCACCCAGCACCCCGAGCACTGAGCACCCAGCACCCTGAGTACTGAGCATCCAGCACCCTGAGCACTGAGCACCCAGCACCCTGAGTACTGAGCACCCAGCACCCTGAGTACTGAGCACCTAGCACCCTGGGCACTGAGCACCCAGCACCCTGAGTACTGAGCACCGAGCACCCTGAGTACTGAGCACCCAGCACCCTGAGTACTGAGCACCCAGCACCCTGAGCACTGAGCACCCAGCACCCTGAGCACTGAGCACCCAGCACCCTGAGTACTGAGCACCCAGCACCCTGAGTACTGAACACCCAGCACCCTGAGCACTGAGCACTGAGCACCCAGCACCCTGAACACTGAGTACCCAGCACCCTGAGCACGGAGCACCCCGAGGACTGAGCACCCAGCACCCTGAGCACTGAGCACCCAGCACCTTGAGTACTGAGCACCGTGCACCTCGAGCACTGAGCACCCTGAGTACTGAGCACCCAGCACCCCGATCACTGAGCACCCTGCACCCTGAGCACTGAGCACCCTGAGGACTGAGCACCCAGCACCCTGAGCACTGAGCACCGATCACCCTGAGCACTGAGCACCCAGCACCCCGAGCACTGAGCACCCAGCACCCTGAGTACTGAGCACCCAGCACCCCGAGTACTGAGCACCCAGCACCCTGAGTACTGAGCACCCAGCACCCTGAGCACTGAGCACCCGGCACCCTGAGTACTGAGCACCATGAGTACTGAGCACTGAGCACCCAGCACCCTGAGGACAGAGTACCCAGCACCCTGAGCACTGAGCACCCAGCACCCTGAGTACTGAGCACTGATCACCCTGAGCACTGAGCACCCAGCACCCCGAGAACTGAGCACCCAGCACCCTGAGTACTGAGCATCCAGCACCCTGAGCACTGAGCACCCAGCACCCTGAGTACTGAGCACCCAGCACCCTGAGTACTGAGCACCCAGCACCCTGGGCACTGAGCACCCAGCACCCTGAGTACTGAGCACCGAGCACCCTGAGTACTGAGCACCCAGCACCCTGAGTACTGAGCACCCAGCACCCTGAGCACTGAGCACCCAGCACCCTGAGCACTGAGCACCCAGCACCCTGAGTACTGAGCACCCAGCACCCTGAGTACTGAACACCCAGCACCCTGAGCACTGAGCACTGAGCACCCAGCACCCTGAACACTGAGTACCCAGCACCCTGAGCACGGAGCACCCCGAGGACTGAGCACCCAGCACCCTGAGCACTGAGCACCCAGCACCTTGAGTACTGAGCACCGTGCACCTCGAGCACTGAGCACCCTGAGTACTGAGCACCCAGCACCCCGATCACTGAGCACCCTGCACCCTGAGCACTGAGCACCCAGCACCCTGAGCACTGAGCACCCAGCACCCTGAGTACTGAGCACCCAGCACGCTGAGTACTGAGCACCCAGCACCCCGAGCAGTGAGCAACCAGCACCGTGAGCACGGAGCACCCCGAGGACTGAGCACCCAGCACCTTGAGTACTGAGCACCGAGCACCTCGAGCACTAAGCACCCAGCACACTGAGTACTGAGCACCCAGCACCCTGAGCACTGAGCACCCAGCACCCTGAGCACTGAGCACCCAGCAACCTGAGTACTGAGCACTCAGCACCCTGAGTACTGAACACCCAGCACCCTGAGCACTGAGCACTGAGCACCCTGAGCAATGAGTACTGAGCACTGAGCACCCTGAGCACTGAGCACCCAGCACCCCGAGTACTGACCACCCAGCACGCCGAGCACTAAGCACCCAGCGCCCCGAGCACTGAGCACCCAGCACCCCGAGCACTGAGAACTGAGCACCCTGAGCACTGAGCACCCAGCACCCCGAGTACTGAGCACTGAGCACCTTGAGTACTGAGCACCAAGCACCCCGAGTACTGAGCACTGAGCACCCTGAATACTGAGCACCCAGCACCCTGAGCACTGAGCACCCAGCACCCTGAGTACTCAGCACTGAGAACCCAGCACCCCGAGGACTGAGCACCCAGCACCCTGATCACTGAGCACGGAGCACCCCGAGGTACTGAGCACCCAGCACAATGAGCACTGAGCACCCAGCACCCTGAGGACTGAGTACCCAGCACCCTGAGCACTGAGCACCCAGCACCCTGAGTACTGAGCACTGATCACCCTGAGCACTGAGCACCCAGCACCCCGAGCACTGAGCACCCAGCACCCTGAGTACTGAGCACCCAGCACCCTGGGCACTGAGCACCCAGCACCCTGAGTACTGAGCACCGAGCACCCTGAGTACTGAGCACCCATCACACTGAGTACTGAGCACCCAGCACCCTGAGCACTGAGCACCCAGCACCCTGAGCACTGAGCACCCAGCACCCTGAGTACTGAGCACCCAGCACCCTGAGTACTGAACACCCAGCACCCTGAGCACTGAGCACTGAGCACCCAGCACCCTGAGCACTGAGCACTGAGCACCCAGCACCCTGAGCACTGAGCACCCAGCACCCCGAGCACTGAGCACCCAGCACCCTGAGCACCCAGCACCCTGAGCACTGAGCACCATGAGCACTGAGCACTGAGCACCCAGCACGCTGAGTACTGAGCACTGAGCACACAGCACCCTGAGTACTGAGCACCCAGCACCCCGAGCACTGAGTACCCAGCGCCCCGAGCACTGAGCACCCAGCACCCCGAGCACTGAGCACCCAGCACCCTGAGTACTGAGCAACCAGCACCCTGAGCACTGAGCACCCGGCACCCTGAGTACTGAGCACCCTGAGTACTGAGCACTGAGCACCCAGCACCCTGAGTACTGAGCACCCAGCACCCCGAGCACTGAGCACCCGGCACCCTGAGTACTGAGCACCCTGAGTACTGAGCACTGAGCACCCAGCACCCTGAGGACTGAGTACCCAGCACCCTGAGCACTGAGCACCCAGCACCCTGAGTACTGAGCACTGATCACCCTGAGCACTGAGCACCCAGCACCCCGAGCACTGAGCACCCAGCACCCTGAGAACTTAGCAGCCAGCACCCTGAGCACTGAGCACCCAGCACCCTGAGTACTGAGCACCCAGCACCCTGAGTACTGAGCACCCAGCACCCTGGGCACTGAGCACCCAGCACCCTGAGTACTGAGCACCGAGCACCCTGAGTACTGAGCACCCATCACCCTGAGTACTGAGCACCCAGCACCCTGAGCACTGAGCACCCAGCACCCTGAGCACTGAGCACCCAGCACCCTGAGTACTGAGCACCCAGCACCCTGAGTACTGAACACGAAGCATCCTGAGCACTGAGCACTGAGCACCCAGCACCCTGAGCACTGAGCACTGAGCACCCAGCACCCTGAGCACTGAGCACCCAGCACCCCGAGCACTGAGCACCCAGCACCCTGAGCACCCAGCACCCTGAGCACTGAGCACCATGAGCACTGAGCACTGAGCACCCAGCACGCTGAGTACTGAGCACTGAGCACACAGCACCCTGAGTACTGAGCACCAGGCACCCCGAGCACTGAGTACCCAGCGCCCCGAGCACTGAGCACCCAGCACCCCGAGCACTGAGCACCCAGCACCCTGAGTACTGAGCAACCATCACCCTGAGCACTGAGCACCCAGCACCCTGAGCACTGAGCGCTGAGCACCCAGCACCCCGAGCACTGAGCACCCAGCACCCCGAGCACTGAGCACCCAGCACCCTGAGCACTGAGCACCCAGCACCCTGTGCACTGAGCACCCAGCACCCTGAGTACTGAGCACCCAGCACCCTGAGTACTGAGCACCCAGCACCCTGAGTACTGAGCACCCAGCACGCTGAGTACTGAGCACCCAGCACCCCGAGCACTGAGGACCCAGCACCCTGAGTACTGAGCACTGAGCAACCAGCACCCCGAGCACGGAGCACCCAGGACACCAAGCACTGAGTACAGAGCACCCAGCACCCTGAGCTCCGAGCTCCCCGAGCACTGAGCACCCAGCACACTGAGCACTGAGCACCCAGCACCCTGAGCACTGAGCACCCAGCACCCTGAGTACTGAGCACCCAGCACGCTGAGTACTGAGCACCCAGCACCCCGAGCACTGAGCACCCAGCACCCTGAGTACTGAGCACTGAGCACCCAGCACCCTGAGCACTGAGCACCCAGCACCCTGTGCACTGAGAATCCAGCACCCTGAGTACTGAGCACCCAGCACCCTGAGTACTGAGCAACCAGCACCGTGAGAACTGAGCACTCAGCACCCTGAGTACTGAGCACCGAGCACCCTGAGCACTGAGCACCCAGCACCCTGAGCACTGAGCACCCTGAGGACTGAGCACCCAGCACCCTGAGCACTGAGCACCGATCACCCTGAGCACTGAGCACGCAGCACCCCGAGCACTGAGCACCCAGCACCCTGAGTACTGAGCACCCAGCACCCCGAGTACTGAGCACCCAGCACCCTGAGTACTGAGCACCCAGCACCCTGAGCACTGAGCACCCGGCACCCTGAGTACTGAGCACCATGAGTACTGAGCACTGAGCACCCAGCACCCTGAGGACAGAGTACCCAGCACCCTGAGCACTGAGCACCCAGCACCCTGAGTACTGAGCACTGATCACCCTGAGCACTGAGCACCCAGCACCCCGAGCACTGAGCACCCAGCACCCTGAGTACTGAGCATCCAGCACCCTGAGCACTGAGCACCCAGCACCCTGAGTACTGAGCACCCAGCACCCTGAGTACTGAGCACCTAGCACCCTGGGCACTGAGCACCCAGCACCCTGAGTACTGAGCACCGAGCACCCTGAGTACTGAGCACCCAGCACCCTGAGTACTGAGCACCCAGCACCCTGAGCACTGAGCACCCAGCACCCTGAGCACTGAGCACCCAGCACCCTGAGTACTGAGCACCCAGCACCCTGAGTACTGAACACCCAGCACCCTGAGCACTGAGCACTGAGCACCCAGCACCCTGAACACTGAGTACCCAGCACCCTGAGCACGGAGCACCCCGAGGACTGAGCACCCAGCACCCTGAGCACTGAGCACCCAGCACCTTGAGTACTGAGCACCGTGCACCTCGAGCACTGAGCACCCTGAGTACTGAGCACCCAGCACCCCGATCACTGAGCACCCTGCACCCTGAGCACTGAGCACCCTGAGGACTGAGCACCCAGCACCCTGAGCACTGAGCACCGATCACCCTGAGCACTGAGCACCCAGCACCCCGAGCACTGAGCACCCAGCACCCTGAGTACTGAGCACCCAGCACCCCGAGTACTGAGCACCCAGCACCCTGAGTACTGAGCACCCAGCACCCTGAGCACTGAGCACCCGGCACCCTGAGTACTGAGCACCATGAGTACTGAGCACTGAGCACCCAGCACCCTGAGGACAGAGTACCCAGCACCCTGAGCACTGAGCACCCAGCACCCTGAGTACTGAGCACTGATCACCCTGAGCACTGAGCACCCAGCACCCCGAGAACTGAGCACCCAGCACCCTGAGTACTGAGCATCCAGCACCCTGAGCACTGAGCACCCAGCACCCTGAGTACTGAGCACCCAGCACCCTGAGTACTGAGCACCCAGCACCCTGGGCACTGAGCACCCAGCACCCTGAGTACTGAGCACCGAGCACCCTGAGTACTGAGCACCCAGCACCCTGAGTACTGAGCACCCAGCACCCTGAGCACTGAGCACCCAGCACCCTGAGCACTGAGCACCCAGCACCCTGAGTACTGAGCACCCAGCACCCTGAGTACTGAACACCCAGCACCCTGAGCACTGAGCACTGAGCACCCAGCACCCTGAACACTGAGTACCCAGCACCCTGAGCACGGAGCACCCCGAGGACTGAGCACCCAGCACCCTGAGCACTGAGCACCCAGCACCTTGAGTACTGAGCACCGTGCACCTCGAGCACTGAGCACCCTGAGTACTGAGCACCCAGCACCCCGATCACTGAGCACCCTGCACCCTGAGCACTGAGCACCCAGCACCCTGAGCACTGAGCACCCAGCACCCTGAGTACTGAGCACCCAGCACGCTGAGTACTGAGCACCCAGCACCCCGAGCAGTGAGCAACCAGCACCGTGAGCACGGAGCACCCCGAGGACTGAGCACCCAGCACCTTGAGTACTGAGCACCGAGCACCTCGAGCACTAAGCACCCAGCACACTGAGTACTGAGCACCCAGCACCCTGAGCACTGAGCACCCAGCACCCTGAGCACTGAGCACCCAGCAACCTGAGTACTGAGCACTCAGCACCCTGAGTACTGAACACCCAGCACCCTGAGCACTGAGCACTGAGCACCCTGAGCAATGAGTACTGAGCACTCAGCACCCTGAGCACTGAGCACCCAGCACCCCGAGTACTGACCACCCAGCACGCCGAGCACTGAGCACCCAGCGCCCCGAGCACTGAGCACCCAGCACCCCGAGCACTGAGCACTGAGCACCCTGAGCACTGAGCACCCAGCACCCCGAGTACTGAGCACTGAGCACCTTGAGTACTGAGCACCAAGCACCCCGAGTACTGAGCACTGAGCACCCTGAATACTGAGCACCCAGCACCCTGAGCACTGAGCACCCAGCACCCTGAGTACTCAGCACTGAGAACCCAGCACCCCGAGGACTGAGCACCCAGCACCCTGAGTACTGAGCACCGAGCACCCTGAGTACTGAGCACCCAGCACCCTGATCACTGAGCACGGAGCACCCCGAGGTACTGAGCACCCAGCACAATGAGCACTGAGCACCCAGCACCCTGAGGACTGAGTACCCAGCACCCTGAGCACTGAGCACCCAGCACCCTGAGTACTGAGCACTGATCACCCTGAGCACTGAGCACCCAGCACCCCGAGCACTGAGCACCCAGCACCCTGAGTACTGAGCACCCAGCACCCTGGGCACTGAGCACCCAGCACCCTGAGTACTGAGCACCGAGCACCCTGAGTACTGAGCACCCATCACACTGAGTACTGAGCACCCAGCACCCTGAGCACTGAGCACCCAGCACCCTGAGCACTGAGCACCCAGCACCCTGAGTACTGAGCACCCAGCACCCTGAGTACTGAACACCCAGCACCCTGAGCACTGAGCACTGAGCACCCAGCACCCTGAGCACTGAGCACTGAGCACCCAGCACCCTGAGCACTGAGCACCCAGCACCCCGAGCACTGAGCACCCAGCACCCTGAGCACCCAGCACCCTGAGCACTGAGCACCATGAGCACTGAGCACTGAGCACCCAGCACGCTGAGTACTGAGCACTGAGCACACAGCACCCTGAGTACTGAGCACCCAGCACCCCGAGCACTGAGTACCCAGCGCCCCGAGCACTGAGCACCCAGCACCCCGAGCACTGAGCACCCAGCACCCTGAGTACTGAGCAACCAGCACCCTGAGCACTGAGCACCCGGCACCCTGAGTACTGAGCACCCTGAGTACTGAGCACTGAGCACCCAGCACCCTGAGTACTGAGCACCCAGCACCCCGAGCACTGAGCACCCGGCACCCTGAGTACTGAGCACCCTGAGTACTGAGCACTGAGCACCCAGCACCCTGAGGACTGAGTACCCAGCACCCTGAGCACTGAGCACCCAGCACCCTGAGTACTGAGCACTGATCACCCTGAGCACTGAGCACCCAGCACCCCGAGCACTGAGCACCCAGCACCCTGAGAACTTAGCAGCCAGCACCCTGAGCACTGAGCACCCAGCACCCTGAGTACTGAGCACCCAGCACCCTGAGTACTGAGCACCCAGCACCCTGGGCACTGAGCACCCAGCACCCTGAGTACTGAGCACCGAGCACCCTGAGTACTGAGCACCCATCGCCCTGAGTACTGAGCACCCAGCACCCTGAGCACTGAGCACCCAGCACCCTGAGCACTGAGCACCCAGCACCCTGAGTACTGAGCACCCAGCACCCTGAGTACTGAACACCCAGCACCCTGAGCACTGAGCACTGAGCACCCAGCACCCTGAGCACTGAGCACTGAGCACCCAGCACCCTGAGCACTGAGCACCCAGCACCCCGAGCACTGAGCACCCAGCACCCTGAGCACCCAGCACCCTGAGCACTGAGCACCATGAGCACTGAGCACTGAGCAGCCAGCACGCTGAGTACTGAGCACTGAGCACACAGCACCCTGAGTACTGAGCACCAGGCACCCCGAGCACTGAGTACCCAGCGCCCCGAGCACTGAGCACCCAGCACCCCGAGCACTGAGCACCCAGCACCCTGAGTACTGAGCAACCATCACCCTGAGCACTGAGCACCCAGCACCCTGAGCACTGAGCGCTGAGCACCCAGCACCCCGAGCACTGAGCACCCAGCACCCCGAGCACTGAGCACCCAGCACCCTGAGCACTGAGCACCCAGCACCCTGTGCACTGAGCACCCAGCACCCTGAGTACTGAGCACCCAGCACCCTGAGTACTGAGCACCCAGCACCCTGAGTACTGAGCACCCAGCACGCTGAGTACTGAGCACCCAGCACCCCGAGCACTGAGGACCCAGCACCCTGAGTACTGAGCACTGAGCAACCAGCACCCCGAGCACGGAGCACCCAGGACCCCAAGCACTGAGTACAGAGCACCCAGCACCCTGAGCTCCGAGCTCCCCGAGCACTGAGCACCCAGCACACTGAGCACTGAGCACCCAGCACCCTGAGCACTGAGCACCCAGCACCCTGAGTACTGAGCACCCAGCACGCTGAGTACTGAGCACCCAGCACCCCGAGCACTGAGCACCCAGCACCCTGAGTACTGAGCACTGAGCACCCAGCACCCTGAGCACTGAGCACCCAGCACCCTGTGCACTGAGAATCCAGCACCCTGAGTACTGAGCACCCAGCACCCTGAGTACTGAGCAACCAGCACCGTGAGAACTGAGCACTCAGCACCCTGAGTACTGAGCACCGAGCACCCTGAGCACTGAGCACCCAGCACCCTGAGCACTGAGCACCCTGAGGACTGAGCACCCAGCACCCTGAGCACTGAGCACCGATCACCCTGAGCACTGAGCACCCAGCACCCCGAGGACTGAGCACCCAGCACCCTGAGTACTGAGCACCCAGCACCCCGAGTACTGAGCACCCAGCACCCTGAGTACTGAGCACCCAGCACCCTGAGCACTGAGCACCCAGCACCCTGAGTACTGAGCACCATGAGTACTGAGCACTGAGCACCCAGCACCCTGAGGACAGAGTACCCAGCACCCTGAGCACTGAGCACCCAGCACCCTGAGTACTGAGCACTGATCACCCTGAGCACTGAGCACCCAGCACCCCGAGCACTGAGCACCCAGCACCCTGAGTACTGAGCATCCAGCACCCTGAGCACTGAGCATCCAGCACCCTGAGTACTGAGCACCCAGCACCCTGAGTACTGAGCACCCAGCACCCTGGGCACTGAGCACCCAGCACCCTGAGTACTGAGCACCGAGCACCCTGAGTACTGAGCACCCAGCACCCTGAGTACTGAGCACCCAGCACCCTGAGCACTGAGCACCCAGCACCCTGAGCACTGAGCACCCAGCACCCTGAGTACTGAGCACCCAGCACCCTGAGTACTGAACACCCAGCACCCTGAGCACTGAGCACTGAGCACCCAGCACCCTGAACACTGAGTACCCAGCACCCTGAGCACGGAGCACCCCGAGGACTGAGCACCCAGCACCCTGAGCACTGAGCACCCAGCACCTTGAGTACTGAGCACCGTGCACCTCGAGCACTGAGCACCCTGAGTACTGAGCACCCAGCACCCCGATCACTGAGCACCCTGCACCCTGAGCACTGAGCACCCAGCACCCTGAGCACTGAGCACCCAGCACCCTGAGTACTGAGCACCCAGCACGCTGAGTACTGAGCACCCAGCACCCCGAGCAGTGAGCAACCAGCACCGTGAGCACGGAGCACCCCGAGGACTGAGCACCCAGCACCTTGAGTACTGAGCACCGAGCACCTCGAGCACTAAGCACCCAGCACACTGAGTACTGAGCACCCAGCACCCTGAGCACTGAGCACCCAGCACCCTGAGCACTGAGCACCCAGCAACCTGAGTACTGAGCACTCAGCACCCTGAGTACTGAACACCCAGCACCCTGAGCATTGAGCACTGAGCACCCTGAGCACTGAGTACTGAGCACTGAGCACCCTGAGCACTGAGCACCCAGCACCCCGAGTACTGAGCACCCAGCACGCCGAGCACTGAGCACCCAGCGCCCCGAGCACTGAGCACCCAGCACCCCGAGCACTGAGCACTGAGCACCCTGAGCACTGAGCACCCAGCACCCCGAGTACTGAGCACTGAGCACCTTGAGTACTGAGCACCAAGCACCCCGAGTACTGAGCACTGAGCACCCTGAATACTGAGCACCCAGCACCCTGAGCACTGAGCACCCAGCACCCTGAGTACTCAGCACTGAGAACCCAGCACCCCGAGGACTGAGCACCCAGCACCCTGAGTACTGAGCACCGAGCACCCTGAGTACTGAGCACCCAGCACCCTGATCACTGAGCACGGAGCACCCCGAGGTACTGAGCACCCAGCACAATGAGCACTGAGCACCCAGCACCCTGAGGACTGAGTACCCAGCACCCTGAGCACTGAGCACCCAGCACCCTGAGTACTGAGCACTGATCACCCTGAGCACTGAGCACCCAGCACCCCGAGCACTGAGCACCCAGCACCCTGAGTACTGAGCACCCAGCACCCTGGGCACTGAGCACCCAGCACCCTGAGTACTGAGCACCGAGCACCCTGAGTACTGAGCACCCATCACACTGAGTACTGAGCACCCAGCACCCTGAGCACTGAGCACCCAGCACCCTGAGCACTGAGCACCCAGCACCCTGAGTACTGAGCACCCAGCACCCTGAGTACTGAACACCCAGCACCCTGAGCACTGAGCACTGAGCACCCAGCACCCTGAGCACTGAGCACTGAGCACCCAGCACCCTGAGCACTGAGCACCCAGCACCCCGAGCACTGAGCACCCAGCACCCTGAGCACCCAGCACCCTGAGCACTGAGCACCATGAGCACTGAGCACTGAGCACCCAGCACGCTGAGTACTGAGCACTGAGCACACAGCACCCTGAGTACTGAGCACCCAGCACCCCGAGCACTGAGTACCCAGCGCCCCGAGCACTGAGCACCCAGCACCCCGAGCACTGAGCACCCAGCACCCTGAGTACTGAGCAACCAGCACCCTGAGCACTGAGCACCCAGCACCCTGAGCACTGAGCGCTGAGCACCCAGCACCCCGAGCACTGAGCACCCAGCACCCCGAGCACTGAGCACCCAGCACCCTGAGCACTGAGCACCCAGCACCCTGTGCACTGAGCACCCAGCACCCTGAGTACTGAGCACCCAGCACCCTGAGTACTGAGAACCCAGCACCCTGAGTACTGAGCACCCAGCACGCTGAGTACTGAGCACCCAGCACCCCGAGCACTGAGGACCCAGCACCCTGAGTACTGAGCACTGAGCAACCAGCACCCCGAGCACGGAGCACCCAGGACCCCAAGCACTGAGTACAGAGCACCCAGCACCCTGAGTACTGAGCACCGAGCTCCCCGAGCACTGAGCACCCAGCACACTGAGCACTGAGCACCCAGCACCCTGAGCACTGAGCACCCAGCACCCTGAGTACTGAGCACCCAGCACGCTGAGTACTGAGCACCCAGCACCCCGAGCACTGAGCACCCAGCACCCTGAGTACTGAGCACTGAGCACCCAGCACCCCGAGAACTGAGCACCCAGCACCCTATGCACTGAGCATCCAGCACCCTGAGTACTGAGCACCCAGCACCCTGAGTACTGAGCACCCAGCATCGTGAGAACTGAGCACTCAGCACCCTGAGTACTGAGCACCGAGCACCCCGAGCACTGAGCACCCAGCACCCTGAGCACTGAGCACCCTGAGGACTGAGCACCCAGCACCCTGAGCACTGAGCACCGATCACCCTGAGCACTGAGCACCCAGCACCCCGAGCACTGAGCACCCAGCACCCTGAGTACTGAGCACCCAGCACCCCGAGTACTGAGCACCCAGCACCCTGAGTACTGAGCACCCAGCACCCTGAGCACTGAGCACCCGGCACCCTGAGTACTGAGCACCATGAGTACTGAGCACTGAGCACACAGCACCCTGAGGACAGAGTACCCAGCACCCTGAGCACTGAGCACCCAGCACCCTGAGTACTGAGCACTGATCACCCTGAGCACTGAGCACCCAGCACCCCGAGCACTGAGCACCCAGCACCCTGAGTACTGAGCATCCAGCACCCTGAGCACTGAGCACCCAGCACCCTGAGTACTGAGCACCCAGCACCCTGAGTACTGAGCATCCAGCACCCTGGGCACTGAGCACCCAGCACCCTGAGTACTGAGCACCGAGCACCCTGAGTACTGAGCACCCAGCACCCTGAGTACTGAGCACCCAGGACCCTGAGCACTGAGCACCCAGCACCCTGAGCACTGAGCACCCAGCACCCTGAGTACTGAGCACCCAGCACCCTGAGTACTGAACACCCAGCACCCTGAGCACTGAGCACTGAGCACCCAGCACCCTGAGCACTGAGCACCCAGCACCCTGAGCACGGAGCACCCCGAGGACTGAGCACCCAGCACCCTGAGCACTGAGCACCCAGCACCTTGAGTACTGAGCACCGTGCACCTCGAGCACTGAGCACCCTGAGTACTGAGCACCCAGCACCCCGATCACTGAGCACCCTGCACCCTGAGCACTGAGCACCCAGCACCCTGAGCACTGAGCACCCAGCACCCTGAGTACTGAGCACCCAGCACGCTGAGTACTGAGCACCCAGCACCCCGAGCAGTGAGCAACCAGCACCGTGAGCACGGAGCACCCCGAGGACTGAGCACCCAGCACCTTGAGTACTGAGCACCGAGCACCTCGAGCACTAAGCACCCAGCACCCTGAGTACTGAGCACCCAGCACCCTGAGCACTGAGCACCCAGCACCCTGAGCACTGAGCACCCAGCAACCTGAGTACTGAGCACTCAGCACCCTGAGTACTGAACACCCAGCACCCTGAGCACTGAGCACTGAGCACCTTGAGCACTGAGTACTGAGCACTGAGCACCCTGAACACTGAGCACCCAGCACCCCGAGTACTGAGCACCCAGCACCCCGAGCACTGAGCACCCAGCGCCCCGAGCACTGAGCACCCAGCACCCCGAGCACTGAGCACTGAGCACCCTGAGCACTGAGCACCCAGCACCCCGAGTACTGAGCACTGAGCACCTTGAGTACTGAGCACCAAGCACCCCGAGTACTGAGCACTGAGCACCCTGAATACTGAGCACCCAGCACCCTGAGCACTGAGCACCCAGCACCTTGAGTACTGAGCACCAAGCACCCCGAGCACTGAGCACCCAGCACGCTGAGTACTGAGCACCCAGCACCCCGAGCACTGAGCACCCAGCACCCTGAGTACTGAGCACTGAGCACCCAGCACCCCGAGCACTGAGCACCCAGCACCCCGAGCACTGAGCACCCAGCACCCTGAGTACTGAGCACCCAGCACCCTGAGTAGTGAGCACCCAGCACCGTGAGAACTGAGCACTCAGCTCCCTGAGTACTGAGCACCGAGCACCCCGAGCACTGAGCACCCAGCACCCTGAGCACTGAGCACCCTGAGGACAGAGTACCCAGCACCCTGAGCACTGAGCACCCAGCACACTGAGTACTGAGCACTGATCACCCTGAGGACTGAGCACCCAGCACCCTGAGGACAGAGTACCCAGCACCCTGAGCACTGAGCACCCAGCACCCTGAGTACTGAGCACTGATCACCCTGAGCACTGAGCACACAGCACCCCGAGCACTGAGCACCCAGCACCCTGAGTACTGAGCAGCCAGCACCCTGAGCACTGAGCACCCAGCACCCTGAGTACTGAGCACCCAGCACCCTGAGTACTGAGCACCCAGCACCCTGGGCACTGAGCACCCAACACCCTGAGTACTGAGCACCGAGCACCCTGAGTACTGAGCACCCAGCACCCTGGGTACTGAGCACCCAGCACCCTGAGCACTGAGCACGCAGCACCCTGAGCACTGAGCACCCAGCACCCTGAGTACTGAGCACCCAGCACCCTGAGTACTGAACACCCAGCACCCTGAGCACTGAGCACTGAGCACCCAGCACCCCGAGTACTGAGCACCCAGCACCCTGAGTACTGAGCACCCAGCACCCCGAGCACTGAGCACCCGGCACCCTGAGTACTGAGCACCCTGAGTACTGAGCACTGAGCACCCAGCACCCTGAGGACTGAGTACCCAGCACCCTGAGCACTGAGCACCCAGCACCCTGAGTACTGAGCACTGAGCACCCAGCAACCCGAGCACTGAGCACCCAGCACCCTGTGTACTGAGCACTGAGCACCCTGAGTACTAAGCACGAAGCACCCTGAGTACTGAGCACCCTGGACCCTGAGCACTGAGCACCCATCACCCCGATCACTGAGCACCCAGCACCCTGAGCACTGAGCACCCAGCACCCTGAGCACTGAGCACCAAGCACCCAGAGCACTGAGCACCCAGCACCCTGAGCACCGAGCACCCAGCACCCTGAGTACTGAGCAGCGAGCACCCTGAGTACTGAGCACCCAGCACCCTGAGTACTGAGCACCCAGCACCCTGAGTACTGAGCACCGAGCACCCCGAGTACTGAGCACCCAGCACACTGAGCACTCAGCACCCAGCACCCTGAGTACTGAGCTCCCAGCACCCCGAGCCCTGAGCACCCAGCAACCTGAGTACTGAGCACCCTGAGTTCTGAGCACCGATCACCCTGAGCACTGAGCACCCAGCACCCTGGGTATTGAGCACCCAGCACCCTGAGCACTGAGCACCCAGCACCCTGAGCACTGAGCACGCAGCACCCCGAGCACTGAGCACCCAGCACCCTGAGTACTGAGCACCCAGCACCCTGAGTACTGAGCACCCAGCACCCTGAGCACTGAGCACCCAGCACCCTGAGTACTGAGCACCCAGCACCCTGAGTACTGAGCAAATAGCACCCTGAGCACTGAGCACCCAGCACCCTGAGCACTAAGCACTGAGCACCCAGCACCCCGAGCACTGAGCACCCAGCACCCCGAGCACTAAGCACCCAGCACCCTGAGCACTGAGCACCCAGCACCCTGTGCACTGAGCACCCAGCACCCTGAGTACTGAGCACCCAGCACCCTGAGTACTGAGCACCCAGCACCCTGAGTACTGAGCACCCAGCACGCTGAGTACTGAGCACCCAGCACCCCGAGCACTGAGCACCCAGCACCCTGAGTACTGAGCACTGAGCAACCAGCACCCCGAGCACGGAGCACCCAGGACCCCAAGCACTGAGTACTGAGCACCCAGCACCCTGAGTACTGAGCAATGAGCTCCCCGAGCACTGAGCACCCAGCACACTGAGAACTGAGCACCCAGCAGCCTGAGCACTGAGCACCCAGCACCCTGAGTACTGAGCACCCAGCACGCTGAGTACTGAGCACCCAGCACCCCGAGCACTGAGCACCCAGCACCCTGAGTACTGAGCACTGAGCACCCAGCACCACGAGCACTGAGCACCCAGCACCCTGTGCACTGAGCACCCAGCACCCTGAGTACTGAGCACCCAGCACCCTGAGTAGTGAGCACCCAGCACCGTGAGAACTGAGCACACAGCTCCCTGAGTACTGAGCACCGAGCACCCCGAGCACTGAGCACCCAGCACCCTGAGCACTGAGCACCCTGAGGACAGAGTACCCAGCACCCTGAGCACTGAGCACCCAGCACACTGAGTACTGAGCACTGATCACCCTGAGCACTGAGCACCCAGCACCCTGAGGACAGAGTACCCAGCACCCTGAGCACTGAGCACCCAGCATCCTGAGTACTGAGCACTGATCACCCTGAGCACTGAGCACACAGCACCCCGAGCACTGAGCACCCAGCACCCTGAGTACTGAGCAGCCAGCACCCTGAGCACTGAGCACCCAGCACCCTGAGTACTGAGCACCCAGCACCCTGAGTACTGAGCACCCAGCACCCTGGGCACTGAGCACACAACACCCTGAGTACTGAGCACCGAGCACCCTGAGTACTGAGCACCCAGCACCCTGGGTACTGAGCACCCAGCACCCTGAGCACTAAGCACCCAGCACCCTGAGCACTGAGCACCCAGCACCCTGAGTACTGAGCACCCAGCACCCTGAGTACTGAACACCCAGCACCCTGAGCACTGAGCACTGAGCACCCAGCACCCTGAGCACTGAGCACCCAGCACCCTGAGCACGGAGCACCCCGAGGACTGAGCACCCAGCACCCTGAGCACTGAGCACCCAGCACCTTGAGTACTGAGCACCGAGCACCTCGAGCACTGAGCACCATGAGTACTGAGCACCCAGCACCCCGATCACTGAGCACCCTGCACCCTGAGCACCCAGCACCCTGAGTACTGAGCACCCAGCACGCTGAGTACTGAGCACCCAGCACCCCGAGCACTGAGCAACCAGCACCGTGAGCACGGAGCACCCCGAGGACTGAGCACCCAGCACCTTGAGTACTGAGCACCGAGCACCTCGAGCACTAAGCACCCAGCACCCTGAGTACTGAGCACCCAGCACCATGAGCACTGAGCACCCAGCACCCTGAGCACTGAGCACCCAGCACCCCGAGCACTGAGCACCCAGCACCCTGAGTACTGAGCACCCAACACCCAGAGTACTGAGCACCCAGCACCCTGAGCACTGAGCACCGAGCAACCTGAGTACTGAGCACCCAGCACCCTGAGTACTGAACACCCAGCACCCTGAGCACTGAGCACTGAGCACCCTGAGCACTGAGCACTGAGCACCCAGCACCCTGAGTACTGAGCACCCAGCACCCCGAGCACTGAGTACCCAGCGCCCCGAGCACTGAGCACCCAGCACCCCGAGCACTGAGCACCCAGCACCCTGAGTACTGAGCAACCAGCACACTGAGCACTGAGCACCCAGCACCCTGAGCACTGAGCGCTGAGCACCCAGCACCCCGAGCACTGAGCACCCAGCACCCCGAGCACTGAGCACCCAGCACCCTGAGCACTGAGCACCCAGCACCCTGTGCACTGAGCACCCAGCACCCTGAGTATTGAGCACCCAGCACCCTGAGTACTGAGCACCCAGCACCCTGAGTACTGAGCACCCAGCACGCTGAGTACTGAGCACCCAGCACCCCGAGCACTGAGGACCCAGCACCCTGAGTACTGAGCACTGAGCAACCAGCACCCCGAGCACGGAGCACCCAGGACCCCAAGCACTGAGTACAGAGCACCCAGCACCCTGAGTACTGAGCACCGAGCTCCCCGAGCACTGAGCACCCAGCACACTGAGCACTGAGCACCCAGCACCCTGAGCACTGAGCACCCAGCACCCTGAGTACTGAGCACCCAGCACGCTGAGTACTGAGCACCCAGCACCCCGAGCACTGAGCACCCAGCACCCTGAGTACTGAGCACTGAGCACCCAGCACCCCGAGCACTGAGCACCCAGCACCCTGTGCACTGAGCATCCAGCACCCTGAGTACTGAGCACCCAGCACCCTGAGTACTGAGCAACCAGCACCGTGAGAACTGAGCACTCAGCACCCTGAGTACTGAGCACCGAGCACCCCGAGCACTGAGCACCCAGCACCCTGAGCACTGAGCACCCTGAGGACTGAGCACCCAGCACCCTGAGCACTGAGCACCGATCACCCTGAGCACTGAGCACCCAGCACCCCGAGCACTGAGCACCCAGCACCCTGAGTACTGAGCACCCAGCACCCCGAGTACTGAGCACCCAGCACCCTGAGTACTGAGCACCCAGCACCCCGAGCACTGAGCACCCGGCACCCTGAGTACTGAGCACCATGAGTACTGAGCACTGAGCACCCAGCACCCTGAGGACAGAGTACCCAGCACCCTGAGCACTGAGCACCCAGCACCCTGAGTACTGAGCACTGATCACCCTGAGCACTGAACACCCAACACCCTGAGCACTGAGCACCCAGCACCCTGAGTACTGAGCATCCAGCACCCTGAGCACTGAGCACCCAGCACCCTGAGTACTGAGCACCCAGCACCCTGAGTAGTGAGCACCCAGCACCCTGGGCCCTGAGCACCCAGCACCCTGAGTACTGAGCACCGAGCACCCTGAGTACTGAGCACCCAGCACCCTGAGTACTGAGCACCCAGCACCCTGAGCACTGAGCACCCAGCACCCTGAGCACTGAGCACCCAGCACCCTGAGTACTGAGCACCCAGCACCCTGAGTACTGAACACCCAGCACCCTGAGCACTGATTACTGAGCACCCAGCACCCTGAGCACTGAGCACCCAGCACCCTGAGCACGGAGCACCCCGAGGACTGAGCACCCAGCACCCTGAGCACTGAGCACCCAGCACCTTGAGTACTGAGCACCCTGAGTACTGAGCACCCAGCACCCCGATCACTGAGCACCCTGCACCCTGAGCACTGAGCACCCAGCACCCTGAGCACTGAGCACCCAGCACCCTGAGTACTGAGCACCCAGCACGCTGAGTACTGAGCACCCAGCACCCCGAGCAGTGAGCAACCAGCACCGTGAGCACGGAGCACCCCGAGGACTGAGCACCCAGCACCTTGAGTACTGAGCACCGAGCACCTCGAGCACTAAGCACCCAGCACCCTGAGTACTGAGCACCCAGCACCCTGAGCACTGAGCACCCAGCACCCTGAGCACTGAGCACCCAGCAACCTGAGTACTGAGCACTCAGCACCCTGAGTACTGAACAGCCAGCACCCTGAGCACTGAGCACTGAGCACCCTGAGCACTGAGTACTGAGCACTGAGCACCCTGAGCACTGAGCACCCAGCACCCCGAGTACTGAGCCCCCAGCACCCCGAGCACTGAGCACCCAGCGCCCCGAGCACTGAGCACCCAGCACCCCGAGCACTGAGCACTGAGCACCCTGAGCACTGAGCACCCAGCACCCCGAGTACTGAGCACTGAGCACCTTGAGTACTGAGCACCAAGCACCCCAAGTACTGAGCACTGAGCACCCTGAATACTGAGCACCCAGCACCCTGAGCACTGAGCACCCAGCACCATGAGTACTCAGCACTGAGAACCCAACACCCCGAGGACTGAGCACCCAGCACCCTGAGTACTGAGCACCGAGCACCCTGAGTACTGAGCACCCAGCACCCTGATCACTGAGCAGGGAGCACCCCGAGGTACTGAGCACCCAGCACCCTGAGCACTGAGCACCCAGCACCCTGAGGACTGAGTACCCAGCACCCTGAGCACTGAGCACCCAGCACCCTGATTACTGAGCACTGATCACCCTGAGCACTGAGCACCCAGCACCCCGAGCACTGAGCACCCAGCACCCTGAGTACTGAGCACCCAGCACCCTGGGCACTGAGCACCCAGCACCCTGAGTACTGAGCACCGAGCACCCTGAGTACTGAGCACCCATCACCCTGAGTACTGAGCACCCAGCACCCTGAGCACTGAGCACCCAGCACCCTGAGCACTGAGCACCCAGCACCCTGAGTACTGAGCACCCAGCACCCTGAGTACTGAACACCCAGCACCCTGAGCACTGAGCACTGAGCACCCAGCACCCTGAGCACTGAGCACTGAGCACCCAGCACCCTGAGCACTGAGCACCCAGCACCCCGAGCACTGAGCACCCAGCACCCTGAGCACCCAGCACCCTGAGCACTGAGCACCATGAGCACTGAGCACTGAGCACCCAGCACGCTGAGTACTGAGCACTGAGCACACAGCACCCTGAGTACTGAGCACCCAGCACCCCGAGCACTGAGTACCCAGCGCCCCGAGCACTGAGCACGCAGCACCCCGAGCACTGAGCACCCAGCACCCTGAGTACTGAGCAACCAGCACCCTGAGCACTGAGCACCCAGCACCCTGAGCACTGAGCGCTGAGCACCCAGCACCCCGAGCACTGAGCACCCAGCACCCCGAGCACTGAGCACCCAGCACCCTGAGCACTGAGCACCCAGCACCCTGTGCACTGAGCACCCAGCACCCTGAGTACTGAGCACCCAGCACCCTGGGCACTGAGCACCCAGCACCCTGAGTACTGAGCACCGAGCACCCTGAGTACTGAGCACCCAGCACCCTGAGTACTGAGCACCCAGGACCCTGAGCACTGAGCACCCAGCACCCTGAGCACTGAGCACCCAGCACCCTGAGTACTGAGCACCCAGCACCCTGAGTACTGAACACCCAGCACCCTGAGCACTGAGCACTGAGCACCCAGCACCCTGAGCACTGAGCACCCAGCACCCTGAGCACGGAGCACCCCGAGGACTGAGCACCCAGCACCCTGAGCACTGAGCACCCAGCACCTTGAGTACTGAGCACCGTGCACCTCGAGCACTGAGCACCCTGAGTACTGAGCACCCAGCACCCCGATCACTGAGCACCCTGCACCCTGAGCACTGAGCACCCAGCACCCTGAGCACTGAGCACCCAGCACCCTGAGTACTGAGCAACCAGCACGCTGAGTACTGAGCACCCAGCACCCCGAGCAGTGAGCAACCAGCACCGTGAGCACGGAGCACCCCGAGGACTGAGCACCCAGCACCTTGAGTACTGAGCACCGAGCACCTCGAGCACTAAGCACCCAGCACCCTGAGTACTGAGCACCCAGCACCCTGAGCACTGAGCACCCAGCACCCTGAGCACTGAGCACCCAGCAACCTGAGTACTGAGCACTCAGCACCCTGAGTACTGAACACCCAGCACCCTGAGCACTGAGCACTGAGCACCTTGAGCACTGAGTACTGAGCACTGAGCACCCTGAACACTGAGCACCCAGCACCCCGAGTACTGAGCACCCAGCACCCCGAGCACTGAGCACCCAGCGCCCCGAGCACTGAGCACCCAGCACCCCGAGCACTGAGCACTGAGCACCCTGAGCACTGAGCACCCAGCACCCCGAGTACTGAGCACTGAGCACCTTGAGTACTGAGCACCAAGCACCCCGAGTACTGAGCACTGAGCACCCTGAATACTGAGCACCCAGCACCCTGAGCACTGAGCACCCAGCACCTTGACTACTGAGCACCAAGCACCCCGAGCACTGAGCACCCAGCACGCTGAGTACTGAGCACCCAGCACCCCGAGCACTGAGCACCCAGCACCCTGAGTACTGAGCACTGAGCACCCAGCACCCCGAGCACTGAGCACCCAGCACCCCGAGCACTGAGCACCCAGCACCCTGAGTACTGAGCACCCAGCACCCTGAGTAGTGAGCACCCAGCACCGTGAGAACTGAGCACTCAGCTCCCTGAGTACTGAGCACCGAGCACCCCGAGCACTGAGCACCCAGCACCCTGAGCACTGAGCACCCTGAGGACAGAGTACCCAGCACCCTGAGCACTGAGCACCCAGCACACTGAGTACTGAGCACTGATCACCCTGAGGACTGAGCACCCAGCACCCTGAGGACAGAGTACCCAGCACCCTGAGCACTGAGCACCCAGCACCCTGAGTACTGAGCACTGATCACCCTGAGCACTGAGCACACAGCACCCCGAGCACTGAGCACCCAGCACCCTGAGTACTGAGCAGCCAGCACCCTGAGCACTGAGCACCCAGCACCCTGAGTACTGAGCACCCAGCACCCTGAGTACTGAGCACCCAGCACCCTGGGCACTGAGCACCCAACACCCTGAGTACTGAGCACCGAGCACCCTGAGTACTGAGCACCCAGCACCCTGGGTACTGAGCACCCAGCACCCTGAGCACTGAGCACGCAGCACCCTGAGCACTGAGCACCCAGCACCCTGAGTACTGAGCACCCAGCACCCTGAGTACTGAACACCCAGCACCCTGAGCACTGAGCACTGAGCACCCAGCACCCCGAGTACTGAGCACCCAGCACCCTGAGTACTGAGCACCCAGCACCCCGAGCACTGAGCACCCGGCACCCTGAGTACTGAGCACCCTGAGTACTGAGCACTGAGCACCCAGCACCCTGAGGACTGAGTACCCAGCACCCTGAGCACTGAGCACCCAGCACCCTGAGTACTGAGCACTGAGCACCCAGCAACCCGAGCACTGAGCACCCAGCACCCTGTGTACTGAGCACTGAGCACCCTGAGTACTAAGCACGAAGCACCCTGAGTACTGAGCACCATGGACCCTGAGCACTGAGCACCCATCACCCCGATCACTGAGCACCCAGCACCCTGAGCACTGAGCACCCAGCACCCTGAGCACTGAGCACCAAGCACCCAGAGCACTGAGCACCCAGCACCCTGAGCACCGAGCACCCAGCACCCTGAGTACTGAGCAGCGAGCACCCTGAGTACTGAGCACCCAGCACCCTGAGTACTGAGCACCCAGCACCCTGAGTACTGAGCACCGAGCACCCCGAGTACTGAGCACCCAGCACACTGAGCACTCAGCACCCAGCACCCTGAGTACTGAGCTCCCAGCACCCCGAGCCCTGAGCACCCAGCAACCTGAGTACTGAGCACCCTGAGTTCTGAGCACCGATCACCCTGAGCACTGAGCACCCAGCACCCTGGGTATTGAGCACCCAGCACCCTGAGCACTGAGCACCCAGCACCCTGAGCACTGAGCACGCAGCACCCCGAGCACTGAGCACCCAGCACCCTGAGTACTGAGCACCCAGCACCCTGAGTACTGAGCACCCAGCACCCTGAGCACTGAGCACCCAGCACCCTGAGTACTGAGCACCCAGCACCCTGAGTACTGAGCAACCAGCACCCTGAGCACTGAGCACCCAGCACCCTGAGCACTAAGCACTGAGCACACAGCACCCCGAGCACTGAGCACCCAGCACTCCGAGCACTAAGCACCCAGCACCCTGAGCACTGAGCACCCAGCACCCTGTGCACTGAGCACCCAGCACCCTGAGTACTGAGCACCCAGCACCCTGAGTACTGAGCACCCAGCACCCTGAGTACTGAGCACCCAGCACGCTGAGTACTGAGCACCCAGCACCCCGAGCACTGAGCACCCAGCACCCTGAGTACTGAGCACTGAGCAACCAGCACCCCGAGCACGGAGCACCCAGGACCCCAAGCACTGAGTACTGAGCACCCAGCACCCTGAGTACTGAGCAATGAGCTCCCCGAGCACTGAGCACCCAGCACACTGAGAACTGAGCACCCAGCACCCTGAGCACTGAGCACCCAGCACCCTGAGTACTGAGCACCCAGCACGCTGAGTACTGAGCACCCAGCACCCCGAGCACTGAGCACCCAGCACCCTGAGTACTGAGCACTGAGCACCCAGCACCCCGAGCACTGAGCACCCAGCACCCTGTGCACTGAGCACCCAGCACCCTGAGTACTGAGCACCCAGCACCCTGAGTAGTGAGCACCCAGCACCGTGAGAACTGAGCACTCAGCTCCCTGAGTACTGAGCACCGAGCACCCCGAGCACTGAGCACCCAGCACCCTGAGCACTGAGCACCCTGAGGACAGAGTACCCAGCACCCTGAGCACTGAGCACCCAGCACACTGAGTACTGAGCACTGATCACCCTGAGCACTGAGCACCCAGCACCCTGAGGACAGAGTACCCAGCACCCTGAGCACTGAGCACCCAGCACCCTGAGTACTGAGCACTGATCACCCTGAGCACTGAGCACACAGCACCCCGAGCACTGAGCACCCAGCACCCTGAGTACTGAGCAGCCAGCACCCTGAGCACTGAGCACCCAGCACCCTGAGTACTGAGCACCCAGCACCCTGAGTACTGAGCACCCAGCACCCTGGGCACTGAGCACCCAACACCCTGAGTACTGAGCACCGAGCACCCTGAGTACTGAGCACCCAGCACCCTGGGTACTGAGCACCCAGCACCCTGAGCACTAAGCACCCAGCACCCTGAGCACTGAGCACCCAGCACCCTGAGTACTGAGCACCCAGCACCCTGAGTACTGAACACCCAGCACCCTGAGCACTGAGCACTGAGCACCCAGCACCCTGAGCACTGAGCACCCAGCACCCTGAGCACGGAGCACCCCGAGGACTGAGCACCCAGCACCCTGAGCACTGAGCACCCAGCACCTTGAGTACTGAGCACCGAGCACCTCGAGCACTGAGCACCATGAGTACTGAGCACCCAGCACCCCGATCACTGAGCACCCTGCACCCTGAGCACCCAGCACCCTGAGTACTGAGCACCCAGCACGCTGAGTACTGAGCACCCAGCACCCCGAGCACTGAGCAACCAGCACCGTGAGCACGGAGCACCCCGAGGACTGAGCACCCAGCACCTTGAGTACTGAGCACCGAGCACCTCGAGCACTAAGCAACCAGCACCCTGAGTACTGAGCACCCAGCACCATGAGCACTGAGCACCCAGCACCCTGAGCACTGAGCACCCAGAACCCCGAGCACTGAGCACCCAGCACCCTGAGTACTGAGCACCCAACACCCAGAGTACTGAGCACCCAGCACCCTGAGCACTGAGCACCGAGCAACCTGAGTACTGAGCACCCAGCACCCTGAGTACTGAACACCCAGCACCCTGAGCACTGAGCACTGAGCACCCTGAGCACTGAGCACTGAGCACCCAGCACCCTGAGTACTGAGCACCCAGCACCCCGAGCACTGAGTACCCAGCGCCCCGAGCACTGAGCACCCAGCACCCCGAGCACTGAGCACCCAGCACCCTGAGTACTGAGCAACCAGCACACTGAGCACTGAGCACCCAGCACCCTGAGCACTGAGCGCTGAGCACCCAGCACCCCGAGCACTGAGCACCCAGCACCCCGAGCACTGAGCACCCAGCACCCTGAGCACTGAGCACCCAGCACCCTGTGCACTGAGCACCCAGCACCCTGAGTATTGAGCACCCAGCACCCTGAGTACTGAGCACCCAGCACCCTGAGTACTGAGCACCCAGCACGCTGAGTACTGAGCACCCAGCACCCCGAGCACTGAGGACCCAGCACCCTGAGTACTGAGCACTGAGCAACCAGCACCCCGAGCACGGAGCACCCAGGACCCCAAGCACTGAGTACAGAGCACCCAGCACCCTGAGTACTGAGCACCGAGCTCCCCGAGCACTGAGCACCCAGCACACTGAGCACTGAGCACCCAGCACCCTGAGCACTGAGCACCCAGCACCCTGAGTACTGAGCACCCAGCACGCTGAGTACTGAGCACCCAGCACCCCGAGCACTGAGCACCCAGCACCCTGAGTACTGAGCACTGAGCACCCAGCACCCCGAGCACTGAGCACCCAGCACCCTGTGCACTGAGCATCCAGCACCCTGAGTACTGAGCACCCAGCACCCTGAGTACTGAGCAACCAGCACCGTGAGAACTGAGCACTCAGCAACCTGAGTACTGAGCACCGAGCACCCCGAGCACTGAGCACCCAGCACCCTGAGCACTGAGCACCCTGAGGACTGAGCACCCAGCACCCTGAGCACTGAGCACCGATCACCCTGAGCACTGAGCACCCAGCACCCCGAGCACTGAGCACCCAGCACCCTGAGTACTGAGCACCCAGCACCCCGAGTACTGAGCACCCAGCACCCTGAGTACTGAGCACCCAGCACCCCGAGCACTGAGCACCCGGCACCCTGAGTACTGAGCACCATGAGTACTGAGCACTGAGCACCCAGCACCCTGAGGACAGAGTACCCAGCACCCTGAGCACTGAGCACCCAGCACCCTGAGTACTGAGCACTGATCACCCTGAGCACTGAGCACCCAACACCCCGAGCACTGAGCACCCAGCACCCTGAGTACTGAGCATCCAGCACCCTGAGCACTGAGCACCCAGCACCCTGAGTACTGAGCACCCAGCACCCTGAGTACTGAGCACCCAGCACCCTGGGCCCTGAGCACCCAGCACCCTGAGTACTGAGCACCGAGCACCCTGAGTACTGAGCACCCAGCACCCTGAGTACTGAGCACCCAGCACCCTGAGCACTGAGCACCCAGCACCCTGAGCACTGAGCACCCAGCACCCTGAGTACTGAGCACCCAGCACCCTGAGTACTGAACACCCAGCACCCTGAGCACTGATTACTGAGCACCCAGCACCCTGAGCACTGAGCACCCAGCACCCTGAGCACGGAGCACCCCGAGGACTGAGCACCCAGCACCCTGAGCACTGAGCACCCAGCACCTTGAGTACTGAGCACCCTGAGTACTGAGCACCCAGCACCCCGATCACTGAGCACCCTGCACCCTGAGCACTGAGCACCCAGCACCCTGAGCACTGAGCACCCAGCACCCTGAGTACTGAGCACCCAGCACGCTGAGTACTGAGCACCCAGCACCCCGAGCAGTGAGCAACCAGCACCGTGAGCACGGAGCACCCCGAGGACTGAGCACCCAGCACCTTGAGTACTGAGCACCGAGCACCTCGAGCACTAAGCACCCAGCACCCTGAGTACTGAGCACCCAGCACCCTGAGCACTGAGCACCCAGCACCCTGAGCACTGAGCACCCAGCAACCTGAGTACTGAGCACTTAGCACCCTGAGTACTGAACAGCCAGCACCCTGAGCACTGAGCACTGAGCACCCTGAGCACTGAGTACTGAGCACTGAGCACCCTGAGCACTGAGCACCCAGCACCCCGAGTACTGAGCCCCCAGCACCCCGAGCACTGAGCACCCAGCGCCCCGAGCACTGAGCACCCAGCACCCCGAGCACTGAGCACTGAGCACCCTGAGCACTGAGCACCCAGCACCCCGAGTACTGAGCACTGAGCACCTTGAGTACTGAGCACCAAGCACCCCAAGTACTGAGCACTGAGCACCCTGAATACTGAGCACCCAGCACCCTGAGCACTGAGCACCCAGCACCATGAGTACTCAGCACTGAGAACCCAACACCCCGAGGACTGAGCACCCAGCACCCTGAGTACTGAGCACCGAGCACCCTGAGTACTGAGCACCCAGCACCCTGATCACTGAGCAGGGAGCACCCCGAGGTACTGAGCACCCAGCACCCTGAGCACTGAGCACCCAGCACCCTGAGGACTGAGTACCCAGCACCCTGAGCACTGAGCACCCAGCACCCTGATTACTGAGCACTGATCACCCTGAGCACTGAGCACCCAGCACCCCGAGCACTGAGCACCCAGCACCCTGAGTACTGAGCACCCAGCACCCTGGGCACTGAGCACCCAGCACCCTGAGTACTGAGCACCGAGCACCCTGAGTACTGAGCACCCATCACCCTGAGTACTGAGCACCCAGCACCCTGAGCACTGAGCACCCAGCACCCTGAGCACTGAGCACCCAGCACCCTGAGTACTGAGCACCCAGCACCCTGAGTACTGAACACCCAGCACCCTGAGCACTGAGCACTGAGCACCCAGCACCCTGAGCACTGAGTACTGAGCACCCAGCACCCTGAGCACTGAGCACCCAGCACCCCGAGCACTGAGCACCCAGCACCCTGAGCACCCAGCACCCTGAGCACTGAGCACCATGAGCACTGAGCACTGAGCACCCAGCACGCTGAGTACTGAGCACTGAGCACACAGCACCCTGAGTACTGAGCACCCAGCACCCCGAGCACTGAGTACCCAGCGCCCCGAGCACTGAGCACGCAGCACCCCGAGCACTGAGCACCCAGCACCCTGAGTACTGAGCAACCAGCACCCTGAGCACTGAGCACCCAGCACCCTGAGCACTGAGCGCTGAGCACCCAGCACCCCGAGCACTGAGCACCCAGCACCCCGAGCACTGAGCACCCAGCACCCTGAGCACTGAGCACCCAGCACCCTGTGCACTGAGCACCCAGCACCCTGAGTACTGAGCACCCAGCACCCTGAGTACTGAGCACCCAGCACCCTGAGTACTGAGCACCCAGCACGCTGAGTACTGAGCACCCAGCACCCCGAGCACTGAGGACCCAGCACCCTGAGTACTGAGCACTGAGCAACCAGCACCCCGAGCACGGAGCACCCAGTACCCCAAGCACTGAGTACAGAGCACCCAGCACCCTGAGTACTGAGCACCGAGCTCCCCGAGCACTGAGCACCCAGCACACTGAGCACTGAGCACCCAGCACCCTGAGCACTGAGCACCCAGCACCCTGAGTACTGAGCACCCAGCACGCTGAGTACTGAGCACCCAGCACCCCGAGCACTGAGCACCCAGCACCCTGAGTACTGAGCACTGAGCACCCAGCACCCCGAGAACTGAGCACCCAGCACCCTGTGCACTGAGCATCCAGCACCCTGAGTACTGAGCACCCAGCACCCTGAGTACTGAGCACCCAGCACCGTGAGAACTGAGCACTCAGCACCCTGATTACTGAGCACCGAGCACCCCGAGCACTGAGCACCCAGCACCCTGAGTACTGAGCACCCAGCACCCTGAGTACTGAGCACCCAGCACCCTGAGCACTGAGCACCCAGCACCCTGAGCACTGAGCACCCAGCACCCTGAGTACTGAGCACCCAGCACCCTGAGTACTGAACACCCAGCACCCTGAGCACTGAGCACCCAGCACCCTGAGCACTGAGTACCCAGCACCCTGAGCACGGAGCACCCCGAGGACTGAGCACCCAGCACCCTGAGCACTGAGCACCCAGCACCTTGAGTACTGAGCACCGTGCACCTCGAGCACTGAGCACCCTGAGTACTGAGCACCCAGCACCCCGATCACTGAGCACCCTGCACCCTGAGCACTGAGCACCCAGCAACCTGAGCACTGAGCACCCAGCACCCTGAGTACTGAGCACCCAGCACGCTGAGTACTGAGCACCCAGCACCCTGAGCAGTGAGCAACCAGCACCGTGAGCACGGAGCACCCCGAGGACTGAGCACCCAGCACCTTGAGTACTGAGCACCGAGCACCTCGAGCACTAAGCACCCAGCACCCTGAGAACTGAGCACCCAGCACCCTGAGCACTGAGCACCCAGCACCCTGAGCACTGAGCACCCAGCAACCTGAGTACTGAGCACTCAGCACCCTGAGTACTGAACACCCAGCACCCTGAGCACTGAGCACTGAGCACCCTGAGCACTGAGTACTGAGCACTGAGCAGGCTGAGCACTGAGCACCCAGCACCCCGAGTACTGAGCACCCAGCACCCCGAGCACTGAGCACCCAGCGCCCCGAGCACTGAGCACCCAGCACCCCGAGCACTGAGCACTGAGCACCCTGAGCACTGAGCACCCAGCACCCCGAGTACTGAGCACTGAGCACCTTGAGTACTGAGCACCAAGCACCCGGAGTACTGAGCACTGAGCACCCTGAATACTGAGCACCCAGCACCCTGAGCACTGAGCACCCAGCACCCTGAGTACTCAGCACTGAGAACCCAGCACCCCGAGGACTGTGCACCCAGCACCCTGAGTACTGAGCACCGAGCACCCCGAGTACTGAGCACCCAGCACCCTGATCACTGAGCACGGAGCACCCCGAGGTACTGAGCACCCAGCACCCTGAGCACTGAGCACCCAGCACCCTGAGGACTGAATACCCAGCACCCTGAGCACTGAGCACCCAGCACCCTGAGTACTGAGCACTGATCACCCTGAGCACTGAGCACGCAGCACCCCGAGCACTGAGCACCCAGCACCCTGAGTACTGAGCACCCAGCACCCTGGGCACTGAGCACCCAGCACCCTGAGTACTGAGCACCGAGCACCCTGAGTACTGAGCACCCATCACCCTGAGTACTGAGCACCCAGCACCCTGAGCACTGAGCACCCAGCACCCTGAGCACTGAGCACCCAGCACCCTGAGTACTGAGCACCCAGCACCCTGAGTACTGAACACCCAGCACCCTGAGCACTGAGCACTGAGCACCCAGCACCCTGAGCACTGAGCACTGAGCACCCAGCACCCTGAGCACTGAGCACCCAGCACCCCGAGCACTGAGCACCCAGCACCCTGAGCACCCAGCACCCTGAGCACTGAGCACCATGAGCACTGAGCACTGAGCACCCAGCACGCTGAGTACTGAGCACTGAGCACACAGCACCCTGAGTACTGAGCACCCAGCACCCCGAGCACTGAGTACACAGCGCCCCGAGCACTGAGCACCCAGCACCCCTAGCACTGAGCACCCAGCACCCTGAGTACTGAGCAACCAGCACCCTGAGCACTGAGCACCCAGCACCCTGAGCACTGAGCGCTGAGCACCCAGCACCCCGAGCACTGAGCACCCAGCACCCCGAGCACTGAGCACCCAGCACCCTGAGCACTGAGCACCCAGCACCCTGTGCACTGAGCACCCAGCACCCTGAGTACTGAGCACCCAGCACCCTGAGTACTGAGCACCCAGCACCCTGAGTACTGAGCACCCAGCACGCTGAGTACTGAGCACCCAGCACCCCAAGCACTGAGGACCCAGCACCCTGAGTACTGAGCACTGAGCAACCAGCACCCCGAGCACGGAGCACCCAGTACCCCAAGCACTGAGTACAGAGCACCCAGCACCCTGAGTACTGAGCACCGAGCTCCCCGAGCACTGAGCACCCAGCACACTGAGCACTGAGCACCCAGCACCCTGAGCACTGAGCACCCAGCACCCTGAGTACTGAGCACCCAGCACGCTGAGTACTGAGCACCCAGCACCCCGAGCACTGAGCACCCAGCACCCTGAGTACTGAGCACTGAGCACCCAGCACCCCGAGAACTGAGCACCCAGCACCCTGTGCACTGAGCATCCAGCACCCTGAGTACTGAGCACCCAGCACCCTGAGTACTGAGCACCCAGCACCGTGAGAACTGAGCACTCAGCACCCTGAGTACTGAGCACCGAGCACCCTGAGCACTGAGCACCCTGAGGACTGAGCACCCAGCACCCTGAGCACTGAGCACCGATCACCCTGAGCACTGAGCACCCAGCACCCCGAGCACTGAGCACCCAGCACCCTGAGTACTGAGCACCCAGCACCCCGAGTACTGAGCACCCAGCACCCTGAGTACTGAGCACCCAGCACCCCGAGCACTGAGCACCCGGCACCCTGAGTACTGAGCACCATGAGTACTGAGCACTGAGCACCCAGCACCCTGAGGACAGAGTACCCAGCACCCTGAGCACTGAGCACCCAGCACCCTGAGTACTGAGCACTGATCACCCTGAGCACTGAGCACCCAGCACCCCGAGCACTGAGCACCCAGCACCCTGAGTACTGAGCATCCAGCACCCTGAGCACTGAGCACCCAGCACCCTGAGTACTGAGCACCCAGCACCCTGAGTACTGAGCACCCAGCACCCTGGGCACTGAGCACCCAGCACCCTGAGTACTGAGCACCGAGCACCCTGAGTACTGAGCACCCAGCACCCTAAGTACTGAGCACCCAGCACCCTGAGCACTGAGCACCCAGCACCCTGAGCACTGAGCACCCAGCACCCTGAGTACTGAGCACCCAGCACCCTGAGTACTGAACACCCAGCACCCTGAGCACTGAGCACTGAGCACCCAGCACCCTGAGCACTGAGCACCCAGCACCCTGAGCACGGAGCACCCCGAGGACTGAGCACCCAGCACCCTGGGCACTGAACACCCAGCACCCTGAGTACTGAGCACCAAGCACCCTGAGTACTGAGCACCCAGCACCCTGGGCACTGAGCACCCAGCACCCTGAGTACTGAGCACCGAGCACCCTGAGTACTGAGCACCCAGCACCCTGAGTACTGAGCACCCAGCACCCTGAGCACTGAGCACCCAGCACCCTGAGCACTGAGCACCCAGCACCCTGAGTACTGAGCACCCAGCACCCTGAGTACTGAACACCCAGCACCCTGAGCACTGAGCACTGAGCACCCAGCACCCTGAGCACTGAGCACCCAGCACCCTGAGCACGGAGCACCCCGAGGACTGAGCACCCAGCACCCTGGGCACTGAACACCCAGCACCCCGAGTACTGAGCACTGAGCACCTTGAGTACTGAGCACCAAGCACCCCGAGTACTGAGCACTGAGCACCCTGAATACTGAGCACCCAGCACCCTGAGCACTGAGCACCCAGCACCTTGAGTACTGAGCACCGAGCACCCCGAGCACTGAGCACCCAGCACCCTGAGTATTGAGCACCCAGCACCCTGAGCACTGAGCACCCAGCACCCTGAGCACTGAGCACACAGCACCCCGAGCACTGAGCACCCAGCACCCTGAGTACTGAGCACCCAGCACCCTGAGTACTGAGCACCCAGCACCTTGAGTACTGAGCACCCAGCACCCTGAGCACTGAGCACCCAGCACCCTGAGTACTGAGCACCCAGCACCCTGAGTACTGAGCAACCAGCACCCTGAGCACTGAGCACTCAGCACCCTGAGCACTGAGCACTGAGCACCCAGTACCCCGAGCACTGAGCACCCAGCACCCCGAGCACTGAGCACCCAGCACCCTGAGCACTGAGCACCCAGCACCCTGAGCACTGAGGACCCAGCACCCTGAGTACTGAGCACCCAGCACCCTGAGTACTGAGCACCCAGCACCGTGAGAACTGAGCACTCAGCACCCTGAGTACTGAGCACCCAGCACCCTGGGCACTGAACACCCAGCACCCTGAGTACTGAGCACCAAGCACCCTGAGTACTGAGCACCCATCACCCTGAGTACTGAGCACCCAGCACCCTGAGCACTGAGCACCCAGCACCCTGAGCACTGAGCACCCAGCACCCTGAGTACTGAGCACCCAGCACCCTGAGTACTGAACACCCAGCACCCTGAGCACTGAGCACTGAGCACCCAGCACCCTGAGCACTGAGCACTGAGCACCCAGCACCCTGAGCACTGAGCACCCAGCACCCCGAGCACTGAGCACCCAGCACCCTGAGCACCCAGCACCCTGAGCACTGAGCACCATGAGCACTGAGCACTGAGCACCCAGCACGCTGAGTACTGAGCACTGAGCACACAGCACCCTGAGTACTGAGCACCCAGCACCCCGAGCACTGAGTACCCAGCGCCCCGAGCACTGAGCACCCAGCACCCCGAGCACTGAGCACCCAGCACCCTGAGTACTGAGCAACCAGCACCCTGAGCACTGAGCACCCAGCACCCTGAGCACTGAGCGCTGAGCACCCAGCACCCCGAGCACTGAGCACCCAGCACCCCGAGCACTGAGCACCCAGCACCCTGAGCACTGAGCACCCAGCACCCTGTGCACTGAGCACCCAGCACCCTGAGTACTGAGCACCCAGCACCCTGAGTACTGAGCACCCAGCACCCTGAGTACTGAGCACCCAGCACGCTGAGTACTGAGCACCCAGCACCCCGAGCACTGAGGACCCAGCACCCTGAGTACTGAGCACTGAGCAACCAGCACCCCGAGCACGGAGCACCCAGGACCCCAAGCACTGAGTACAGAGCACCCAGCACCCTGAGTACTGAGCACCGAGCTCCCCGAGCACTGAGCACCCAGCACACTGAGCACTGAGCACCCAGCACCCTGAGCACTGAGCACCCAGCACCCTGAGTACTGAGCACCCAGCACGCTGAGTACTGAGCACCCAGCACCAAGAGCACTGAGCACCCAGCACCCTGAGCACTGAGCACTGAGCACCCAGCACCCCGAGCACTGAGCACCCAGCACACTGTGCACTGAGCATCCAGCACCCTGAGTACTGAGCACCCAGCACCCTGAGTACTGAGCACCCAGCACCGTGAGAACTGAGCACTCAGCACCCTGAGTACTGAGCACCGAGCACCCCGAGCACTGAGCACCCAGCACCCTGAGCACTGAGCACCCTGAGGACTGAGCACCCAGCACCCTGAGCACTGAGCACCGATCACCCTGAGCACTGAGCACCCAGCACCCCGAGCACTGAGCACCCAGCACCCTGAGTACTGAGCACCCAGCACCCCGAGTACTGAGCACCCAGCACCCTGAGTACTGAGCACCCAGCACCCCGAGCACTGAGCACCCGGCACCCTGAGTACTGAGCACCATGAGTACTGAGCACTGAGCACCCAGCACCCTGAGGACAGAGTACCCAGCACCCTGAGTACTGAGCACCCAGCACCCCGAGCACTGAGCACCCGGCACCCTGAGTACTGAGCACCATGAGTACTGAGCACTGAGCACCCAGCACCCTGAGGACAGAGTACCCAGCACCCTGAGCACTGAGCACCCAGCACCCTGAGTACTGAGCACTGATCACCCTGAGCACTGAGCACCCAGCACCCCGAGCACTGAGCACCCAGCACCCTGAGTACTGAGCATCCAGCACCCTGAGCACTGAGCACCCAGCACCCTGAGTACTGAGCACCCAGCACGCTGAGTACTGAGCACCCAGCAACCTGGGCACTGAGCACCCAGCACCCTGAGTACTGAGCACCGAGCACCCTGAGTACTGAGCACCCAGCACCCTGAGTACTGAGCACCCAGCACCCTGAGCACTGAGCACCCAGCACCCTGAGCACTGAGCACCCAGCACCCTGAGTACTGAGCACCCAGCACCCTGAGTACTGAACACCCAGCACCCTGAGCACTGAGCACTGAGCACCCAGCACCCTGAGCACTGAGCACCCAGCACCCTGAGCACGGAGCACCCCGAGCACTGAGCACCCAGCACCCTGAGCACTGAGCACCCAGCACCTTGAGTACTGAGCACCGTGCACCTCGAGCACTGAGCACCCTGAGTACTGAGCACCCAGCACCCCGATCACTGAGCACCCTGCACCCTGAGCACTGAGCACCCAGCACCCTGAGCACTGAGCACCCAGCACCCTGAGTACTGAGCACCCAGCACGCTGAGTACTGAGCACCCAGCACCCCGAGCACTGAGCAACCAGCACCGTGAGCACGGAGCACCCCGAGGACTGAGCACCCAGCACCTTGAGTCCTGAGCACCGAGCACCTCGAGCACTAAGCACCCAGCACCCTGAGTACTGAGCACCCAGCACCCTGAGCACTGAGCACCCAGCACCCTGAGCACTGAGCACCCAGCAACCTGAGTACTGAGCACCCAGCACCCTGAGTACTGAACACCCAGCACCCTGAGCACTGAGCACTGAGCACCCTGAGCACTGAGTACTGAGCACTGAGCACCCTGAGCACTGAGCACCCAGCACCCCGAGTACTGAGCACCCAATACCCCGAGCACTGAGCACCCAGCGCCCCGAGCACTGAGCACCCAGCACCCCGAGCACTGAGCACTGAGCACCCTGAGCACTGAGCACCCAGCACCCCGAGTACTGAGCACTGAGCACCTTGAGTACTGAGCGCCAAGCACCCCGAGTACTGAGCACTGAGCACCCTGAATACTGAGCACCCAGCACCCTGAGCACTGAGCACCCAGCACCCTGAGTACTCAGCACTGAGAACCCAGCACCCCGAGGACTGAGCACCCAGCACCCTGAGTACTGAGCACCGAGCACCCTGAGTACTGAGCACCCAGCACCCTGATCACTGAGCACGGAGCACCCCGAGGTACTGAGCACCCAGCACCCTGAGCACTGAGCACCCAGCACATTGAGTACTGAGCACCGAGCACCCCGAGCACTGAGCACCCAGCACCCTGAGTATTGAGCACCCAGCACCCTGATTACTGAGCACGCAGCACCCCGAGCACTGAGCACCCAGCACCCTGAGTACTGAGCACCCAGCACGCTGAGTACTGAGCACCCAGCACCCCGAGCACTGAGCACCCAGCACCCTCAGTACTGAGCACTGAGCAACCAGCACCCCGAGCACGGAGCACCCAGGACCCCAAGCACTGAGTACAGAGCACCCAGCACCCTGAGTACTGAGCACCGAGCTCCCCGAGCACTGAGCACCCAGCACACTGAGCACTGAGCACCCAGCACCCTGAGCACTGAGCTCCCAGCACCCTGAGTACTGAGCACCCAGCACGCTGAGCACTGAGCACCCAGCACCTTGAGCACTGAGCTCCCAGAACCCTGAGTACTGAGCACCCAGCACGCTGAGTACTGAGCACCCAGCACCCCGAGCACTGAGCACCCAGCACCCTGAGTACTGAGCACTGAGCACCCAGCACCCCGAGCACTGAGCACCCAGCACCCTGTGCACTGAGCATCCAGCACCCTGAGTACTGAGCACCCAGCACCCTGTGCACTGAGCATCCAGCACCGTGAGAACTGAGCACTCAGCACCCTGAGTACTGAGCACCGAGCACCCCGAGCACTGAGCACCCAGCACCCTGAGCACTGAGCACCCTGAGGACTGAGCACCCAGCACACTGAGCACTGAGCACCGATCACCCTGAGCACTGAGCACCCAGCACCCCGAGCACTGAGCACCCAGCACCCTGAGTACTGAGCACCCAGCACCCCGAGTACTGAGCACCCAGCACCCTGAGTACTGAGCACCCAGCACCCCGAGCACTGAGCACCCGGCACCCTGAGTACTGAGCACCATGAGTACTGAGCACTGAGCACCCAGCACCCTGAGGACAGAGTACCCAGCACCCTGAGCACTGAGCACCCAGCACCCTGAGTACTGAGCACTGATCACCCTGAGCACTGAGCACCCAGCACCCCGAGCACTGAGCACCCAGCACCCTGAGTACTGAGCATCCAGCACCCTGAGCACTGAGCACCCAGCACCCTGAGTACTGAGCACCCAGCACCCTGAGTACTGAGCACCCAGCACCCTGGGCACTGAGCACCCAGCACCCTGAGTACTGAGCACCGAGCACCCTGAGTACTGAGCACCCAGCACCCTGAGTACTGAGCACCCAGCACCCTGAGCACTGAGCACCCAGCACCCTGAGCACTGAGCACCCAGCACCCTGAGTACTGAGCACCCAGCACCCTGAGTACTGAACACCCAGCACCCTGAGCACTGAGCACTGAGCACCCAGCACCCTGAGCACTGAGCACCCCGAGGACTGAGCACCCAGCACCCTGAGCACTGAGCACCCAGCACCTTGAGTACTGAGCGCCGTGCACCTCGAGCACTGAGCACCCTGAGTACTGAGCACCCAGCACCCCGAACACTGAGCACCCTGCACCCTGAGCACTGAGCACCCAGCACCCTGAGCACTGAGCACCCAGCACCCTGAGTACTGAGCACCCAGCACGCTGAGTACTGAGCACCCAGCACCCCGAGCACTGAGCAACCAGCACCGTGAGCACGGAGCACCCCGAGGACTGAGCACCCAGCACCTTGAGTACTGAGCACCGAGCACCTCGAGCACTAAGCACCCAGCACCCTGAGTACTGAGCACCCAGCACCCTGAGCACTGAGCACCCAGCACCCTGAGCACTGAGCACCCAGCAACCTGAGTACTGAGCACCCAGCACCCTGAGTACTGAACAACCAGCACCCTGAGCACTGAGCACTGAGCACCCTGAGCACTGAGTACTGAGCACCCAGCACCCCGAGCACTGAGCACCCAGCGCCCCGAGCACTGAGCACCCAGCACCCCGAGCACTGAGCACTGAGCACCCTGAGCACTGAGCACCCAGCACCCCGAGTACTGAGCACTGAGCACCTTGAGTACTGAGCACCAAGCACCCCGAGTACTGAGCACTGAGCACCCTGAATACTGAGCACCCAGCACCCTGAGCACTGAGCACCCAGCACCCTGAGTACTCAGCACTGAGAACCCAGCACCCCGAGGACTGAGCACCCAGCACCCTGAGTACTGAGCACCGAGCACCCTGAGTACTGAGCACCCAGCACCCTGATCACTGAGCACGGAGCACCCCGAGGTACTGAGCACCCAGCACCCTGAGCACTGAGCACCCAGCACCCTGAGTACTGAGCACCCAGCACTCTGAGTACTGAGCACCCAGCACCGTGAGAACTGAGCACCCAGCACCCTGAGTACTGAGCACCCAGCACCGTGAGAACTGAGCACCCAGCACCCTGAGTACTGAGCACCGAGCACCCCGAGCACTGAGCACCCAGCACCCTGAGCACTGAGCACCCTGAGCACTGAGCACCCAGCACCCCGAGCACTGAGCACCCAGCACCCTGAGTACTGAGCACCCAGCACCCCGAGTACTGAGCACCCAGCACTCTGAGTACTGAGCACCCAGCACACCGAGCACTGAGCACCCGGAACCCTGAGTACTGAGCACCCTGAGTACTGAGCACTGAGCACCCAGCACCCTGAGGACTGAGTACCCAGCACCCTGAGCACTGAGCACCCAGCACCCTGAGTACTGAGCACTGATCACCCTGAGCACTGAGCACCCAGCACCCCGAGCACTGAGCACCCAGCACCCTGAGAACTGTGCAGCCAGCACCCTGAGCACTGAGCACCCAGCACCCTGAGTACTGAGCACCCAGCACCCTGAGTACTGAGCACCCAGCACCCTTGGCACTGAGCACCCAGCACCCTGAGTACTGAGCACCGAGCACCCTGAGTACTGAGCACCCAGCACCCTGAGTACTGAGCACCCAGCACCCTCAGCACTGAGCACCCAGCACCCTGAGCACTGAGCACCCAGCACCCTGAGTACTGAGCACCCAGCACCCTGAGTACTGAACACCCAGCACCCTGAGCACTGAGCACTGAGCACCCAGCACCCTGAGCACTGAGCACTGAGCACCCAGCACCCTGAGCACTGAGCAACCAGCACCCCGAGCACTGAGCACCCAGCACCCTGAGCACCCAGCACCCTGAGAACTGAGCACCCTGAGCACTGAGCACCGATCACCCTAAGCACTGAGCACCCAGCACCCCGAGCACTGAGCACCCAGCACCCTGAGTACTGAGCACCCAGCAGCCCGAGCACTGAGCACCCGGCACCCTGAGTACTGAGCACCCTGAGTACTGAGCACTGAGCACCCAGCACCCTGAGGACTGATTACCAAGCACCCTGAGCACTGAGCACCCAGCACCCTGAGTACTGAGCACTGATCACCCTGAGCACTGAGCACCCAGCACCCCGAGCACTGAGCACCCAGCACCCTGAGTACTGAGCAGCCAGCACCCTGAGCACTGAGCACCCAGCACGCTGAGTACTGAGCACCCAGCACCCTGGGCACTGAGCACCCAGCACCCTGAGTACTGAGCACCGAGCACCCTGAGTACTGAGCACCCAGCACCCTGAGTACTGAGCACCCAGCACCCTGAGCACTGAGCACCCATCACCCTGAGCACTGAGCACACAGCACCCTGAGTACTGAGCACCCAGCACCCTGAGTACTGAACACCCAGCACCCTGAGCACTGAGCACTGAGCACCCAGCACCCTGAGCACTGAGCACCCAGCACCCTGAGCATGGAGCACCCCGAGGACTGAGCACCCAGCACCCTGAGCACTGAGCACCCAGCACCTTGAGTACTGAGCACCGAGCACCTCGAGCACTGAGCACCCTGAGTACTGAGCACCCAGCACCCCTATCACTGAGCACCCTGCACCCTGAGCACTGAGCACCCAGCACCCTGAGCACTGAGAACCCAGCACCCTGAGTACTGAGCACCCAGCACGCTGAGTACTGAGCACCCAGCACCTCGAGCACTGAGCAACCAGCACCCTGAGCACGGAGCACCCCGAGGACTGAGCACCCAGCACCTTGAGTACTGAGCACCGAGCACCTCGAGCACTAAGCACCCAGCACCCTGAGTACTGAGCACACAGCACCCTGAGCACTGAGCACCCAGCACCCTGAGCACTGAGCACCCAGCACCCCGAGCACTGAGCACCCAGCACCCTGAGTACTGAGCACCCAACACCCAGAGTACTGAGCACCCAGCACCCTGAGCACTGAGCACCCGGCAACCTGTGTACTGAGCACCCAGCACCCTGAGTACTGAACACCCAGCACCCTGAGCACTGAGCACTGAGCACCCTGAGCACTGAGTACTGAGCAATGAGCACACTGAGCACTGAGCACCCAGCACCCCGAGTACTGAGCACCCAGCACCCCGAGCACTGAGCACCCAGCGCCCCGAGCACTGAGCACCCAGCACCCCGAGCACTGAACACTGAGCACCCTGAGCACTGAGCACCCAGCACCCCGAGTACTGAGCACTGAGCACCCTGAGTACTGAGCACCAAGCACCCCGAGTACTGAGCACTGAGCACCCTGAATACTGAGCACCCAGCACCCTGAGCACTGAGCACCCAGCACCCTGAGTACTGAGCACTGAGAACCCAGCACCCCGAGCACTTAGCACCCAGCACCCTGAGTACTGAGCACCAAGCACCCTGATCACTGAGCACGGAGCACCCCGCGGACTGAGCACCCAGCACCCTGAGCACTGAGCACACAGCACCTTGAGTACAGAGCACCGAGCACCCCGAGCACTGAACACCCAGCACCCTGAGTATTGAGCACCCAGCACCCTGAGCACTGAGCACCTAGCACCCTGAGCACTGAGCACCCAGCACCCTGAGCACTGAGCACACAGCACCTTGAGTACAGAGCACCGAGCACCCCGAGCACTGAGCACCCAGGACCCTGAGTAATGAGCACCCAGCACCCTGAGTACTGAGCACCCAGCACCCTGAGTACTGAGCACCCAGCACACTGAGCACTGAGCACCCAGCACCCTGAGTACTGAGCACCCAGCACCCTGAGTACTGAGCAACCAGCACCCTGAGCACTGAGCACCCAGCACCCTGAGCACTGAGCACTGAGCACCCAGCACCCCGAGCACTGAGCACCCAGCACCCCGAGCACTGAGCACCCAGCACCCTGAGCACTGAGCACCCAGCACCCTGAGCACTGATCACCCAGCACCCTGAGTACTGAGCACCCAGCACCCTGAGTACTGAGCACCCAGCACCGTGAGAACTGAGCACTCAGCACCCTGAGTACTGAGCACCGAGCACCCCGAGCACTGAGCACCCAGCACCCTGAGCACTGAGCACCCTGAGGACTGAGCACCCAGCACCCTGAGCACTGAGCACCGATCACCCTGAGCACTGAGCACCCAGCACCCCGAGCACTGAGCACCCCGCACCCTGAGCACTGAGCACCCAGCACCCTGAGCACGGAGCACCCCGACCACTGAGCACCCAGCACCCTGAGTACTGAGCCCCCAGCACCCTGAGTACTGAGCACCCAGCACCAAGAGCACGGAGCACCCAGCACCCCGAGAATGAGCACCCAGCACCCTGAGTACTGAGAACCGAGCACCCTGAGTACTGAGCACCCAGCACCCTGAGTACTGAGCCCCCAGCACCCTGAGTACTGAGCACCCAGCACCCCGATCACTGAGCACCCAGCACCCCGAGAATGAGCACACAGCACCCTGAGTACTGAGCACCCAGCACCCTGAGTACTGAGCACTAAGCACCCAGAGCACTGAGCAACCAGCACCCCGAGCACGGAGCACCCAGGACCCCGAGCACTGAGTACTGAGCACCCAGCACCCTGAGTACTGAGCACCTAGCTCCCCGAGCACTGAGCACACACCACCCTGAGTACTGAGCACCCAGCAACCTGAGCACTGAGCACAAAGCACGCTGTGTACTGAGCACACTGAGTACTGAGCATCGAGGACCCTGAGCACTGAGCACCCAGCACCCCGAGCACTGAGCACCCAGCACCCCGAGAATGGGCACCCAGCACCCTGAGTACTGAGAACCGAGCACCCTGAGTACTGAGCACCCAGCACCCTGAGTACTGAGCACCCAGCACCAAGAGTACTGAGCAGCAAGCACCCCGAGCACTGAGCAACCAGCACCCTGAGTAATGAGCACCCAGCACCCCGAGTACTGAGCACCCAGCACCGTGAGTACTGAGCACCCACCACCCTGAGTACTGAGCACCCAGCACCCTGAGCACTGAGCACAAAACATGCTGAGTACTGAGCACCCTGACTACTGAGCACCGAGGACCCTGAGCACTGAGCACCCAGCACCCCGAGCACTGAGCACCCAGCACCCCGAGAATGGGCACCCAGCACCCTGAGTACTGAGAACCGAGCACCCTGAGTACTGAGCACCCAGCACGCTGAGCACTGAGCACCCAGCACCCCGAGTACTGAGCACCCAGCACCCCGAGAACTGAGCACCCAGCACCCCGAGAATGAGCACTCAGCTACCTGAGTACTGAGCACCCAGCACCCTGAGTACTGAGCACCCAGCACCCCGAGCACTGAGCACCCTGAATACTGAGCACCCAGCACCCTGAGTACTGTGCACTAAGCACCCAGAGCGCTGAGCACCCAGGATTCCGAGCACTGAGTACTGAGCACCCAGCACCCTGAGTACTGAGCACCGAGCTCCCCGAGCACTGAGCACCCTGAGTACAGAGCACACATCACCCTGAGTACTGAGCTCCCAGCATCCTGTGCACTGAGCACCCAGCACCCTGATTACTGAGCACCCAGCACCCCGAGCACTGAGCACCCAGCACCCTGAGTACTGAGCACCCAGCACCATGAGTACTGAGCAACCCGAGCACTGAGCACCCAGCACCCTGAGTACTGAGCACCCAGCACCAAAAGTACTGAGCACCGAACATCCTGAGCACAGAGCACCGAGCACCCCGAGCACTGAGCACCCAGCACACTGAGTACTGAGCACCCAGCACCAAGAGTACTGAGCAGCAAGCACCCCGAGCACTGAGCACCCAGAACCCTGAGTAATGAGCACCCAGCACCCCGAGTACTGAGCACCCAGCACCCTGTGTATTGAGCACTGAGCACCCTGAGTACTAAGCACAAAGCAACCTGAGTACTGAGCACCCAGGACCCTGAGCACTGAGCACCGAGCACCCCGAGCACTGAGCACCCAGCACCCTGAGCACTCAGCACCCAGCACCCCGAGCACTGAGCACCCAGCACCCTGAGCACTGAGCACCCAGCACCCTGAGCACGGAGCACCCCGAGGACTGAGCACCTAGCACCCTGAGTACTGAGCCCCCAGCACCCTGAGTACTGAGCACAGAGCACCCCGAGCACTGAGCACCCAGCACCCCGAGAATGAGCACCCAGCACCCTGAGTACTGAGAACCGAGCAACCTGAGTACTGAGCACAAAGCACCCTGAGTACTGAGGCCCCAGCACCCTGAGTACTGAGCACCCAGCACCCCGAGCACTGAGCACCCAGCACCCCGAGAATGAGCACCCAGCACCCTGAGTACTGAGCACCCAGCACCCTGAGTACTGAGCACCGAGCTCCCCGAGCACTGAGCACCCAGCACACTGAGCACTGAGCACCCAGCACCCTGAGCACTGAGCACCCAGCAACCTGAGTACTGAGCACCCAGCTCGCTGAGTACTGAGCACCCAGCACCCCGAGCACTGAGCACCCAGCACCCTGAGTACTGAGCACTGAGCACCCAGCAACCCGAGCACTGAGCACCCAGCACCCTGTGTACTGAGCACTGAGCACCCTGAGTACTAAGCACCCAGCACCCTGAGTACTGAGCACCCTGGACCCTGAGCACTGAGCACCGAGCACCCCGAGCACTGAGCACCCAGCACCCTGAGGACTCAGCACCCATCACCCCGATCACTGAGCACCCAGCACCCTGAGCACTGAGCACCCAGCACCCTGAGCACTGAGCACCAAGCACCCAGAGCACTGAGCACCCAGCACCCTGAGCACTGAGCACCCAGCACCCTGAGTACTGAGCAGCGAGCACCCTGAATACTGAGCACCCAGCACCCTGAGTACTGAGCACCCAGCACCCTGAGTACTGAGCACCGAGCACCCCGAGTACTGAGCACCCAGCACCCTGAGCACTCAGCACACAGCACCCTGAGTACTGAGCATCCAGCACCCCGAGCCCTGAGCACCCAGCACCCTGAGTACTGAGCACCCTGAGTTCTGAGCACCGATCACCCTGAGCACTGAGCACCCAGCACCCTGAGTATTGAGCACCCAGCACCCTGAGCACTGAGCACCCAGCACCCTGAGCACTGAGCACGCAGCACCCCGAGCACTGAGCACCCAGCACCCTGAGTACTGAGCACCCAGCACCATGAGTACTGAGCAACCCGAGCACTGAGCACCGAGCTCCCCGAGCACTGAGCACCCTGAGTACAGAGCACACATCACCCTGAGTACTGAGCACCCAGCATCCTGTGCACTGAGCACCCAGCACCCTGATTACTGAGCACCCAGCACCCCGAGCACTGAGCACCCAGCACCCTGAGTACTGAGCACCCAGCACCAAGAGTACTGAGCAACCCGAGCACTGAGCACCCAGCACCCTGAGTACTGAGCACCCAGCACCAAAAGTACTGAGCACCGAACATCCTGAGCACAGAGCACCGAGCACCCCGAGCACTGAGCACCCAGCACACTGAGTACTGAGCACCCAGCACCAAGAGTACTGAGCAGCAAGCACCCCGCGCACTGAGCACCCAGAACCCTGAGTAATGAGCACCCAGCACCCCGAGTACTGAGCACCCAGCACCCTGTGTACTGAGCACTGAGCACCCTGAGTACTAAGCACCCAGCAACCTGAGTACTGAGCACCCAGGACCCTGAGCACTGAGCACCGAGCACCCCGAGCACTGAGCACCCAGCACCCTGAGCACTCAGCACCCAGCACCCCGAGCACTGAGCACCCAGCACCCTGAGCACTGAGCACCCAGCACCCTGAGCACGGAGCACCCCGAGGACTGAGCACCCAGCACCCTGAGTACTGAGCCCCCAGCACCCTGAGTACTGAGCACCCAGCACCCCGAGCACTGAGCACCCAGCACCCCGAGAATGAGCACCCAGCACCCTGAGTACTGAGAACCGAGCACCCTGAGTACTGAGCACAAAGCACCCTGAGTACTGAGCCCCCAGCACCCTGAGAACTGAGCACCCAGCACCCCGAGCACTGAGCACCCAGCACCCCGAGAATGAGCACCCAGCACCCTGAATACTGAGCACCCAGCACCCTGAGTACTGAGCACCGAGCTCCCCGAGCACTGAGCACCCAGCACCCTGAGCACTGAGCACCCAGCAACCTGAGTACTGAGCACCCAGCTCGCTGAGTACTGAGCACCCAGCACCCCGAGCACTGAGCACCCAGCACCCTGAGTACTGAGCACTGAGCACCCAGCAACCCGAGCACTGAGCACCCAGCACCCTGTGTACTGAGCACTGAGCACCCTGAGTACTAAGCACCCAGCACCCTGAGTACTGAGCACCCTGGACCCTGAGCACTGAGCACCGAGCACCCCGAGCACTGAGCACCCAGCACCCTGAGGACTCAGCACCCATCACCCCGATCACTGAGCACCCAGCACCCTGAGCACTGAGCACCCAGCACCCTGAGCACTGAGCACCAAGCACCCAGAGCACTGAGCACCCAGCACCCTGAGCACTGAGCACCCAGCACCCTGAGTACTGAGCAGTGAGCACCCTGAGTACTGAGCACCCAGCACCCTGAGTACTGAGCACCCAGCACCCTGAGTACTGAGCACCGAGCACCCCGAGTACTGAGCACCCAGCACCCTGAGCACTCAGCACCCAGCACCCTGAGTACTGAGCTCCCAGCACCCCGAGCCCTGAGCACCCAGCACCCTGAGTACTGAGCACCCTGAGTTCTGAGCACCGATCACCCTGAGCACTGAGCACCCAGCACCCTGAGTATTGAGCACCCAGCACCCTGAGCACTGAGCACTCAGGACCCTGAGCACTGAGCACGCAGCACCCCGAGCACTGAGCACCCAGCACCCTGAGTACTGAGCACCCAGCACCCTGAGTACTGAGCACCCAGCACCCTGAATACTGAGCACCCAGCACCCTGAGCACTGAGCACCCAGCACCCTGAGTACTGAGCACCCAGCACCCTGAGTACTGAGCAACCAGCACCCTGAGCACTGAGCACCCAGCACCCTGAGCACTAAGCACTGAGCACCCAGCACCCCGAGCACTGAGCACCCAGCACCCCGAGCACTGAGCACCCAGCACCCTGAGCACTGAGCACCCAGCACCCTGTGCACTGAGCACCCAGCACCCTGAGTACTGAGCACCCAGCACCCTGAGTACTGAGCACCCAGCACGCTGAGTACTGAGCACCCAGCACGCTGAGTACTGAGCACCCAGCACCCCGAGCACTGAGCACCCAGCACCCTGAGTACTGAGCACTGAGCAACCAGCACCCCGAGCACGGAGCACCCAGGACCCCAAGCACTGAGTACTGAGCACCCAGCACCCTGAGTACTGAGCACCGAGCTCCCCGAGCACTGAGCACCCAGCACACTGAGCACTGAGCACCCAGCACCCTGAGCACTGAGCAACCAGCACCCAGAGTACTGAGCACCCAGCACCCCGAGCACTGAGCACCCAGCACCCTGAGTACTGAGCACTGAGCACCCAGCACCCCGAGCACTGAGCACCCAGCACCCTGTGCACTGAGCACCCAGCACCCTGAGTACTGAGCACCCAGCACCCTGAGTACTGAGCACCCAGCACCGTGAGAACTGAGCACTCAGCACCCTGAGTACTGAGCACCGAGCACCCCGAGCACTGAGCACCCAGCACCCTGAGCACTGAGCACCCTGAGGACTGAGCACCCAGCACCATGAGCACTGAGCACCGATCACCCTGAGCACTGAGCACCCAGCACCCCGATCACTGAGCAGCCTGCACCCTGAGCACTGAGCACCCTGAGGACTGAGCACCCAGCACCCTGAGTACTGAGCACCCAGCACGCTGAGTACTGAGCACCCAGCACCCCGAGCACTGAGCAACCAGCACCGTGAGCACGGAGCACCCCGAGGACTGAGCACCCAGCACCTTGAGTACTGAGCACCGAGCACCTCGAGCACTAAGCACCCAGCACCCTGAGTACTGAGCACCCAGCACCCTGAGCACTGAGCACCCAGCACCCCGAGCACTGAGCACTGAGCACCCTGAGCACTGAGCACCCAGCACCCCGAGTACTGATCACTGAGCACCCTGAGTACTGAGCACCAAGCACCCCGAGTACTGAGCACTGAGCACCCTGAATACTGAGAACCCAGCACCCTGAGCACTGAGCACCCAGCACCCTGAGTACTGAGCACTGAGAACCCAGCACCCCGAGCACTGAGCACCCAGCACCCTGAGTACTGAGCACCGAGCACCCTGAGTACTGAGCACCCAGCACCCTGATCACTGAGCACGGAGCACCCCGAGGACTGAGCACCCAGCACCCTGAGCACTGAGCACCCAGCACCTTGAGTACTGAGCACCGAGCACCCCGAGCACTGAGCACCCAGCACCCTGAGTATTGAGCACCCAGCACCCTGAGCACTGAGCACCCAGCACCCTGAGCACTGAGCACGCAGCACCCCGAGCACTGAGCACCCAGCACCCTGAGTACTGAGCACCCAGCCCCCTGAGTACTGAGCACCCAGCACCCTGAGTACTGAGCACCCAGCACTCTGAGCACTGAGCACCCAGCACCCTGAGTACTGAGCACCCAGCACCCTGAGTACTGAGCAACCAGCACCCTGAGCACTGAGCACCCAGCACCCTGAGCACTGAGCACTGAGCACCCAGCACCCCGAGCACTGAGCACCCAGCACCCCGAGCACTGAGCACCCAGCACACTGAGCACTGAGCACCCAGCACCCTGAGCACTGAGCACCCAGCACCCTGAGTACTGAGCACCCAGCACCGTGAGAACTGAGCACACAGCACCCTGAGTACTGAGCACCGAGCACCCCGAGCACTGATCACCCAGCACCCTGAGCACTGAGCACCCTGAGGACTGAGCACCCAGCACCCTGAGCACTGAGCACCGATCACCCTGAGCACTGAGCACCCAGCACCCCGAGCACTGAGCACCCAGCACCCTGAGTACTGAGCACCCAGCACCCCGAGTACTGAGCACCCAGCACCCTGAGTACTGAGCACCCAGCACCCCGAGCACTGAGCACCCGGCACCCTGATTACTGAGCACCCTGAGTTCTGAGCACTGAGCACCCAGCACCCTGAGGACTGAGCACTAAGCACCCAGAGCACTGAGCACCCAGCACCCCGAGCACGGATCACCCAGGACCCCGAGCACTGAGTACTGAGCACCCAGCACCCTGAGTACTGAGCACCGAGCTCCCCGAGCACTGAGCACCCTGAGTACTGAGCACCCAGCACCCCGATCACTGAGCACCCAGTACCCTGAGCACTGAGCACCCAGCACCCTGAGCACTGAGCACCCAGCACCCTGAGTACTGAGCACCCAGCACGCTGAGTACTGAGCACCCAGCACCCCGAGCACTGAGAACCCAGCACCCTGAGTACTGAGCACTGAGCACCCAGCAAGGCAAGCACTGAGCACCCAGCACCCTGTGTACTGAGCACTGAGCACCCTGAGTACTAAGCACCCAGCACCCTGAGTACTGAGCACCCAGGACCCTGAGCACTGAGCACCGAGCACCCCGAGCACTGAGCACCCAGCACCCTGAGCACTCAGCACCCAGCACCCCGAGCACTGAGCACCCAGCACCCTGAGCACTGAGCACCCAGCACCCTGAGCACGGAGCACCCCGAGGACTGAGCACCCAGCACCCTGAGTACGGGGCCCCCAGCACCCTGAGTACTGAGCACCAAGCACCCTGAGCACTGAGCACCCAGCACCCCGAGAATGAGCACCCAGCACCCTGAGTACGGAGAACCGAGCACCCTGTGTACTGAGCACCCAGCACCCTTAGTACTGAGCCACCAGCACCCTGAGTACTGAGTACCCAGCACCCCGAGAATGAGCACCCAGCACCCTGAGTACTGAGCACCCAGCACCCTGAGTACTGAGCACTAAGCACCCAGAGCACTGAGCACCCAGCACCCCGAGCACGGAGCACCCAGGACCCCGAGCACTGAGTACTGAGCATCCAGCACCCTGAGTACTGAGCACCGAGCTCCCCGAACACTGAGCACCCAGCACCCTGAGCACTGACCACCCAGCACCCTGAGTACTGAGCACCCAGACCCCGAGCACTGAGCACCCAGCACCCTGAGTACTGAGCACCCTGAGTACTGAGCACCGATCACCCTGAGCACTGCGCACCCATCACCCTGAGTACTGAGCACCCAGCACCCTGAGCACTGAGCGCCCAGCACCCTGAGCACTGAGCACCCAGCACCCTGAGTACTGTTCACCCAGCACCCTGAGTACTGAGTACCCAGCACCTTGAGCACTGAGCACCCAGCACCCTGAGTACTGAGCACCGAGCACCCTGAGTACTGAGCACCCATCACCCTGAGCACTGAGCACCCAGCACCCTTAGTACTGAGCACCCAGCACCACCCTCAGCACTGAGCACCCAGCACCCCGAGCACTGAGCACCCAGCACCCTGAGCACTGTGCACCCAGCACCCCGAGTACTGAGCACCCAGCACCCCGAGTACTGAGCACCGAGCACCCGAGCACTGAGCACCCAGCACCCTGAGTACTGAGCACCCAGCACCCTGAGTACTGAGCACTGAGCACCCCGAGTACTGAGCACCCAGCACACCGAGCAATGAGCACCCAGCAACCTGAGTACTGAGAACAGATCACCCTGAGTACTGAGCACCCAGCACCCTGTGTACTGAGCCCCAGCACCCTGAGTACTGAGCACCCAGCACCCCGAGAACTGAGCACCCAGCACCCCGAGAATGAGCACCCAGCACCCTGAGTACTGAGAACCGAGCACCCTGAGTACTGAGCACCCAGATCCCTGAGTACTGAGCCCCCAGCACCCTGAGCCCTGAGCACCCAGCACCCGGAGCACTGAGCACCCAGCACCCCGAGAATGAGCACCCAGCACCCTGAGTACTGAGCACCCAGCACCCTGAGTACTGAGCACTAAGCACCCAGAGCACTGAGCACCCAGCACCCCGAGCACGGATCACCCAGGACCCCGAGCACTGAGTACTGAGCACCCAGCACCCTGAGTACTGAGCACCGAGCTCCCCGAGCACTGAGCACCCTGAGTACTGAGCACCCAGCACCCCGATCACTGAGCACCCAGTACCCTGAGCACTAAGCACCCAGCACCCTGAGCACTGAGCACCCAGCACCCTGAGTACTGAGCACCCAGCACCCCGAGCACTGAGCACCCAGCACCCTGAGTACTGAGCACTGAGCACCCAGCAAGGCAAGCACTGAGCACCCAGCACCCTGTGTACTGAGCACTGAGCACCCTGAGTACTAAGCACCCAGCACCCTGAGTACTGAGCACCCAGGACCCTGAGCACTGAGCACCGAGCACCCCGAGCACTGAGCACCCAGCACCCTGAGCACTCAGCACCCAGCACCCCGAGCACTGAGCACCCAGCACCCTGAGCACTGAGCACCCAGCACCCTGAGCACGGAGCACCCCGAGGACTGAGCACCCAGCACCCTGAGTACGGGGCCCCCAGCACCCTGAGTACTGAGCACCAAGCACCCTGAGCACTGAGCACCCAGCACCCCGAGAATGAGCACCCAGCACCCTGAGTACGGAGAACCGAGCACCCTGAGTACTGAGCACCCAGCACCCTTAGTACTGAGCCACCAGCACCCTGAGTACTGAGTACCCAGCACCCCGAGAATGAGCACCCAGCACCCTGAGTACTGAGCACCCAGCACCCTGAGTACTGAGCACTAAGCACCCAGAGCACTGAGCACCCAGCACCCCGAGCACGGAGCACCCAGGACCCCGAGCACTGGGTACTGAGCATCCAGCACCCTGAGTACTGAGCACCGAGCTCCCCGAACACTGAGCACCCAGCACCCTGAGCACTGACCACCCAGCACCCTGAGTACTGAGCAACGAGACCCCGGGCACTGAGCACCCAGCACCCCTAGCACTGTGCACCCAGCACCCTGAGTACTGAGAACCCAGCATCCTGAGCACTGAGCACCCAGCACCCTTAGTACTGAGCACCCAGCACCAGCCTCAGCACTGAGCACCCAGCACCCCGAGCACTGAGCAACCGGCACCCCGAGTACTGAGCACCCTGAGTACTGAGCACTGAGCACCCAGCACCCTGAGCACTGAGTACTGAGCACCCAGCACCCTGAGCACTGAGCACCCAGCACCCTGACCACTGAACACCCAGCACCCTGAGTACTGAGCACCCAGCACCCCAAACACTGAGCACCGAGCACCCTGAGAACTGAGCACCGAGCACCCTGAGTACTGAGCACCCAGCACCATGAGTACTGAGCCCCGAGCAACCAGAGTACTGAGCAACCTGAGTACTGAGCACCCAGCACCCCGAGAATGAGCACCCAGCACCATGAGTACTGAGCACCGAGCACCCTGAGCACTGAGCACCCAGCACCCTGAGTACTGAGCACCCAGCACACCGAGCATTGAGCACCCAGCACCCTGAGCACTGAGCACCCAGCACCCTGAGTCCTGAGCATCAAGCACGCTGAGCACTGAGCACCCAGCACACTAAGCACTGAGCACCCAGCACCCTGAGCACTGAGCACACAGCACCCTGAGTACTGAGCACCGAGCACCCCGAACACTGAGCACCGTGTACCCCGAGCACTGAGCACCCAGCACCCTGAGTACTGAGCACCCAGCACCCTGAGTACTGAGCACTGAGCACTGAGCACCCTGAGCACTGAGCACCCAACACCCTGAGCACTGAGCACCCAGCATCCTGAGCACTGAGTACTGAGCACCCAGCACCCTGAGCACTGAACACCCAGCACCCTGAGCACTGAGCACCCAGCACCCTGAGTACTGAGCACCCAGCACCCCAAACACTGAGCACCGAGCACCCTGAGAACTGAGCACCGAGCACCCTGAGTACTGAGCACCCAGCACCATGAGTACTGAGCCCCGAGCAACCAGAGTACTGAGCAACCTGAGTACTGAGCACCCAGCACCCCGAGAATGAGCACCCAGCACCATGAGTACTGAGCACCGAGCACCCTGAGCACTGAGCACCCAGCACCCTGAGTACTGAGCACCAAGCACCCTGAGTACTGAGCACCCAGGACCCTGAGTACTGAGCACATAGCACCCTGAGTTCTGAGCACCTAGCACCCTGAGCACTGAGCACACTGAGTACTGAGCAACCAGCACCCTGAGCACTGAGCACCCAGCACCCCGAGCACTGAGCACCCAGCACCCCGAGCATTGAGCACTGAGCACCCTGAGCACTGAGGACCCAGCACCCCGAGCACTGAGCACCCAGCACCCTGAGAATTGAGCACCCAGCACACTGAGCACTGAGGACCTAGCACCCCGAGCACTGAGCACAGAGCACGCTGAGTACTGAGCACTGAGCACCCAGCACCCTGAGTACTGAGCACCCAGCACCCTGAGTACTGAGCACCCAGCACCCCGAGCACTGAGCACTGAGCACCCTGAGTACTGAGCACTGAGCACCCTTAGTACTGAGCACCAAGCACCCTGAGTACTGAGCACCCAGCAACCAGAGCACTGAGCACAGAGCACCCCGAGGACTGAGCACCCAGCACCGTGAGCACTGAGCACCCAGCACCTTGAGTACTGAGCACCGAGCACCCCGAGCACTGAGCACCCAGCACCCTGAATACTGAGCACCCAGCACCCCGAGCACTGAGCACCCAGCACCCTGAGTACTGAGCACCCAGCACCCTGAGTACTGAGCACTGAGCACCCTGAGAACTGAGCACCCAACACACCGAGCACTGAGCATCCAACACCCTGAGTACTGAGCACCCAGCACCCTGAGTACTGAGCACTCAGCACCCTGAGTACTGAGCTCCGAGCACCCCGAGCACTGGGAACCCAGCACCCTGAGCACTGAGCACCCTGAGGACTGAGCACCCAGCACCCTGTGTACTGAGCACCCAGCACCCTGAGTACTGAGCACCCAGCACCCTGAGTACAGAGCAACGATCACCCTGAGCCCTGAGCACCCAGCACCCCGAGCACTGAGCACCCAGCACCCTGAGTACTGAGCACCCTGAGTGCTGAGCACCCAGCACCCTGATTACTGAGCACCCAGCACCCTGAGCACTGAGCACCCAGCACCCTGAGTACTTAGCACCCAGCACCTGAGCACTGAGCACCCAGCACCCCGAGCACTGAGCACCCAGCACCCCGAGCACTGAGCACCGAGCACCCCGAGTACTGAGCACCCAGCACCCCGAGCACTGAGCACCCAGGACCCTGAGCACTGAGCACCCAGCACCCCAAGCACTGAGCACCCAGCACCCTGAGTACTGAGTACTGAGCACCCTGAGTACTGAGCACCCAGCACCCTGAGCACTGAGCACCCAGCACCCTGAGTACTGAGCACCGAGCACCCCGAGAACTGAGCACCCAGCACCCTGAGTACTGAGCACCCAGCACCAAAAGTACTGAGCACCGAGCATCCTGAGCACTGAGCACCGAGCACCCCGAACCCTGAGCACCCAGCACCCTGAGTACTGAGCACCCAGCACCAAGAGTACTGAGCAGCAAGCACCCCGAGCACTGAGCACCCAGCACCCTGAGTAATGAGCACCCAGCACCCCTAGGACTGAGCACCCAGCACCCTGAGCACTGAGCACCCAGCACCTTGAGTACTGAGCAGCGAGCACCCCGAGCACTGAGCACCCAGCACCCTGAATACTGAGCACCCAGCACCCTGAGCACTGAGCACACAGCACCCCGAGCACTGAGCACCCAGCACCCCGAGCACTGAGCACCCAGCACCCTGAGTACTGAGCACCCAACACCCAGAGTACTGAGCACCCAGCACCCTGAGCACTGAGCACCCAGCACCCTGAGTACTAAGCACCCAGCACCCTGAGTACTGAGCACGCAGCACCCTGAGCACTGAGCACTAAGCACACAACACCCTGAGCACTGAGCACTGAGCACCCAGCACCCCGAGCACTGAGCACCCAGCACCCCGAGCACTGAGCACCCAGCACCCTGAGCACTGAGCACCCAGCAACCTGAGCACTGAGCACCCAGCCCCCTGAGTACTGAGCACCCAGCACCATGAGTACTGAGCACCCAGCACCCTGAGTACTGAGCACTCAGCACCCTGAGTACTGAGCACCGAGCACCCCGAGCACTGAGCACCCAGCACCCTGAGCACTGAGCACCCTGAGGACTGAGCACCCAGCACCCTGAGCACTGAGCACCCAGCACCCTGAGTACTGAGCACCGATCACCCTGAGCACTGAGCACCCAGGACCCCGAGCACTGAGCACCCAGCACCCTGAGTACAGAGCACCCAGCACCCCGAGTACTGAGCACCCAGCACCCCGAGCACTGAGCACACATCACCCTGAGTACTGAGCACCCTGAGTACTGAGCACCGATCACCCTGAGCACTGCGCACCCATCACCCTGAGTACTGAGCACCCAGCACCCTGAGCACTGAGCACCCAGCACCCTGAGCACTGAGCACCCAGCACCCTGAGTACTGTTCACCCAGCACCCTGAGTTCTGAGTACCCAGCACCCTGAGCACTGAGCACCCAGCACCCTGAGTACTGAGCACCGAGCACCCTGAGTACTGAGCACCTATCACCATGAGCACTGAGCACCCAGCACCCTTAGTACTGAGCACCCAGCACCACCCTCAGCACTGAGCACCCAGCACCCCGAGCACTGAGCACCCAGCACCCTGAGCACTGTGCACCCAGCACCCCGAGTACTGAGCACCCAGCACCCCGAGTACTGAGCACCGAGCACCCGAGCACTGAGCACCCAGCACCCTGAGTACTGAGCACCCAGCACCCTGAGTACTGAGCACTGAGCACCCCGAGTACTGAGCACCCAGCACCCCGAGCAATGAGCACCCAGCAACCTGAGTACTGAGAACAGATCACCCTGAGTACTGAGCACCCAGCACCCTGAGTACTGAGCCCCAGCACCCTGAGTACTGAGCACCCAGCACCCCGAGAACTGAGCACCCAGCACCCCGAGAATGAGCACCCAGCACCCTGAGTACTGAGAACCGAGCACCCTGAGTACTGAGCACCCAGAACCCTGAGTACTGAGCCCCCAGCACCCTGAGCCCTGAGCACCCAGCACCCCGAGCACTGAGCACCCAGCACCCCGAGAATGAGCACCCAGCACCCTGAGTACTGAGCACTAAGCACCCAGAGCACTGAGCACCCAGCACCCCGAGCACGGATCACCCAGGACCCCGAGCACTGAGTACTGAGCACCCAGCACCCTGAGTACTGAGCACCGAGCTCCCCGAGCACTGAGCACCCTGAGTACTGAGCACCCAGCACCCCGATCACTGAGTACCCAGTACCCTGAGCACTGAGCACCCAGCACCCTGAGCACTGAGCACCCAGCACCCTGAGTACTGAGCACCCAGCACGCTGAGTACTGAGCACCCAGCACCCCGAGCACTGAGCACCCAGCACCCTGAGTACTGAGCACTGAGCACCCAGCAAGGCAAGCACTGAGCACCCAGCACGCTGTGTACTGAGCACTGAGCACCCTGAGTACTAAGCACCCAGCACCCTGAGTACTGAGCACCCAGGACCCTGAGCACTGAGCACCGAGCACCCCGAGCACTGAGCACCCAGCACCCTGAGCACTCAGCACCCAGCACCCCGAGCACTGAGCACCCAGCACCCTGAGCACTGAGCACCCAGCACCCTGAGCACGGAGCACCCCGAGGACTGAGCACCCAGCACCCTGAGTACGGGGCCCCCAGCACCCTGAGTACTGAGCACCAAGCACCCTGAGCACTGAGCACCCAGCACCCCGAGAATGAGCACCCAGCACCCTGAGTACGGAGAACCGAGCACCCTGAGTACTGAGCACCCAGCACCCTGAGTACAGAGCAACGATCACCCTGAGCCCTGAGCACCCAGCACCCCGAGCACTGAGCACCCAGCACCCTGAGTACTGAGCACCCTGAGTGCTGAGCACCCAGCACCCTGTTTACTGAGCACCCAGCACCCTGAGCACTGAGCACCCAGCACCCTGAGTACTTAGCACCCAGCACCTGAGCACTGAGCACCCAGCACCCCGAGCACTGAGCACCCAGCACCCCGAGCACTGAGCACCGAGCACCCCGAGTACTGAGCACCCAGCACCCCGAGCACTGAGCACCCAGCACACTGAGCACTGAGCACCCAGCACCCCAAGCACTGAGCACCCAGCACCCTGAGTACTGAGTACTGAGCACCCTGAGTACTGAGCACCCAGCACCCTGAGCACTGAGCACCCAGCACCCTGAGTACTGAGCACCGAGCACCCCGAGCACTGAGCACCCAGCATCCTGAGTACTGAGCACCCAGCACCAAAAGTCCTGAGCACCGAGCATCCTGAGCACTGAGCACCGAGCACCCCGAACCCTGAGCACCCAGCACCCTGAGTACTGAGCACCCAGCACCAAGAGTACTGAGCAGCAAGCACCCCGAGCACTGAGCACCCAGCACCCTGAGTAATGAGCACCCAGCACCCCGAGTACTGAGCACCCAGCACCGTGAGTACTGAGCACCCACCACCCTGAGTACTGAGCACCCAGCACCCTGAGCACTGAGCACAAAGCACTCTGAGTACTGAGCACCCTGAGTACTGAGCACCGAGGACCCTGAGCACTGAGCACCCAGCACCCCGAGCACTGAGCACCCAGCACCCCGAGAATGGGCACCCTGCACCCTGAGTACTGAGAACCGTGCACCCTGAGTACTGAGCACCCAGCACGCTGAGCACTGAGCACCCAGCACCCCGAGTACTGAGCACCCAGCACCCCGAGCACTGAGCACCCAGCACCCCGAGAATGAGCACCCAGCACCCTGAGTACTGAGCACCCAGCACCCTGAGTACTGAGCACCCAGCACTCTGAGCGCTGAGCACTGAGCACCCTGACCACTGAGTAATGAGCACTGAGCACCCTGAGCACTGAGCACCCAGCACACCGAGTACTGAACACCCAGCACCCTGAGTACTGAACACCCAGCACCCTGAGCACTGAGTACTGAGCACTTAGCACCCTGAGCACTGAGCACCCAGCACCCTGAGTACAGAGCACCCAGCACCCTGAGTACTGAACACCCAGCACCCTGAGTACTGAGCACCCAGCACCCCGAGCACTGAGCACCCAGCACCCCGAGCACTGAGCACCCAGCACCCTGAGTACTGAGCACCCAGCACCCTGAGTACTGAGCACCCAGCACCCTGAGCACTGAGCACCCAGCACCCTGAGTACTGAGCACCCAGCACCCTGAGTACTGAGCAACCAGCACCCTGAGCACTGAGCACTGAGCACCCAGCACCCTGAGCACTGAGCACTGAGCACCCAGCACCCCGAGTACTGAGCACCCAGCACCCCGAGCACTGAGCACAAAGCACCCTGAGCACTGAGCACCCAGCACCCTGAGCACTGAGCACCCAGCACCCTGAGTACTGAGCACCCAGCACCCTGAGTACTGAGCACTCAGCACCCTGAGTACTGAGCACAGAGCACCCCGAGCACTGAGCACCCAGCACCTTGAGCACTGAGCACCCTGAGGACTGAGCACCCAGCACCGTGAGCACTGAGCACCGATCACCCTGAGCACTGAGCACCCAGCACCCCGAGCACTGAGCACCCAGCACCCTGAGTACTGAGCACCCAGCACCCTGAGTACTGAGCACCCAGCACCCTGAGTACTGAGCACCCAGCACCCCGAGCACTGAGCACCCAGCACCCTGAGTACAGAACACCCTGAGTACTGAGCACTGAGCACCGAGCACCCTGAGTACTGAGCACCCTGAGGACTGAGCACCCAGCACCCTGAGCACTGAGCAACCAGCACCCTGAGTACTGAGCACTGATCACCCTGAGCACTGAGCACACAGCACCCCCAGCACTGAGCACCCAGCACCCTGAGTACTGAGCACCCAGCACCCTGAGCACTAAGCACCCAGCACCCTGAGTACTGAGCACTGATCACCCTGAGCAATGAGCACCCAGCACCCTGAGTATTGAGCACCCAGCACCCTGAGTACTTAGCACCCAGCACCTGAGCACTGAGCACCCAGCACCCCGAGCACTGAGCACCCAGCACCCCGAGCACTGAGCACCGAGCACCCCGAGTACTGAGCACCCAGCACCCCGAGCACTGAGCACCCAGCACCCTGAGCACTGAGCACCCAGCACCCCAAGCACTGAGCACCCAGCACCCTGAGTACTGAGTACTGAGCACCCTGAGTACTGAGCACCCAGCACCCTGAGCACTGAGCACCCAGCACCCTGAGTACTGAGCACCGAGCACCCCGAGCACTGAGCACCCAGCATCCTGAGTACTGAGCACCCAGCACCAAAAGTCCTGAGCACCGAGCATCCTGAGCACTGAGCACCGAGCACCCCGAACCCTGAGCACCCAGCACCCTGAGTACTGAGCACCCAGCACCAAGAGTACTGAGCAGCAAGCACCCCGAGCACTGAGCACCCAGCACCCTGAGTAATGAGCACCCAGCACCCCGAGTACTGAGCACCCAGCACCGTGAGTACTGAGCACCCACCACCCTGAGTACTGAGCACCCAGCACCCTGAGCACTGAGCACAAAGCACTCTGAGTACTGAGCACCCTGAGTACTGAGCACCGAGGACCCTGAGCACTGAGCACCCAGCACCCCGAGCACTGAGCACCCAGCACCCCGAGAATGGGCACCCTGCACCCTGAGTACTGAGAACCGTGCACCCTGAGTACTGAGCACCCAGCACGCTGAGCACTGAGCACCCAGCACCCCGAGTACTGAGCACCCAGCACCCCGAGCACTGAGCACCCAGCACCCCGAGAATGAGCACCCAGCACCCTGAGTACTGAGCACCCAGCACCCTGAGTACTGAGCACCCAGCACTCTGAGTGCTGAGCACTGAGCACCCTGAGCACTGAGTAATGAGCACTGAGCACCCTGAGCACTGAGCACCCAGCACACCGAGTACTGAACACCCAGCACCCTGAGTACTGAACACCCAGCACCCTGAGCACTGAGTACTGAGCACTTAGCACCCTGAGCACTGAGCACCCAGCACCCTGAGTACAGAGCACCCAGCACCCTGAGTACTGAACACCCAGCACCCTGAGTACTGAGCACCCAGCACCCCGAGCACTGAGCACCCAGCACCCCGAGCACTGAGCACCCAGCACCCTGAGTACTGAGCACCCAGCACCCTGAGTACTGAGCACACAGCACCCTGAGCACTGAGCACCCAGCACCCTGAGTACTGAGCACCCAGCACCCTGAGTACTGAGCAACCAGCACCCTGAGCACTGAGCACTGAGCACCAAGCACCCTGAGCACTGAGCACTGAGCACCCAGCACCCCGAGTACTGAGCACCCAGCACCCTGAGCACTGAGCACCCAGCACCCTGAGCACTGAGCACCCAGCACCCTGAGCACTGAGCACCCAGCACCCTGAGTACTGAGCACCCAGCACCCTGAGTACTGAGCACTCAGCACCCTGAGTACTGAGAACAGAGCACCCCGAGCACTGAGCACCCAGCACCTTGAGCACTGAGCACCCTGAGGACTGAGCACCCAGCACCCTGAGCACTGAGCACCGATCACCCTGAGCACTGAGCACCCAGCACCCCGAGCACTGAGCACCCAGGACCCTGAGTACTGAGCACCCAGCACCCTGAGTACTGAGCACCCAGCACCCTGAGTACTGAGCACCCAGCACCCCGAGCACTGAGCACCCAGCACCCTGAGTACAGAACACCCTGAGTACTGAGCACTGAGCACCGAGCACCCTGAGTACTGAGCACCCTGAGGACTGAGCACCCAGCACCCTGAGCACTGAGCAACCAGCACCCTGAGTACTGAGCACTGATCACCCTGAGCACTGAGCACACAGCACCCCCAGCACTGAGCACCCAGCACCCTGAGTACTGAGCACCCAGCACCCTGAGCACTAAGCACCCAGCACCCTGAGTACTGAGCACTGATCACCCTGAGCAATGAGCACCCAGCACCCTGAGTACTGAGCACCCAGCACCCTGAGTACTGAGCACCCTGAGGACTGAGCACCCAGCACCCTGAGCACTGAGCACCCAGCACCCTGAGTAATGAGCACTGATCACCCTGAGCACTGAGCACCCAGCACCCTGAGTACTGAGCACCCAGCACCCTTTATACTGAGCAACCTGAGGACTGAGCACCCAGCACCCTGAGCACTGAGCACCCAGCACCCTGAGTACTGAGCACTGATCACCCTGAGCACTGAGCACGGAGCACCCCTAGGACTGAGCACCCAGCACCCTGAGCACTGAGCACCCAGCACCTTGAGTACTGAGCAGCGAGCACCCCGAGCACTGAGCACCCAGCACCCTGAATACTGAGCACCCAGCACCCTGAGCACTGAGCACACAGCACCCCGAGCACTGAGCACCCAGCACCCCGAGCACTGAGCACCCAGCACCCTGAGTACTGAGCACCCAACACCCAGAGTACTGAGCACCCAGCACCCTGAGCACTGAGCACCCAGCACCCTGAGTACTAAGCACCCAGCACCCTGAGTACTGAGCACGCAGCACCCTAAGCACTGAGCACTAAGCACACAACACCCTGAGCACTGAGCACTGAGCACCCAGCACCCCGAGCACTGAGCACCCAGCACCCCGAGCACTGAGCACCCAGCACCCTGAGCACTGAGCACCCAGCACCCTGAGCACTGAGCACCCAGCCCCCTGAGTACTGAGCACCCAGCACCATGAGTACTGAGCACCCAGCACCCTGAGTACTGAGCACTCAGCACCCTGAGTACTGAGCACCGAGCACCCCGAGCACTGAGCACCCAGCACCCTGAGCACTGAGCACCCTGAGGACTGAGCACCCAGCACCCTGAGCACTGAGCACCCAGCACACTGAGTACTGAGCACCGATCACCCTGAGCACTGAGCACCCAGGACCCCGAGCACTGAGCACCCAGCACCCTGAGTACAGAGCACCCAGCACCCCGAGTACTGAGCACCCAGCACCCCGAGCACTGAGCACCCATCACCCTGAGTACTGAGCACCCTGAGTACTGAGCACCGATCACCCTGAGCACTGCGCACCCATCACCCTGAGTACTGAGCACCCAGCACCCTGAGCACTGAGCACCCAGCACCCTGAGTACTGTTCACCCAGCACCCTGAGTACTGAGTACCCAGCACCCTGAGCACTGAGCACCCAGCACACTGAGTACTGAGCACCGAGCACCCTGAGTACTGAGCACCTATCACCTTGAGCACTGAGCACCCAGCACCCTTAGTACTGAGCACCCAGCACCACCCTCAGCACTGAGCACCCAGCACCCCGAGCACTGAGCACCCAGCACCCTGAGCACTGTGCACCCAGCACCCCGAGTACTGAGCACCCAGCACCCCGAGTACTGAGCACCGAGCACCCGAGCACTGAGCACCCAGCACCCTGAGTACTGAGCACCCAGCACCCTGAGTACTGAGCACTGAGCACCCCGAGTACTGAGCACCCAGCACCCCGAGCAATGAGCACCCAGCAACCTGAGTACTGAGAACAGATCACACTGAGTACTGAGCACCCAGCACCCTGAGTACTGAGCCCCAGCACCCTGAGTACTGAGCACCCAGCACCCCGAGAACTGAGCACCCAGCACCCCGAGAATGAGCACCCAGCACCCTGAGTACTGAGAACCGAGCACCCTGAGTACTGAGCACCCAGAACCCTGAGTACTGAGCCCCCAGCACCCTGAGCCCTGAGCACCCAGCACCCCGAGCACTGAGCACCCAGCACCCCGAGAATGAGCACCCAGCACCCTGAGTAATGAGCACCCAGCACCCTGAGTACTGAGCACTAAGCACCCAGAGCACTGAGCACCCAGCACCCCGAGCACGGATCACCCAGGACCCCGAGCACTGAGTACTGAGCACCCAGCACCCTGAGTACTGAGCACCGAGCTCCCCGAGCACTGAGCACCCTGAGTACTGAGCACCCAGCACCCCGATCACTGAGTACCCAGTACCCTGAGCACTGAGCACCCAGCACCCTGAGCACTGAGCACCCAGCACCCTGAGCACTGAGCACCCAGCACCCCGAGAATGAGCACCCAGCACCCTGAGTACGGAGAACCGAGCACCCTGAGTACTGAGCACCCAGCACCCTTAGTACTGAGCCACCAGCACCCTGAGTACTGAGTACCCAGCACCCCGAGAATGAGCACCCAGCACCCTGAGTACTGAGCACCCAGCACCCTGAGTACTGAGCACTAAGCACCCAGAGCACTGAGCACCCAGCACCCCGAGCACGGAGCACCCAGGACCCCGAGCACTGAGTACTGAGCATCCAGCACCCTGAGTACTGAGCACCGAGCTCCCCGAACACTGAGCACCCAGCACCCTGAGCACTGACCACCCAGCACCCTGAGTACTGAGCACCCAGACCCCGAGCACTGAGCACCCAGCACCCCTAGCACTGTGCACCCAGCACCCTGAGTACTGAGAACCCAGCATCCTGAGCACTGAGCACACAGCACCCTTAGTACTGAGCACCCAGCACCACCCTCAGCACTGAGCACCCAGCAACCCGAGCACTGAGCACCCGGAACCCCGAGTACTGAGCACCCTGAGTACTGAGCACTGAGCACCCAGCACCCTGAGCACTGACCACCCAGCAGCCTGAGCACTGAGCACCCAGCATCTTGAGCACTGAGTACTGAGCACCCAGCACCCTGAGCACTGAGCACCCAGCACCCTGAGCACTGAACACCCAGCACCCTGAGTACTGAGCACCCAGCACCCCAAGCACTGAGCACCGAGCAACCTGAGTACTGAGCACCCAGCACGCTGAGCACTGAGCACCCAGCACCCCGAGTACTGAGCACCCAGCACCCTGAGTACTGAGCACCCAGCACCCTGAGCACTGAGCACCCAGCACCCTGAGTACTGAGCATCAAGCACGCTGAGCACTGAGCACCCATCACCCTGAGCACTGAGCACCCAGCACCCTGAGCACTGAGCACACAGCACCCTGAGTACTGAGCACCGAGCACCCCGAACACTGAGCACCGTGTACCCCGAGCACTGAGCACCCAGCACCCTGAGTACTGAGCACCCAGCACCCTGAGTACTGAGCACTGAGCACTGAGCACCCTGAGCACTGAGCACCCAACACCCTGAGCACTGAGCACCCAGCACCCCAAACACTGAGCACCGAGCACCCTGAGAACTGAGCACCGAGCACCCTGAGTACTGAGCACCCAGCACCATGAGTACTGAGCCCCGAGCAACCAGAGTACTGAGCAACCTGAGTACTGAGCACCCAGCACCATGAGTACTGAGCACCGAGCACCCTGAGCACTGAGCACCCAGCACCCTGAGTACTGAGCACCAAGCACCCTGAGTACTGAGCACCCACGACCCTGAGTACTGAGCACCCAGCACCCTGAGTTCTGAGCACCTAGCACCCTGAGCACTGAGCACACTGAGTACTGAGCAACCAGCACCCTGAGCACTGAGCACCCAGCACCCCGAGCACTGAGCACCCAGCACCCCGAGCATTGAGCACTGAGCACCCTGAGCACTGAGGACCCAGCACCCTGAGCACTGAGCACCCAGCACCCTGAGAATTGAGCACCCAGCACACTGAGCACTGAGGACCTAGCACCCCGAGCACTGAGCACAGAGCACGCTGAGTACTGAGCACTGAGCACCCAGCACCCTGAGTACTGAGCACCCAGCACCCTGAGTCCTGAGCACCCAGCACCCCGAGCACTGAGCACTGAGCACCCTGAGTACTGAGCACAGAGCACCATTAGTACTGAGCACCAAGCACCCTGAGTACTGAGCACCCAGCAACCTGAGCACTGAGCACAGAGCACCCCGAGGACTGAGCACCCAGCACCGTGAGCACTGAGCACCCAGCACCTTGAGTACTGAGCACCGAGCACCCCGAGGACTGAGCACCCAGCACCTTGAGTACTGAGCACCGAGCACCTCGAGCACTAAGCACCCAGCACCCTGAGTACTGAGCACCCAGCACCCTGAGCACTGAGCACCCAGCACCCTGAGCACTGAGCACCCAGCACCCCGAGCACTGAGCACCCAGCACCCTGAGTACTGAGCACCCAACACCCAGAGTACTGAGCACCCAGCACCCTGAGCACTGAGCACCCAGCAACCTGAGTACTGAGCACCCAGCACCCTGAGTACTGAACACCCAGCACCCTGAGCACTGAGTACTGAGCACTGAGCACCCTGAGCACTGAGCACCCAGCACCCCGAGTACTGAGCACCCAGCACCCCGAGCACTGAGCACCCAGTGCCCCGAGCACTGAGCACCCAGCACCCCGAGCACTGAGCACTGAGCACCCTGAGCACTGAGCACCCAGCACCCCGAGTACTGAGCACTGAGCACCCTGAGTACTGAGCACCAAGCACCCCGAGTACTGAGCACTGAGCACCCTGAATACTGAGAACCCAGCACCCTGAGCACTGAGCACCCAGCACCCTGAGTACTGAGCACTGAGAACCCAGCACCCCGAGCACTGAGCACCCAGCACCCTGAGTACTGAGCACCGAGCACCCTGAGTACTGAGCACCCAGCACCCTGATCACTGAGCACGGAGCACCCCGAGGACTGAGCACCCAGCACCCTGAGCACTGAGCACCCAGCACCTTGAGTACTGAGCACCGAGCACCCCGAGCACTGAGCACCCAGCACCCTGAGTATTGAGCACCCAGCACCCTGAGCACTGAGCACCCAGCACCCTGAGCACTGAGCACGCAGCACCCCGAGCACTGAGCACCCAGCACCCTGAGTACTGAGCACCCAGCCCCCTGAGTACTGAGCACCCAGCACCCTGAGTACTGAGCACCCAGCACTCTGAGCACTGAGCACCCAGCACCCTGAGTACTGAGCACCCAGCACCCTGAGTACTGAGCAACCAGCACCCTGAGCACTGAGCACCCAGCACCCTGAGCACTGAGCACTGAGCACCCAGCACCCCGAGCACTGAGCACCCAGCACCCCGAGCACTGAGCACCCAGCACACTGAGCACTGAGCACCCAGCACCCTGAGCACTGAGCACCCAGCACCCTGAGTACTGAGCACCCAGCACCGTGAGAACTGAGCACACAGCACCCTGAGTACTGAGCACCGAGCACCCCGAGCACTGATCACCCAGCACCCTGAGCACTGAGCACCCTGAGGACTGAGCACCCAGCACCCTGAGCACTGAGCACCGATCACCCTGAGCACTGAGCACCCAGCACCCCGAGCACTGAGCACCCAGCACCCTGAGTACTGAGCACCCAGCACCCCGAGTACTGAGCACCCAGCACCCTGAGTACTGAGCACCCAGCACCCCGAGCACTGAGCACCCGGCACCCTGATTACTGAGCACCCTGAGTTCTGAGCACTGAGCACCCAGCACCCTGAGGACTGAGCACTAAGCACCCAGAGCACTGAGCACCCAGCACCCCGAGCACGGATCACCCAGGACCCCGAGCACTGAGTACTGAGCACCCAGCACCCTGAGTACTGAGCACCGAGCTCCCCGAGCACTGAGCACCCTGAGTACTGAGCACCCAGCACCCCGATCACTGAGCACCCAGTACCCTGAGCACTGAGCACCCAGCACCCTGAGCACTGAGCACCCAGCACCCTGAGTACTGAGCACCCAGCACGCTGAGTACTGAGCACCCAGCACCCCGAGCACTGAGAACCCAGCACCCTGAGTACTGAGCACTGAGCACCCAGCAAGGCAAGCACTGAGCACCCAGCACCCTGTGTACTGAGCACTGAGCACCCTGAGTACTAAGCACCCAGCACCCTGAGTACTGAGCACCCAGGACCCTGAGCACTGAGCACCGAGCACCCCGAGCACTGAGCACCCAGCACCCTGAGCACTCAGCACCCAGCACCCCGAGCACTGAGCACCCAGCACCCTGAGCACTGAGCACCCAGCACCCTGAGCACGGAGCACCCCGAGGACTGAGCACCCAGCACCCTGAGTACGGGGCCCCCAGCACCCTGAGTACTGAGCACCAAGCACCCTGAGCACTGAGCACCCAGCACCCCGAGAATGAGCACCCAGCACCCTGAGTACGGAGAACCGAGCACCCTGAGTACTGAGCACCCAGCACCCTTAGTACTGAGCCACCAGCACCCTGAGTACTGAGTACCCAGCACCCCGAGAATGAGCACCCAGCACCCTGAGTACTGAGCACCCAGCACCCTGAGTACTGAGCACTAAGCACCCAGAGCACTGAGCACCCAGCACCCCGAGCACGGAGCACCCAGGACCCCGAGCACTGAGTACTGAGCATCCAGCACCCTGAGTACTGAGCACCGAGCTCCCCGAACACTGAGCACCCAGCACCCTGAGCACTGACCACCCAGCACCCTGAGTACTGAGCACCCAGACCCCGAGCACTGAGCACCCAGCACCCTGAGTACTGAGCACCCTGAGTACTGAGCACCGATCACCCTGAGCACTGCGCACCCATCACCCTGAGTACTGAGCACCCAGCACCCTGAGCACTGAGCGCCCAGCACCCTGAGCACTGAGCACCCAGCACCCTGAGTACTGTTCACCCAGCACCCTGAGTACTGAGTACCCAGCACCTTGAGCACTGAGCACCCAGCACCCTGAGTACTGAGCACCGAGCACCCTGAGTACTGAGCAACCATCACCCTGAGCACTGAGCACCCAGCACCCTTAGTACTGAGCACCCAGCACCACCCTCAGCACTGAGCACCCAGCACCCCGAGCACTGAGCACCCAGCACCCTGAGCACTGTGCACCCAGCACCCCGAGTACTGAGCACCCAGCACCCCGAGTACTGAGCACCGAGCACCCGAGCACTGAGCACCCAGCACCCTGAGTACTGAGCACCCAGCACCCTGAGTACTGAGCACTGAGCACCCCGAGTACTGAGCACCCAGCACACCGAGCAATGAGCACCCAGCAACCTGAGTACTGAGAACAGATCACCCTGAGTACTGAGCACCCAGCACCCTGTGTACTGAGCCCCAGCACCCTGAGTACTGAGCACCCAGCACCCCGAGAACTGAGCACCCAGCACCCCGAGAATGAGCACCCAGCACCCTGAGTACTGAGAACCGAGCACCCTGAGTACTGAGCACCCAGATCCCTGAGTACTGAGCCCCCAGCACCCTGAGCCCTGAGCACCCAGCACCCGGAGCACTGAGCACCCAGCACCCCGAGAATGAGCACCCAGCACCCTGAGTACTGAGCACCCAGCACCCTGAGTACTGAGCACTAAGCACCCAGAGCACTGAGCACCCAGCACCCCGAGCACGGATCACCCAGGACCCCGAGCACTGAGTACTGAGCACCCAGCACCCTGAGTACTGAGCACCGAGCTCCCCGAGCACTGAGCACCCTGAGTACTGAGCACCCAGCACCCCGATCACTGAGCACCCAGTACCCTGAGCACTAAGCACCCAGCACCCTGAGCACTGAGCACCCAGCACCCTGAGTACTGAGCACCCAGCACCCCGAGCACTGAGCACCCAGCACCCTGAGTACTGAGCACTGAGCACCCAGCAAGGCAAGCACTGAGCACCCAGCACCCTGTGTACTGAGCACTGAGCACCCTGAGTACTAAGCACCCAGCACCCTGAGTACTGAGCACCCAGGACCCTGAGCACTGAGCACCGAGCACCCCGAGCACTGAGCACCCAGCACCCTGAGCACTCAGCACCCAGCACCCCGAGCACTGAGCACCCAGCACCCTGAGCACTGAGCACCCAGCACCCTGAGCACGGAGCACCCCGAGGACTGAGCACCCAGCACCCTGAGTACGGGGCCCCCAGCACCCTGAGTACTGAGCACCAAGCACCCTGAGCACTGAGCACCCAGCACCCCGAGAATGAGCACCCAGCACCCTGAGTACGGAGAACCGAGCACCCTGAGTACTGAGCACCCAGCACCCTTAGTACTGAGCCACCAGCACCCTGAGTACTGAGTACCCAGCACCCCGAGAATGAGCACCCAGCACCCTGAGTACTGAGCACCCAGCACCCTGAGTACTGAGCACTAAGCACCCAGAGCACTGAGCACCCAGCACCCCGAGCACGGAGCACCCAGGACCCCGAGCACTGGGTACTGAGCATCCAGCACCCTGAGTACTGAGCACCGAGCTCCCCGAACACTGAGCACCCAGCACCCTGAGCACTGACCACCCAGCACCCTGAGTACTGAGCAACCAGACCCCGGGCACTGAGCACCCAGCACCCCTAGCACTGTGCACCCAGCACCCTGAGTACTGAGAACCCAGCATCCTGAGCACTGAGCACCCAGCACCCTTAGTACTGAGCACCCAGCACCAGCCTCAGCACTGAGCACCCAGCACCCCGAGCACTGAGCAACCGGCACCCCGAGTACTGAGCACCCTGAGTACTGAGCACTGAGCACCCAGCACCCTGAGCACTGAGTACTGAGCACCCAGCACCCTGAGCACTGAGCACCCAGCACCCTGACCACTGAACACCCAGCACCCTGAGTACTGAGCACACAGCACCCCAAACACTGAGCACCGAGCACCCTGAGAACTGAGCACCGAGCACCCTGAGTACTGAGCACCCAGCACCATGAGTACTGAGCCCCGAGCAACCAGAGTACTGAGCAACCTGAGTACTGAGCACCCAGCACCCCGAGAATGAGCACCCAGCACCATGAGTACTGAGCACCGAGCACCCTGAGCACTGAGCACCCAGCACCCTGAGTACTGAGCACCCAGCACACCGAGCATTGAGCACCCAGCACCCTGAGCACTGAGCACCCAGCACCCTGAGTCCTGAGCATCAAGCACGCTGAGCACTGAGCACCCAGCACACTAAGCACTGAGCACCCAGCACCCTGAGCACTGAGCACACAGCACCCTGAGTACTGAGCACCGAGCACCCCGAACACTGAGCACCGTGTACCCCGAGCACTGAGCACCCAGCACCCTGAGTACTGAGCACCCAGCACCCTGAGTACTGAGCACTGAGCACTGAGCACCCTGAGCACTGAGCACCCAACACCCTGAGCACTGAGCACCCAGCATCCTGAGCACTGAGTACTGAGCACCCAGCACCCTGAGCACTGAACACCCAGCACCCTGAGCACTGAGCACCCAGCACCCTGAGTACTGAGCACCCAGCACCCCAAACACTGAGCACCGAGCACCCTGAGAACTGAGCACCGAGCACCCTGAGTACTGAGCACCCAGCACCATGAGTACTGAGCCCCGAGCAACCAGAGTACTGAGCAACCTGAGTACTGAGCACCCAGCACCCCGAGAATGAGCACCCAGCACCATGAGTACTGAGCACCGAGCACCCTGAGCACTGAGCACCCAGCACCCTGAGTACTGAGCACCAAGCACCCTGAGTACTGAGCACCCAGGACCCTGAGTACTGAGCACCCAGCACCCTGAGTTCTGAGCACCTAGCACCCTGAGCACTGAGCACACTGAGTACTGAGCAACCAGCACCCTGAGCACTGAGCACCCAGCACCCCGAGCACTGAGCACCCAGCACCCCGAGCATTGAGCACTGAGCACCCTGAGCACTGAGGACCCAGCACCCCGAGCACTGAGCACCCAGCACCCTGAGAATTGAGCACCCAGCACACTGAGCACTGAGGACCTAGCACCCCGAGCACTGAGCACAGAGCACGCTGAGTACTGAGCACTGAGCACCCAGCACCCTGAGTACTGAGCACCCAGCACCCTGAGTACTGAGCACCCAGCACCCCGAGCACTGAGCACTGAGCACCCTGAGTACTGAGCACTGAGCACCCTTAGTACTGAGCACCAAGCACCCTGAGTACTGAGCACCCAGCAACCAGAGCACTGAGCACAGAGCACCCCGAGGACTGAGCACCCAGCACCGTGAGCACTGAGCACCCAGCACCTTGAGTACTGAGCACCGAGCACCCCGAGCACTGAGCACCCAGCACCCTGAATACTGAGCACCCAGCACCCCGAGCACTGAGCACCCAGCACCCTGAGTACTGAGCACCCAGCACCCTGAGTACTGAGCACTGAGCACCCTGAGAACTGAGCACCCAACACACCGAGCACTGAGCATCCAACACCCTGAGTACTGAGCACCCAGCACCCTGAGTACTGAGCACTCAGCACCCTGAGTACTGAGCTCCGAGCACCCCGAGCACTGGGAACCCAGCACCCTGAGCACTGAGCACCCTGAGGACTGAGCACCCAGCACCCTGTGTACTGAGCACCCAGCACCCTGAGTACTGAGCACCCAGCACCCTGAGTACAGAGCAACGATCACCCTGAGCCCTGAGCACCCAGCACCCCGAGCACTGAGCACCCAGCACCCTGAGTACTGAGCACCCTGAGTGCTGAGCACCCAGCACCCTGATTACTGAGCACCCAGCACCCTGAGCACTGAGCACCCAGCACCCTGAGTACTTAGCACCCAGCACCTGAGCACTGAGCACCCAGCACCCCGAGCACTGAGCACCCAGCACCCTGAGTCCTGAGCATCAAGCACGCTGAGCACTGAGCACCCAGCACACTAAGCACTGAGCACCCAGCACCCTGAGCACTGAGCACACAGCACCCTGAGTACTGAGCACCGAGCACCCCGAACACTGAGCACCGTGTACCCCGAGCACTGAGCACCCAGCACCCTGAGTACTGAGCACCCAGCACCCTGAGTACTGAGCACTGAGCACTGAGCACCCTGAGCACTGAGCACCCAACACCCTGAGCACTGAGCACCCAGCATCCTGAGCACTGAGTACTGAGCACCCAGCACCCTGAGCACTGAACACCCAGCACCCTGAGCACTGAGCACCCAGCACCCTGAGTACTGAGCACCCAGCACCCCAAACACTGAGCACCGAGCACCCTGAGAACTGAGCACCGAGCACCCTGAGTACTGAGCACCCAGCACCATGAGTACTGAGCCCCGAGCAACCAGAGTACTGAGCAACCTGAGTACTGAGCACCCAGCACCCCGAGAATGAGCACCCAGCACCATGAGTACTGAGCACCGAGCACCCTGAGCACTGAGCACCCAGCACCCTGAGTACTGAGCACCAAGCACCCTGAGTACTGAGCACCCAGGACCCTGAGTACTGAGCACCCAGCACCCTGAGTTCTGAGCACCTAGCACCCTGAGCACTGAGCACACTGAGTACTGAGCAACCAGCACCCTGAGCACTGAGCACCCAGCACCCCGAGCACTGAGCACCCAGCACCCCGAGCATTGAGCACTGAGCACCCTGAGCACTGAGGACCCAGCACCCCGAGCACTGAGCACCCAGCACCCTGAGAATTGAGCACCCAGCACACTGAGCACTGAGGACCTAGCACCCCGAGCACTGAGCACAGAGCACGCTGAGTACTGAGCACTGAGCACCCAGCACCCTGAGTACTGAGCACCCAGCACCCTGAGTACTGAGCACCCAGCACCCCGAGCACTGAGCACTGAGCACCCTGAGTACTGAGCACTGAGCACCCTTAGTACTGAGCACCAAGCACCCTGAGTACTGAGCACCCAGCAACCAGAGCACTGAGCACAGAGCACCCCGAGGACTGAGCACCCAGCACCGTGAGCACTGAGCACCCAGCACCTTGAGTACTGAGCACCGAGCACCCCGAGCACTGAGCACCCAGCACCCTGAATACTGAGCACCCAGCACCCCGAGCACTGAGCACCCAGCACCCTGAGTACTGAGCACCCAGCACACTGAGTACTGAGCACCGATCACCCTGAGCACTGAGCACCCAGGACCCCGAGCACTGAGCACCCAGCACCCTGAGTACAGAGCACCCAGCACCCCGAGTACTGAGCACCCAGCACCCCGAGCACTGAGCACCCAGCACCCTGAGTACTGAGCACCCTGAGTACTGAGCACCGATCACCCTGAGCACTGCGCACCCATCACCCTGAGTACTGAGCACCCAGCACCCTGAGCACTGAGCACCCAGCACCCTGAGTACTGTTCACCCAGCACCCTGAGTACTGAGTACCCAGCACCCTGAGCACTGAGCACCCAGCACACTGAGTACTGAGCACCGAGCACCCTGAGTACTGAGCACCTATCACCTTGAGCACTGAGCACCCAGCACCCTTAGTACTGAGCACCCAGCACCACCCTCAGCACTGAGCACCCAGCACCCCGAGCACTGAGCACCCAGCACCCTGAGCACTGTGCACCCAGCACCCCGAGTACTGAGCACCCAGCACCCCGAGTACTGAGCACCGAGCACCCGAGCACTGAGCACCCAGCACCCTGAGTACTGAGCACCCAGCACCCTGAGTACTGAGCACTGAGCACCCCGAGTACTGAGCACCCAGCACCCCGAGCAATGAGCACCCAGCAACCTGAGTACTGAGAACAGATCACACTGAGTACTGAGCACCCAGCACCCTGAGTACTGAGCCCCAGCACCCTGAGTACTGAGCACCCAGCACCCCGAGAACTGAGCACCCAGCACCCCGAGAATGAGCACCCAGCACCCTGAGTACTGAGAACCGAGCACCCTGAGTACTGAGCACCCAGAACCCTGAGTACTGAGCCCCCAGCACCCTGAGCCCTGAGCACCCAGCACCCCGAGCACTGAGCACCCAGCACCCCGAGAATGAGCACCCAGCACCCTGAGTAATGAGCACCCAGCACCCTGAGTACTGAGCACTAAGCACCCAGAGCACTGAGCACCCAGCACCCCGAGCACGGATCACCCAGGACCCCGAGCACTGAGTACTGAGCACCCAGCACCCTGAGTACTGAGCACCGAGCTCCCCGAGCACTGAGCACCCTGAGTACTGAGCACCCAGCACCCCGATCACTGAGTACCCAGTACCCTGAGCACTGAGCACCCAGCACCCTGAGCACTGAGCACCCAGCACCCTGAGCACTGAGCACCCAGCACCCCGAGAATGAGCACCCAGCACCCTGAGTACGGAGAACCGAGCACCCTGAGTACTGAGCACCCAGCACCCTTAGTACTGAGCCACCAGCACCCTGAGTACTGAGTACCCAGCACCCCGAGAATGAGCACCCAGCACCCTGAGTACTGAGCACCCAGCACCCTGAGTACTGAGCACTAAGCACCCAGAGCACTGAGCACCCAGCACCCCGAGCACGGAGCACCCAGGACCCCGAGCACTGAGTACTGAGCATCCAGCACCCTGAGTACTGAGCACCGAGCTCCCCGAACACTGAGCACCCAGCACCCTGAGCACTGACCACCCAGCACCCTGAGTACTGAGCACCCAGACCCCGAACACTGAGCACCCAGCACCCCTAGCACTGTGCACCCAGCACCCTGAGTACTGAGAACCCAGCATCCTGAGCACTGAGCACACAGCACCCTTAGTACTGAGCACCCAGCACCACCCTCAGCACTGAGCACCCAGCAACCCGAGCACTGAGCACCCGGAACCCCGAGTACTGAGCACCCTGAGTACTGAGCACTGAGCACCCAGCACCCTGAGCACTGACCACCCAGCAGCCTGAGCACTGAGCACCCAGCATCTTGAGCACTGAGTACTGAGCACCCAGCACCCTGAGCACTGAGCACCCAGCACCCTGAGCACTGAACACCCAGCACCCTGAGTACTGAGCACCCAGCACCCCAAGCACTGAGCACCGAGCAACCTGAGTACTGAGCACCCAGCACGCTGAGCACTGAGCACCCAGCACCCCGAGTACTGAGCACCCAGCACCCTGAGTACTGAGCACCCAGCACCCTGAGCACTGAGCACCCAGCACCCTGAGTACTGAGCATCAAGCACGCTGAGCACTGAGCACCCTCACCCTGAGCACTGAGCACCCAGCACCCTGAGCACTGAGCACACAGCACCCTGAGTACTGAGCACCGAGCACCCCGAACACTGAGCACCGTGTACCCCGAGCACTGAGCACCCAGCACCCTGAGTACTGAGCACCCAGCACCCTGAGTACTGAGCACTGAGCACTGAGCACCCTGAGCACTGAGCACCCAACACCCTGAGCACTGAGCACCCAGCACCCCAAACACTGAGCACCGAGCACCCTGAGAACTGAGCACCGAGCACCCTGAGTACTGAGCACCCAGCACCATGAGTACTGAGCCCCGAGCAACCAGAGTACTGAGCAACCTGAGTACTGAGCACCCAGCACCCCGAGAATGAGCACCCAGCACCATGAGTACTGAGCACCGAGCACCCTGAGCACTGAGCACCCAGCACCCTGAGTACTGAGCACCAAGCACCCTGAGTACTGAGCACCCACGACCCTGAGTACTGAGCACCCAGCACCCTGAGTTCTGAGCACCTAGCACCCTGAGCACTGAGCACACTGAGTACTGAGCAACCAGCACCCTGAGCACTGAGCACCCAGCACCCCGAGCACTGAGCACCCAGCACCCCGAGCATTGAGCACTGAGCACCCTGAGCACTGAGGACCCAGCACCCTGAGCACTGAGCACCCAGCACCCTGAGAATTGAGCACCCAGCACACTGAGCACTGAGGACCTAGCACCCCGAGCACTGAGCACAGAGCACGCTGAGTACTGAGCACTGAGCACCCAGCACCCTGAGTACTGAGCACCCAGCACCCTGAGTCCTGAGCACCCAGCACCCCGAGCACTGAGCACTGAGCACCCTGAGTACTGAGCACAGAGCACCATTAGTACTGAGCACCAAGCACCCTGAGTACTGAGCACCCAGCAACCTGAGCACTGAGCACAGAGCACCCCGAGGACTGAGCACCCAGCACCGTGAGCACTGAGCACCCAGCACCTTGAGTACTGAGCACCGAGCACCCCGAGCACTGAGCACCCAGCACCCTGAGTACTGAGCACCCAGCACCCCGAGCACTGAGCACCCAGCACCCTGAGTACTGAGCACCCAGCACCCTGAGTACTGAGCACTGAGCACCCTGAGAACTGAGCACCCAACACACCGAGCACTGAGCATCCAACACCCTGAGTACTGAGCACCCAGCACCCTGAGTACTGAGCACTCAGCACCCTGAGTACTGAGCACCGAGCACCCCGAGCACTGGGAACCCAGCACCCTGAGCACTGAGCACCCTGAGGACTGAGCACCCAGCACCCTGAGTACTGAGCACCCAGCACCCTGAGTACTGAGCACCCAGCACCCTGAGTACAGAGCAACGATCACCCTGAGCCCTGAGCACACAGCACCCCGAGCACTGAGCACCCAGCACCCTGAGTACTGAGCACCCAGAGTGCTGAGCACCCAGCACCCTGATTACTGAGCACCCAGCACCCTGAGCACTGAGCACCCAGCACCCTGAGTACTTAGCACCCAGCTCCTGAGCACTGAGCACCCAGCACCCCGAGCACTGAGCACCCAGCACCCCGAGCACTGAGCACCGAGCACCCCGAGTACTGAGCACCCAGCACCCCGAGCACTGAGCACCCAGCACCCTGAGCACTGAGCACCCAGCACCCCAAGCACTGAGCACCCAGCACCCTGAGTACTGAGTACAGAGCACCCTGAGTACTGAGCACCCAGCACCCTGAGCACTGAGCACCCAGCACCCTGAGTACTGAGCACCGAGCACCCCGAGCACTGAGCACCAAGCACCCTGAGTACTGAGCACCCAGCACCAAAAGTACTGAGCACCGAGCATCCTGAGCACTGAGCACCGAGCACAGCGAACCCTGAGCACCCAGCACCCTGAGTACTGAGCACCCAGCACCAAGAGTACTGAGCAGCAAGCACCCCGAGCACTGAGCACCCAGTACCCTGAGTAATGAGCACCCAGCACCCCGAGTACTGAGCACCCAGCACCGTGAGTACTGAGCACCCACCACCCTGAGTACTGAGCACCCAGCACCCTGAGCACTGAGCACAAAGCACGCTGAGTACTGAGCACCCTGAGTACTGAGCACCGAGGACCCTGAGCACTGAGCACCCAGCACCCCGAGCACTGAGCACCCAGCACCCCGAGAATGGGCACCCTGCACCCTGAGTACTGAGAACCGTGCACCCTGAGTACTGAGCACCCAGCACGCTGAGCACTGAGCACCCAGCACCCCGAGTACTGAGCACCCAGCACCCCGAGCACTGAGCACCCAGAACCCCGAGAATGAGCACCCAGCACCCTGAGTACTGAGCACCCAGCACCCTGAGTACTGAGCACCCAGCACCCCGAGCACTGAGCACCCTGAATACTGAGCACCCAGCACCCTGAGTACTGTGAACTAAACACCCAGAGCGCTGAGCACCCAGGACCCCGAGCACTGAGTACTGAGCACCCAGCACCCTGAGTACTGAGCACCCAGCATCCTGAGTACTGAGCACCGATCACCCTGAGCACTGAGCACCCAGCACCCGAGCACTGAGCACCCAGCACCCTGAGTACTGAGCACCCTGAGTACTGAGCACCCAGCACCCCGAGCACTGAGCACCCAGCACCCTGAGTACTGAGCACCCTGAGTGCTGAGCACCCAGCACCCTGAGCACTGAGCACCCAGCACCCTGAGCACTGAGCACCCAGCAACCTGAGTACTGAGCACCCAGCACCCTGAGTACTTAGCACCCAGCACCTGAGCACTGAGCACCCAGCACCCTGAGTACTGAGCACCCAGCACCCTGATTACTGAGCACCGAGCACCCCGAGTACTGAGCACCCAGCAACCTGAGCACTGAGTACCCAGCACCCTGAGCGCTGAGCACCCAGCACCCCGAGCACTGAGCACCCAGCACCCTGAGTACTGAGTACTGAGCACCCTGAGTACTGAGCACCCAGCACCCTGAGCACTGAGCACCCAGCACCCTGAGCACTGAGCACCCAGCACCCTGAGTACTGAGCACCCAGCACCGAAAGTACTGAGCACCGAGTATCCTGAGCACAGAGCACCGAGCACCCCGAGCACTGAGCACCCAGCACCCTGAGTACTGAGCACCCAGCACCAAGAGTACTGAGCAGCAAGCACCCCGAGCACTGAGCACCCAGCACCCTGAGTAATGAGCACCCAGCACCCCGAGTACTGAGCACCCAGCACCCTGTGTACTGAGCACTGTGCACCCTGAGTACTAAGCACCCAGCACCCTGAATACTGAGCACCCAGGACCCTGAGCACTGAGCACCGAGCACCCCGAGCACTGAGCACCCAGCACCCTGAGCACTCAGCACCCAGCACCCCGAGCACTGAGCATCCAGCACCCTGAGCACTGAGCCCCCAGCACCCTGAGTACTGAGCCCCCAGCACCCTGAGTACTGAGCACCCAGCACCCTGAGCACTGAGCACCCAGCACCCCGAGAATGAGCACCCAGCACCCTGAGTACTGAGAACCGAGCACCCTGAGTACTGAGCACCCAGCACCCTGAGTACTGAGCCCCCAGCACCCTGAGTACTGAGCACGCAGCACCCCGAACACTGAGCACCCAGCACCCAGAGAATGAGCACACAGCACCCTGAGTAATGAGCACCCAGCTCCCTGAGTACTGAGCACTAAGCACCCAGAGCACTGAGCAACCAGCACCCCGAGCACGGAGCACTGAGGACCCCGAGCACTGAGTACTGAGCACCCAGCACCCTGAGTACTGAGCACCGAGCTCCCCGAGCACTGAGCACCCACCACCCTGAGTACTGAGCACCCAGCACCCTGAGCACTGAGCACAAACACGCTGAGTACTGAGCACCCTGAGTACTGAGCACCGAGGACCCTGAGCACTGAGCACCCTGCATCCCAAGCACTGAGCACCCAGTACCCCGAGAATGGGCACCCAGCACCCTGAGTACTGAGAACCGAGCACCCTGAGTACTGAGCACCCAGCACCCTGAGTACTGAGCACCCAGCACCAAGAGTACTGAGCAGCAAGCACCCCGAGCACTGAGCACCCAGCACCCTGAGTAATGAGCACCCAGCACCCCGAGCACTGAGCACCCAGCACCGTGAGTACTGAGCACCCACCACCCTGAGTACTGAGCACCCAGCACCCTGAGCACTGAGCACAAAGCATGCTGAGTACTGAGCACCCTGAGTACTGTGCACCGAGGACCCTGACCACTGAGCACCCAGCACCCCGAGCACTGAGCACCCAGCACCCCGAGAATGGGCACCCAGCACCCTGAGTACTGAGAACCGAGCACCCTGAGTACTGAGCACCCAGCACGCTGAGCACTGAGCACCCAGCACCCCGAGTACTGAGCACCCAGCACCCCGAGCACTGAGCACCCAGCACCCCGAGAATGAGCACCCAGCAACCTGAGTACTGAGCACCCAGCACCCTGAGTACTGAGCACCCAGCACCCAGAGCACTGAGCAACCTGAATACTGAGCACCCAGCACCCTGAGTACTGTGCACTAAGCACCCAGAGCGCTGAGCACCCAGGACCCCGAGCACTGAGTACTGAGCACCCAGCACCCTGAGTTCTGAGCACGGAGCTCCCCGAGCACTGATCACCCTGAGTACTGAGCACCCATCAAACTGAGTACTGAGCACCCAGCACCCTGTGCACTGAGCACCCAGCACCCTGAGTACTGAGCACCCAGCACCCCGAGCACTGAGCACCCAGCACCCTGAGTACTGAGCACCCAGCACCCTGAGTACTGAGCAACCCGAGCACTGAGCACCCAGCACCCTGAGTACTGAGCACCCTGAGGACTGAGCACCGATCACCCTGAGCACTGAGCACCCAGCACCCTGAGTACTGAGCACCCAGCACCCTGAGCACTGAGCACCCAGCACCCTGAGTACTGAGCAGCGAGCACCTTGAGTACTGAGCACCCAGCACCCTGAGTACTGAGCACCCAGCACCCTGAGTACTGAGCACCGAGCACCCCGAGTACTGAGCACCCAGCACCCTGAGCACTCAGCACCCTGCACCCCGAGCACAGAGCACCCAGCACCCTGAGTACTGAGCTCCCAGCACCCCGAGCCCTGAGCACCCAGCACCCTGAGTACTGAGCACCCTGAGTACTGAGCACCGATCACCCTGAGCACTGAGCACCCAGCACCCTGAGTACTGAGCACCCAACGTACTGAGCACCGAGCATACCGAGCACTGAGCTCCCAGCACCCTGAGTACTGAGCACCGAGCACCCTGAGCACTGAGCACCCAGCATCCTGAGTACTGAGCACCGAGCACCCCGAGCACTGAGCACCCAGCGCCCTGAGCACTGAGCACCCTTAGGACTGAGCAACCAGCACCCTGAGTACTGAGCACCCAGCACCCTGAGTCCTGAGCACCCAGCATCCTGAGTACTGAGCAACGATCACCCTGAGCACTGAGCACCCAGCACCGGAGCACTGAGCACCCAGCACCCTGAGTACTGAGCACCCTGAGTACTGAGCACCCAGCACCCCGTGCACTGAGCACCCAGCACCCTGAGTACTGAGTACCCTGAGTGCTGAGCACCCAGCACCCTGAGCACTGAGCACCCAGCACCCTGAGCACTGAGCACCCAGCACCCTGAGTACTGAGCACCCAGCACCCTGAGTACTTAGCACCCAGCACCTGAGCACTGAGCACCCAGCAACCTGAGTACTGAGCACCCAGCACCCTGAGTACTGAGCACCGAGCACCCCGAGTACTGAGCACCCAGCAACCTGAGCACTGAGCACCCAGCACCCTGAGTAATGAGCACCCAGCACCCCAAGCAATGAGCACCCAGCACCCTGAGTACTGAGTACTGAGCACCCTGCGTACTGAGCACCCAGCACCCTGAGCACTGAGCACCCAGCACCCTGAGCACTGAGCACCCAGCACCCTGAGTACTGAGCACCCAGCACCAAATGTACTGAGCACCGAGCATCCTGAGCACAGAGCACCGAGCACCCCGAGCACTGAGCACCCAGCACCCAGAGTACTGAGCACCCAGGACCCTGAGCACTGAGCACCGAGCAACCCGAGCACTGAGCACCCAGCACCCTGAGCACTGAGCACCCAGCACCCTGAGCACGGAGCACCCCGAGGACTGAGCACCCAGCACCCTGAGTACTGAGCCCCCAGCACCCTGAGTACTGAGCACCCAGCACCCCGAGCACTGAGCACCCAGCACCCCGAGAATGGGCACCCAGCACCCTGAGTACTGAGAACCGAGCACCATGAGTTCTGAGCACCCAGCACGCTGAGCACTGAGCACCCAGCACCCCGAGTACTGAGCACCCAGCACCCCGAGCACTGAGCACCCAGCACCCCGAGAATGAGCACCCAGCAACCTGAGTCCTGAGCACCCAGCACCCTGAGTACTGAGCACCCAGCACCCAGAGCACTGAGCACCATGAATACTGAGCACCCAGCACCCTGAGTACTGTGCACTAAGCACCCAGAGCGCTGAGCACCCAGGACCCCGAGCACTGAGTACTGAGCACCCAGCACCCTGAGTACTGAGCACCGAGCTCCCCGAGCACTGAGCACCCTGAGTACTGAGCACCCATCACCCTGAGTACTGAGCACCCATCACCCTGTGCACTGAGCACCCAGCACCCTGAGTACTGAGCACCCAGCACCCCGAGCACTGAGCACCCAGCACCCTGAGTACTGAGCACCCAGCACCCTGAGTACTGAGCAACCCGAGCACTGAGCACCCAGCACCCTGAGTACTGAGCACCCAGCACCCTGAGCACTGAGCACCCAGCACCCTGAGTACTGAGCAGCGAGCACCTTGAGTACTGAGCACCCAGCACCCTGAGTACTGAGCACCCAGCACCCTGAGTACTGAGCACCCAGCACCCTGAGTTCTGAGCACCCCGCACCCTGAGCACTGAGCACACTGGGTACTGAGCACCCAGCTCCCTGAGCACTGAGGACCCAGCACACTGAGTACTGAGCACGAAGCACCCTGAGCACTGAGGACCCAGCACCCCGAGCACTGAGCACCCAGCACCCTGAGTACTGAGCACCCAGCACCCCGAGCACTGAGCACCGGGCACCCCGAGCACTGAGTACCCAGCACTCTGAGTACTGAGCTCCCAGCACCCTGAGTACTGAGCACTGAGCACCCTGAGCACTGAGCACCCAGCACCCTGAGCACTGAGCACCCAGCATCCTGAGCACTGAGTACTGAGCACCCAGCACCCTGAGGACTGACCACCCAGCACCCTGAGCACTGAGCACCCAGCACCCAGAGTACTGAGCAACCTGAGTACTGAGCACCCAGCACCCCGAGAATGAGCACCCAGCACCATGAGTACTGAGCACCGAGCACCCTGAGCACTGAGCACCAAACACCCTGAGTACTGAGCACCCAGCACTCTGAGTACTGAGCACCCAGCACCCTGAGCACTGAGGACCCAGCACCCCGAGCACTGAGCACCCAGCACACTGAGCACTGAGGACCCAGCACCCCGAGCACTGAGCACCCAGCACCCTGAGTACTGAGCACCCAGCACCCTGAGCACTGAGGACCCAGCACCCCGAGCACTGAGCACCCAGCACACTGAGTACTGAGCACTGAGCACCCAGCACCCTGAGCACTGAGGACCCAGCACCCCGAGCACTGAGCACCCAGCACACTGAGTACTGAGCACTGAGCACCCAGCACCCTGAGTACTGAGCTCCCAGCACCCCGAGACCTGAGCACCCAGCACCCTGAGTACTGAGCACCCTGAGTACTGAGCACCGATCACCCTGAGCACTGAGCACCCAGCACCCTGAGTACTGAGCACCCAACGTACTGAGCACCAAGCATACCGAGCACTGAGCTCCCAGCACCCTGAGTATTGAGCACCGAGCACCCTGAGCACTGAGCACCCAGCACCCTGAGTACTGAGCACCAAGCACCCCGAGCACTGAGCACCCAGCGCCCTGAGCACTGAGCACCCTGAGGACTGAGCACCCAGCACCCTGAGCACTCAGCACCCAGCACCCCGAGCACAGAGCACCCAGCACCCTGAGTACTGAGCACCCTGAGTACTGAGCACCGATCACCCTGAGCACTGAGCACCCAGCACCCTGAGTACTGAGCACCCAGCACCCTGAGTACTGAGCAACCCGAGCACTGAGCACCCAGCACCCTGAGTACTGAGCACCCTGAGGACTGAGCACCGATCACCCTGAGCACTGAGCACCCAGCACCCTGAGTACTGAGCACCCAGCACCCTGAGCACTGAGCACCCAGCACCCTGAGTACTGAGCAGCGAGCACCTTGAGTACTGAGCACCCAGCACCCTGAGTACTGAGCACCCAGCACCCTGAGTACTGAGCACCGAGCACCCCGAGTACTGAGCACCCAGCACCCTGAGCACTCAGCACCCAGCACCCCGAGCACAGAGCACCCAGCACCCTGAGTACTGAGCTCCCAGCACCCCGAGCCCTGAGCACCCAGCACCCTGAGTACTGAGCACCCTGAGTACTGAGCACCGATCACCCTGAGCACTGAGCACCCAGCACCCTGAGTACTGAGCACCCAACGTACTGAGCACCGAGCATACCGAGCACTGAGCTCCCAGCACCCTGAGTACTGAGCACCGAGCACCGTGAGCACTGAGCACCCAGCACCCTGAGTACTGAGCACCGAGCACCCCGAGCACTGAGCACCCAGCGCCCTGAGCACTGAGCACCCTTAGGACTGAGCACCCAGCACCCTGAGTACTGAGCACCCAGCACCCTGAGTCCTGAGCACCCAGCATCCTGAGTACTGAGCAACGATCACCCTGAGCACTGAGCACCCAGCACCGGAGCACTGAGCACCCAGCACCCTGAGTACTGAGCACCCTGAGTACTGAGCACCCAGCACCCCGTGCACTGAGCACCCAGCACCCTGAGTACTGAGTACCCTGAGTGCTGAGCACCCAGCACCCTGAGCACTGAGCACCCAGCACCCTGAGCACTGAGCACCCAGCACCCTGAGTACTGAGCACCCAGCACCCTGAGTACTTAGCACCCAGCACCTGAGCACTGAGCACCCAGCACCCTGAGTACTGAGCACCCAGCACCCTGAGTACTGAGCACCGAGCACCCCGAGTACTGAGCACCCAGCAACCTGAGCACTGAGCACCCAGCACCCTGAGTACTGAGCACCCAGCACGCCAAGCAATGAGCACCCAGCACCCTGAGTACTGAGTACTGAGCACCCTGCGTACTGAGCACCCAGCACCCTGAGCACTGAGCACCCAGCACCCTGAGCACTGAGCACCCAGCACCCTGAGTACTGAGCACCCAGCACCAAATGTACTGAGCACCGAGCATCCTGAGCACAGAGCACCGAGCACCCCGAGCACTGAGCACCCAGCACCCAGAGTACTGAGCACCCAGGACCCTGAGCACTGAGCACCGAGCAACCCGAGCACTGAGCACCCAGCACCCTGAGCACTGAGCACCCAGCACCCTGAGCACGGAGCACCCCGAGGACTGAGCACCCAGCACCCTGAGTACTGAGCCCCCAGCACCCTGAGTACTGAGCACCCAGCACCCCGAGCACTGAGCACCCAGCACCGCGAGAATGGGCACCCAGCACCCTGAGTACTGAGAACCGAGCACCATGAGTTCTGAGCACCCAGCACGCTGAGCACTGAGCACCCAGCACCCCGAGTACTGAGCACCCAGCTCCCCGAGCACTGAGCACCCAGCACCCCGAGAATGAGCACCCAGCAACCTGAGTACTGAGCACCCAGCACCCTGAGTACTGAGCAACCCGAGCACTGAGCACCCAGCACCCTGAGTACTGAGCACCCAGCACCCTGAGCACTGAGCACCCAGCACCCTGAGTACTGAGCAGCGAGCACCTTGAATACTGAGCACCCAGCACCCTGAGTACTGAGCACCCAGCACCCTGAGTACTGAGCACCCAGCACCCTGAGTTCTGAGCACCCCGCACCCTGAGCACTGAGCACACTGGGTACTGAGCACCCAGCTCCCTGAGCACTGAGGACCCAGCACACTGAGTACTGAGCACGAAGCACCCTGAGCACTGAGGACCCAGCACCCCGAGCACTGAGCACCCAGCACCCTGAGTACTGAGCACCCAGCACCCCGAGCACTGAGCACCGGGCACCCCGAGCACTGAGTACCCAGCACTCTGAGTACTGAGCACCCAGCACCCTGAGTACTGAGCACTGAGCACCCTGAGCACTGAGCACCCAGCACCCTGAGCACTGAGCACCCAGCATCCTGAGCACTGAGTACTGAGCACCCAGCACCCTGAGGACTGACCACCCAGCACCCTGAGCACTGAGCACCCAGCACCCAGAGTACTGAGCAACCTGAGTACTGAGCACCCAGCACCCCGAGAATGAGCACCCAGCACCATGAGTACTGAGCACCGAGCACCCTGAGCACTGAGCACCAAACACCCTGAGTACTGAGCACCAAGCACCCTGAGTACTGAGCACCCAGCACTCTGAGTACTGAGCACCCAGCACCCTGAGCACTGAGGACCCAGCACCCCGAGCACTGAGCACCCAGCACACTGAGCACTGAGGACCCAGCACCCCGAGCACTGAGCACCCAGCACCCTGAGTACTGAGCACCCAGCACCCTGAGCACTGAGGACCCAGCACCCCGAGCACTGAGCACCCAGCACACTGAGTACTGAGAACTGAGCACCCAGCACCCTGAGCACTGAGGACCCAGCACCCCGAGCACTGAGCACCCAGCACACTGAGTACTGAGCACCCTGAGGACTGAGCACCGATCACCCTGAGCACTGAGCACCCAGCACCCTGAGTACTGAGCACCCAGCACCCTGAGCACTGAGCACCCAGCACCCTGAGTACTGAGCAGCGAGCACCTTGAGTACTGAGCACCCAGCACCCTGAGTACTGAGCACCCAGCACCCTGAGTACTGAGCACCGAGCACCCCGAGTACTGAGCACCCAGCACCCTGAGCACTCAGCACCCAGCACCCCGAGCACAGAGCACCCAGCACCCTGAGTACTGAGCTCCCAGCACCCCGAGCCCTGAGCACCCAGCACCCTGAGTACTGAGCACCCTGAGTACTGAGCACCGATCACCCTGAGCACTGAGCACCCAGCACCCTGAGTACTGAGCACCCAACGTACTGAGCACCGAGCATACCGAGCACTGAGCTCCCAGCACCCTGAGTACTGAGCACCGAGCACCCTGAGCACTGAGCACCCAGCACCCTGAGTACTGAGCACCGAGCACCCCGAGCACTGAGCACCCAGCGCCCTGAGCACTGAGCACCCTTAGGACTGAGCACCCAGCACCCTGAGTACTGAGCACCCAGCACCCTGAGTCCTGAGCACCCAGCATCCTGAGTACTGAGCAACGATCACCCTGAGCACTGAGCACCCAGCACCGGAGCACTGAGCACCCAGCACCCTGAGTACTGAGCACCCTGAGTACTGAGCACCCAGCACCCCGTGCACTGAGCACCCAGCACCCTGAGTACTGAGTACCCTGAGTGCTGAGCACCCAGCACCCTGAGCACTGAGCACCCAGCACCCTGAGCACTGAGCACCCAGCACCCTGAGTACTGAGCACCCAGCACCCTGAGTACTTAGCACCCAGCACCTGAGCACTGAGCACCCAGCACCCTGAGTACTGAGCACCCAGCACCCTGAGTACTGAGCACCGAGCACCCCGAGTACTGAGCACCCAGCAACCTGAGCACTGAGCACCCAGCACCCTGAGTACTGAGCACCCAGCACCCCAAGCAATGAGCACCCAGCACCCTGAGTACTGAGTACTGAGCACCCTGCGTACTGAGCACCCAGCACCCTGAGCACTGAGCACCCAGGACCCTGAGCACTGAGCACCGAGCAACCCGAGCACTGAGCACCCAGCACCCTGAGCACTGAGCACCCAGCACCCTGAGCACGGAGCACCCCGAGGACTGAGCACCCAGCACCCTGAGTACTGAGCCCCCAGCACCCTGAGTACTGAGCACCCAGCACCCCGAGCACTGAGCACCCAGCACCGCGAGAATGGGCACCCAGCACCCTGAGTACTGAGAACCGAGCACCATGAGTTCTGAGCACCCAGCACGCTGAGCACTGAGCACCCAGCACCCCGAGTACTGAGCACCCAGCACCCCGAGCACTGAGCACCCAGCACCCCGAGAATGAGCACCCAGCAACCTGAGTACTGAGCACCCAGCACCCTGAGTACTGAGCACCCAGCACCCTGAGCACTGAGCACCCAGCACCCTGAGTACTGAGCAGCGAGCACCTTGAATACTGAGCACCCAGCACCCTGAGTACTGAGCACCCAGCACCCTGAGTACTGAGCACCCAGCACCCTGAGTTCTGAGCACCCCGCACCCTGAGCACTGAGCACACTGGGTACTGAGCACCCAGCTCCCTGAGCACTGAGGACCCAGCACACTGAGTACTGAGCACGAAGCACCCTGAGCACTGAGGACCCAGCACCCCGAGCACTGAGCACCCAGCACCCTGAGTACTGAGCACCCAGCACCCCGAGCACTGAGCACCGGGCACCCCGAGCACTGAGTACCCAGCACTCTGAGTACTGAGCACCCAGCACCCTGAGTACTGAGCACTGAGCACCCTGAGCACTGAGCACCCAGCACCCTGAGCACTGAGCACCCAGCATCCTGAGCACTGAGTACTGAGCACCCAGCACCCTGAGGACTGACCACCCAGCACCCTGAGCACTGAGCACCCAGCACCCAGAGTACTGAGCAACCTGAGTACTGAGCACCCAGCACCCCGAGAATGAGCACCCAGCACCATGAGTACTGAGCACCGAGCACCCTGAGCACTGAGCACCAAACACCCTGAGTACTGAGCACCAAGCACCCTGAGTACTGAGCACCCAGCACTCTGAGTACTGAGCACCCAGCACCCTGAGCACTGAGGACCCAGCACCCCGAGCACTGAGCACCCAGCACACTGAGCACTGAGGACCCAGCACCCCGAGCACTGAGCACCCAGCACCCTGAGTACTGAGCACCCAGCACCCTGAGCACTGAGGACCCAGCACCCCGAGCACTGAGCACCCAGCACACTGAGTACTGAGCACTGAGCACCCAGCACCCTGAGCACTGAGGACCCAGCACCCCGAGCACTGAGCACCCAGCACACTGAGTACTGAGCACTGAGCACCCAGCACCCTGAGTACTGAGCTCCCAGCACCCCGAGACCTGAGCACCCAGCACCCTGAGTACTGAGCACCCTGAGTACTGAGCACCGATCACCCTGAGCACTGAGCACCCAGCACCCTGAGTACTGAGCACCCAACGTACTGAGCACCAAGCATACCGAGCACTGAGCTCCCAGCACCCTGAGTATTGAGCACCGAGCACCCTGAGCACTGAGCACCCAGCACCCTGAGTACTGAGCACCGAGCACCCCGAGCACTGAGCACCCAGCGCCCTGAGCACTGAGCACCCTGAGGACTGAGCACCCAGCACCCTGAGCACTCAGCACCCAGCACCCCGAGCACAGAGCACCCAGCACCCTGAGTACTGAGCACCCTGAGTACTGAGCACCGATCACCCTGAGCAGTGAGCACCCAGCACCCTGAGTACTGAGCACCCAGCACCCTGAGTACTGAGCAACCCGAGCACTGAGCACCCAGCACCCTGAGTACTGAGCACCCTGAGGACTGAGCACCGATCACCCTGAGCACTGAGCACCCAGCACCCTGAGTACTGAGCACCCAGCACCCTGAGCACTGAGCACCCAGCACCCTGAGTACTGAGCAGCGAGCACCTTGAGTACTGAGCACCCAGCACCCTGAGTACTGAGCACCCAGCACCCTGAGTACTGAGCACCGAGCACCCCGAGTACTGAGCACCCAGCACCCTGAGCACTCAGCACCCAGCACCCCGAGCACAGAGCACCCAGCACCCTGAGTACTGAGCTCCCAGCACCCCGAGCCCTGAGCACCCAGCACCCTGAGTACTGAGCACCCTGAGTACTGAGCACCGATCACCCTGAGCACTGAGCACCCAGCACCCTGAGTACTGAGCACCCAACGTACTGAGCACCGAGCATACCGAGCACTGAGCTCCCAGCACCCTGAGTACTGAGCACCGAGCACCCTGAGCACTGAGCACCCAGCACCCTGAGTACTGAGCACCGAGCACCCCGAGCACTGAGCACCCAGCGCCCTGAGCACTGAGCACCCTTAGGACTGAGCACCCAGCACCCTGAGTACTGAGCACCCAGCACCCTGAGTCCTGAGCACCCAGCATCCTGAGTACTGAGCAACGATCACCCTGAGCACTGAGCACCCAGCACCGGAGCACTGAGCACCCAGCACCCTGAGTACTGAGCACCCTGAGTACTGAGCACCCAGCACCCCGTGCACTGAGCACCCAGCACCCTGAGTACTGAGTACCCTGAGTGCTGAGCACCCAGCACCCTGAGCACTGAGCACCCAGCACCCTGAGCACTGAGCACCCAGCACCCTGAGTACTGAGCACCCAGCACCCTGAGTACTTAGCACCCAGCACCTGAGCACTGAGCACCCAGCACCCTGAGTACTGAGCACCCAGCACCCTGAGTACTGAGCACCGAGCACCCCGAGTACTGAGCACCCAGCAACCTGAGCACTGAGCACCCAGCACCCTGAGTACTGAGCACCCAGCACCCCAAGCAATGAGCACCCAGCACCCTGAGTACTGAGTACTGAGCACCCTGCGTACTGAGCACCCAGCACCCTGAGCACTGAGCACCCAGCACCCTGAGCACTGAGCACCCAGCACCCTGAGTACTGAGCACCCAGCACCAAATGTACTGAGCACCGAGCATCCTGAGCACAGAGCACCGAGTACCCCGAGCACTGAGCACCCAGCACCCAGAGTACTGAGCACCCAGGACCCTGAGCACTGAGCACCGAGCAACCCGAGCACTGAGCACCCAGCACCCTGAGCACTGAGCACCCAGCACCCTGAGCACGGAGCACCCCGAGGACTGAGCACCCAGCACCCTGAGTACTGAGCCCCCAGCACCCTGAGTACTGAGCACCCAGCACCCCGAGCACTGAGCACCCAGCACCGCGAGAATGGGCACCCAGCAGCCTGAGTACTGAGAACCGAGCACCATGAGTTCTGAGCACCCAGCACGCTGAGCACTGAGCACCCAGCACCCCGAGTACTGAGCACCCAGCACCCCGAGCACTGAGCACCCAGCACCCCGAGAATGAGCACCCAGCAACCTGAGTACTGAGCACCCAGCACCCTGAGTACTGAGCACCCAGCACCCAGAGCACTGAGCACCCTGAATACTGAGCACCCAGCACCCTGAGTACTGAGCACCGAGCTCCCCGAGCACTGAGCACCCTGAGTACTGAGCACCCATCACCCTGAGTACTGAGCACCCATCACCCTGTGCACTGAGCACCCAGCACCCTGAGTACTGAGCACCCAGCACCCCGAGCACTGAGCACCCAGCACCCTGAGTACTGAGCACCCAGCACCCTGAGTACTGAGCAACCCGAGCACTGAGCACCCAGCACCCTGAGTACTGAGGTCCCTGAGGACTGAGCACCGATCACCCTGAACACTGAGCACCCAGCACCCTGAGTACTGAGCACCCAGCACCCTGAGCACTGAGCACCCAGCACCCTGAGTACTGAGCAGCGAGCACCTTGAGTACTGAGCACCCAGCACCCTGAGTACTGAGCACCCAGCACCCTGAGTACTGAGCACCCAGCACCCTGAGTTCTGAGCACCCCGCACCCTGAGCACTGAGCACACTGGGTACTGAGCACCCAGCTCCCTGAGCACTGAGGACCCAGCACACTGAGTACTGAGCACGAAGCACCCTGAGCACTGAGGACCCAGCACCCCGAGCACTGAGCACCCAGCACCCTGAGTACTGAGCACCCAGCACCCCGAGCACTGAGCACCGGGCACCCCGAGCACTGAGTACCCAGCACTCTGAGTACTGAGCACCCAGCACCCTGAGTACTGAGCACTGAGCACCCTGAGCACTGAGCACCCAGCACCCTGAGCACTGAGCACCCAGCATCCTGAGCACTGAGTACTGAGCACCCAGCACCCTGAGGACTGAGCACCCAGCACCCTGAGCACTGAGCACCCAGCACCCAGAGTACTGAGCAACCTGAGTACTGAGCACCCAGCACCCCGAGAATCAGCACCCAGCACCATGAGTACTGAGCACCGAGCACCCTGAGCACTGAGCACCAAACACCCTAAGTACTGAGCACCAAGCACCCTGAGTACTGAGCACCCAGCACTCTGAGTACTGAGCACCCAGCACCCTGAGCACTGAGGACCCAGCACCCCGAGCACTGAGCACCCAGCACACTGAGCACTGAGGACCCAGCACCCCGAGCACTGAGCACCCAGCACCCTGAGTACTGAGCACCCAGCACCCTGAGCACTGAGGACCCAGCACCCCGAGGACTGAGCACCCAGCACACTGAGTACTGAGCACTGAGCACCCAGCACCCTGAGCACTGAGGACCCAGCACCCCGAGCACTGAGCACCCAGCACACTGAGTACTGAGCACTGAGCACCCAGCACCCTGAGTACTGAGCTCCCAGCACCCCGAGCCCTGAGCACCCAGCACCCTGAGTACTGAGCACCCTGAGTACTGAGCACCGATCACCCTGAGCACTGAGCACCCAGCACCCTGAGTACTGAGCACCCAACGTACTGAGCACCAAGCATACCGAGCACTGAGCTCCCAGCACCCTGAGTATTGAGCACTGAGCACCCTGAGCACTGAGCACCCAGCACCCTGAGTACTGAGCACCGAGCACCCCGAGCACTGAGCACCCAGCGCCCTGAGCACTGAGCACCCTGAGGACTGAGCACCCAGCACCCTGAGTACTGAGCACCCAGCACCCTGAGTCCTGAGCACCCAGCATCCTGAGTACTGAGCAACGATCACCCTGAGCACTGAGCACCCAGCACCGGAGCACTGAGCACACAGCACCCTGAGTACTGAGCACCCTGAGTACTGAGCACCCAGCACCCCGTGCACTGAGCAGCCAGCACCCTGAGTACTGAGCAACCTGAGTGCTGAGCACCCAGCACCCTGAGCACTGAGCACCCAGCACCCTGAACACTGAGCACCCAGCACCCTGAGTACTGAGCACCCAGCACCCTGAGTACTTAGCACCCAGCACCTTAGCACTGAGCACCCAGCACCCTGAGTACTGAGCACCCAGCACCCTGAGTACTGCGCACTGAGCACCCCGAGTACTGAGCACCCAGCAACCTGAGCACTGAGCACCCAGCACCCTGAGCACTGAGCACCCAGCACCCCAAGCAATGAGCACCCAGCACCCTGAGTACTGAGTACTGAGCACCCTGCGTACTGAGCACCCAGCACCCTGAGCACTGAGCACCCAGCACCCTGGCACTGAGCACCCAGCACCCTGAGTACTGAGCACCCAGCACCAAAAGTACTGAGCACCGAGCATCCTGAGCACAGAGCACCGAGCACCCCGAGCACTGAGCACCCAGCGCCCAGAGTACTGAGCACCCAGGACCCTGAGCACTGAGCACCGAGCAACCCGAGCACTGAGCACCCAGCACCCTGAGCACTCAGCACCCAGCACCCCGAGCGCTGAGCACCCAGCACCCTGAGCACTGAGCACCCAGCACCCTGAGCACGGAGCACCCCGAGGACTGAGCACCCAGCACCCTGAGTACTGAGCCCCCAGCACCCTGAGTACTGAGCACCCAGCACCCTGAGCACTGAGCACCCAGCACCCCGAGAATGAGCACCCAGCACCCTGAGTACTGAGAACCGAGCACCCTGAGTACTGAGCACCCAGCACCCTGAGTACTGAGCCCCCAGCACCCTGAGTGCTGAGCACCCAGCACCCCGAGCACTGAGCACCCAGCACCCCGAGAATGAGCACCCAGCAATCTGAGTACTGAGAACCGAGCACCCTGAATACTGAGCACCCAGCACCCTGAGTACTGAGCCCCCAGCACCCTGAGTACTGAGCACCCAGCACCCTGAGTACTGAGCACTAAGCACACAGAGCACTGAGCAACCAGCACCCCGAGCACGGAGCACCCAGGACCCCGAGCACTGAGTACTGAGCACCCAGCACCCTGAGTACTGAGCACCGAGCTCCCCGAGCACTGAGCACCCAGCACCCTGAGCACTGAGCACCCAGCACGCTGAGGACTCAGTACCCATCACCCCGATCACTGAGCACCCAGCACCCTGAGCACTGAGCACCCAGCACCCTGAGCACTGAGCACCCAGCACCCAGAGCACTGAGCACCCAGCACCCTGAGCACTGAGCACCCAGCACCCTGAGTACTGAGCACCCAGCACCCTGAGTACTGAGCACCCAGACCCCGAGCACTGAGCACCCAGCACCCCTAGCACTGTGCACCCAGCACCCTGAGTACTGAGAACCCAGCACCCTGAGTACTGAGCACCCAGCACCCTGAGCACTGAGCACCCAGCAGCCCGAGCACTGAGCACCCAGCATCCTGAGCACTTAGTAATGAGCACCCAGCACCCTGAGCACTGAGCACCCAGCACCCTGAGCACTCAGCACCCAGCACCCTGAGTACTGAGCACCCAGCACCCCAAGCACTGAGCACCAAGCAATCTGAGTACTGAGCACCCAGCACGCTGAGCACTGAGCACCCAGCACCCCGAGTACTGAGCACCCAGCACCCTGAGTACTGAGCACCCAGCACCCTGAGTACTGAGCACCCAGCACCCCGAGCACTGAGCACCCAGCACCCTGAGCACTGAGCACCCAGCACCCTGAGCAATGAGCACCCAGCACCCTGAGTACTGAGCACCGAGCACCCTGAGCACTGAGCACCGGGTACCCCGAGCACTGAGCACCCAGCACCCTGAGTACCGAGCACCCAGCACCCTGAGTAGTGAGCACTGAGCACTGAGCACCCTGAGCACTGAGCACCCAGCACCCTGAGCACTGAGCACCCAGCACCCTGAGCACTGAGCACCCAGCACCCTGAGTACTGAGCACCCAGCACCCCAAACACTCAGCACCGAGCACCCTGAGAACTGAGCACCGAGCACCCTGAGTACTGAGCACCCAGCACCATGAGTACTGAGCCCCGAGCACCCAGAGTACTGAGCAACCTGAGTACTGAGCACCCAGCACCCCGAGAATGAGCACCCAGCACCATGAGTACTGAGCACCGAGCACCCTGAGCACTGAGCACCCAGCACCCTGAGTACTTAGCACCAAGCACCCTGAGTACTGAGCACTCAGCACCCTGAGTACTGAGCACCCAGCACCCTGAGTTCTGAGCACCCAGCACCCTGAGCACTGAGCACACTGAGTACTGAGCACCCAGCACCCTGAGCACTGAGCACCCAGCACCCCGAGCACTGAGCACCCAGCACCGCGAGCACTGAGCACTGAGCACCCTGAGCACTGAGGACACAGCACCCCGAGCACTGAGCACCCAGCACCCTGAGTACTGAGCACCCAGCTCCCTGAGCACTGAGGACCTAGCACCCCGAGCACTGAGCACACAGCACGCTGAGTACTGAGCACTGAGCACCCAGCACCCTGAGTACTGAGCACCCAGCACCCTGAGTACTGAGCACCCAGCACCCTGAGCACTGAGCACCCAGCACCCTGAGCACGGAGCACCCCGAGGACTGAGCACCCAGCACCCTGAGTACTGAGCCCCAGCACCCTGAGTACTGAGCACCCAGCACCCTTAGCACTGAGCACCCAGCACCACGAGAATGAGCACACAGCACCCTGAGTACTGAGAACCGAGCACCCTGAGTACTGAGCACCCAGCACCCTGAGTACTGAGCCCCCAGCACCCTGAGTACTGAGCACCCAGCACCCCGAGCACTGAGCACCCAGCACCCCGAGAATGAGCAGCCAGCACCCTGAGTACTGAGCACCCAGCACCCTGAGTACTGAGCACTAAGCACACAGAGCACTGAGCAACCAGCACCCCGAGCACGGAGCACCCAGGACCCCGAGCACTGAGTACTGAGCACCCAGCACCCTGAGTACTGAGCACCGAGCTCCCCGAGCACTGAGCACCCAGCACACTGAGCACTGAGCACCCAGCACCCTGAGCACTGAGCACCCAGCACGCTGAGGACTCAGTACCCATCACCCCGATCACTGAGCACCCAGCACCCTGAGCACTGAGCACCCAGCACCCTGAGCACTGAGCACCCAGCACCCAGAGCACTGAGCACCCAGCACCCTGAGCACTGAGCACCCAGCACCCTGAGTACTGAGCACCCAGAACCCTGAGTACTGAGCACCCAGACCCCGAGCACTGAGCACCCAGCACCCCTAGCACTGTGCACCCAGCACCCTGAGTACTGAGAACCCAGCACCCTGAGTACTGAGCACACAGCACCCTGAGCACTGAGCACCCAGCAGCCCGAGCACTGAGCACCCAGCATCCTGAGCACTTAGTAATGAGCACCCAGCACCCTGAGCACTGAGCACCCAGCACCCTGAGCACTCAGCATACAGCACCCTGAGTACTGAGCACCCAGCACCCCAAGCACTGAGCACCGAGCAATCTGAGTACTGAGCACCCAGCACGCTGAGCACTGAGCACCCAGCACCCCGAGTACTGAGCACCCAGCACCCTGAGTACTGAGCACCCAGCACCCTGAGTACTGAGCACCCAGCACCCCGAGCACTGAGCACCCAGCATCCTGAGCACTGAGAACCCAGCACCCTGAGCAATGAGCACCCAGCACCCTGAGTACTGAGCACCGAGCACCCTGAGCACTGAGCACCGGCTACCCCGAGCACTGAGCACCCAGCACCCTGAGTACCGAGCACCCAGCACCCTGAGTAGTGAGCACTGAGCACTGAGCACCCTGAGCACTGAGCACCCAGCAATCTGAGCACTGAGCACCCAGCATCCTGAGCACTGAGTACAGAGCACCCAGCACCCTGAGCACTGAGCACCCAGCACCCTGAGCACTGAGCACCCACCACCCTGAGTACTGAGCACCCAGCACCCCAAACACTCAGCACCGAGCACCCTGAGAACTGAGCACCGAGCACCCTGAGTACTGAGCACCCAGCACCATGAGTACTGAGCCCCGAGCACCCAGAGTACTGAGCAACCTGAGTACTGAGCACCCAGCACCCCGAGAATGAGCACCCAGCACCATGAGTACTGAGCACGGAGCACCCTGAGCACTGAGCACCCAGCACCCTGAGTACTGAGCACCAAGCACCCTGAGTACTGAGCACTCAGCACCCTGAGTACTGAGCACCCAGCACCCTGAGTTCTGAGCACCCAGCACCCTGAGCACTGAGCACACTGAGTACTGAGCACCCAGCACCCTGAGCACTGAGCACCCAGCACCCCGAGCACTGAGCACCCAGCACCCCGAGCACTGAGCACTGAGCACCCTGAGCACTGAGGACACAGCACCCCGAGCACTGAGCACCCAGCACCCTGAGTACTGAGCACCCAGCTCCCTGAGCACTGAGGACCTAGCACCCCGAGCACTGAGCACACAGCACGCTGAGTACTGAGCACTGAGCACCCAGCACCCTGAGTACTGAGCACCCAGCACCCTGAGTACTGAGCACCCAGCACCCCGAGCACTGAGCACTGAGCACCCTGAGTACTGAGCACTGAGCACCCTTAGTATTGAGCACCAAGCACCCTGAGTACTGAGCACCCAGCACCCTGAGCACTGAGCACGGAGCACGCCGAGGACTTAGCACCCAGCACCGTGAGCACTGAGCACCCTGCACCTTGAGTACTGAGCACCGAGCACCCCGAGCACTGAGCACCCAGCAACCTGAGTACTGAGCACCCAGCACCCCGAGCACTGAGCACCCAGCACCCTGAGTACTGAGCACCCAGCACCGTGAGTACTGAGCACTGAGCACCGTGAGCACTGAGCACCCAACACCCTGAGCACTGAGCACCCAACACCCTGAGTACTGAGCACCCAGCACCCTGAGTAGTGAGCACACAGCACCCTGAGCACTGAGCACCCAGCACAACGAGTACTGAGCACCCAGCACCCTGATTACTGAGCACCATGCACCCCGAGCACTGAGCACCGAGCATACCGAGCACTGAGCACCCAGCACTCCGAGCACTGAGCACCCAGCACCCTGAGTACTAAGCACCCAGCACCCTAAGTACTGAGCACCCATCACCCTGAGTACTGAGCACCCAGCACACTGAGCACTGAGCACCCACCACCCTGAGCACTGAGCGCCCTGAGTACTGAGCACCCTGAGTACTGAGCACTGAGCACCCTGAGTTCTGAGCACCCAGCACCCTGAATACTGAGCACCCAGCACCCTGAGCACTGAGCACCGAGCACCCTGAGCACTGAGCACACAGCACCCTGAGCACTGAGCACCTAGCACCCCGAGCAGTGAGCACCCAGCACTCTGAGCCCTGAGCACCCTGAGTACTGAGCACTGAGCACCCTGAGTACTGAGCACCCAGGACCCTGAGTACTGAGCACCCAGGACCCTGAGTACTGAGCACCCAGCACCCTGAGTACTGAGCACCCAGTACCCTGAGCAATGAGCACCCTGAGTACTGAGCACCCAGCACCCTGAGCACTGAGCACCGAGCACCCCGAGCACTGAGCACACAGCACCCAGAATACTGAGCACCCAGCACACTGAGCACTGAGCACCGAGCACCCCGAGCAGTGAGCACCCAGCACCCTGAGCCCTGAGCCCCCTGAGTACTGAGCACTGAGCACCCTGAGTACTGAGCACTGAGCACCCTGAGTACTGAGCACTGAGTACCCTGAGTACTGAGCACCAAGCACCCTGAGCAATGAGCACCCTGAGTACTGAGCACCCAGCACCCTGAGCACTGAGCACCGAGCACCACGAGCACTGAGCACCCAGCACCCGGAGTACTGAGCACCCAGCACCCTGAGTACTAAGCACGAAGCACCCTGAGTACTGAGCACCCAGTACCCTGAGCACTGAACACACAGCATCCTGAGTACTGAGCACCCTGAGCACTGAGCACCCAGCATACTGAGTACTGAGCACCCAGCACCCTGAGTACTGAGCACCCAGCACCCCGAGCACTGAGCACCCAGCACCCCGAGCACTGAGCACCCAGCACCTTGAGCACTGAGCACCCTGAGTACTGAGCACTGAGCACCCTGAGTACTGAGCACTGAGCACCCTGAGTACTGAGCAACCAGCACCCTGAGTACTGAGCACCCAGCACCCCGAGCAGTGAGTACCCAGCACCCTGAGCACTGAGTACCCAGCACCCTGAGCACTGAGCACCCAGCACACTGAGCACTGAGCACCCAGCACCCTGAGCACTGAGCACCCAGCACCCTGAGTACTGAGCACTGAGCACCCAGCAACCCGAGCACTGAGCACCCAGCACCCTGAGTACTGAGCACTGAGCACCCAGCACCCCGAGCACTGAGCACCCAGCACCCTGAGCACTGAGCACCCAGCACCCTGAGCACTGAGCACCCAGCACCCCGAGTACTGAGCACCCAGCACCCTGATTACTGAGCACCAAGCACCTCGAGCACTGAGCACCGAGCACACCGAGCACTGAGCACCCAGCACTCCGAGCACTGAGCACCCAGCACCCTGAGTACTAAGCACCCAGCACCCAAAGTACTGAGCACCCATCACCCTGAGTACTGAGCACCCAGCACCCTGAGTACTGAGCACCCAGCGTACTGAGCACCGAGCACACCGAGCACTGAGCACCCAGCACCCTGAGCACTGAGCACCCAGCACCCTGAGTACTGAGCACCGAGCACCCTGTGTACTGAGCACCGAGCTCCCTGAGTACTGAGCACCCAGCATCCTGAGCACTGAGCACCCAGAACCCTGAGCACTGAGCCCCAGCACCCTGAGTACTGAGCACCCAACACCCCAAGCACTGAGCACCCATCACCCTGAGTACTGAGCACCCAGCACCCTGAGTACTGAGCACCCAGCGTACTGAGCACCGAGCACCCCGAGCACTGAGCACCCAGCACACTGAGTACTGAGCACCGAGCACCCCGAGCACTGAGCCCCAGCACCCTGAGCACCGAGCACCCTGAGCACTGAGCACCCAGCACCCTGAGTACTGAGCACCCAGCACCCTGAGCACTGAGCACCCAGCACCCTGAGTACTGAGCACCCAACACCCCAAGCACTGAGCACCCTGAGTACTGAGCACCCAGCACCCAAAGCACTGAGCACCCTGAGTACTGAGCACCCAGCACCCTGAGTAATGAGCACCCAGCACCCCGAGCACTGAGCACCCAGCACCCTGAGTACTGAGCACCGAGCACCCTGAGTACTGAGCAGCCAGCACCCTGAGTACTGAGCACCCAGCATACTGAGCACCGAGCACCCAGCACCCTGAGTACTGAGCACCCAGCACCCCAAGCACTGAGCACCCAGCACCCTGAGTACTGAGCACCCAGCACCCTGAGCACTGAGCACCGAGCACCCTGAGCACTGAGCACCCAGCACCCTGAGGACTGAGCACCCAGCACCCTGAGCACTGAGCACCCACCACCCTGAGCACTGAGCGCCCTGAGTACTGAGCACTGAGCACCCTGAGTTCTGAGCACCCAGCACCCTGAATACTGAGCACCCAGCACCCTGAGCACTGAGCACCGAGCACCCTGAGCACTGAGCACACAGCACCCTGAGCACTGAGCACCCAGCAACCCGAGCAGTGAGCACCCAGCACTCTGAGCCCTGAGCACCCTGAGTACTGAGCACTGAGCACCCTGAGTACTGAGCATTGAGCACCCTGAGTACTGAGCACCCAGGACCCTGAGTACTGAGCACCCAGCACCCTGAGTACTGAGCACCCAGTACCATGAGCAATGAGCACCCTGAGTACTGAGCACCCAGCACCCTGAGCACTGAGCACCGAGCACCCCGAGCACTGAGCACACAGCACCCTGAATACTGAGCACCCAGCACACTGAGCACTGAGCACCGAGCACCCCGAGCAGTGAGCACACAGCACCCTGAGCCCCGAGCACCCTGAGTACTGAGCACTGAGTACCCTGAGTACTGAGCACTGAGCACCCTGAGTACTGAGCACTGAGCACCCTGAGTACTGAGCACCAAGCACCCTGAGCAATGAGCACCCTGAGTACTGAGCACCCAGCACCCTGAGCACTGAGCACCGATCACCACGAGCACTGAGCACCCAGCACCCGGAGTACTGAGCACCCAGCACCCTGAGTACTAAGCACCAAGCACCCTGAGTACTGAGCACCCAGTACCCTGAGCACTGAACACACAGCATCCTGAGTACTGAGCACCCCGAGCACTGAGCACCCAGCATACTGAGTACTGAGCACCCAGCACCCTGAGTACTGAGCACCCAGCACCCCGAGCACTGAGCACCCAGCACCCCGAGCACTGAGCACCCAGCACCCTGAGCACTGAGCACCCTGAGTACTGAGCACTGAGCACCCTGAGTACTGAGCACTGAGCACCCTGAGTACTGAGCAACCAGCACCCTGAGTACTGAGCACCCAGCACCCCGAGCAGTGAGTACCCAGCACCCTGAGCACTGAGTACCCAGCACCCTGAGCACTGAGCACCCAGCACACTGAGCACTGAGCACCCAGCACCCTGAGCACTGAGCACCCAGCACCCTGAGTACTGAGCACTGAGCACCCAGCACCCCGAGCACTGAGCACCCAGCACCCTGAGTACTGAGCACTGAGCACCCAGCACCCCGAGCACTGAGCACCCAGCACCCTGAGCACTGAGCACCCAGCACCCTGAGCACTGAGCACCCAGCACCCCGAGCACTGAGCACCCAGCACCCTGAGCACTGAGCACCAAGCACCCTGAGCACTGAGCACCCAGCACCCTGAGCACTGAGCACCCAGCGCCCTGAGCACTGAGCACCCAGCACCCTGAGCACTGAGCACCCAGCACCCCGAGCACTGAGCACCCAGCACCCTGAGCACTGAGCACCAAGCACCCTGAGCACTGAGCACCCAGCACCCTGTGTACTGAGCACCCAGCACCCCGAGCACTGAGCACCCAGCACCCTGAGTACTGAGCACCCAGCACCCTGAGCACTGAGCACCCAGCACCCTGAACACTGAGCACCCAGCACCCTGAGCACTGAGCACCAAGCACCCTGAGTAGTGAGTACCCAACGTACTGAGCACCGAGCACCCCGAGCACTGAGCACCCAGCACCCTGAGTACTGAGCACCGAGCACCCCGAACACTGAGCACCGAGCACCCTGAGTACTGAGCACCGAGCTCCCTGAGTACTGAGCACCCAGCACCCTGAGCACTGAGCACCCAGCACCCTGAGCACTGAGCACCCAGCACCCTGAGTACTGAGCACCGAGCACCCCGAGCACTGAGCACCCAGCACCCTGAGCACTGAGCACCCTTAGTACTGAGCACTGAGCACCCTGAGTACTGAGCACTGAGCACCCTGAGCACTGAGCACCCAGCACCCTGAGTACTGAGCACCCAGCACCCTGAGCACTGAGCACCCAGCACCCGGAGCACTGAGGACCCAGCACCCTGAGCACTGAGCACCGAGCACCCTGAGAACTGAGCACCCAGCATCCTGAGTACTGAGCACCCAGCACACTGAGTACTGAGCACCGAGCACACTGAGTACTGAGCACCCAGCACCCTGAGCACTGATCACCCAGCACCCTGAGTACTGAGCACCGAGTACCCTGAGTACTGTGCACCCAGCACCCCGAGCACTGAGCACCCAGCACCCTGAGTACTGAGCACTGAGCACCCAGCACCCTGAGCACTGAGCACCGAGCTCCCTGAGAACTGAGCACCCAGCACCCCGAGCACTGAGCACCCAGCACCCTGAGCACCGAGCACCCTGAGTACTGAGCACTGAGCACCCTGAGTACTGAGCACTGAGCACCCTGAGTACTGAGCACCCAGCACCCCGAGCACTGAGTACCCAGCACCCTCAGCACTGAGCACCCAGCACCCTGAGCACTGAGCACCCAGCACCCTGAGCACTGAGCACCCAGCACCCTGAGCACTGAGCACCCAGCACCCTGAGTACTGAGCACTGAGCACCCAGCACCCCGAGCACTGAGCACCCAGCACCCTGAGTACTGAGCACTGAGCACCCAGCACCCTGAGCACTGAGCACCCAGCACTCTGAGCATTGAGCACCCAGCACCCGAGTACTGATCACCCAGCACCCTGAGTACTGAGCACCCGGCACCCGGAGTACTGAGCACCCAGCACCCCGAGTACTGAGCACCCAGCACCCTGAGCACTGAGCACCCAGTACCCCGAGCACTGCGCACCCCGCACCCTGAGTACTGAGCACCCAGCACCCTGATCACTGAGCACCCAGCACCCTGAGCACTGAGCACCCAGCACCCTGAGCACTGAGCACCCAGCACCCGGAGCACTGAGCACCCAGCACCCTGAGTACAGAGCACTGAGCACCCAGCACCCCGAGCACTGAGCACCCAGCACCCTGAGTACTGAGCACTGAGCACCCAGCACCCTGAGCAGTGAGCACCCAGCACCCTGAGTACTGAGCACTGAGCACCCAGCACCCCGAGCACTGAGCACCCAGAACCCTGAGCACTGAGCACCCAGCACCCGAGTACTGAGCACCCAGCACCCTGAGTACTGAGCACCCAGCTCCCTGAGTACTGAGCACCCAGTACCCCGAGTACTGAGCACCCAGCACCCTGAGTACTGAGCACCCAGCACAGTGAGCACTGAGCACCCAGCACCCCGAGCACTGAGGAACCAGCACCCTGAGCACTGAGCACCCAGCACCCTGAGTACTGAGCACCCAGCACCCTGAGTACTGAGCACCCAGCACCCTGAGTACTGAGCACCCAGCACACTGAGTACTGAGCACCCAGCACCCTGAGCACTGATCACCCAGCACCCTGAGTACTGAGCACCGAGTACCCTGAGTACTGAGCACCCAGCACCCCGAGCACTGAGCACCCAGCACCCTGAGTACTGAGCAATGAGCACCTAGCACCCCGAGCACTGAGCACCCAGCACCCTGTGTACTGAGCACTGAGTACCCAGTACCCCGAGCACTGAGACCCAGCACCCTGAGCACTGAGCACCCAGCACCCTGAGTACTGAGCACCCAGCACCCCGAGCACTGTGCACCCAGCACCCTGAGCACTGAGCACCGAGCACCCTGAGTACTGAGCACCCAGCACCCTGAGCACTGAGCACCCAGCACCCTGAGCACTGAGCACCCAGCAACCTGAGTACTGAGCACCCAGCACCCTGAGTACTAAGCACCGAGCACCCTGAGCACTGAGCACCCAGCACAATGAGCACTGAGCACCCAGCACCCTGAGTACTGAGCACCCAGCACCCCGAGCACTGAGCACACAGCACCCGGAGAACTGAGCACCCAGCACCCTGAGCACTGAGCACCGAGCACCCTGAGCACTGAGCACCCATCACCCTGAGGACTGAGCACCCAGCACCCTGAGCACTGAGCACCCAGCAATCTGAGCACTGAGCACCCTGAGTACTGAGCACTGAGCACCCTGAGTACTGAGCACTGAGCACCCTGAGTACTGAGCACCCAGCACCCTGAGTACTGAGCACCCAGCACCCCGAGCACTGAGTACCCAGCACCCTGAGCACTGAGTACCCAGCACCCTGAGCACTGAGCACCCAGCACCCTGAGCACTGAGCACCCAGCACCCTGAGCACTGAGCACCCAGCACCCTGAGTACTGAGCATTGAGCATCCAGCACCCCGAGCACTGAGCACCCAGCACCCTGAGTACTGAGCACTGAGCACCCAGCATCCCGAGCACTGAGCACCCAGAACTCTGAGCATTGAGCACCCTACACCCGAGTACTGATCACCCAGCACCCTGAGTACTGAGCACCCAGCACCCTGAGTACTGAGCACCCAGCACCCCGAGTACTGAGCACCCAGCACCCTGAGCACTGAGCACCCAGCACCCTGAGCACTGAGCACCCAGTACCCCGAGCACTGCGCACCCAGCACCCTGAGTACTGAGCACCCAGCACCCTGAGCACTGAGCACCCAGCACCCTGAGCACAGAGCACCCAGCACCCTGAGCACTGAGCACACAGCACCCTGAGCACTGAGCACCCAGCACCCCGAGCAGTGAGCACCCAGCACCCTGAGCCCTGAGCACCCTGAGTACTGAGCACTGAGCACCCTGAGTACTGAGCACTGAGCACCCTGAGTACTGAGCACCCAGCACCCTGAGTACTGAGCACCCAGCACCCTGAGTACTGAGCACCAAGCACCCTGAGCAATGAGCACCCTGAGTACTGAGCACCCAGCACGCTGAGCACTGAGCACCGAGCACCCCGAGCACTGAGCACCCAGCACCCGGAGTACTGAGCACCCAGCACTCTGAGTACTAAGCACCAAGCACCCTGAGTACTGAGCACCCAGTACCCTGAGCACTGAACAAACAGCACCCTTAGTACTGAGCACCCTGAGCACTGAGCACCCAGCATACTGAGTACTGAGCACCCAGCACCCTGAGTACTGAGCACCCAGCACCCTGAGCACTGAGCACCCAGCACCCCGAGCACTGAGCACCCAGCACCCTGAGCACTGAGCACCCTGAGTAATGAGCACTGAGCACCCTGAGTACTGAGCACTGAGCACCCTGAGTATTGAGCACCCAGCACCCTGAATACTGAGCACCCAGCACCCTGAGCACTGAGCACCGAGCACCCCGAGCAGTGAGCACCCAGCACCCTGAGCCCTGAGCACCCTGAGTACTGAGCACTGAGCACCCTGAGTACTGAGCACCCAGCACCCTGAGTACTGAGCACTGAGCACCCTGAGTACTGAGCACCAATCACCCTGAGCAATGAGCACCCTGAGTACTGAGCACCCAGCACCCTGAGCACTGAGCACCGAGCACCCCGAGCACTGAGCACCCAGCACCCGGAGTACTGAGCACCCAGCACCCTGAGTACTAAGCACCAAGCACCCTGAGTACTGAGCACCCAGTACCCTGAGCACTCAACACACAGCATCCTGAGTACTGAGCACCCCGAGCACTGTGCACCCAGCATACTGAGTACTGAGCACCCAGCACCCTGAGCACTGAGCACCCAGCATCCCGAGCACTGAGCACCCAGCACCCTGAGCACTGAGCACCCTGAGTACTGAGCACTGAGCACCCTGAGTACTGAGCACTGAGCACCCTGAGTACTGAGCAACCAGCACCCTGAGTACTGAGCACCCAGCACCCCGAGCACTGAGTACCCAGCACCCTGAGCACTGAGTACCCAGCACCCTGAGCACTGAGCACCCAGCACACTGAGCACTAAGCACCCAGCACCTTGAGTACTAAGCACTGAGCACCCAGCACCCCGAGCACTGAGCACCCAGCACCCTGAGTACTGAGCACTGAGCACCCAGCACCCCGAGCACTGAGCACCCAGCACCCTGAGCACTGAGCACCGAGCACCCTGAGCACTGAGCACCCAGCACCCCGAGCACTGAGCACACAGCACCCTGAGCACTGAGCACCAAGCACCCTGAGTACTGAGCACCCAGCACCCCGAGCACTGTGCACCCAGCACCCTGAGCACTGAGCACCGAGCACCCTGAGTACAAAGCACCGAGCACCCTGAGCACTGAGCACCCAGCACCCTGAGCACTGAGCACCCAGCACCCTGAGTACTGAGCACCCAGCACCCCGAGCACTGAGCACACAGCACCCGGAGAACTGAGCACCTAGCACCCTGAGCACTGAGCACCAAGCACCCTGAGCACTGAGCACCCATCACCCTGAGGACTGAGCACCCAGCACACCGAGCACTGAGCACCCAGCAATTTGAGCACTGAGCACCCTGAGTACTGAGCACTGAGCACCCTGAGTACTGAGCACTGAGTACTGAGCACCCAGCACCCTGAGTACTTAGCACCCAGCACCACGAGCACTGAGTACCCAGCACCCTGAGCACTGAGTACCCAGCACCCTGAGCACTGAGCACCCAGCACCCTGAGCACTGAGCACCCAGCACCCTGAGCACTGAGCACCCAGCACCCTGAGTACTGAGCATTGAGTACCCAGCACCCCGAGGACTGAGCACCCAGCACCCTGAGTACTTAGCACCCAGCACCTCGAGAACTGAGCAACCAGCACCCTGAGTACTGAGCACCGAGCACCCTGAGTTCTGAGCAGCCAGCACCCTGAGTACTGAGCACCCAGCGTACTGAGCACCCAGCACCCTGAGTAATGAGCACCCAGCACCCCGAGCCCTTAGCACCCAGCACCCTGAGTACTGAGCACCGAGCACCCTGAGTACTGAGCAGCCAGCACCCTGAGTACTGAGCACCCAGCGTACTGAGCACCGAGCACCCAGCACCCTGAGTACTGAGCACCCAGCACCCTGAGCACTGAGCACCCAGCACCCCGAGCACTGAGCACCCAGCACCCCGAGCACTGAGCACCCTGCACCCCGAGCACTGAGCACCCAGCACCCCGAGCACCGAGCACCCTGAGTACTAAGCAACGAACACCCTGAGCACTGAGCACCCAGCACCCTGAGCACTGAGCACCCAGCACCCTGAGTACTGAGCACCCAGCACCCCAAGCACTGAGCACCCAGCACCCTGAGTACTGAGCACCCAGCACCCTGAGCACTGAGCACCGAGCACCCTGAGCACTGAGCACCCAGCACCCTGAGGACTGAGCACCCAGCACCCTGAGCACTGAGCACCCACCACCCTGAGCAATGAGCGCCCTGAGTACTGAGCACCCTGAGTACTGAGCACTGAGCACCCTGAGTACTGAGCACTGAGCACCCTGAGTACTGAGCACCCAGTACCCTGAGTACTGAGCACCCAGCACCCCGAGCACTGAGTACCCAGCACCCTGAGCACTGAGCACCCAGCACCCTGAGCACTGAGCACCCAGCACCCTGAGCACTGAGCACCCAGCACCCTGAGCACTGAGCACCCAGCACCCTGAGTACTGAGCACTGAGCACCCAGCACCCCGAGCACTGAGCACCCAGCACCCTGAGTACTGAGCACTGAGCACCCAGCACCCCGAGCACTGAGCACCCAGCACTCTGAGCATTGAGCACCCAGCACCCGAGTACTGATCACCCAGCACCCTGAGTACTGAGCACCCAGCACCCGGAGTACTGAGCACACAGCACCCCGAGTACTGAGCACCCAGCACCCTGAGCACTGAGCATCCAGTACCCCGAGCACTGCGCACCCCGCACCCTGAGTACTGAGCACCCAGCACCCTGAGCACTGAGCACCCAGCACCCTGAGTACTGAGCACTGAGCACCCAGCACCCCGAGCACTGAGCACCCAGCACCCTGAGCACTGAGCACCCAGCACCCGGAGCACTGAGCACCCAGCACCCTGAGTACTGAGCACTGAGCACCCAGCACCCCGAGCACTGAGCACCCAGCACCCTGAGTACTGAGCACTGAGCACCCTGAGTACTGAGCACTGAGCACCCAGCACCCTGAGCACTGAGCACCCAGCACTCTGAGTACTGAGCACTGAGCACCCAGCACCCCGAGCACTGAGCACCCAGCACCCTGAGTACTGAGCACTGAGCACCCAGCACCCCGAGCACTGAGCACCCAGCACCCTGAGTACTGAGCACCCAGCACCCCGAGCACTGAGCACCCAGCACAATAAGTAATGAGTACCCAGCACCCCCAGCACTGAGCACCCAGCACAATGAGTAATGAGCACCCAGCACCCCCAGCACTGAGCACCCAGCACCCCGAGAATGAGCACCCAGCACCCCGTGTACTGAGCACCCAGCACCCCGAGCACTGAGCACCCAGCACCCTGAGTACTGAGCACTGAGCACCCAGCAGCCAGAGCACTGACCACCCAGAACCCTGAGCACTGAGCACCCAGCACCCTGAGTACTGAGCACCCAGCACCCCTAGCACTGAGCACCCAGCACCCTGAGTACTGAGCACTGAGCACCCAGCAGCCAGAGCACTGAGCACCCAGAACCCTGAGCACTGAGCACCCAGCAACCTGAGTACTGAGCAATGAGCACCCAGCACCCCGAGCACTGAGCACCCAGCACCCTGTGTACTGAGCACTGAGTACCCAGTACCCCGAGCACTGAGACCCAGCACCCTGAGCACTGAGCTCCCAGCACCCTGAGTACTGAGCACCCAGCACCCCGAGCACTGGGCACCCAGCACCCTGAGCACTGAGCACCGAGCACCCTGAGTACTGAGCACCCAGCACCCTGAGCACTGAGCACCCAGCACCCTGAGCACTGAGCACCCAGCACCCTGACTACTGAGCACCCAGCACCCTGAGTACTAAGCACCGAGCACCCTGAGCACTGAGCACCCAGCACCCTGAGCACTGCGCACCCAGCACCCTGAGTACTGAGCACCCAGCACCCTGAGCACTGAGCACCCAGCACCCTGAGCACAGAGCACCCAGCACCCTGAGCACTGAGCACACAGCACCCTGAGCACTGAGCACCCAGCACCCCGAGCAGTGAGCACCCAGCACCCTGAGCCCTGAGCACCCTGAGTACTGAGCACTGAGCACCCTGAGTACTGAGCACTGAGCACCCTGAGTACTGAGCACCCAGCACCCTGAGTACTGAGCACCCAGCACCCTGAGTACTGAGCACCCAGCACCCTGAGCAATGAGCACCCTGAGTACTGAGCACCCAGCACGCTGAGCACTGAGCACCGAGCAACCCGAGCACTGAGCACCCAGCACCCGGAGTACTGAGCACCCAGCACCCTGAGTACTAAGCACCAAGCACCCTGAGTACTGAGCACCCAGTACCCTGAGCACTCAACACACAGCATCCTGAGTACTGAGCACCCCGAGCACTGTGCACCCAGCATACTGAGTACTGAGCACCCAGCACCCTGAGCACTGAGCACCCAGCATCCCGAGCACTGAGCACCCAGCACCCTGAGCACTGAGCACCCTGAGTACTGAGCACTGAGCACCCTGAGTACTGAGCACTGAGCACCCTGAGTACTGAGCAACCAGCACCCTGAGTACTGAGCACCCAGCACCCCGAGCACTGAGTACCCAGCACCCTGAGCACTGAGTACCCAGCACCCTGAGCACTGAGCACCCAGCACACTGAGCACTAAGCACCCAGCACCTTGAGTACTAAGCACTGAGCACCCAGCACCCCGAGCACTGAGCACCCAGCACCCTGAGTACTGAGCACTGAGCACCCAGCACCCCGAGCACTGAGCACCCAGCACCCTGAGCACTGAGCACCGAGCACCCTGAGCACTGAGCACCCAGCACCCCGAGCACTGAGCACACAGCACCCTGAGCACTGAGCACCAAGCACCCTGAGTACTGAGCACCCAGCACCCCGAGCACTGTGCACCCAGCACCCTGAGCACTGAGCACCGAGCACCCTGAGTACTGAGCACACAGCACCCTGAGCACTGAGCACCCAGCACCCTGAGCACTGAGCACCCAGCACCCTGAGTACTGAGCACCCAGCACCCTGAGCACTGAGCACCCAGCACCCTGAGCACTGAGCACCCAGCACCCTGAGTACTGAGCACCCAGCACCCCGAGCACTGAGCACACAGCACCCGGAGAACTGAGCACCTAGCACCCTGAGCACTGAGCACCAAGCACCCTGAGCACTGAGCACCCATCACCCTGAGGACTGAGCACCCAGCACACCGAGCACTGAGCACCCAGCAATTTGAGCACTGAGCACCCTGAGTACTGAGCACTGAGCACCCTGAGTACTGAGCACTGAGTACTGAGCACCCAGCACCCTGAGTACTTAGCACCCAGCACCACGAGCACTGAGTACCCAGCACCCTGAGCACTGAGTACCCAGCACCCTGAGCACTGAGCACCCAGCACCCTGAGCACTGAGCACCCAGCACCCTGAGCACTGAGCACCCAGCACCCTGAGTACTGAGCATTGAGTACCCAGCACCCCGAGGACTGAGCACCCAGCACCCTGAGTACTGAGCACTGAGCACCCAGCACCCCGAGCACTGAGCACCCAGCACCCTGAGTACTGAGCACTGAGCACCCTGAGTACTGAGCACTGAGCACCCAGCACCCTGAGCACTGAGCACCCAGCACTCTGAGTACTGAGCACTGAGCACCCAGCACCCCGAGCACTGAGCACCCAGCACCCTGAGTACTGAGCACTGAGCACCCAGCACCCCGAGCACTGAGCACCCAGCACCCTGAGTACTGAGCACCCAGCACCCCGAGCACTGAGCACCCAGCACAATAAGTAATGAGCACCCAGCACCCCCAGCACTGAGCACCCAGCACAATGAGTAATGAGCACCCAGCACCCCCAGCACTGAGGACCCAGCACCCCGAGAATGAGCACCCAGCACCCCGTGTACTGAGCACCCAGCACCCCGAGCACTGAGCACCCAGCACCCTGAGTACTGAGCACTGAGCACCCAGCAGCCAGAGCACTGAGCACCCAGAACCCTGAGCACTGAGCACCCAGCACCCTGAGTACTGAGCACCCAGCACCCCGAGCACTGAGCACCCAGCACCCTGAGTACTGAGCACTGAGCACCCAGCAGCCAGAGCACTGAGCACCCAGAACCCTGAGCACTGAGCACCCAGCAACCTGAGTACTGAGCAATGAGCACCCTGAGTACTGAGCACTGAGCACCCAGCACCCTGAGCACTGAGCACCCAGCACTCTGAGTACTGAGCACTGAGCACCCAGCACCCCGAGCACTGAGCACCCAGCACCCTGAGTACTGAGCACTGAGCACCCAGCACCCCGAGCACTGAGCACCCAGCACCCTGAGTACTGAGCACCCAGCACCCCGAGCACTGAGCACCCAGCACCCTGTGTACTGAGCACTGAGTACCCAGTACCCCGAGCACTGAGACCCAGCACCCTGAGCACTGAGCTCCCAGCACCCTGAGTACTGAGCACCCAGCACCCCGAGCACTGTGCACCCAGCACCCTGAGCACTGAGCACCGAGCACCCTGAGTACTGAGCACCCAGCACCCTGAGCACTGAGCACCCAGCACCCTGAGCACTGAGCACCCAGCACCCTGACTACTGAGCACCCAGCACCCTGAGTACTAAGCACCGAGCACCCTGAGCACTGAGCACCCAGCACCCTGAGCACTGCGCACCCAGCACCCTGAGTACTGAGCACCCAGCACCCTGAGCACTGAGCACCCAGCACCCTGAGCACAGAGCACCCAGCACCCTGTGCACTGAGCACACAGCACCCTGAGCACTGAGCACCCAGCACCCCGAGCAGTGAGCACCCAGCACCCTGAGCCCTGAGCACCCTGAGTACTGAGCACTGAGCACCCTGAGTACTGAGCACTGAGCACCCTGAGTACTGAGCACCCAGCACCCTGAGTACTGAGCACCCAGCACCCTGAGTACTGAGCACCCAGCATCCTGAGCAATGAGCACCCTGAGTACTGAGCACCCAGCACGCTGAGCACTGAGCACCGAGCACCCCGAGCACTGAGCACCCAGCACCCGGAGTACTGAGCACCCAGCACCCTGAGTACTAAGCACCAAGCACCCTGAGTACTGAGCACCCAGTACCCTGAGCACTCAACACACAGCATCCTGAGTACTGAGCACCCCGAGCACTGTGCACCCAGCATACTGAGTACTGAGCACCCAGCACCCTGAGCACTGAGCACCCAGCATCCCGAGCACTGAGCACCCAGCACCCTGAGCACTGAGCACCCTGAGTACTGAGCACTGAGCACCCTGAGTACTGAGCACTGAGCACCCTGAGTACTGAGCAACCAGCACCCTGAGTACTGAGCACCCAGCACCCCGAGCACTGAGTACCCAGCACCCTGAGCACTGAGTACCCAGCACCCTGAGCACTGAGCACCCAGCACACTGAGCACTAAGCACCCAGCACCTTGAGTACTAAGCACTGAGCACCCAGCACCCCGAGCACTGAGCACCCAGCACCCTGAGTACTGAGCACTGAGCACCCAGCACCCCGAGCACTGAGCACCCAGCACCCTGAGCACTGAGCACCGAGCACCCTGAGCACTGAGCACCCAGCACCCCGAGCACTGAGCACACAGCACCCTGAGCACTGAGCACCAAGCACCCTGAGTACTGAGCACCCAGCACCCCGAGCACTGTGCACCCAGCACCCTGAGCACTGAGCACCGAGCACCCTGAGTACAAAGCACCGAGCACCCTGAGCACTGAGCACCCAGCACCCTGAGCACTGAGCACCCAGCACCCTGAGTACTGAGCACCCAGCACCCCGAGCACTGAGCACACAGCACCCGGAGAACTGAGCACCTAGCACCCTGAGCACTGAGCACCAAGCACCCTGAGCACTGAGCACCCATCACCCTGAGGACTGAGCACCCAGCACACCGAGCACTGAGCACCCAGCAATTTGAGCACTGAGCACCCTGAGTACTGAGCACTGAGCACCCTGAGTACTGAGCACTGAGTACTGAGCACCCAGCACCCTGAGTACTTAGCACCCAGCACCACGAGCACTGAGTACCCAGCACCCTGAGCACTGAGTACCCAGCACCCTGAGCACTGAGCACCCAGCACCCTGAGCACTGAGCACCCAGCACCCTGAGCACTGAGCACCCAGCACCCTGAGTACTGAGCATTGAGTACCCAGCACCCCGAGGACTGAGCACCCAGCACCCTGAGTACTTAGCACCCAGCACCTCGAGAACTGAGCAACCAGCACCCTGAGTACTGAGCACCGAGCACCCTGAGTTCTGAGCAGCCAGCACCCTGAGTACTGAGCACCCAGCGTACTGAGCACCCAGCACCCTGAGTAATGAGCACCCAGCACCCCGAGCCCTTAGCACCCAGCACCCTGAGTACTGAGCACCAAGCACCCTGAGTACTGAGCAGCCAGCACCCTGAGTACTGAGCACCCAGCGTACTGAGCACCGAGCACCCAGCACCCTGAGTACTGAGCACCCAGCACCCTGAGCACTGAGCACCCAGCACCCCGAGCACTGAGCACCCAGCACCCCGAGCACTGAGCACCCTGCACCCCGAGCACTGAGCACCCAGCACCCCGAGCACCGAGCACCCTGAGTACTAAGCAACGAACACCCTGAGCACTGAGCACCCAGCACCCTGAGCACTGAGCACCCAGCACCCTGAGTACTGAGCACCCAGCACCCCAAGCACTGAGCACCCAGCACCCTGAGTACTGAGCACCCAGCACCCTGAGCACTGAGCACCGAGCACCCTGAGCACTGAGCACCCAGCACCCTGAGGACTGAGCACCCAGCACCCTGAGCACTGAGCACCCACCACCCTGAGCAATGAGCGCCCTGAGTACTGAGCACCCTGAGTACTGAGCACTGAGCACCCTGAGTACTGAGCACTGAGCACCCTGAGTACTGAGCACCCAGTACCCTGAGTACTGAGCACCCAGCACCCCGAGCACTGAGTACCCAGCACCCTGAGCACTGAGCACCCAGCACCCTGAGCACTGAGCACCCAGCACCCTGAGCACTGAGCACCCAGCACCCTGAGCACTGAGCACCCAGCACCCTGAGTACTGAGCACTGAGCACCCAGCACCCCGAGCACTGAGCACCCAGCACCCTGAGTACTGAGCACTGAGCACCCAGCACCCCGAGCACTGAGCACCCAGCACTCTGAGCATTGAGCACCCAGCACCCGAGTACTGATCACCCAGCACCCTGAGTACTGAGCACCCAGCACCCGGAGTACTGAGCACACAGCACCCCGAGTACTGAGCACCCAGCACCCTGAGCACTGAGCATCCAGTACCCCGAGCACTGCGCACCCCGCACCCTGAGTACTGAGCACCCAGCACCCTGAGCACTGAGCACCCAGCACCCTGAGTACTGAGCACTGAGCACCCAGCACCCCGAGCACTGAGCACCCAGCACCCTGAGCACTGAGCACCCAGCACCCGGAGCACTGAGCACCCAGCACCCTGAGTACTGAGCACTGAGCACCCAGCACCCCGAGCACTGAGCACCCAGCACCCTGAGTACTGAGCACTGAGCACCCTGAGTACTGAGCACTGAGCACCCAGCACCCTGAGCACTGAGCACCCAGCACTCTGAGTACTGAGCACTGAGCACCCAGCACCCCGAGCACTGAGCACCCAGCACCCTGAGTACTGAGCACTGAGCACCCAGCACCCCGAGCACTGAGCACCCAGCACCCTGAGTACTGAGCACCCAGCACCCCGAGCACTGAGCACCCAGCACAATAAGTAATGAGTACCCAGCACCCCCAGCACTGAGCACCCAGCACAATGAGTAATGAGCACCCAGCACCCCCAGCACTGAGCACCCAGCACCCCGAGAATGAGCACCCAGCACCCCGTGAACTGAGCACCCAGCACCCCGAGCACTGAGCACCCAGCACCCTGAGTACTGAGCACTGAGCACCCAGCAGCCAGAGCACTGACCACCCAGAACCCTGAGCACTGAGCACCCAGCACCCTGAGTACTGAGCACCCAGCACCCCTAGCACTGAGCACCCAGCACCCTGAGTACTGAGCACTGAGCACCCAGCAGCCAGAGCACTGAGCACCCAGAACACTGAGCACTGAGCACCCAGCAACCTGAGTACTGAGCAATGAGCACCCAGCACCCCGAGCACTGAGCACCCAGCACCCTGTGTACTGAGCACTGAGTACCCAGTACCCCGAGCACTGAGACCCAGCACCCTGAGCACTGAGCTCCCAGCACCCTGAGTACTGAGCACCCAGCACCCCGAGCACTGGGCACCCAGCACCCTGAGCACTGAGCACCGAGCACCCTGAGTACTGAGCACCCAGCACCCTGAGCACTGAGCACCCAGCACCCTGAGCACTGAGCACCCAGCACCCTGACTACTGAGCACCCAGCACCCTGAGTACTAAGCACCGAGCACCCTGAGCACTGAGCACCCAGCACCCTGAGCACTGCGCACCCAGCACCCTGAGTACTGAGCACCCAGCACCCTGAGCACTGAGCACCCAGCACCCTGAGCACAGAGCACCCAGCACCCTGAGCACTGAGCACACAGCACCCTGAGCACTGAGCACCCAGCACCCCGAGCAGTGAGCACCCAGCACCCTGAGCCCTGAGCACCCTGAGTACTGAGCACTGAGCACCCTGAGTACTGAGCACTGAGCACCCTGAGTACTGAGCACCCAGCACCCTGAGTACTGAGCACCCAGCACCCTGAGTACTGAGCACCCAGCACCCTGAGCAATGAGCACCCTGAGTACTGAGCACCCAGCACGCTGAGCACTGAGCACCGAGCAACCCGAGCACTGAGCACCCAGCACCCGGAGTACTGAGCACCCAGCACCCTGAGTACTAAGCACCAAGCACCCTGAGTACTGAGCACCCAGTACCCTGAGCACTCAACACACAGCATCCTGAGTACTGAGCACCCCGAGCACTGTGCACCCAGCATACTGAGTACTGAGCACCCAGCACCCTGAGCACTGAGCACCCAGCATCCCGAGCACTGAGCACCCAGCACCCTGAGCACTGAGCACCCTGAGTACTGAGCACTGAGCACCCTGAGTACTGAGCACTGAGCACCCTGAGTACTGAGCAACCAGCACCCTGAGTACTGAGCACCCAGCACCCCGAGCACTGAGTACCCAGCACCCTGAGCACTGAGTACCCAGCACCCTGAGCACTGAGCACCCAGCACACTGAGCACTAAGCACCCAGCACCTTGAGTACTAAGCACTGAGCACCCAGCACCCCGAGCACTGAGCACCCAGCACCCTGAGTACTGAGCACTGAGCACCCAGCACCCCGAGCACTGAGCACCCAGCACCCTGAGCACTGAGCACCGAGCACCCTGAGCACTGAGCACCCAGCACCCCGAGCACTGAGCACACAGCACCCTGAGCACTGAGCACCAAGCACCCTGAGTACTGAGCACCCAGCACCCCGAGCACTGTGCACCCAGCACCCTGAGCACTGAGCACCGAGCACCCTGAGTACTGAGCACACAGCACCCTGAGCACTGAGCACCCAGCACCCTGAGCACTGAGCACCCAGCACCCTGAGTACTGAGCACCCAGCACCCTGAGCACTGAGCACCCAGCACCCTGAGCACTGAGCACCCAGCACCCTGAGTACTGAGCACCCAGCACCCCGAGCACTGAGCACACAGCACCCGGAGAACTGAGCACCTAGCACCCTGAGCACTGAGCACCAAGCACCCTGAGCACTGAGCACCCATCACCCTGAGGACTGAGCACCCAGCACACCGAGCACTGAGCACCCAGCAATTTGAGCACTGAGCACCCTGAGTACTGAGCACTGAGCACCCTGAGTACTGAGCACTGAGTACTGAGCACCCAGCACCCTGAGTACTTAGCACCCAGCACCACGAGCACTGAGTACCCAGCACCCTGAGCACTGAGCACCCAGCACCCTGAGCACTGAGCACCCAGCACCCTGAGCACTGAGCACCCAGCACCCTGAGTACTGAGCATTGAGTACCCAGCACCCCGAGGACTGAGCACCCAGCACCCTGAGTACTGAGCACTGAGCACCCAGCACCCCGAGCACTGAGCACCCAGCACCCTGAGTACTGAGCACTGAGCACCCTGAGTACTGAGCACTGAGCACCCAGCACCCTGAGCACTGAGCACCCAGCACTCTGAGTACTGAGCACTGAGCACCCAGCACCCCGAGCACTGAGCACCCAGCACCCTGAGTACTGAGCACTGAGCACCCAGCACCCCGAGCACTGAGCACCCAGCACCCTGAGTACTGAGCACCCAGCACCCCGAGCACTGAGCACCCAGCACAATAAGTAATGAGCACCCAGCACCCCCAGCACTGAGCACCCAGCACAATGAGTAATGAGCACCCAGCACCCCCAGCACTGAGGACCCAGCACCCCGAGAATGAGCACCCAGCACCCCGTGTACTGAGCACCCAGCACCCCGAGCACTGAGCACCCAGCACCCTGAGTACTGAGCACTGAGCACCCAGCAGCCAGAGCACTGAGCACCCAGAACCCTGAGCACTGAGCACCCAGCACCCTGAGTACTGAGCACCCAGCACCCCGAGCACTGAGCACCCAGCACCCTGAGTACTGAGCACTGAGCACCCAGCAGCCAGAGCACTGAGCACCCAGAACCCTGAGCACTGAGCACCCAGCAACCTGAGTACTGAGCAATGAGCACCCTGAGTACTGAGCACTGAGCACCCAGCACCCTGAGCACTGAGCACCCAGCACTCTGAGTACTGAGCACTGAGCACCCAGCACCCCGAGCACTGAGCACCCAGCACCCTGAGTACTGAGCACTGAGCACCCAGCACCCCGAGCACTGAGCACCCAGCACCCTGAGTACTGAGCACCCAGCACCCCGAGCACTGAGCACCCAGCACCCTGTGTACTGAGCACTGAGTACCCAGTACCCCGAGCACTGAGACCCAGCACCCTGAGCACTGAGCTCCCAGCACCCTGAGTACTGAGCACCCAGCACCCCGAGCACTGTGCACCCAGCACCCTGAGCACTGAGCACCGAGCACCCTGAGTACTGAGCACCCAGCACCCTGAGCACTGAGCACCCAGCACCCTGAGCACTGAGCACCCAGCACCCTGACTACTGAGCACCCAGCACCCTGAGTACTAAGCACCGAGCACCCTGAGCACTGAGCACCCAGCACCCTGAGCACTGCGCACCCAGCACCCTGAGTACTGAGCACCCAGCACCCTGAGCACTGAGCACCCAGCACCCTGAGCACAGAGCACCCAGCACCCTGAGCACTGAGCACACAGCACCCTGAGCACTGAGCACCCAGCACCCCGAGCAGTGAGCACCCAGCACCCTGAGCCCTGAGCACCCTGAGTACTGAGCACTGAGCACCCTGAGTACTGAGCACTGAGCACCCTGAGTACTGAGCACCCAGCACCCTGAGTACTGAGCACCCAGCACCCTGAGTACTGAGCACCCAGCATCCTGAGCAATGAGCACCCTGAGTACTGAGCACCCAGCACGCTGAGCACTGAGCACCGAGCACCCCGAGCACTGAGCACCCAGCACCCGGAGTACTGAGCACCCAGCACCCTGAGTACTAAGCACCAAGCACCCTGAGTACTGAGCACCCAGTACCCTGAGCACTTAACACACAGCATCCTGAGTACTGAGCACCCCGAGCACTGTGCACCCAGCATACTGAGTACTGAGCACCCAGCACCCTGAGCACTGAGCACCCAGCATCCCGAGCACTGAGCACCCAGCACCCTGAGCACTGAGCACCCTGAGTACTGAGCACTGAGCACCCTGAGTACTGAGCACTGAGCACCCTGAGTACTGAGCAACCAGCACCCTGAGTACTGAGCACCCAGCACCCCGAGCACTGAGTACCCAGCACCCTGAGCACTGAGTACCCAGCACCCTGAGCACTGAGCACCCAGCACACTGAGCACTAAGCACCCAGCACCTTGAGTACTAAGCACTGAGCACCCAGCACCCCGAGCACTGAGCACCCAGCACCCTGAGTACTGAGCACTGAGCACCCAGCACCCCGAGCACTGAGCACCCAGCACCCTGAGCACTGAGCACCGAGCACCCTGAGCACTGAGCACCCAGCACCCCGAGCACTGAGCACACAGCACCCTGAGCACTGAGCACCAAGCACCCTGAGTACTGAGCACCCAGCACCCCGAGCACTGTGCACCCAGCACCCTGAGCACTGAGCACCGAGCACCCTGAGTACTGAGCACACAGCACCCTGAGCACTGAGCACCCAGCACCCTGAGCACTGAGCACCCAGCACCCTGAGTACTGAGCACCCAGCACACTGAGTACAAAGCACCGAGCACCCTGAGCACTGAGCACCCAGCACCCTGAGCACTGAGCACCCAGCACCCTGAGTACTGAGCACCCAGCACCCCGAGCACTGAGCACACAGCACCCGGAGAACTGAGCACCTAGCACCCTGAGCACTGAGCACCAAGCACCCTGAGCACTGAGCACCCATCACCCTGAGGACTGAGCACCCAGCACACCGAGCACTGAGCACCCAGCAATTTGAGCACTGAGCACCCTGAGTACTGAGCACTGAGCACCCTGAGTACTGAGCACTGAGTACTGAGCACCCAGCACCCTGAGTACTTAGCACCCAGCACCACGAGCACTGAGTACCCAGCACCCTGAGCACTGAGTACCCAGCACCCTGAGCACTGAGCACCCAGCACCCTGAGCACTGAGCACCCAGCACCCTGAGCACTGAGCACCCAGCACCCTGAGTACTGAGCATTGAGTACCCAGCACCCCGAGGACTGAGCACCCAGCACCCTGAGTACTGAGCACTGAGCACCCAGCACCCCGAGCACTGAGCACCCAGCACCTCGAGAACTGAGCAACCAGCACCCTGAGTACTGAGCACCCAGCACCCTGAGTACTGAGCACCCAGCACCCTGTGCACTGAGCACCCAGCACCCTGAGTACTGAGCACCCAACACCCCAAGCACTGAGCACCCTGAGTACTGAGCACCCAGCACCCCAAGCACTGAGCACCCGGAGTACTGAGCACCCAGCACCCTGAGTAATGAGCACCCAGAACCCCGAGCCCTTAGCACCCAGCACCCTGAGTACTGAGCACCGAGCACCCTGAGTACTGAGCAGCCAGCACCCTGAGTACTGAGCACCCAGCGTACTGAGCACCGAGCACCCAGCACCCTGAGTACTGAGCACCCAGCACCCTGAGCACTGAGCACCCAGCACCCCGAGCACTGAGCACCCAGCACCCCGAGCACTGAGCACCCTGCACCCCGAGCACTGAGCACCCAGCACCCCGAGCACCGAGCAACCTGAGTACTAAGCAACGAACACCCTGAGCACTGAGCACCCAGCACCCTGAGCACTGAGCACCCAGCACCCTGAGTACTGAGCACCCAGCACCCCAAGCACTGAGCACCCAGCACCCTGAGTACTGAGCACCCAGCACCCTGAGCACTGAGCACCGAGCACCCTGAGCACTGAGCACCCAGCACCCTGAGGACTGAGCACCCAGCACCCTGAGCACTGAGCACCCACCACCCTGAGCAATGAGCGCCCTGAGTACTGAGCACCCTGAGTACTGAGCACTGAGCACCCTGAGTACTGAGCACTGAGCACCCTGAGTACTGAGCACCCAGTACCCTGAGTACTGAGCACCCAGCACCCCGAGCACTGAGTACCCAGCACCCTGAGCACTGAGCACCCAGCACCCTGAGCACTGAGCACCCAGCACCCTGAGCACTGAGCACCCAGCACCCTGAGCACTGAGCACCCAGCACCCTGAGTACTGAGCACTGAGCACCCAGCACCCCGAGCACTGAGCACCCAGCACCCTGAGTACTGAGCACTGAGCACCCAGCACCCTGAGCACTGAGCACCCAGCACTCTGAGCATTGAGCACCCAGCACCCGAGTACTGATCACCCAGCACCCTGAGTACTGAGCACCCAGCACCCGGAGTACTGAGCACCCAGCACCCCGAGTACTGAGCACCCAGCACCCTGAGCACTGAGCACCCAGTACCCCGAGCACTGCGCACCCCGCACCCTGAGTACTGAGCACCCAGCACCCTGAGCACTGAGCACCCAGCACCCTGAGTACTGAGCACTGAGCACCCAGCACCCCGAGCACTGAGCACCCAGCACCCTGAGCACTGAGCACCCAGCACCCGGAGCACTGAGCACCCAGCACCCTGAGTACTGAGCACTGAGCACCCAGCACCCCGAGCACTGAGCACCCAGCACCCTGAGTACTGAGCACTGAGCACCCTGAGTACTGAGCACTGAGCACCCAGCACCCTGAGCACTGAGCACCCAGCACTCTGAGTACTGACCACTGAGCACCCAGCACCCCGAGCACTGAGCACCCAGCACCCTGAGTACTGAGCACTGAGCACCCAGCACCCCGAGCACTGAGCACCCAGCAACCTGAGTACTGAGCAATGAGCACCCAGCACCCCGAGCACTGAGCACCCAGCACCCTGAGTACTGAGCACCCAGCACCCCGAGCACTGTGCACCCAGCACCCTGAGCACTGAGCACCGAGCACCCTGAGTACTGAGCACCCAGCACCCTGAGCACTGAGCACCCAGCACCCTGAGCACTGAGCACCCAGCACCCTGAGTACTGAGCACCCAGCACCCTGAGTACTAAGCACCGAGCACCCTGAGCACTGAGCACCCAGCACCCTGAGCACTGAGCACCCAGCACCCTGAGTACTGAGCACCCAGCACCCCAAGCACTGAGCACCCTGAGTACTGAGCACCCAGCACCCTGAGTACTAAGCACCGAGCACCCTGAGCACTGAGCACCCAGCACCCAACACCGCAAGCACTGAGCACCCTGAGTACTGAGCACCCAGCACCCCAAGCACTGAGCACCCTGAGTACTGAGCACCCAGCACCCTGAGTAATGAGCACCCAGCACCCCGAGCCCTTAGCACCCAGCACCCTGAGTACTGAGCACCGAGCACCCTGAGTACTGAGCAGCCAGCACCCTGAGTACTGAGCACCCAGCGTACTGAGCACCGAGCACCTAGCACCCTGAGTACTGAGCACCCAGCACCCTGAGCACTGAGCACCCAGCACCCCGAGCACTGAGCACCCAGCACCCCGAGCACTGAGCAGCCTGCACCCCGAGCACTGAGCACCCAGCACCCCGAGCATCCGAGCACCCTGAGTACTAAGCAACGAACACCCTGAGCACTGAGCACCCAGCACCCTGAGCACTGAGCACCCAGCACCCTGAGTACTGAGCACCCAGCACCCCAAGCACTGAGCACCCAGCACCCTCAGTACTGAGCACCCAGCACCCTGAGCACTGAGCACCGAGCACCCTGAGCACTGAGCACCCAGCACCCTGAGGACTGAGCACCCAGCACCCTGAGCACTGAGCACCCACCACCCTGAGCAATGAGCGCCCTGAGTGCTGAGCACCCTGAGTACTGAGCACTGAGCACCCTGAGTACTGAGCACTGAGCACCCTGAGTACTGAGCACCCAGTACCCTGAGTACTGAGCACCCAGCACCCCGAGCACTGAGTACCCAGCACCCTGAGCACTGAGCACCCAGCACCCTGAGCACTGAGAACCCAGCACCCTGAGCACTGAGCACCCAGCACCCTGAGCACTGAGCACCCAGCACCCTGAGTACTGAGCACTGAGCACCCAGCACCCCGAGCACTGAGCACCCAGCACCCTGAGTACTGAGCACTGAGCACCCAGCACCCCGAGCACTGAGCACCCAGCACTCTGAGCATTGAGCACCCAGCACCCGAGTACTGATCACCCAGCACCCTGAGTACTGAGCACCCAGCACCCGGAGTACTGAGCACCCAGCACCCCGAGTACTGATCACCCAGCACCCTGAGCACTGAGCACCCAGTACCCCGAGCACTGCGCACCCCGCACCCTGAGTACTGAGCACCCAGCACCCTGAGCACTGAGCACCCAGCACCCTGAGTACTGAGCACTGAGCACCCAGCACCCCGAGCACTGAGCACCCAGCACCCTGAGCACTGAGCACCCAGCACCCGGAGCACTGAGCACCCAGCACCCTGAGTACTGAGCACTGAGCACCCAGCACCCCGAGCACTGAGCACCCAGCACCCTGAGTACTGAGCACTGAGCACCCTGAGTACTGAGCACTGAGCACCCAGCACCCTGAGCACTGAGCACCCAGCACTCTGAGGACTGAGCACTGAGCACCCAGCACCCCGAGCACTGAGCACCCAGCACCCTGAGTACTGAGCACTGAGCACCCAGCACCCCGAGCACTGAGCACCCAGCACCCTGAGTACTGAGCACCCAGCACCCCGAGCACTGAGCACCCAGCACAATAAGTAATGAGCACCCAGCACCCCCAGCACTGAGCACCCAGCACAATGAGTAATGAGCACCCAGCACCCCCAGCACTGAGCACCCAGCACCCCGAGAATGAGCACCCAGCACCCCGTGTACTGAGCACCCAGCACCCCGAGCACTGAGCACCCAGCACCCTGAGTACTGAGCACTGAGCACCCAGCAGCCAGAGCACTGAGCACCCAGAACCCTGAGCACTGAGCACCCAGCACCCTGAGTACTGAGCACCCAGCACCCCGAGCACTGAGCACCCAGCACCCTGAGTACTGAGCACTGAGCACCCAGCAGCCAGAGCACTGAGCACCCAGAACCCTGAGCACTGAGCACCCAGCAACCTGAGTACTGAGCAATGAGCACCCAGCACCCCGAGCACTGAGCACCCAGCACCCTGTGTACTGAGCACTGAGTACCCAGTACCCCGAGCACTGAGACCCAGCACCCTGAGCACTGAGCTCCCAGCACCCTGAGTACTGAGCACCCAGCACCCCGAGCACTGTGCACCCAGCACCCTGAGCACTGAGCACCGAGCACCCTGAGTACTGAGCACCCAGCACCCTGAGCACTGAGCACCCAGCACCCTGAGCACTGAGCACCCAGCACCCTGAGTACTGAGCACCCAGCACCCTGAGTACTAAGCACCGAGCACCCTGAGCACTGAGCACCCAGCACCCTGAGCACTGAGCACCCAGCACCCTGAGTACTGAGCACCCAGCACCCCGAGCACTGAGCACACAGCACCCGGAGAACTGAGCACCCAGCACCCTGAGCACTGAGCACCGAGCACCCTGAGCACTGAGCACCCATCACCCTGAGGACTGAGCACCCAGCACCCCGAGCACTGAGCACCCAGCAATCTGAGCACTGAGCACCCTGAGTACTGAGCACTGAGCACCCTGAGTACTGAGCACTGAGCACCCTGAGTACTGAGCACCCAGCACCCTGAGTACTGAGCACCCAGCACCCCGAGCACTGAGTACCCTGCACCCTGAGCACTGAGTACCCAGCACCCTGAGCACTGAGCACCCAGCACCCTGAGCACTGAGCACCCAGCACCCTGAGCACTGAGCACCGAGCACCCTGAGCACTGAGCACCCATCACCCTGAGGACTGAGCACCCAGCACCCCGAGCACTGAGCACCCAGCAATCTGAGCACTGAGCACCCTGAGTACTGAGCACTGAGCACCCTGAGCACTGAGCACCCAGCACCCTGAGCACTGAGCACCCAGCACCCTGAGTACTGAGCACTGAGCACCCAGCACCCCGAGCACTGAGCACCCAGCACCCTGAGTACTGAGCACTGAGCACCCAGCACCCCGAGCACTGAGCACCCAGCACTCTGAGCACTGAGCACCCAGCACTCGAGTACTGATCACCCAGCACCCTGAGTACTGAGCACCCAGCACCCGGAGTACTGAGCACCCAGCACCCCGAGTACTGAGCACCCAGCACCCTGAGCACTGAGCACCCAGTACCCCGAGCACTGCGCACCCCGCACCCTGAGTACTGAGCACCCAGCACCCTGAGCACTGAGCACCCAGCACCCTGAGTACTGAGCACTGAGCACCCAACACCCCGAGCACTGAGCACCCAGCACCCTGAGCACTGAGCACCCAGCACACGGAGCACTGAGCACCCAGCACCCTGAGTACTGAGCACTGAGCACCCAGCACCCCGAGCACTGAGCACCCAGCACCCTGAGTACTGAGCACTGAGCACCCTGAGTACTGAGCACTGAGCACCCAGCACCCTGAGCACTGAGCACCCAGCACTCTGAGTACTGAGCACTGAGCACCCAGCACCCCGAGCACTGAGCACCCAGCACCCTGAGTACTGAGCACTGAGCACCCAGCACCCCGAGCACTGAGCACCCAGCACCCTGAGTACTGAGCACCCAGCACCCCGAGCACTGAGCACCCAGCACAATAAGTAATGAGCACCCAGCACCCCCAGCACTGAGCACCCAGCACAATGAGTAATGAGCACCCAGCACCCCCAGCACTGAGCACCCAGCACAATAAGTAATGAGCACCCAGCACCCCGTGTACTGAGCACCCAGCACCCCGAGCACTGAGCACCCAGCACCCTGAGTACTGAGCACTGAGCACCCAGCAGCCAGAGCACTGAGCACCCAGAACCCTGAGCACTGAGCACCCAGCACCCTGAGTACTGAGCACCCAGCACCCCGAGCACTGAGCACCCAGCACAATGAGTAATGAGCACCCAGCACCCCCAGCACTGAGCACCCAGCACAATAAGTAATGAGCACCCAGCACCCCGTGTACTGAGCACCCAGCACCCCGAGCACTGAGCACCCAGCACCCTGAGTACTGAGCACTGAGCACCCAGCAGCCAGAGCACTGAGCACCCAGAACCCTGAGCACTGAGCACCCAGCAACCTGAGTACTGAGCAATGAGCACCCAGCACCCCGAGCACTGAGCACCCAGCACCCTGTGTACTGAGCACTGAGTACCCAGTACCCCGAGCACTGAGACCCAGCACCCTGAGCACTGAGCTCCCAGCACCCTGAGTACTGAGCACCCAGCACCCCGAGCACTGTGCACCCAGCACCCTGAGCACTGAGCACCGAGCACCCTGAGTACTGAGCACCCAGCACCCTGAGCACTGAGCACCCAGCACCCTGAGCACTGAGCACCCAGCACCCTGAGTACTGAGCACCCAGCACCCTGAGTACTAAGCACCGAGCACCCTGAGCACTGAGCACCCAGCACCCTGAGCACTGCGCACCCAGCACCCTGAGTACTGAGCACCCAGCACCCTGAGCACTGAGCACCCAGCACCCTGAGCACAGAGCACCCAGCACCCTGAGCACTGAGCACACAGCACCCTGAGCACTGAGCACCCAGCACCCCGAGCAGTGAGCACCCAGCACCCTGAGCCCTGAGCACCCTGAGTACTGAGCACTGAGCACCCTGAGTACTGAGCACTGAGCACCCTGAGTACTGAGCACCCAGCACCCTGAGTACTGAGCACCCAGCACCCTGAGTACTGAGCACCCAGCACCCTGAGCAATGAGCACCCTGAGTACTGAGCACCCAGCACGCTGAGCACTGAGCACCGAGCACCCCGAGCACTGAGCACCCGGCACCCGGAGTACTGAGCACCCAGCACCCTGAGTACTAAGCACCAAGCACCCTGAGTACTGAGCACCCAGTACCCTGAGCACTCAACACACAGCATCCTGAGTACTGAGCACCCCGAGCACTGTGCACCCAGCATACTGAGTACTGAGCACCCAGCACCCTGAGCACTGAGCACCCATCATCCCGAGCACTGAGCACCCAGCACCCTGAGCACTGAGCACCCTGAGTACTGAGCACTGAGCACCCTGAGTACTGAGCACTGAGCACCCTGAGTACTGAGCAACCAGCACCCTGAGTACTGAGCACCCAGCACCCCGAGCACTGAGTACCCAGCACCCTGAGCACTGAGTACCGAGCACCCTGAGCACTGAGCACCCAGCACACTGAGCACTAAGCACCCAGCACCTTGAGTACTAAGCACTGAGCACCCAGCACCCCGAGCACTGAGCACCCAGCACCCTGAGTACTGAGCACTGAGCACCCAGCACCCCGAGCACTGAGCACCCAGCACCCTGAGAACTGAGCACCGAGCACCCTGAGCACTGAGCACCCAGCACCCCGAGCACTGAGCACACAGCACCCTGAGCACTGAGCACCAAGCACCCTGAGTACTGAGCACCCAGCACCCCGAGCACTGTGCACCCAGCACCCTGAGCACTGAGCACCGAGCACCCTGAGTACTGAGCACACAGCACCCTGAGCACTGAGCACCCAGCACCCTGAGCACTGAGCACCCAGCACCCTGAGTACTGAGCACCCAGCACACTGAGTACAAAGCACCGAGCACCCTGAGCACTGAGCACCCAGCACCCTGAGCACTGAGCACCCAGCACCCTGAGTACTGAGCACCCAGCACCCCGAGCACTGAGCACACAGCACCCGGAGAACTGAGCACCTAGCACCCTGAGCACTGAGCACCAAGCACCCTGAGCACTGAGCACCCATCACCCTGAGGACTGAGCACCCAGCACACCGAGCACTGAGCACCCAGCAATTTGAGCACTGAGCACCCTGAGTACTGAGCACTGAGCACCCTGAGTACTGAGCACTGAGTACTGAGCACCCAGCACCCTGAGTACTTAGGACCCAGCACCACGAGCACTGAGTACCCAGCACCCTGAGCACTGAGTACCCAGCACCCTGAGCACTGAGCACCCAGCACCCTGAGCACTGAGCACCCAGCACCCTGAGCACTGAGCACCCAGCACCCTGAGTACTGAGCATTGAGTACCCAGCACCCCGAGGACTGAGCACCCAGCACCCTGAGTACTGAGCACTGAGCACCCAGCACCCCGAGCACTGAGCACCCAGCACCTCGAGAACTGAGCAACCAGCACCCTGAGTACTGAGCACCCAGCACCCTGAGTACTGAGCACCCAGCACCCTGTGCACTGAGCACCCAGCACCCTGAGTACTGAGCACCCAACACCCCAAGCACTGAGCACCCTGAGTACTGAGCACCCAGCACCCCAAGCACTGAGCACCCTGAGTACTGAGCACCCAGCACCCTGAGTAATGAGCACCCAGCACCCCGAGCCCTTAGCACCCAGCACCCTGAGTACTGAGCACCGAGCACCCTGAGTACTGAGCAGCCAGCACCCTGAGTACTGAGCACCCAGCGTACTGAGCACCGAGCACCCAGCACCCTGAGTACTGAGCACCCAGCACCCTGAGCACTGAGCACCCAGCACCCCGAGCACTGAGCACCCAGGACCCCGAGCACTGAGCACCCTGCACCCCGAGCACTGAGCACCCAGCACCCCGAGCACCGAGCACCCTGAGTACTAAGCAACGAACACCCTGAGCACTGAGCACCCAGCACCCTGAGCACTGAGCACCCAGCACCCTGAGTACTGAGCACCCAGCACCCCAAGCACTGAGCACCCAGCACCCTGAGTACTGAGCACCCAGCACCCTGAGCACTGAGCACCGAGCACCCTGAGCACTGAGCACCCAGCACCCTGAGGACTGAGCACCCAGCACCCTGAGCACTGAGCACCCACCACCCTGAGCAATGAGCGCCCTGAGTACTGAGCACCCTGAGTACTGAGCACTGAGCACCCTGAGTACTGAGCACTGAGCACCCTGAGTACTGAGCACCCAGTACCCTGAGTACTGAGCACCCAGCACCCCGAGCACTGAGTACCCAGCACCCTGAGCACTGAGCACCCAGCACCCTGAGCACTGAGCACCCAGCACCCTGAGCACTGAGCACCCAGCACCCTGAGCACTGAGCACCCAGCACCCTGAGTACTGAGCACTGAGCACCCAGCACCCCGAGCACTGAGCACCCAGCACCCTGAGTACTGAGCACTGAGCACCCAGCACCCCGAGCACTGAGCACCCAGCACTCTGAGCATTGAGCACCCAGCACCCGAGTACTGATCACCCAGCACCCTGAGTACTGAGCACCCAGCACCCGGAGTACTGAGCACCCAGCACCCCGAGTACTGAGCACCCAGCACCCTGAGCACTGAGCACCCAGTACCCCGAGCACTGCGCACCCCGCACCCTGAGTACTGAGCACCCAGCACCCTGAGCACTGAGCACCCAGCACCCTGAGTACTGAGCACTGAGCACCCAGCACCCCGAGCACTGAGCACCCAGCACCCTGAGCACTGAGCACCCAGCACCCGGAGCACTGAGCACCCAGCACCCTGAGTACTGAGCACTGAGCACCCAGAACCCCGAGCACTGAGCACCCAGCACCCTGAGTACTGAGCACTGAGCACCCTGAGTACTGAGCACTGAGCACCCAGCACCCTGAGCACTGAGCACCCAGCACTCTGAGTACTGAGCACTGAGCACCCAGCACCCCGAGCACTGAGCACCCAGCACCCTGAGTACTGAGCACTGAGCACCCAGCACCCCGAGCACTGAGCACCCAGCACCCTGAGTACTGAGCACCCAGCACCCCGAGCACTGAGCACCCAGCACAATAAGTAATGAGCACCCAGCACCCCCAGCACTGAGCACCCAGCACCCTGAGTACTGAGCACTGAGCACCCAGCAGCCAGAGCACTGAGCACCCAGAACCCTGAGCACTGAGCACCCAGCAACCTGAGTACTGAGCAATGAGCACCCAGCACCCCGAGCACTGAGCACCCAGCACCCTGTGTACTGAGCACTGAGTACCCAGTACCCCGAGCACTGAGACCCAGCACCCTGAGCACTGAGCTCCCAGCACCCTGAGTACTGAGCACCCAGCACCCCGAGCACTGTGCACCCAGCACCCTGAGCACTGAGCACCGAGCACCCTGAGTACTGAGCACCCAGCACCCTGAGCACTGAGCACCCAGCACCCTGAGCACTGAGCACCCAGCACCCTGAGTACTGAGCACCCAGCACCCTGAGTACTAAGCACAGAGCACCCTGAGCACTGAGCACCCAGCACCCTGAGCACTGAGCACCCAGCACCCTGAGTACTGAGCACCCAGCACCCCAAGCACTGAGCACCCTGAGTACTGAGCACCCAGCACCCTGAGTACTAAGCACCGAGCACCCTGAGCACTGAGCACCCAGCACCCAACACCCCAAGCACTGAGCACCCTGAGTACTGAGCACCCAGCACCCCAAGCACTGAGCACCCTGAGTACTGAGCACCCAGCACCCTGAGTAATGAGCACCCAGCACCCCGAGCCCTTAGCACCCAGCACCCTGAGTACTGAGCACCGAGCACCCTGAGTACTGAGCAGCCAGCACCCTGAGTACTGAGCACCCAGCGTACTGAGCACCGAGCACCCAGCACCCTGAGTACTGAGCACCCAGCACCCTGAGCACTGAGCACCCAGCACCCCGAGCACTGAGCACCCAGCACCCCGAGCACTGAGCACCCTGCACCCCGAGCACTGAGCACCCAGCACCCCGAGCACCGAGCACCCTGAGTACTAAGCAACGAACACCCTGAGCACTGAGCACCCAGCACCCTGAGCACTGAGCACCCAGCACCCTGAGTACTGAGCACCCAGCACCCCAAGCACTGAGCACCCAGCACCCTGAGTACTGAGCACCCAGCACCCTGAGCACTGAGCACCGAGCACCCTGAGCACTGAGCACCCAGCACCCTGAGGACTGAGCACCCAGCACCCTGAGCACTGAGCACCCACCACCCTGAGCAATGAGCGCCCTGAGTACTGAGCACCCTGAGTACTGAGCACTGAGCACCCTGAGTACTGAGCACTGAGCACCCTGAGTACTGAGCACCCAGTACCCTGAGTACTGAGCACCCAGCACCCCGAGCACTGAGTACCCAGCACCCTGAGCACTGAGCACCCAGCACCCTGAGCACTGAGAACCCAGCACCCTGAGCACTGAGCACCCAGCACCCTGAGCACTGAGCACCCAGCACCCTGAGTACTGAGCACTGAGCACCCAGCACCCCGAGCACTGAGCACCCAGCACCCTGAGTACTGAGCACTGAGCACCCAGCACCCCGAGCACTGAGCACCCAGCACTCTGAGCATTGAGCACCCAGCACCCGAGTACTGATCACCCAGCACCCTGAGTACTGAGCACCCAGCACCCGGAGTACTGAGCACCCAGCACCCCGAGTACTGAGCACCCAGCACCCTGAGCACTGAGCACCCAGTACCCCGAGCACTGCGCACCCCGCACCCTGAGTACTGAGCACCCAGCACCCTGAGCACTGAGCACCCAGCACCCTGAGTACTGAGCACTGAGCACCCAGCTCCCCGAGCACTGAGCACCCAGCACCCTGAGCACTGAGCACCCAGCACCCGGAGCACTGAGCACCCAGCACCCTGAGTACTGAGCACTGAGCACCCAGCACCCCGAGCACTGAGCACCCAGCACCCTGAGTACTGAGCACTGAGCACCCTGAGTACTGAGCACTGAGCACCCAGCACCCTGAGCACTGAGCACCCAGCACTCTGAGTACTGAGCACTGAGCACCCAGCACCCCGAGCACTGAGCACCCAGCACCCTGAGTACTGAGCACTGAGCACCCAGCACCCCGAGCACTGAGCACCCAGCACCCTGAGTACTGAGCACCCAGCACCCCGAGCACTGAGCACCCAGCACAATAAGTAATGAGCACCCAGCACCCCCAGCACTGAGCACCCAGCACAATGAGTAATGAGCACCCAGCACCCCCAGCACTGAGCACCCAGCACCCCGAGAATGAGCACCCAGCACCCCGTGTACTGAGCACCCAGCACAACGAGCACTGAGCACCCAGCACCCTGAGTACTGAGCACTGAGCACCCAGCAGCCAGAGCACTGAGCACCCAGAACCCTGAGCACTGAGCAGCCAGCACCCTGAGTACTGAGCACCCAGCACCCCGAGCACTGAGCACCCAGCACCCTGAGTACTGAGCACTGAGCACCCAGCAGCCAGAGCACTGAGCACCCAGAACCCTGAGCACTGAGCACCCAGCAACCTGAGTACTGAGCAATGAGCACCCAGCACCCCGAGCACTGAGCACCCAGCACCCTGTGTACTGAGCACTGAGTACCCAGTACCCCGAGCACTGAGACCCAGCACCCTGAGCACTGAGCTCCCAGCACCCTGAGTACTGAGCACCCAGCACCCCGAGCACTGTGCACCCAGCACCCTGAGCACTGAGCACCGAGCACCCTGAGTACTGAGCACCCAGCACCCTGAGCACTGAGCACCCAGCACCCCGAGCACTGAGCACACAGCACCCGGAGAACTGAGCACCCAGCACCCTGAGCACTGAGCACCGAGCACCCTGAGCACTGAGCACCCATCACAATGAGGACTGAGCACCCAGCACCCCGAGCACTGAGCACCCAGCAATCTGAGCACTGAGCACCCTGAGTACTGAGCACTGAGCACCCTGAGTACTGAGCACTGAGCACCCTGAGTACTGAGCACCCAGCACCCTGAGTACTGAGCACCGAGCACCCCGAGCACTGAGTACCCTGCACCCTGAGCACTGAGTACCCAGCACCCTGAGCACTGAGCACCCAGCACCCTGAGCACTGAGCACCCAGCACCCTGAGCACTGAGCACCCAGCTCCCCGAGTACTGAGCATTGAGCACCCAGCACCCCGAGCACTGAGCACCCAGCACCCTGAGTACTGAGCACTGAGCACCCAGCATCCCGAGCACTGAGCACCCAGAACTCTGAGCATTGAGCACCCAGCACCCGAGTACTGATCACCCAGCACCCTGAGTACTGAGCACCCAGCACCCTGAGTACTGAGCACCCAGCACCCCGTGTACTGAGCACTGAGCACCCTGAGCACTGAGCACCCAGCACCCTGAGCACTGAGCACCCAGTACCCCGAGCACTGCGCACCCAGCACCCTGAGTACTGAGCACCCAGCACCCTGAGCACTGAGCACCCAGCACCCTGAGCACTGAGCACCCAGCACCCTGAGCACTGAGCACACAGCACCCTGAGCACTGAGCACCCAGCACCCCGAGCAGTGAGCACCCAGCACCCTGAGTACTGAGCACCCAGCAGCCTGAGCAATGAGCACCCTGAGTACTGAGCACTGAGCACCCTGAGTACCGAGCACCCAGCACCCTGAGTACTGAGCACCCAGCACCCTGAGTACTGAGCACCCAGCAGCCTGAGCAATGAGCACCCTGAGTACTGAGCACCCAGCACCCTGAGCACTGAGCACCGGGCACCCCGAGCACTGAGCACCCAGCACCCGGACTACTGAGCACCCAGCACCCTGAGTACTAAGCACCAAGCACCCTGAGTACTGAGCACCCAGTACCCTGAGCACTGAACAAACAGCACACTTAGTACTGAGCACCCCGAGCACTGAGCACCCAGCATACTGAGTACTGAGCACCCAGCACCCTGAGTACTGAGCACCCAGCACCCTGAGCACTGAGCACCCAGCACCCCGAGCACTGAGCACGCAGCACCCTGAGCACTGAGCACCCTGAGTAATGAGCACTGAGCACCCTGAGTACTGAGCACTGAGCACCCTGAGTATTGAGCACCCAGCACCCTGAATACTGAGCACCCAGCACCCTGAGCACTGAGCACCGAGCACCCTGAGCAGTGAGCACCCAGCACCCTGAGCCCTGAGCACCCTGAGTACTGAGCACTGAGCACCCTGAGTACTGAGCACTGAGCACCCTGAGTACTGAGCACCCAGCACCCCGAGCACTGAGCACCCAGCACCCCGAGCACTGAGCACCCAGCACCCGGAGTACTGAGCACCCAGCACCCTGAGTACTAAGCACCAAGCACCCTGAGTACTGAGCACCCAGTACCCCGAGCACTGAGCACCCAGCACCCCGAGCACTGAGCACCCAGCACCCGGAGTACTGAGCACCCAGCACCCTGAGTACTAAGCACCCAGCACCCGGAGTACTGAGCACCCAGCACCCTGAGTACTAAGCACCAAGCACCCTGAGTACTGAGCACCCAGTACCCTGAGCACTGAACACACAGCATCCTGAGTACTGAGCACCCCGAGCACTGTGCACCCAGCATACTGAGTACTGAGCACCCAGCACCCTGAGTACTGTGCACCCAGCACCCCGAGCACTGAGCACCCAGCATCCCGAGCACTGAGCACCCAGCACCCTGAGCACTGAGCACCCTGAGTACTGAGCACTGAGCACCCTGAGTACTGAGCACTGAGCACCCTGAGTACTGAGCAACCAGCACCCTGAGTACTGAGCACCCAGCACCCTGAGTACTGAGCACCCAGCACCCCGAGCCCTGAGCACCCAGCATCCCGAGCACTGAGCACCCAGCACCCTGAGCACTGAGCACCCTGAGTACTGAGCACTGAGCACCCTGAGTACTGAGCACTGAGCACCCTGAGTACTGAGCAACCAGCACCCTGAGTACTGAGCACCCAGCACCCCAAGCACTGAGTACCCAGCACCCTGAGCACTGAGTACCCAGCACCCTGAGCACTGAGCACCCAGCACACTGAGCACTGAGCACCCAGCACCCTGAGCACTGAGCACCCAGCACCTTGAGTACTGAGCACTGAGCACCCAGCACCCCGAGCACTGAGCACCCAGCACCCTGAGTACTGAGCACTGAGCACCCAGCACCCCGAGCACTGATCACCCAGCACCCTGAGCACTGAGCACCCAGCACCCTGAGCACTGAGCACCCAGCACCCCGAGCACTGAGCACCCAGCACCCTGAGCACTGAGCACCAAGCACCCTGAGTACTGAGCACCCAGCACCCCGAGCACTGTGCACGCAGCACCCTGAGCACTGAGCACCGAGCACCCTGAGTACTGAGCACCCAGCACCCTGAGCACTGAGCATCCAGCACCCTGAGCACTGAGCACCCAGCACCCTGAGTACTGAGCACCCAGCACACTGAGTACTAAGCACCGAGCAACCTGAGCACTGAGCACCCAGCACCCTGAGCACTGAGCACCCAGGACCCTGAGTACTGAGCACCCAGCACCCCGAGCACTGAGCACACAGCACCCGGAGAACTGAGCACCCAGCACCCTGAGCACTGAGCATTGAGTACCCAGCACCCCGAGCACTGAGCATCCAGCACCCTGAGTACTTAGCACTGAGCACCCAGCACCCCGAGCACTGAGCACCCAGCACTCTGAGCATTGAGCACCCAGCACCCGAGTAGTGATCACCCAGCACCCTGAGTACTGAGCACCCAGCACCCTGAGTACTGAGCACCCAGCACCACGAGTTCTGAGCACCCAGCACCCTGAGCACTGAGCACCCAGCACCCTGAGCACTGAGCACCCAGTACCCCGAGCACTGCGCACCCAGCACCCTGAGTACTGAGCACCCAGCACCCTGAGCACTGAGCACCCAGCACCCTGAGCACTGAGCACCCAGCACCCTGAGCACTGAGCACCAAGCACCCTGAGTAGTGATCACCCAACGTACTGAGCACCGAGCACCCCGAGCACTGAGCACCCAGCACCCTGAGTACTGAACACCGAGCACCCCGAGCACTGAGCACCCAGCACCCTGAGTACTGAGCTCCGAGCACCCCGAACACTGAGCACCCAGCGCCCCGAGCACTGAGCACCCAGAACCCTGAGCACTGAGCACCCAGCACCCCGAGCACTGAGCACCCAGCACCCTGAGCACTGAGCACCCAGCACCCCGAGAACTGAGCACCCAGCACCCTGAGTACTGAGCACCCAGCACCCTGAGTACTGAGCACCCAGCACCCTGTGCACTGAGCACCCAGCACCCTGAGTACTGAGCACCCAACACCCCAAGCACTGAGCAACCTGAGTACTGAGCACCCAGCACCCCAAGCACTGAGCACCCTGAGTACTGAGCACCCAGCACCCTGAGTAATGAGCACCCAGCACCCCGAGCACTGAGCACCCAGCACCCTGAGTACTAAGCACCGAGCACCCTGAGTACTGAGCAGCCAGCACCCTGAGTACTGAGCACCCAGCGTACTGAGCAACGAGCACCCAGCACCCTGAGAACTGAGCACCCAGCACCCTGAGCACTGAGCACCCAGCACCCCGAGCACTGAGCACCCAGCACCCCGAGCACTGAGCACCCTGCACCCCGAGCACTGAGCACCCAGGACCCCGAGCACCGAGCACCCTGAGTACTAAGCAACGAACACCCTGAGCACTCAGCACCCACCACCCTGAGCACTGAGCACCCAGCACCCTGAGTACTGAGCACCCAGCACCCCAAGCACTGAGCACCCAGCACCCTGAGTACTGAGCACCCAGCACCCTGAGCACTGAGCACCGAGCACCCTGAGCACTGAGCACCCAGCACCCTGAGGACTGAGCACCCAGCACCCTGAGCACTGAGCACACACCACCCTGAGCACTGAGCGCCCTGAGTACTGAGCACCCTGAGTACTGAGCACTGAGCGCCCTGAGTACTGAGCACCCTGAGTACTGAGCACTGAGCACCCTGAGTTCTGAGCACCCAGCACCCTGAGTACTGAGCACCCAGCACCCTGAGTACTGAGCACCCAGCACCCTGAGCACTGAGCACCCAGCACCCTGAGTACTGAGCACCCAGCACCCTGAGCACTGAGCACCCAGCACCCTGAGTACTGAGCACCCAGCACCCTGAGTACTGAGCACCCAGCACCCTGAGCACTGAGCACCCAGCACCCTGAGTACTGAGCACCCAACACCCCAAGCACTGAGCACCCTGAGTACTGAGCACCCAGCACCCCAAGCACTGAGCACCCTGAGTACTGAGCACCCAGCACCCTGAGTAATGAGCACCCAGCACCCCGAGCACTGAGCACCCAGCACCCTGAGTACTAAGCACCGAGCAACCTGAGTACTGAGCAGCCAGCACCCTGAGTACTGAGCACCCAGCGTACTGAGCACTGAGCACCCAGCACCCTGAGTACTGCGCACCCAGCACCCTGAGCACTGAGCACCCAGCACCCTGAGTACTGAGCACCGAGCACCCCGAGTACTGAGCACCCAGCACCCTGAGCACTGAGTACCCAGCACCCTGAGCACTGAGTACCCAGCACCCTGAGCACTGAGCACCCAGCACACTGAGCACTGAGTACCCAGCACATTGAGCACTGAGCACCCAGCACACTGAGCACTGAGCACCCAGCACCCTGAGCACTGAGCACCCAGCACACTGAGTACTGAGCACTGAGCACCCAGCACCACGAGCACTGAGCACCCAGCACCCCGAACACTGAGCACCGAGCACCCTGAGTACTGAGCACCGAGCTCCCTGAGTACTGAGTACCCAGCACCCTGAGTACTGAGCACCCAGCACCCTGAGCACTGAGCACCCAGCACCCTGAGTACTGAGCACCGAGCACCCCGAGCACTGAGCACCCAGCACCCTGAGGACTGAGCACCCTTAGTACTGAGCACTGAGCACCCTGAGTACTGAGCACTGAGCACCCTGAGAACTGAGCACCCAGCACCCTGAGTACTGAGCAACCAGCACCCTGAGCAATGATCACCCTGAGTACTGAGCACGCAGCAACTTGAGCACTGAGCACCGAGCACCCCGAGCACTGAGCACCCAGCACCCGGAGTACTGTGCACCCAGCACCCTGAGTACTAAGCACCGAGCACCCTGAGTACTGAGCACCCAGCACCCTGAGCACTGAACACACAGCACCCTGAGTACTGAGCACCCCGAGCACTGAGCACCCAGCACCCTGAGTACTGAGCACCGAGCACCCCCAGCGCTGAGCACCCAGCACCCCGAGCACTGAGCACCCAGCACCCCGAGCACTGAGCACCCAGCACCCCGAGCACTGAGTACCCAGCACCCTGAGCACTGAGCACCCAGCACCCTGAGCACTGAGCACCCAGCACCCTGAGCACTGAGCACAAAGCACCCTGAGCACTGAGCACCCAGCACCCTGAGTACTGAGCACTGAGCACCCAGCACCCCGAGCACTGAGCACCCAGCACCCTGAGTACTGAGCACTGAGCACCCAGCACCCCGAGCACTGAGCACCCAGCACCCTGAGCACTGAGCACCCAAGACCCGAGTACTGAGAACCCAGCACCCTGAGTACTGAGCACCCAGCACCGTGAGTACTGAGCACCCAGCACCCCGAGTTCTGAGCACCCAGCACCCTGAGTACTGAGCACCCAGCACCCTGAGCACTGAGCACCCAGCACCCGGAGCACTGAGGACCCAGCACCCTGAGCACTGAGCACCGAGCACCCTGAGTACTGAGCACCCAGCACCCTGAGTACTGAGCACCCAGCACACTGAGTACTGGGCATTGAGCACACTGAGTACTGAGCACCCAGCACCCTGAGCACTGATCACCCAGCACCCTGAGTACTGAGCACCGAGTACCCTGAGTACTGTGCACCCAGCACCCCGAGCACTGAGCACCCAGCACCCTGAGGACTGAGCACCCAGCACCCCGAGCACTGAGCACCCAGCACCCTGAGCACTGAGCACCCTGAGTGCTGAGCACTGAGCACCCTGAGTACTGAGTACCCAGCACCCTGAGTACTGAGCACCCAGCACCCCGAGCACTGAGTACCCAGCACCCTGAGCACTGAGCACCCAGCACCCTGAGCACTGAGCACCCAGCACCCTGAGCACTGAGCACCCAGCACCCTGAGCACTGAGCACCCAGCACCCTGAGTACTGAGCACTGAGCACCCAGCACCCCGAGCACTGAGCACCCAGCACCCTGAGTACTGAGCACTGAGCACCCAGCACTCTGAGCATTGAGCACCCAGCACCCGAGTACTGATCACCCAGCACCCTGAGTACTGAGCACCCAGCACCCTGAGTACTGAGCACCCAGCACCCCGAGTACTGAGCACCCAGCACCCTGAGCACTGAGCACCCAGTACCCCGAGCACTGCGCACCCCGCACCCTGAGTACTGAGCACCCAGCACCCTGAGCACTGAGCACCCAGCACCCTGAGCACTGAGCACCCAGCACCCTGAGCACTGAGCACCAAGCACCCTGAGTAGTGAGCACCCAACGTACTGAGCACCGAGCACCCCGAGCACTGAGCACCCAGCACCCTGAGTACTGAGCACCGAGCACTCCGAGCACTGAGCACCCAGCACCCTGAGTACTGAGCTCCGAGCACCCCGAACACTGAGCACCCAGCGCCCAGAGTACTGAGCACCCAGAACAATGAGCACTGAGCACCGAGCACCAGGAGCACTGAGCACCCAGCATCCGGAGTACTGAGCACCCAGGACCCTGAGTACTAAGCACCAAGCACCCTGAGTACTGAGCACCCAGTACCCTGAGCACTAAACACACAGCATCCTGAGTACTGAGCACCCCGAGCACTGAGCACCCAGCATACTGAGTACTGAGCACCCAGCACCCTGAGTACTGAGCACCGAGCAACCAGAGCACTGAGCACCCAGAACCCCGAGCACTGAGCACACAGCACCCTGAGCACTGAGCACCCTGAGTACTGAGCACTGAGCACCCTGAGTACTGAGCAACCAGCACCCTGAGTACTGAGCACCCAGCACCCCAAGCACTGAGTACCCAGCACCCTGAGCACTGAGTACCCAGCACCTTGAGCACTGAGCACCCAGCACACTGAGCACTGAGCACCCAGCACCCTGAGCACTCAGCACCCAGCACCCTGAGTACTGAGCACTGAGCACCCAGCACCCCGAGCACTGAGCACCCAGCACCCTGAGTACTGAGCACTGAGCACCCCGAGTACTGAGCACCCAGCCCCCCGAGCACTGAGCACCCAGCACTCTGAGTACTGAGCACCCAGCACCCCGAGCACTGAGCACCCAGCACCCTGAGTACTGATCACCCAGCACCCTGAGTACTGAGCACCCAGCGTAATGAGCACCGAGCACCCAGCACCCTGAGTACTGAGCACCCAGCACCCTGAGCACTGTGCACCCAGCACCCTGAGTACTGAGCACCCAGCACCCTGAGCACTGAGCACCCAGCACCCTGAGCACTGAGCACCCAGCACCCTGAGTACTGAGCACCCAGCACCCTGAGCAATGATCACCCTGAGTACTGAGCACGCAGCAACTTGAGCACTGAGCACCGAGCACCCCGAGCACTGAGCACCCAGCACCCGGAGTACTGAGCACCCAGCACCCTGAGTACTGAGCACCGAGCAACCAGAGCACTGAGCACCCAGAACCCCGAGCACTGAGCACACAGCACCCTGAGCACTGAGCACCCTGAGTACTGAGCACTGAGCACCCTGAGTACTGAGCAACCAGCACCCTGAGTACTGAGCACCCAGCACCCCAAGCACTGAGTACCCAGCACCCTGAGCACTGAGTACCCAGCACCCTGAGCACTGAGCACCCAGCATACTGAGCACTGAGCACCCAGCACCCTGAGCACTCAGCACCCAGCACCCTGAGTACTGAGCACTGAGCATCCAGCACCCCGAGCACTGAGCACCCAGCACCCTGAGTACTGAGCACTGAGCACCCCGAGTACTGAGCACCCAGCCCCCCGAGCACTGAGCACCCAGCACCCTGAGTACTGAGCACCCAGCACCCCGAGCACTGAGCACCCAGCACCCTGAGTACTGATCACCCAGCACCCTGAGTACTGAGCACCCAGCGTAATGAGCACCGAGCACCCAGCACCCTGAGTACTGAGCACCCAGCACCCTGAGCACTGTGCACCCAGCACCCTGAGTACTGAGCACTGAGCACCCCGAGTACTGAGCACCGGGCACCCCGAGCACTAAGCACCCAGCACCCCAAGCACCGAGCACCCAGCACCCTGAGCACTGAGCACCCAGCACCCTGAGCACTGAGCACCCAGCACCCTGAGTACTGAGCACTGAGCACCCAGCACCCCGAGCACTGAGCACCCAGCACCCTGAGTACTGAGCACTGAGCACCCAGCACTATGAGCACTGAGCACCCAGCACCCGAGTACTGATCACCCAGCACCCTGAGTACTGAGCACCCAGAACCCTGAGTACTGAGCACCCAGCACCCCGAGTACTGAGCACCCAGCACCCTGAGCACAGAGCACCCAGCACCCTGAGCACTGAGCACCCAGCACCCCGAGCACTGCGCACCCAGCACCCTGAGTACTGAGCACCCAGCACCCTGAGCACTGAGCACCCACCACCCTGAGCACTGAGCACCCAGCACCCTGAGCACTGAGCACCAAGCACCCTGAGTAGTGAGTACACAACGTACTGAGCACCGAGCACCCCGAGCACTGAGCACCCAGCACCCCGAGCACTGAGCACCCAGCGCCCCGAGCACTGAGCACCCAGAACCCTGAGCACTGAGCACCCAGCACCCCGAGCACTGAGAACCCAGCGCCCCGAGCACTGAGCACCCAGCACCCCGAGCACTGAGCACCCAGCACCCTGAGTACTGAGCACCCAGCACCCTGAGTACTGAGCACCCAGCACCCTGAGCACTGAGCACCCAGCACCCTGAGTACTGAGCACCCAGCACCCTGAGTACTGAGCACCCAGCACCCTGAGCACTGAGCACCCAGCACCCTGAGTACTGAGCACCCAACACCCCAAGCACTGAGCACCCTGAGTACTGAGCACCCAGCACCCCAAGCACTGAGCACCCTGAGTACTGAGCACCCAGCACCCTGAGTAATGAGCACCCAGCACCCCGAGCACTGAGCACCCAGCACCCTGAGTACTAAGCACCGAGCAACCTGAGTACTGAGCAGCCAGCACCCTGAGTACTGAGCACCCAGCGTACTGAGCACTGAGCACCCAGCACCCTGAGTACTGAGCACCGAGCACCCCGAGTACTGAGCACCCAGCACCCCGAGCACTGAGCACCCAGCACCCCGAGCACTGAGCACCCAGCACCCCGAGCACTGAGCACCCAGCACACCGAGCACTGAGCACCCAGCACCCCGAGCATTGCACACCCAGCACCCCGAGCACCGAGCACCCTGAGCACTGAGCACCCAGAACCCTGAGCACTGTGCACCCAGCACCCTGAGTACTGAGCACCCAGCACCCCGAGCACTGAGCACCCTGAGTACTGAGCACTGAGCACCCTGAGTACTGAGCACTGAGCTCCCTGAGTACTGAGCACCCAGCACCCTGAATACTGAGCACACAGCACCCTGAGCACTGAGCACCGAGCACCCTGAGCACTGAGCACACAGCACCCTGAGCACTGAGCACCCAGCACCCCGAGCAGTGAGCTCCCAGCTCCCTGAGCCCTGAGCAACCTGAGTACTGAGCACTGAGAACCCTGAGTACTGAGCACTGAGCACCCTGAGTACTGAGCACCCAGCACCCTGAGCAATGAGCACCCTGAGTACTGAGCACCGAGCACCTCGAGCACTGAGCACCCAGCACCCGGAGTACTGAGCACCCAGCACCCTGAGTACTAAGCACCAAGCACCCTGAGTACTGAGCACCCAATACCCTGAGCACTGAACACCCAGCAGCCTGAGTACTGAGCACCACGAGCACTGAGCACCCAGCATACTGAGTACTGAGCACCCAGCACCCTGAGTACTGAGCACCCAGCACCCTGAGCACTGAGCACCCAGCACCCTGAGTACTGAGCATCTAGCACCCTGAGCACTGAGCACCCAGCACCCTGAGCACTGAGCACCCTGAGGACTGAGCACCCAGCACCCTGAGCACTGAGCACCCAGCACCCCGAGCACTGAGCACCCAGCACCCAGAGCACTGAGCACTGAGCACCCTGAGTACTGAGCACTGAGCACCCTGAGCACTGAGCCTGAGCACCCTGAGTACTGAGCACTGAGCACCCTGGGTACTGAGCACCGAGCACCCTGAGTACTGAGCACCCAGCACCCCGAGCACTGAGCACCGAGCACCCTGAGCACTGAGCACCCAGCACCCTGAGTACTAAGCACCCAGCACCCTGAGTACTGAGCACCCAGCACCCTGAGTACTGAGCACCCAGCACCCTGAGTACTGAGCACCCAGCGTACTGAGCACCGAGCACCCCGAGCACTGAGCACCCAGCACCCTGAGTACTGAGCACCCAGCACCCTGAGCACTGAGCACCCAGCACCCTGAGTACTGAGCACCGAGCACCCTGAGTACTGAGCACCCAGCACCCTGAGTACTGAGCACCCAGCTCCCTGAGAACTGAGGACCCAGCGTACTGAGCACCGAGCACCCAGCACCCTGAGTACTGAGCACCCAGCACCCTGAGCAGTGAGCACCCAGCAACCTGAGTACTGAGCACTGAGCATCCCAAGTACTGAGCACCGAGCACCCCGAGCACTGAGCACACAGAACCCCGAGCACCGAGCACCCTGAGTACTGAGCACCCAGCACCCTGAGCACTGAGCACCCAGCACCCTGAGCACTGAGCACCCAGCACCCTGAGTACTGAGCACTGAGCACCCCGAGCACTGAGCACCCAGCACCCTGAGCACTGAGCACCCTTAGTACTGAGCACTGTGCACCCTGAGTACTGACAACTGAGCACCTTGAATAGTGAGCACCCAGCACCCTGAGTACTGAGCACCCAGCACCCCGAGCAGTGAGCACCCAGCACCCTGAGCCCTGAGCACCCTGAGTACTGAGCACTGAGCACCCTGAGTACTGAGCACTGAGCACCCTGTGTACTGAGCACCCAGCACCCTGAGCAATGAGCACCCTGAGTACTGAGCACCCAGCACCCTGAGCCCTGAGCACCGAGCACCTCGAGAACTGAGCACCCAGCACCCGGAGTACTGAGCACCCAGCACCCTGAGTACTAAGGACCAAGCACCCTGAGTACTGAGCACCCAATACCCTGAGCACTGAACACACAGCACCCTGAGTACTGAGCACCCCGAGCACTGAGCACCCAGCATACTGAGTACTGAGCACCCAGCACCCTGAGTACTGAGCACCCAGCACCCTGAGCACTGAGCACCCAGCACCCTGAGTACTGAGCATCCAGCACCCCGAGCACTGAGCACCCTGAGTACTGAGCACCCAGCACCCTGAGCACTGAGCACCCAGCACCCTGAGTACTGAGCACTGAGCACCCCGAGTACTGAGCACCGAGCACCCCGAGCACTGAGCACCCAGAAACCCGAGCACCGAGCACCCTGAGTACTGAGCACCCAGCACCCTGAGCACTGAGCACTGAGCACCCTGAGTACTGAGCACTGAGCACCCTGACCACTGAGCACCCTGCACCCTGAGTACTGAGCACCCAGCACCCTGAGCACTGAGGAACGAGCACCCTGAGTACTAAGCACCCAGCACCCTGAGTACTGAGCAAGCAGCACCCTGAGCACTGAGCACCCAGCACGCTGAGTACTGAGCACTGAGCACCCTGAGTACTGAGCACTGAGCACCCTGAGCACTGAGCACCCAGCACGCTGAAAACTGATCACTGAGCACCCTGAGCACTGAGCACCCAGCACCCTGAGTACTGAGCACCGAGCACCCTGAGTACTCAGCACCCAGCACTCTGAGCACTGAGTACCCAGCACCCTGAGCACTGAGACACCCAGCACCCCGAGCACTGAGCACCCAGCACCCCGAGCACTGAGCACCCTGCACCCCGAGCACTGAGCCTGAGCACCCTGAGTACTGAGCACTGAGCACCCTGAGTACTGAGCACCGAGCACCCTGAGTACTGAGCACCCAGCACCCCGAGCACTGAGCACCGAGCACCCTGAGCACTGAGCACCCAGCACCCTGAGTACTAAGCACCCAGCACCCTGAGTACTGAGCACCCAGCACCCTGAGTACTGAGCACCCAGCACCCTGAGTACTGAGCACCCAGCGTAATGAGCACCGAGCACCCCGAGCACTGAGCACCCAGCACCCTGAGTATTGAGCACCCAGCACCCTGAGCACTGAGCACCCAGCACTCTGAGTACTGAGCACCGAGCACCCTGAGTACTGAGCACCCAGCACCCTGAGTGCTGAGCACCCAGCTCCCTGAGTACTGAGGACCCAGCGTACTGAGTACCGAGCACCCAGCACCCTGAGTACTGAGCACCCAGCACCCTGAGCACTGAGCACCCAGCACCCTGAGTACTGAGCACTGAGCACCCCGAGTACTGAGCACCGAGCACCCCGAGCACTGAGCACCCAGAACCCCGAGCACCGAGCACCCTGAGTACTGAGCACCCAGCACCCTGAGCACTGAGCACCCAGCACCCTGAGCACTGAGCACCCAGCACCCTGAGCACTGAGCACCCAGCACCCTGAGTACTGAGCACCGAGCACCCAGCACCCTGAGCACTGAGCACCCTTAGTACTGAGCACTGAGCACCCTGAGTACTGAGCACTGAGCACCTTGAGTACTGAGCACCCAGCACCCTGAGTACTGAGCACCCAGCACCCTGAGCAATGATCACCCTGAGTACTGAGCACCCAGCACCTTGAGCACTGAGCACCGAGCACCCCGAGCACTGAGCACCCAGCACCCGGAGTACTGAGCACCCAGCACCCTGAGTACTAAGCACCGAGCACCCTGAGTACTGAGCACCCAGCACCCTGAGTACTGAACACACAGCACCCTGGGTACTGAGCACCCCGTGCACTGAGCACCCAGCACCCTGAGGACTGAGCACCGAGCACACTGAGCACTGAGCACCCAGCACCCCGAGCACTGAGCACCCAGCATCCTGAGTACTGAGCACCCAGCACCCTGAGTACTGAGCACCCAGCACACCGAGCACTGAGTACCCAGCACCCTGAGCACTGAGCACCCAGCACCGTGAGCACTGAGCACCCAGAACCCAGAGCACTGAGCACCCAGCGCCCTGAGTACTGAGCACTGAGCACCCAGCTCCCTGAGCACTGAGCACCCAGCACCCTGAGTACTGAGCACTGAGCACCCAGCACCCCGAGCACTGAGCACCCAGCACCCTGAGCACTGAGCACCCAGCACCCGAGTACTGAGCACACAGCACCCTGAGTACTGAGCACCCAGCTCCCTGAGTACTGAGCACCGAGCAGCCTGAGTACTGAGCACCCAGCACCCTGAGCACTGAGCACCCAGCACCCTGAGTACTGAGCACCCAGCACCCCGAGCACTGATCACCCAGCAACCTGAGCACTGAGCACCCAGCACCTGAGTACTGAGCACCCAGCACCCTGAGTAATGAGCACCCAGTTCCCTGAGTACTGAGCACCCAGCACCCCGAGTACTGAGCACCCAGCACCCTGAGTACTGAGCACCCAGCACCCCGAGCACTAAGCACCCAGCACCCCGAGCACTGAGGACCCAGCACCCTGAGCACTGAGCACCCAGCACCCTGAGTACTGAGCACCAAGCACCCTGAGTACTGAGCACCCAGCATCCTAAGCACTGATCACCCAGCACACTCAGTACTGAGCACCAAGTACCCTGAGTACTGAGCACCCAGCACCCCGAGCACTGAGCACCCAGCACCCTGAGTACTGAGCACTGAGCACACAGCACCCCGAGCACTGAGCACCCAGCACCCTGTGTACTGAGCACTGAGTACCCAGTACCCCGAGCACTGAGACCCAGCACCCTGAGCACTGAGCACCCAGCACCCTGAGTACTGAGCACCCAGCACCCCGAGCACTGAGCACCCAGCACCCCGAGCACTGAGCACCCAGCACCCGGAGCAATGAGCACCCAGCACCCTGAGTACTGAGCACCCAGCACCCCCAGTACTGAGCACCCAGCAACCTGAGAACCGAGCAGCCAGCACCCCGAGCGCTGAGCACCCAGCACCCTGAGCACTGAGCACCCAGCACCCTGAGTACTGAGCACTGAGCACCCCGAGTACTGAGCACCCAGCACCCCGAGCACTGAGCACCCAGCACCCTGAGTACTGAGCACCCAGCACCCTGAGTACTGAGCACCCAGCACCCTGAGCACTGAGCAAACAGCACCCTGAGTACTAAGCATCCAACACCCCAAGCACTGAGCACCATGAGTACTGAGCACCCAGCACCCCAAGCACTGAGCACCCTGAGCACTGAGCAGCCAGCACCCTGAGTACTGAGCACCGAGCACCCTGAGTACTGAGCAGCCAGCACCCCGAGCACTGAGCACCCTGCACCCTGAGTACTGAGCACCCAGCACCCTGAGTACTGAGCACCCAGCACCCTGAGTACTAAGCACCGAGCACCCTGAGTACTGAGCACCCAGCACCCTGAGCACTGAACACACAGCACCCTGAGTACTGAGCACCCCGAGCACTGAGCACCCAGCACCCTGAGTACTGAGCACCGAGCACCCCGAGCGCTGAGCACCCAGCACCCCGAGCACTGAGCACCCAGCACCCCGAGCACTGAGCACCCTGCACCCTGAGTACTGAGCACCCAGCACCCTGAGTACTGAGCACCCAGCACCCCGAGCACTGAGTACCCAGCACCCTGAGCACTGAGCACCCAGCACCCTGAGCACTGAGCACCCAGCACCCTGAGCACTGAGCACCCAGCAACCTGAGTACTGAGCACTGAGCACCCAGCACCCCGAGCACTGAGCACCCAGCACCCTGAGTACTGAGCACTGAGCACCCAGCACCCCGAGCACTGAGCACCCAGCACCCTGAGCACTGAGCACCCAGCACCCGAGTACTGAGCACCCAGCACCCTGAGTACTGAGCACCCAGCTCCTTGAGTACTGAGCACCCAGCACCCCGAGTTCTGAGCACCCAGCACCCTGAGTACTGAGCACCCAGCACCCTGAGCACTGAGCACCCAGCACCCGGAGCACTGAGGACCCAGCACCCTGAGCACTGAGCACCCAGCACCCTGAGTACTGAGCACCCAGCACCCTGAGTACTGAGCACCCAGCACACTGAGTACTGAGCACCGAGCACACTGAGTACTGAGCACCCAGCACCCTGAGCACTGATCACCCAGCACCCTGAGTACTGAGCACCGAGTACCCTGAGTACTGTGCACCCAGCACCCCGAGCACTGAGCACCCAGCACCCTGAGTACTGAGCACTGAGCACCCAGCACCCCGAGCACTGAGCACCCAGCACCCTGAGTACTGAGCACTGAGCACCCAGCACTCTGAGCATTGAGCACCCAGCACCCGAGTACTGATCACCCAGCACCCTGAGTACTGAGCACCCTGCACCCTGAGTACTGAGCACCCAGGACCCCGAGTACTGAGCACCCAGCACCCTGAGCACTGAGCACCCAGTACCCCGAGCACTGCGCACCCCGCACCCTGAGTACTGAGCACCCAGCACCCTGAGCACTGAGCACCCAGCACCCTGAGCACTGAGCACCCAGCACCCTGAGCACTGAGCACCAAGCACCCTGAGTAGTGAGCACCCAACGTACTGAGCACCGAGCACCCCGAGCACTGAGCACCCAGCACCCTGAGTACTGAGCACCCAGCACCCCGAGCAGTGAGCACCCAGCACCCTGAGCCCTGAGCACCCTGAGTACTGAGCACTGAGCACCCTGAGTACTGAGCACTGAGCACCCTGTGTACTGAGCACCCAGCACCCTGAGCAATGAGCACCCTGAGTACTGAGCACCCAGCACCCTGAGCCCTGAGCACCGAGCACCTCGAGAACTGAGCACCCAGCACCCGGAGTACTGAGCACCCAGCACCCTGAGTACTAAGGACCAAGCACCCTGAGTACTGAGCACCCAATACCCTGAGCACTGAACACACAGCACCCTGAGTACTGAGCACCCCGAGCACTGAGCACCCAGCATACTGAGTACTGAGCACCCAGCACCCTGAGTACTGAGCACCCAGCACCCTGAGCACTGAGCACCCAGCACCCTGAGTACTGAGCATCCAGCACCCCGAGCACTGAGCACCCTGAGTACTGAGCACCCAGCACCCTGAGCACTGAGCACCCAGCACCCCGAGCACTGAGCACCCAGCACCCAGTGCACTGAGCACTGAGCACCCTGAGTACTGAGCACTGAGCACCCTGACCACTGAGCACCCTGCACCCTGAGTACTGAGCAAAACTGAGTACTGAGAACCGAGCACCCCGAGCACTGAGCACCCAGCACCCTGAGTACTGTGCACCCAGCACCCCGAGCACTGAGTACCCAGCACCCTGTGTACTGAGCACCGAGCACCCCGAGCACTGAGAACCCAGCACCCTGAGTACTGAGCACCCAGCACCCTGAGATTGAGCACCCAGCACCCCGAGCACTGAGCACCCTGCACCATGAGCACTGAGCACCCAGCACCCTGAGTACTGAGCACCCAGCACCCCGAGCACTGAGCACCCAGCACCCTGAGTACTGAGCACCCTGAGTACTGAGCACCCAGCACCCTGAGTACTGAGCACCCTGCACCCCGAGCACTGAGCTCCCTGAATACTGAGCACCCAGCACCCTGAGTACTGAGCACCCAGCACCCTGAGTACTGAGCACTGAGCACCAAGCCCCCTGAGCACTGAGCACTGAGGACCCAGCACCCTGAGCACTGAGCACCCAGCACCCTGAGTACTGAACACACAGCACCCTGAGCACTGAGCACTGAGCACCCAGCACCCTGAGCACTGAGCACTGGGCACCCAGCACCCTGAGCACTGAGCACCCAGCACCCCGAGCACTGAGCACCCAGCACCCTGAGTACTGAGCACCCAGCACCCTGAGCACTGAGCACCCAGCACCCTGAGCACTGAGCACCCAGCACACTGAGTACTGAGCCCCCAGCACCCTGAGTACTGAACACCCAGCATCCTGAGCACTGAGCACTCAGCACCCACCACCCTGAGCACTGAGCACTGAGCACCCAGCACCCTGAGCACTGAGCACCGAGCACCCCGAGCACTGAGCACCCAGCACCCTGAGCACCCAGCACCCTGAGCACTGAGCACCCTGAGCACTGAGCACTGAGCACCCAGCACCCTGAGTACTGAGCACCCAGCACCCTGAGTACTGAGCACCCAGCACCCTGAGCACTGAGCACTGAGCACCCTGCCCCCTGAGCACTGAGGACCGAGCACCCTGAGTACTAAGCACCCAGCACCCTGAGTACTGAACACCCAGCACCCTGAGCACTGAGCACCCAGCACCCTGAGCACTGAGCACTGAGCACCCAGCACCCTGAGCACTGAGCACCCAGCACCCCGAGCACTGAGCAGCCAGCACCCTGAGCACCCAGCACGCTGAGTACTGAGCACTGAGCACCCAGCACCCTGAGTACTGTGCACCCAGCACCCCGAGCACTGAGCACCCAGCACCCTGTGTACTGAGCACCGAGCACCCCGAGCACTGAGCACCCAGCACCCTGAGTACTGAGCACCCAGCACCCCGAGATTGAGCACCCAGCACCCCGAGCACTGAGCACCCAGCACCATGAGCACTGAGCACCCAGCACCCTGAGTACTGAGCACCCAGCACCCCGAGCACTGAGCACCCAGCACCCTGAGTACTGAGCACCCTGAGTATTGAGCACCCAGCACCCTGAGTAGTGAGCACCCTGCACCCCGAGCACTGAGCTCCCTGAGTACTGAGCACCCAGCACCCTGAGTACTGAGCACCCAGCACCCTGAGTACTGAGCACTGAGCACCCAGCCCCCTGAGCACTGAGCACTGAGGAACCAGCACCCTGAGCACTGAGCACCCAGCACCCTGAGTACTGAACACCCAACACCCTTAGCACTGAGCACTGAGCACCCAGCACCCTGAGCACTGATCACAGGGGACCCAGCACCCTGAGCACTGAGCACCCAGCATCCCGAGCACTGAGCACCCAGCACCCTGAGTACTGAGCACCCAGCTCCCTGAGCACTGAGCACCCAGCACCCTGAGCACTGAGCACCCAGCACACTGAGTACTGAGCACCCAGCACCCTGAGTACTGAACACCCAGCACCCTGAGCACTGAGCACTGAGCACCCACCACCCTGAGCACTGAGCACTGAGCACCCAGCTCCCTGAGCACTGAGCAACGAGCACCCCGAGGACTGAGCACCCAGCACCCTGAGCACCCAGCACCCTGAGCACTGAGCACCCTGAGCACTGAGCACTGAGCACCCAGCAACCTGAGTACTGAGCACCCAACACTCTGAGCACTGAGCACCCAGCACGCTGAGTACTGAGCACTGAGCACCCAGCACCCTGAGTACTGAGCAGCCAGCAGCCCCGAGAACTGAGCACCCAGCACCCTGTGTACTGAGCACCGAGCACCCCGAGCACTGAGCACCCAGCACCCTGAGTACTGAGCACCCAGCACCCTGAGAATGAGCACCCAGCACCCCGAGCACTGAGCACCCAGCACCCTGAACACTGAGCACCCAGCACCCTGAGTACTGAGCACCCAGCACCCCGAGCACTGAGCACCCAGCACCCTGAGTACTTAGCACCCTGAGTACTGAGCACCCAGCACCCTGAGTACTGAGCACCCAGCACCCCGAGCACTGAGCTCCCTGAGTACTGAGCACCCAGCACCCTGAGTACTGAGCACCCAGCAACCTGAGTACTGAGCACTGAGCACCTAGAGAACTGAGCACCCAGCACCCCGAGCACTGAGCACCCAGCACCCCGAGCACTGATCACCGAGCACCCCAAGCACTGTGCACCCAGCACCCTGAGCACTGAGCACCCAGCACCCTGAGTACTGAGCACTCAGCGTCCAGAGCACTGAGTACTGAGCACCCCGAGCACTGAGCACCCAGCACCCTGAGCACTGAGCACCCAGCACCCCTTGCACTGAGCACCCAGCAGCCGGAGTACTGAGCACCCAGCACCCCGAGCACTGAGCCTCCAGCACCCTGAGTACTGAGCACCCAGCACCCTGAGTACTGAGCACTGAGCACCCAGCCCCCAGAGCACTGAGCACTGAGGACCCAGCACCCTGAGCACTGAGCACCCAGCACCCTGAGTACTGAACACCCAGCACCCTGAGCACTGAGCACTGAGCACCCAGCACCCTGAGCACTGAGCCCTTGGCACCCAGCACCCTGAGCACTGAGCACCCAGCAGCCTGAGCACTGAGCACCCAGCACACTGAGTACTGAGCACCCAGCACCCTGAGTACTGAACACCCAGCACCCTGAGCACTGAGCACTGAGCACCCAGCACCCTGAGCACTGAGCACTGAGTACCCAGCACCCTGAGCACTGAGCACCCTGAGCACTGAGCACTGAGCACCCAGCACCCTGAGTACTGAGCACCCAACACTCTGAGCACTGAGCACCCAGCACGCTGAGTACTGAGCACTGAGCACCCAGCACCCTGAGTACTGAGTACCCAGCACCCTGATCATTGAGCACCGAGCACCCTGAGCACTGAGCACCCAGCACCCTGAGGACTGAGCACGAAGCACCCCGAGCACTGACCACCCAGCACCCTGAGCACTGAGCTCCCTGAGTACTGAGCACTGAGCACCCTGAGTACTGAGCACTGAGCACCCTGAGTACTGAGCACCCAGCACACTGAGTACTGAGCACCGAGCACCCCGAGTACTGAGCACCCAGCACCCCGAGCACTGAGCACCGAGCACCCCGAGCACTGAGCACCCAGCAACCAGAACACTGAGCACCCAGCACCCCGAGCACTGAGAACCCAGCACCCCGAGCACTGAGCAACCAGCACCCCGACCACTGAGCACCCAGCACCCCGAGCACTGAGCACCCAGCACCCCGAGCACTGAGCACCCAGCACCCTGATTATTGAGCACCCAGCACCCTGAGTACTGAGCACCCAGCACCCTGAGCACTGAGCACCCAGCACCCTGAGTACTGAGCACACAGCACCCCAAGCACTGAGCACCCTGTGTACTGAGCACCCAGCACCCCAAGCACTGAGCACCCTGAGTACTGAGCACCCAGCACCCTGATTAATGAGCACCCAGCACCCCGAGCACTGAGCACCCAGCACCCTGAGTACTGAGCACCGAGCACACTGAGTACTGAGCACCCAGCACCCTGAGTACTGAGCACCCAGCGTACTGAGCACCGAGCACCCAGCACCCTGAGTACTGAGCACCCAGCACCCTGAGCACTGAGCACCCAGCACCCTGAGTACTGAGCACCGAGCATCCTGAGTACTGAGCACCCAGCACCCTGAGCACTGAGCAGCCAGCACCCCGAGCACTGAGCACCCAGCACCGCGAGCACTGAGCACCCAGGACCCTGAGCACCGAGCACCCTGAGTACTAAGCACCGAGCACCATGAGCACTGAGAACCCAGCACCCTGTGCACTGAGCACCCAGCACCCGAGTACTGAGAACCTAGCACCCGAGTACTGAGCACCCAGCACCCTGAGTACTGAGCACCCAGCACCCTGAGTACTGAGCACCCAGCACCCCGAGTACTGAGCCGCCAGCACCCTGAGTACTGAGCACTGAGCACCCTGAGTACTGGGCACCCAGCACCCTGAGTACTGAGCACCCAGCACCCTGAGCAATGAGCACCCTGAGTACTGAGCACCCAGCACCCTGAGCACTGAGCACCGAGCACCCCAAGCACTGAGCACCCAGCACCCGGAGTACTGAGCACCCAGCACCCTGAGTACTAAGCACCGAGCACCCTGAGTACTGAGCACCCAGTACCCTGAGCACTGAACACACAGCACCCTGAGTACTGAGCACCCCGAGCACTGAGCACCCAGCACCCTGAGCACTGAGGACCCAGCCCCCTGAGTACTGAGCACCCAGCACCCTGAGCACTGAGCACCCAGCACCCTGAGTACTGAGCACCCAGCACCCTGAGCACTGAGCACCCAGCAGCCTGAGTACTGAGCATCCAGCACCCCGAGCACTGAGCACCCAGCACCCTGAGTACTGAGCACTGAGCACCCAGCACCCCGAGCACTGAGCACCCCGAGCACTGAGCACAGAGCACCCCGAGCACTCAGCATCCAAGCACCGCGTGCTGAGCACTGAGCACCCTGAGCTCTGAGCACTCAGCACCCTGAGTACTGAGCACCCAGCACCCTGAGCACTGAGGACCGAGCACCCTGAGTACTAAGCACACAGCACCCTGAGTACTGAGCACCCAGCACCCTGAGCACTGAGCACCCAGCACGCTGAGTACTGAGCACTGAGCACCCTGAGTACTGAGCACTGAGCACCCAGCACCCCGAGCACTGAGCACTCAGCACCCTGTGTACTGAGCACTGAGTACCCAGTACCCTGAGCACTGAGACCCAGCACCCTGAGCACTGAGCACCCAGCACACCGAGTACTGAGCACCCAGCACCCCGAGCACTGAGCACCCAGCACCCCGAGCACTGAGCACCGAGCACCCTGAGTACTGATCACCCAGCACCCCAAGCACTGAGCACCCAGCACCCCGAACACTGAGCACCCAGCACCCCGAGCACTGAGCACAGAGCACCCCGAGCACTGTGCACCCAGCACCCTGACAACTGAGCACCCAGCACCCTGAGTACTGAGCACCCAGCATCCTGAGCACTGAGTACTGAGCACCCCGAGCACTGACCACCCAGCACCCTGAGTACTGAGCACCCAGCATCCTGAGCACTGAGTACTGAGCACCCAGCACCCTGATGACTGAGCACCCAGCACCCCTTGCACTGAGCACCCAGCACCCGGAGTACTGAGCACGCAGCACCCTGAGTACTGAGCACCCAGCACCCCTAGAACTGAGCACCCAGCACCCTGAGCACTGAGCACCCAGCACCCTGAGTACTGAGCACCGAGCACCCCGAGCAATGAGCACCCAGCACCCTGAGTACTGAGCACCGAGCACCCGGAGCACTGAGCACCGAGCACCCGGAGCACTGAGCACCCAGCACCCTGAGTACTGAGCACCCAGCACCCCGAGCACTGAGCACCCAGCACCCTGAGTACTGAGCACCGAGCACCCCGAGCACTGAGCACCCAGCACCCTGAGTACTGAGCACCGAGCACCCGGAGCACTGAGCACCGAGCACCCGGAGCACTGAGCACCCAGCACCCTGAGTACTAAGCACCCAGCACCCTGAGTACTAAGCACCCAGCACCCTGAGTACTGAGCACACAGCACCCTGAGTACTGAGCACCCAGCACCCTGAGTACTGAGCACCCAGCGTACTGAGCACCGAGCACCCCGAGCACTGAGCACCCAGCACCCTGAGTACTGAGCACCCAGCACCCTGAGCACTGAGCACCCAGCACCCTGAGTACTGAGCACCCAGCACCCTGAGTACTGAGTACCCAGAAACCTGAGTACTGAGCACCCAGCGTACTGAGCACCGAGCACCCAGCACCCTGAGTACTGAGCACCCAGCACCCTGAGCACTGAGCACCCATCACCCTGAGTACTGAGCACTGAGCACCCGGAGTACTGAGCACCGAAAACCCTGAGTACTGAGCACCCAGCTCCCTGAGCACTGAGCAACCAGCACCCTGAGCACTGAGCACCCAGCACCATGAGCACTGAGCACCCAGCACCCTGAGTACTGAGCACCGAGCACACCGAACACTGAGCACCCAGCACCCTGAGCACTGAGCACCCTTAGTACTGAGCACTGAGCACGGTGAGTACTGAGCACTGAGCACCCTGAGTACTGAGCACCCAGCACCCTGAGTACTGAGCACCCAGCACCCTGAGCAATGATCACCCTGAGTACTGAGCACCCAGCACCTTGAGCACTGAGCACTGAGCACCCCGAGCACTGAGCACCCAGCACCCGGAGTACTGAGCACCCAGCACCCTGAGTACTAAGCTCCGAGCACCCTGAGTACTGAGCACCCAGCACCCTGAGCACTGAACAAACAGCACCCTGAGTACTGAGCACCCCGAGCACTGAGCACCCAGCACCCTGAGTACTGAGCACCGAGCACCCCGAGCACTGAGCACCCAGCACCCCGAGCACTGAGCACCCAGCACCCTGAGTACTGAGCACCCAGCACCCTGAGTACTGAGCACTGAGCACCCAGCACCCGGAGTACTGAGCACCCAGCACCCTGAGTACTAAGCACCGAGCACCCTGAGTACTGAGCACCCAGCACCCTGAGCAAGGAGCACCCAGCACCCTGAGCACTGAGCACCCAGCACACTGAGCACTGAGCACCCAGCACCCTGAGTACTGAGCACTGAGCACCCAGCACCCCGAGCACTGAGCCCCCAGCACCCTGAGTACTGTGCACTGAGCACCCAGCACCCCAAGCACTGAGCACCCAGCACCCTGAGCACTGAGCACCCAGCACCCGAGTACTGAGCACCCAGCACCCTGAGTACTGAGCACCCAGCTCCCTGAGTAGTGAGCACCCAGCACCCCGAGAACTGAGCACCCAGCACCCTGAGTACTGAGCACCCAGCACTCTGAGCACTGAGCACCCAGCACCCTGAGCACTGAGCACCCAGCACCCTGAGTACTTAGCACCCAGCACCCTGAGTACTAAGCACCGAGCACCCTTAGCACTGAGCACCCAGCACCCTGAGCACTGAGCACCCAGCACCCTGAGTACTGAGCACCCAGAACCCCGAGCACTGAGCACCCAGCACCCTGAGTACTGAGCACCCAGCACCCTGAGCACTGAGCACCGAGCACCCTGAGCACTGAGCACCCAGCACCCTGAGGACTGAGCACCCAGCACCCCGAGCACTGAGCACCCAGCACCCTGAGCACTGAGCACCCTGAGTACTGAGCACTGAGCACCCTGAGTACTGAGCACTGAGCACAATGAGTACTGAGCACAGAGCACACTGAGTACTGAGCACCCAGCACCCCGAGCACTGAGTACCCAGCACCCTGAGCACTGAGCACCCAGCACCCTGAGCACTGAGCACCCAGCACCCTGAGCACTGAGCACCCAGCACCCTGAGCACTGAGCACCCAGCACCCTGAGTACTGAGCACTGTGCACCCAGCACCAAGAGCACTGAGCACCCAGCACCCTGAGTACTGAGCACTGAGCACCCAGCAAGCCAAGCACTGAGCACCCAGCACTCTGAGCACTGAGCACCCAGCACCCTGAGTACTGAGCACGAAGCACCCTGAGTACTGAGCACCGAGCACCCCGAGCACTGAGCACCCAGCACCCTGAGCACTGAGCAACCAGCACACTGAGTACTGAGCTCCGAGCACCCCGAGCACTGAGTACCCAGCGCCCCGAGCACTGAGCACCCAGAACCCTGAGCACTGAGCACCCAGCACCCTGAGCACTGAGCACCCAGCACCCCGAGCACTGAGCACCCAGCACCCCGAGCACTGAGCACTGAGCACCCTGAGTACTGAGCACCCAGCACCCTGAGCAATGAGCACCCAGCACCCCGAGCACAGAGCACCCAGCACCCAGAGCACTGAGCACTGACCACCCTGAGTACTGAGCACCCAGCACCCCGAGCACTGAGCACCGAGCACCCTGAGCACTGAGCAGCCAGCACCCTGAGTACTAAGCACCCAGCAACCTGAGTACTAAGCACCCAGCACCCTGAGTACTGAGCACACAGCACCCTGAGTACTGAGCACCCAGCACCCTGAGTACTGAGCACCCAGCGTACTGAGCAACGAGCACCCCGAGCACTGAGCACCCAGCACCCTGAGTACTGAGCACCCAGCACCCTGAGCACTGAGCACCCAGCACCCTGAGCACTGAGCACACAGCACCCTGAGTACTGAGCACCCAGCACCCCGAGCACTGAGTACCCAGCACCCTGAGCACTGAGCACCCAGCACCCTGAGCACTGAGCACCCAGCACCCTGAGCACTGAGCACCCAGCACCCTGAGCACTGAGCACCCAGCACCCTGAGTACTGAGCACTGTGCACCCAGCACCAAGAGCACTGAGCACCCAGCACCCTGAGTACTGAGCACTGATCACCCAGCACCCCAAGCACTGAGCACCCAGCACTCTGAGCACTGAGCACCCAGCACCCGAGTACTGATCACCCAGCACCCTGAGTACTGAGCTCCCAGCACCCTGAGTACTGAGCACCCAGCACCCCGAGTACTGAGCACCCAGCACCCTGAGCACTGAGCACCCAGCACCCTGAGCACTGAGCACCCATCACCCCGAGCACTGCGCACCCAGCACCCTGAGTACTGAGCACCCAGCACCCTGAGCACTGAGCACCCAGCACCCTGAGCACTCAGCACCCAGCACCCTGAGCACTGAGCACCCAGCACCCTTAGTAGTGAGCACCCAACGTACTGAGCTCCGAGCACCCCGAGCACTGAGCACCCAGCGCCCCGAGCACTGAGCACCCAGCACCCTGAGCACTGAGCACCCAGCACCCTGAGCACTGAGCAACCAGCACCCTGAGCACTGCGCACCCAGCACCCTGAGTACTGAGCACCCAGCACCCTGAGCACTGAGCACCCAGCACCCTGAGCACTGAGCACCCAGCACCCTGAGCACTGAGCACCCAGCACCCTGATTAGTGAGCACCCAACGTACTGAGCACCGAACACCCCGAGTACTGAGCACCCAGCACCCCGAGCACTGAGCACCCAGCACCCCGAACACTGAGCACCCAGCACCCTGAGTACTGAGCACCCAGCACCCTGAGTACTGAGCACCCAGCACCCTGAGTACTGAGTACCCAGAAACCTGAGTACTGAGCACCCAGCGTACTGAGCACCGAGCACCCAGCACCCTGAGTACTAAGCACCCAGTACCCTGAGCACTGAGCACCCAGCACCCTGAGTACTGAGCACTGAGCACCCGGAGTACTGAGCACCGAAAACCCTGAGTACTGAGCACCCAGCTCCCTGAGCACTGAGCAACCAGCACCCTGAGAACTGAGCACCCAGCACCATGAGCACTGAGCACCCAGCACCCTGAGTACTGAGCACCGAGCACACCGAACACTGAGCACCCAGCACCCTGAGCACTGAGCACCCTTAGTACTGAGCACTGAGCACCCTGAGTACTGAGCACTGAGCACCCTGAGTACTGAGCACCCAGCACCCTGAGTACTGAGCACCCAGCACCCTGAGCAATGATCACCCTGAGTACTGAGCACCCAGCACCTTGAGCACTGAGCACTGAGCACCCCGAGCACTGAGCACCCAGCACCCGGAGTACTGAGCACCCAGCACCCTGAGTACTAAGCACCGAGCACCCTGAGTACTGAGCACCCAGCACCCTGAGCACTGAACAAACAGCACCCTGAGTACTGAGCACCCCGAGCACTGAGCACCCAGCACCCTGAGTACTGAGCACCGAGCACCCCGAGCACTGAGCACCCAGCACCCCGAGCACTGAGCACCCAGCACCCTGAGTACTGAGCACCCAGCACCATGAGTACTGAGCACTGAGCACCCAGCACCCGGAGTACTGAGCACCCAGCACCCTGAGTACTAAGCACCGAGCACCCTGAGTACTGAGCACCCAGCACCCTGAGCACTGAACACCCAGCACCCTGAGTACTGAGCACCCAGCACCCTGAGCACTGAGCACCCAGCACCCTGAGCACTGAGCACCCAGCACCCTGAGCACTGAGCACCCAGCACACTGAGTAGTGAGCACCCAACGTACTGAGCACCGAGCACCCCGAGCACTGAGCACCCAGCATCCTGAGCACTGAGCACCCAGCACCCGAGTACTGAGCACCCAGCACCCTGAGTACTGAGCACCCAGCACCCTGAGTACTGAGCACAAAGCACCCCGAGTACTGAGCACCCAGCACCCTGAGTACTGAGCACCCAGCACCCTGAGCACTTAGCACCCAGCAGCCCGAGCACTGAGCACCCAGCACCCTGAGTACTGAGCACCCAGCACCCTGAGCAATAAGCACCCTGAGTACTGAGCACCCAGCACCTTGAGCACTGAGCACCGAGCACCCCGAGCACTGAGCACCCAGCACCCGGAGTACTGAGCACCCAGCACCCTGAGTACTAAGCACCGAGCCTCCTGAGTACTGAGCACCCAGCACCCTGAGCACTGAACACAGAGCACCCTGAGTACTGAGCACCTCGAGCACTGAGCACCCTGCACCCTGAGTACTGAGCACCGAGCACCCCGAGCACTGAGCACCCAGCACTGCGAGCACTGAGCACCCAGCACCCGGAGCACTGAGTACCCAGCACCCTGAGTACTGAGCACCCAGCACCCTGAGTACTGAGTACCCAGCACCCTGAGCACTGAGCACCCAGCACCCTGAGCACTGAGCACACAGCACTCTGAGCACTGAGCACCCAGCACCCTGAGTACTGAGCACTGAGCACCCAGCACCCTGAGCACTGAGCATCCAGCACCCTGAGTACTGAGCACTGAGCACCCAGCACCCCGAGCACTGAGCACCCAGCACCCTGAGCACTGAGCACCCAGCACCCGAGTACTGAGCACCCAGCACCCTGAGTAATGAGCACCCTGCACCCTGAGTACTGAGCACCCAGCACCCCGAGTACTGAGCACCCAGCACCCTGAGTACTGAGCACCCAGCACCCTGAGCACTGAGCACATAGCACCCCGAGCACTGAGCACCCAGCACACTGAGTACTGAGCACCCAGCACCCTGAGCACTGATCACCCAGCACCCTGAGCACTGAGCACCCAGCACCCTGAGCACTGAGCACCCAGCACCCTGAGTAGTGAGCACCCAACGTACTGAGCACCGAGCACCCCGAGCACCCCGAGCACTGAGCACCCAGCACCCTGAGCACTGAGCACCCAGCACCCGAGTACTGAGCACCCAGCACCCTGAGTACTGAGCACCCAGCACCCTGAGTACTGAGCACAAAGCACCCCGAGTACTGAGCACCCAGCACCCTGAGTACTGAGCACCCAGCACCCTGAGCACTGAGCACCCAGCACCCCGAGCACTGAGCACCCAGCACCCTGAGTACTGAGCACCCAGCGCCCCGAGCACTGAGCACCCAGCACCCTGAGCACTGAGCACTGAGCACCCTGAGCACTGAGTACTGAGCACCCAGCACCCCTTGCACTGAGCACCCAGCACCCGGAGTACTGAGCACGCAGCACCCTGAGTACTGAGCACCCAGCACCCCTAGAACTGAGCACCCAGCACCCTGAGCACTGAGCACCCAGCACCCTGAGTACTGAGCACCGAGCACCCCGAGCACTGAGCACCCAGCACCCTGAGTACTGAGCACCGAGCACCCGGAGCACTGAGCACCGAGCACCCGGAGCACTGAGCACCCAGCACCCTGAGTACTGAGCACCCAGCACCCCGAGCACTGAGCACCCAGCACCCTGAGTACTGAGCACCGAGCACCCCGAGCACTGAGCACCCAGCACCCTGAGTACTGAGCACCGAGCACCCGGAGCACTGAGCACCGAGCACCCGGAGCACTGAGCACCCAGCACCCTGAGTACTAAGCACCCAGCACCCTGAGTACTAAGCACCCAGCACCCTGAGTACTGAGCACACAGCACCCTGAGTACTGAGCACCCAGCACCCTGAGTACTGAGCACCCAGCGTACTGAGCACCGAGCACCCCGAGCACTGAGCACCCAGCACCCTGAGTACTGAGCACCCAGCACCCTGAGCACTGAGCACCCAGCACCCTGAGTACTGAGCACCGAGCACCCTGAGTACTGAGCACCCAGCACCCTGAGTACTGAGTACCCAGAAACCTGAGTACTGAGCACCCAGCGTACTGAGCACCGAGCACCCAGCACCCTGAGTACTGAGCACCCAGCACCCTGAGCACTGAGCACCCAGCACCCTGAGTACTGAGCACTGAGCACCCGGAGTACTGAGCACCGAAAACCCTGAGTACTGAGCACCCAGCTCCCTGAGCACTGAGCAACCAGCACCCTGAGCACTGAGCACCCAGCACCATGAGCACTGAGCACCCAGCACCCTGAGTACTGAGCACCGAGCACACCGAACACTGAGCACCCAGCACCCTGAACACTGAGCACCCTTAGTACTGAGCACTGAGCACGGTGAGTACTGAGCACTGAGCACCCTGAGTACTGAGCACCCAGCACCCTGAGTACTGAGCACCCAGCACCCTGAGCAATGATCACCCTGAGTACTGAGCACCCAGCACCTTGAGCACTGAGCACTGAGCACCCCGAGCACTGAGCACCCAGCACCCGGAGTACTGAGCACCCAGCACCCTGAGTACTAAGCTCCGAGCACCCTGAGTACTGAGCACCCAGCACCCTGAGCACTGAACAAACAGCACCCTGAGTACTGAGCACCCCGAGCACTGAGCACCCAGCACCCTGAGTACTGAGCACCGAGCACCCCGAGCACTGAGCACCCAGCACCCCGAGCACTGAGCACCCAGCACCCTGAGTACTGAGCACCCAGCACCCTGAGTACTGAGCACTGAGCACCCAGCACCCGGAGTACTGAGCACCCAGCACCCTGAGTACTAAGCACCGAGCACCCTGAGTACTGAGCACCCAGCACCCTGAGCAAGGAGCACCCAGCACCCTGAGCACTGAGCACCCAGCACACTGAGCACTGAGCACCCAGCACCCTGAGTACTGAGCACTGAGCACCCAGCACCCCGAGCACTGAGCCCCCAGCACCCTGAGTACTGTGCACTGAGCACCCAGCACCCCAAGCACTGAGCACCCAGCACCCTGAGCACTGAGCACCCAGCACCCGAGTACTGAGCACCCAGCACCCTGAGTACTGAGCACCCAGCTCCCTGAGTAGTGAGCACCCAGCACCCCGAGAACTGAGCACCCAGCACCCTGAGTACTGAGAACCCAGCACTCTGAGCACTGAGCACCCAGCACACTGAGCACTGAGCACCCAGCACCCTGAGTACTTAGCACCCAGCACCCTGAGTACTAAGCACCGAGCACCCTTAGCACTGAGCACCCAGCACCCTGAGCACTGAGCACCCAGCACCCTGAGTACTGAGCACCCAGAACCCCGAGCACTGAGCACCCAGCACCCTGAGTACTGAGCACCCAGCACCCTGAGCACTGAGCACCGAGCACCCTGAGCACTGAGCACCCAGCACCCTGAGGACTGAGCACCCAGCACCCCGAGCACTGAGCACCCAGCACCCTGAGCACTGAGCACCCTGAGTACTGAGCACTGAGCACCCTGAGTACTGAGCACTGAGCACAATGAGTACTGAGCACAGAGCACACTGAGTACTGAGCACCCAGCACCCCGAGCACTGAGTACCCAGCACCCTGAGCACTGAGCACCCAGCACCCTGAGCACTGAGCACCCAGCACCCTGAGCACTGAGCACCCAGCACCCTGAGCACTGAGCACCCAGCACCCTGAGTACTGAGCACTGTGCACCCAGCACCAAGAGCACTGAGCACCCAGCACCCTGAGTACTGAGCACTGAGCACCCAGCAAGCCAAGCACTGAGCACCCAGCACTCTGAGCACTGAGCACCCAGCACCCTGAGTACTGAGCACGAAGCACCCTGAGTACTGAGCACCGAGCACCCCGAGCACTGAGCACCCAGCACCCTGAGCACTGAGCAACCAGCACACTGAGTACTGAGCTCCGAGCACCCCGAGCACTGAGTACCCAGCGCCCCGAGCACTGAGCACCCAGAACCCTGAGCACTGAGCACCCAGCACCCTGAGCACTGAGCACCCAGCACCCCGAGCACTGAGCACCCAGCACCCCGAGCACTGAGCACTGAGCACCCTGAGTACTGAGCACCCAGCACCCTGAGCAATGAGCACCCAGCACCCCGAGCACAGAGCACCCAGCACCCAGAGCACTGAGCACTGACCACCCTGAGTACTGAGCACCCAGCACCCCGAGCACTGAGCACCGAGCACCCTGAGCACTGAGCAGCCAGCACCCTGAGTACTAAGCACCCAGCAACCTGAGTACTAAGCACCCAGCACCCTGAGTACTGAGCACACAGCACCCTGAGTACTGAGCACCCAGCACCCTGAGTACTGAGCACCCAGCGTACTGAGCAACGAGCACCCCGAGCACTGAGCACCCAGCACCCTGAGTACTGAGCACCCAGCACCCTGAGCACTGAGCACCCAGCACCCTGAGCACTGAGCACACAGCACCCTGAGTACTGAGCACCCAGCACCCCGAGCACTGAGTACCCAGCACCCTGAGCACTGAGCACCCAGCACCCTGAGCACTGAGCACCCAGCACCCTGAGCACTGAGCACCCAGCACCCTGAGCACTGAGCACCCAGCACCCTGAGTACTGAGCACTGTGCACCCAGCACCAAGAGCACTGAGCACCCAGCACCCTGAGTACTGAGCACTGATCACCCAGCACCCCAAGCACTGAGCACCCAGCACTCTGAGCACTGAGCACCCAGCACCCGAGTACTGATCACCCAGCACCCTGAGTACTGAGCTCCCAGCACCCTGAGTACTGAGCACCCAGCACCCCGAGTACTGAGCACCCAGCACCCTGAGCACTGAGCACCCAGCACCCTGAGCACTGAGCACCCATCACCCCGAGCACTGCGCACCCAGCACCCTGAGTACTGAGCACCCAGCACCCTGAGCACTGAGCACCCAGCACCCTGAGCACTCAGCACCCAGCACCCTGAGCACTGAGCACCCAGCACCCTTAGTAGTGAGCACCCAACGTACTGAGCTCCGAGCACCCCGAGCACTGAGCACCCAGCGCCCCGAGCACTGAGCACCCAGCACCCTGAGCACTGAGCACCCAGCACCCTGAGCACTGAGCACCCAGCACCCTGAGCACTGCGCACCCAGCACCCTGAGTACTGAGCACCCAGCACCCTGAGCACTGAGCACCCAGCACCCTGAGCACTGAGCACCCAGCACCCTGAGCACTGAGCACCCAGCACCCTGATTAGTGAGCACCCAACGTACTGAGCACCGAACACCCCGAGTACTGAGCACCCAGCACCCCGAGCACTGAGCACCCAGCACCCCGAACACTGAGCACCCAGCACCCTGAGTACTGAGCACCCAGCACCCTGAGTACTGAGCACCCAGCACCCTGAGTACTGAGTACCCAGAAACCTGAGTACTGAGCACCCAGCGTACTGAGCACCGAGCACCCAGCACCCTGAGTACTAAGCACCCAGCACCCTGAGCACTGAGCACCCAGCACCCTGAGTACTGAGCACTGAGCACCCGGAGTACTGAGCACCGAAAACCCTGAGTACTGAGCACCCAGCTCCCTGAGCACTGAGCAACCAGCACCCTGAGCACTGAGCACCCAGCACCATGAGCACTGAGCACCCAGCACCCTGAGTACTGAGCACCGAGCACACCGAACACTGAGCACCCAGCACCCTGAGCACTGAGCACCCTTAGTACTGAGCACTGAGCACCCTGAGTACTGAGCACTGAGCACCCTGAGTACTGAGCACCCAGCACCCTGAGTACTGAGCACCCAGCACCCTGAGCAATGATCACCCTGAGTACTGAGCACCCAGCACCTTGAGCACTGAGCACTGAGCACCCCGAGCACTGAGCACCCAGCACCCGGAGTACTGAGCACCCAGCACCCTGAGTACTAAGCACCGAGCACCCTGAGTACTGAGCACCCAGCACCCTGAGCACTGAACAAACAGCACCCTGAGTACTGAGCACCCCGAGCACTGAGCACCCAGCACCCTGAGTACTGAGCACCGAGCACCCCGAGCACTGAGCACCCAGCACCCCGAGCACTGAGCACCCAGCACCCTGAGTACTGAGCACCCAGCACCATGAGTACTGAGCACTGAGCACCCAGCACCCGGAGTACTGAGCACCCAGCACCCTGAGTACTAAGCACCGAGCACCCTGAGTACTGAGCACCCAGCACCCTGAGCACTGAACACCCAGCACCCTGAGTACTGAGCACCCAGCACCCTGAGCACTGAGCACCCAGCACCCTGAGCACTGAGCACCCAGCACCCTGAGCACTGAGCACCCAGCACACTGAGTAGTGAGCACCCAACGTACTGAGCACCGAGCACCCCGAGCACTGAGCACCCAGCATCCTGAGCACTGAGCACCCAGCACCCGAGTACTGAGCACCCAGCACCCTGAGTACTGAGCACCCAGCACCCTGAGTACTGAGCACAAAGCACCCCGAGTACTGAGCACCCAGCACCCTGAGTACTGAGCACCCAGCACCCTGAGCACTTAGCACCCAGCACCCCGAGCACTGAGCACCCAGCACCCTGAGTACTGAGCACCCAGCACCCTGAGCAATAAGCACCCTGAGTACTGAGCACCCAGCACCTTGAGCACTGAGCACCGAGCACCCCGAGCACTGAGCACCCAGCACCCGGAGTACTGAGCACCCAGCACCCTGAGTACTAAGCACCGAGCCTCCTGAGTACTGAGCACCCAGCACCCTGAGCACTGAACACAGAGCACCCTGAGTACTGAGCACCTCGAGCACTGAGCACCCTGCACCCTGAGTACTGAGCACCGAGCACCCCGAGCACTGAGCACCCAGCACTGCGAGCACTGAGCACCCAGCACCCGGAGCACTGAGTACCCAGCACCCTGAGTACTGAGCACCCAGCACCCTGAGTACTGAGTACCCAGCACCCTGAGCACTGAGCACCCAGCACCCTGAGCACTGAGCACACAGCACTCTGAGCACTGAGCACCCAGCACCCTGAGTACTGAGCACTGAGCACCCAGCACCCTGAGCACTGAGCATCCAGCACCCTGAGTACTGAGCACTGAGCACCCAGCACCCCGAGCACTGAGCACCCAGCACCCTGAGCACTGAGCACCCAGCACCCGAGTACTGAGCACCCAGCACCCTGAGTAATGAGCACCCTGCACCCTGAGTACTGAGCACCCAGCACCCCGAGTACTGAGCACCCAGCACCCTGAGTACTGAGCACCCAGCACCCTGAGCACTGAGCACATAGCACCCCGAGCACTGAGCACCCAGCACACTGAGTACTGAGCACCCAGCACCCTGAGCACTGATCACCCAGCACCCTGAGCACTGAGCACCCAGCACCCTGAGCACTGAGCACCCAGCACCCTGAGTAGTGAGCACCCAACGTACTGAGCACCGAGCACCCCGAGCACCCCGAGCACTGAGCACCCAGCACCCTGAGCACTGAGCACCCAGCACCCGAGTACTGAGCACCCAGCACCCTGAGTACTGAGCACCCAGCACCCTGAGTACTGAGCACAAAGCACCCCGAGTACTGAGCACCCAGCACCCTGAGTACTGAGCACCCAGCACCCTGAGCACTGAGCACCCAGCACCCCGAGCACTGAGCACCCAGCACCCTGAGTACTGAGCACCCAGCGCCCCGAGCACTGAGCACCCAGCACCCTGAGCACTGAGCACCCAGCACCCTGAGTACTGAGCATCCAGCACCCCGAGTACTGAACACCCAGCACCCTGAGCACTGAGCACTGAGCACCCTGAGCACTGAGTACTGAGCACTGAGCACCCTGAGCACTGAGCAACCAGCACCCCGAGTACTGAGCACCCAGCACCCCGAGCACTGGTCACCCAGCGCCCCGAGCACTGAGCACATACCACCCCGAGCACTGAGCACTGAGCACCCTGAGCACTGAGCACCCAGCACCCCGAGTACTGAGCAGTGAGCACCCAGAGCACTGAGCACCCAGCACCCTGAGCAATGAGCACCCTGAGTACTGAGCACCCAGCACCTTGAGCACTGAGCACCGAGCACCCTGAGCACTGAGCACCCAGCATCCGGAGTACTGATCACCCAGCACCCTGAGTACTAAGCACCGAGCACCCTGAGTACTGAGCACCCAGCACCCTGAGCACTGAACACACAGCACCCTGAGTACTGAGCACCTCGAGCACTGAGCACCCAGCACCCTGAGTACTGAGCACCGAGCACCCTGAGCACTGAGCACCCAGCACCCTGAGTACTGAGCACCCAGCACCGCGAGCACTGAGCACATAGCACCCCGAGCACTGAGCACCCAGCACCCTGAGTACTGAGCACCCAGCACCCTGAGCACTGAGCACCCAGCACCCTGAGCACTGAGTACCCAGCACCCTGAGCACTGAGCACCCAGCACCCTGAGCACTGAGCACACAGCACCCTGAGCACTGAGCACCCAGCACCCTGAGTACTGAGCACTGAGCACCCAGCACCCCGAGCACTGAGCACCCAGCACCTTGAGTACTGAGCACCGAGCACCCCGAGCACTGAGCACCCAGCACCCTGAGTACTGAGCTCCGAGCACCCCGAGCACTGAGCACCCTGAGCACTGAGCACCGAGCACCCTGAGTACTGAGCACCCAGCACCCTGAGTACTGAGCACCCAGCACCCTGAGTACTGAGCACCCAGCACCCTGAGTACTGAGTACCCAGAAACCTGAGTACTGAGCACCCAGCGTACTGAGCACCGAGCACCCAGCACCCTGAGTACTGAGCACCCAGCACCCTGAGCACTGAGCACCCAGCACCCTGAGTACTGAGCACTGAGCACCCGGAGTACTGAGCACCGAAAACCCTGAGTACTGAGCACCCAGCTCCCTGAGCACTGAGCAACCAGCACCCTGAGCACTGAGCACCCAGCACCATGAGCACTGAGCACCCAGCACCCTGAGTACTGAGCACCGAGCACACCGAACACTGAGCACCCAGCACCCTGAGCACTGAGCACCCTTAGTACTGAGCACTGAGCACCCTGAGTACTGAGCACTGAGCACCCTGAGTACTGAGCACCCAGCACCCTGAGTACTGAGCACCCAGCACCCTGAGCAATGATCACCCTGAGTACTGAGCACCCAGCACCTTGAGCACTGAGCACTGAGCACCCCGAGCACTGAGCACCCAGCACCCGGAGTACTGAGCACCCAGCACCCTGAGTACTAAGCACCGAGCACCCTGAGTACTGAGCACCCAGCACCCTGAGCACTGAACAAACAGCACCCTGAGTACTGAGCACCCCGAGCACTGAGCACCCAGCACCCCGAGCACTGAGCACCCAGCACCCTGAGTACTGAGCACCCAGCACCATGAGTACTGAGCACTGAGCACCCAGCACCCGGAGTACTGAGCACCCAGCACCCTGAGTACTAAGCACCGAGCACCCTGAGTACTGAGCACCCAGCACCCTGAGCACTGAACACCCAGCACCCTGAGTACTGAGCACCCAGCACCCTGAGCACTGAGCACCCAGCACCCTGAGCACTGAGCACCCAGCACACTGAGCACTGAGCACCCAGCACACTGAGTAGTGAGCACCCAACGTACTGAGCACCGAGCACCCCGAGCACTGAGCACCCAGCATCCTGAGCACTGAGCACCCAGCACCCGAGTACTGAGCACCCAGCACCCTGAGTACTGAGCACCCAGCACCCTGAGTACTGAGCACAAAGCACCCCGAGTACTGAGCACCCAGCACCCTGAGTACTGAGCACCCAGCACCCTGAGCACTTAGCACCCAGCACCCCGAGCACTGAGCACCCAGCACCCTGAGTACTGAGCACCCAGCACCCTGAGCAATAAGCACCCTGAGTACTGAGCACCCAGCACCTTGAGCACTGAGCACCGAGCACCCCGAGCACTGAGCACCCAGCACCCGGAGTACTGAGCACCCAGCACCCTGAGTACTAAGCACCGAGCCTCCTGAGTACTGAGCACCCAGCACCCTGAGCACTGAACACAGAGCACCCTGAGTACTGAGCACCTCGAGCACTGAGCACCCTGCACCCTGAGTACTGAGCACCGAGCACCCCGAGCACTGAGCACCCAGCACTGCGAGCACTGAGCACCCAGCACCCGGAGCACTGAGTACCCAGCACCCCGAGTACTGAGCACCCAGCACCCTGAGTACTGAGCACCCAGCACCCTGAGCACTGAGCACATAGCACCCCGAGCACTGAGCACCCAGCACACTGAGTACTGAGCACCCAGCACCCTGAGCACTGATCACCCAGCACCCTGAGCACTGAGCACCCAGCACCCTGAGCACTGAGCACCCAGCACCCTGAGTAGTGAGCACCCAACGTACTGAGCACCGAGCACCCCGAGCACCCCGAGCACTGAGCACCCAGCACCCTGAGCACTGAGCACCCAGCACCCGAGTACTGAGCACCCAGCACCCTGAGTACTGAGCACCCAGCACCCTGAGTACTGAGCACAAAGCACCCCGAGTACTGAGCACCCAGCACCCTGAGTACTGAGCACCCAGCACCCTGAGCACTGAGCACCCAGCACCCCGAGCACTGAGCACCCAGCACCCTGAGTACTGAGCACCCAGCGCCCCGAGCACTGAGCACCCAGCACCCTGAGCACTGAGCACCCAGCACCCTGAGTACTGAGCATCCAGCACCCCGAGTACTGAACACCCAGCACCCTGAGCACTGAGCACTGAGCACCCTGAGCACTGAGTACTGAGCACTGAGCACCCTGAGCACTGAGCAACCAGCACCCCGAGTACTGAGCACCCAGCACCCCGAGCACTGGTCACCCAGCGCCCCGAGCACTGAGCACATACCACCCCGAGCACTGAGCACTGAGCACCCTGAGCACTGAGCACCCAGCACCCCGAGTACTGAGCAGTGAGCACCCAGAGCACTGAGCACCCAGCACCCTGAGCAATGAGCACCCTGAGTACTGAGCACCCAGCACCTTGAGCACTGAGCACCGAGCACCCTGAGCACTGAGCACCCAGCATCCGGAGTACTGAGCACCCAGCACCCTGAGTACTAAGCACCGAGCACCCTGAGTACTGAGCACCCAGCACCCTGAGCACTGAACACACAGCACCCTGAGTACTGAGCACCTCGAGCACTGAGCACCCAGCACCCTGAGTACTGAGCACCGAGCACCCTGAGCACTGAGCACCCAGCACCCTGAGTACTGAGCACCCAGCACCGCGAGCACTGAGCACATAGCACCCCGAGCACTGAGCACCCAGCACCCTGAGTACTGAGCACCCAGCACCCCGAGCACTGAGCACCCAGCACCCTGAGTACTGAGCTCCGAACACCCCGAGCACTGAGCACCCTGAGCACTGAGCACCGAGCACCCTGAGTACTGAGCACCCAGCACCCTGAGTACTGAGCACCCAGCACCCTGAGCAATAAGCACCCTGAGTACTGAGCACCCAGCACCTTGAGCACTGAGCACCGAGCACCCCGAGCACTGAGCACCCAGCACCCGGAGTACTGAGCACCCAGCACCCTGAGTACTGAGCACCGAGCACCCCGAGCACTGAGCACCCAGCACCGCGAGCACTGAGCACCCAGCACCCGAGCACTGAGCACCCAGCACCCTGAGTACTGAGCACTGAGAACCCAGCACCCCGAGTACTGAGCACCCAGCACCCTGAGCACTGAGCACTGAGCACCCAGCACCCTGAGCACTGAGCACCCAGCACCCTGAGAACTGAGCACTGAGAACACAGCACCCCGAGTACTGAGCACCCAGCACCCTGAGCACTGAGCACCCAGCACCCTGAGCACTGATCACCCAGCACCCTGAGCACAGAGCACCCAGCACCGTGAGTACTGAGCACCCAGCACCCTGAGTACTGAGCACTCAGCACCCTGAGTACTGAGCACCGAGCACCCCGAGCACTGAGCACCCAGCACCCTGAGCACTGAGCACCCTGAGGACTGAGGACCCAGCACCCTGAGCACTGAGCACCCAGCACCGTGAGAACTGAGCACCGATCACCCTGAGCACTGAGCACCCAGCACCCCGAGCACTGAGCACCCAGCACCCTGAGTACTGAGCAACCTGAGTACTGAGCACCCAGCACCCTGAGCACTGAGCACCCAGCACCCTGAGTACTGAGCACCCAGCACCCTGAGCACTGAGCACCCAGCACCCTGAGTACTGAGCAACCTGAGTACTGAGCACCCAGCACCCCGAGCACTGAGCACCCAGCACCCTGAGTACTGAGCAACCTGAGTACTGAGCACCCAGCACCCTGAGCACTGAGCACCCAGCACCCTGAGCACTGAGCACCCAGCACCCTGAGTACTGAGCACCCAGCACCCTGAGCACTGAGCACCCAGCACCCCGAGAATGAGCACCCAGCACCCCGAGTACTGAGCACCGAGCACCCTGAGCACTGAGTACCCAGCACCCTGAGTACTGAGCACCCAGCACCCTGAGCACTGAGCACCAAGCACCCCGAGTACTGAGCACAAAGCACCCTGAGTACTGAGCACCCAGCACCCTGAGTACTGAGCACCCAGCACCCTGAGTACTGAACACCCAGCACCCTGAGCACTGAGCACTGAGCACCCAGCACCCTGAGTACTGAGCACCCAACACCCTGACTACTGAGCACCCAGCACCCTGAGTACTGAGCTCCGAGCACCCCGAGCACTGAGCACTCAGCGCCCCGAGCACCGAGCACCCTGAGCACTGAGCACCCAGCACCCTGAGTACTGAGCACCCAGCACCCTGAGTACTGAGCACCTCGAGCACTGAGCACCCAGCACCCTGAGTACTGAGCACCGAGCACCCCGAGCACTGAGCACCCAGCACCGCGAGCACTGAGCACCCAGCACCCCGAGACTGATCACCCAGCACCCTGAGTACTGAGCACCCAGCACCCTGAGCACTGAGCACCCAGCACCCTGAGCACTGAGCACACAGCACCCTGAGCACTGAGCACCCAGCACCCTGAGTAGTGAGCACCCAACGTACTGAGCACCGAGCACCCCGAGCACTGAGCACCCAGCACCCTGAGTACTGAGCACTGAGCACCCCGCACCCCGAGCCCTGAGCACCCAGCACCCTGAGCACTGAGCACCCAGCACCCGAGTACTGAGCACCCAGCACCCTGAGTACTGAGCACACAGCACCCTGAGTACTGAGCACCCAGCACCCTCAACACTGAGCACCCAGCACCCCGAGGACTTAGCACCCAGCACCCTGAGTACTGAGCACCCAGCACCCTGAGCACTGAGCACCCAGCACCCCGAGCACTGAGCACCCAGCACCCTGAGTACTGAGCACCCAGCACCCTGAGCACTGAGCACCCAGCACCCTGAGCACTGAGCACCCAGCACCCTGAGTACTGAGCTCCGAGGACCCCGAGCACTGAGCACCCAGCGCCCCGAGCACTGAGCACCCAGCACCCTGAGTACTGAGCACCCAGCACCCTGAGCACTGAACACACAGCACCCTGAGTACTGAGCACCTCGAGCACTGAGCACCCAGCACCCTGAGTACTGAGCACCGAGCACCCTGAGTACTGAGCACCCAGCACCCTGAGCACTGAGCACCCAGCACCCTGAGCACTGAGCACCCAGCACCCTGAGCACTGAGCACCCAGCACCCTGAGTAGTGAGCACCCAACGTACTGAGCACCGAGCACCCCGAGCACTGAGCACCCAGCACCCTGAGCACTGAGCACCCAGCACCCGAGTACTGAGCACCCAGCACCCTGAGTACTGAGCACCCAGTACCCTGAGTACTGAGCACAAAGCACCCCGAGTACTGAGCACCCAGCACCCTGAGTACTGAGCACCCAGCACCCTGAGCACTGAGCACCCAGCACCCTGAGCACTGAGCACCCAGCACCCTGAGTACTGAGCACCCAGCGCCCCGAGCACTGAGCACCCAGCACCCTGAGCACTGAGCACCCAGCACCCTGAGTACTGAGCATCCAGGACCCCGAGTACTGAACACCCAGCACCCTGAGCACTGAGCACCCTGAGCACTGAGTACTGAGCACTGAGGACCCTGAGCACTGAGCACCCAGCACCCCGAGTACTGAGCACCCAGCACCCCGAGCACTGGTCACCCAGCGCCCCGAGCACTGAGCACATAGCACCCCGAGCACTGAGCACTGAGCAACCTGAGCACTGAGCACCCAGCACCCCGAGTACTGAGCAGTGAGCACCCAGAGCACTGAGCACCCAGCACCCTGAGCAATGAGCACCCTGAGTACTGAGCACCCAGCACCTTGAGCACTGAGCACCGAGCACCCCGAGCACTGAGCACCCAGCACCCGGAGTACTGAGCACCCAGCACCCTGAGTACTAAGCACCGAGCACCCTGAGTACTGAGCACCCAGCACCCTGAGCACTGAACAAACAGCACCCTGAGTACTGAGCACCCCGAGCACTGAGCACCCAGCACCCTGAGTACTGAGCACCGAGCACCCCGAGCACTGAGCACCCAGCACCCCGAGCACTGAGCACCCAGCACCCTGAGTACTGAGCACCCAGCACCTTGAGCACTGAGAACCCAGCACCCCGAGTACTGAGCACCCAGCACCCTGAGTACTAAGCACCGAGCACCCTGAGTACTGAGCACCCAGCACCCTGAGCACTGAACACCCAGCACCCTGAGTACTGAGCACCCAGCACCCTGAGCACTGAGCACCCAGCACCCTGAGCACTGAGCACCCAGCACCCTGAGCACTGAGCACCCAGCACACTGAGTAGTGAGCACCCAACGTACTGAGCACCGAGCACCCCGAGCACTGAGCACCCAGCACCCTGAGCACTGAGCACCCAGCACCCGAGTACTGAGCACCCAGCACCCTGAGTACTGAGCACCCAGCACCCTGAGTACTGAGCACAAAGCACCCCGAGTACTGAGCACCCAGCACCCTGAGTACTGAGCACCCAGCACCCTGAGCACTTAGCACCCAGCACCCCGAGCACTGAGCACCCAGCACCCTGAGAACTGAGCACCCAGCACCCTGAGCAATAAGCACCCTGAGTACTGAGCACCCAGCACCTTGAGCATTGAGCACCGAGCACCCCGAGCACTGAGCACCCATCACCCGGAGTACTGAGCACCCAGCACCCTGAGTACTAAGCACCGAGCCTCCTGAGTACTGAGCACCCAGCACCCTGAGCACTGAACACAGAGCACCCTGAGTACTGAGCACCTCGAGCACTGAGCACCCTGCACCCTGAGTACTGAGCACCGAGCACCCCGAGCACTGAGCACCCAGCACTGCGAGCACTGAGCACCCAGCACCCGGAGCACTGAGCACCCAGCACCCTGAGTACTGAGCACCCAGCACCCTGAGTACTGAGTACCCAGCACCCTGAGCACTGAGCACCCAGCACCCTGAGCACTGAGCACACAGCACTCTGAGCACTGAGCACCCAGCACCCTGATTACTGAGCACTGAGCACCCAGCACCCTGAGCACTGAGCATCCAGCACCCTGAGTACTGAGCACTGAGCACCCAGCACCCCGAGCACTCAGCACCCAGCACCCTGAGCACTGAGCACCCAGCACCCGAGTACTGAGCACCCAGCACCCTGAGTACTGAGCACGCTGCACCCTGAGTACTGAGCACCCAGCACCCCGAGTACTGAGCACCCAGCACCCTGAGTACTGAGCACCCAGCACCCTGAGCACTGAGCACATAGCACCTCGAGCACTGAGCACCCAGCACACTGAGTACTGAGCACCCAGCACCCTGAGCACTGAGCACCCAGCACCCTGAGCACTGAGCACCCAGCACCCTGAGCACTGAGCACCCAGCACCCTGAGTAGTGAGCACCCAACGTACTGAGCACCGAGCACCCCGAGCACTGAGCACCCAGCACCCTGAGCACTGAGCACCCAGCACCCGAGTACTGAGCACCCAGCACCCTGAGTACTGAGCACCCAGTACCCTGAGTACTGAGCACAAAGCACCCCGAGTACTGAGCACCCAGCACCCTGAGTACTGAGCACCCAGCACCCTGAGCACTGAGCACCCAGCACCCTGAGCACTGAGCACCCAGCACCCTGAGTACTGAGCACCCAGCGCCCCGAGCACTGAGCACCCAGCACCCTGAGCACTGAGCACCCAGCACCCTGAGTACTGAGCATCCAGGACCCCGAGTACTGAACACCCAGCACCCTGAGCACTGAGCACCCTGAGCACTGAGTACTGAGCACTGAGGACCCTGAGCACTGAGCACCCAGCACCCCGAGTACTGAGCACCCAGCACCCCGAGCACTGGTCACCCAGCGCCCCGAGCACTGAGCACATAGCACCCCGAGCACTGAGCACTGAGCAACCTGAGCACTGAGCACCCAGCACCCCGAGTACTGAGCAGTGAGCACCCAGAGCACTGAGCACCCAGCACCCTGAGCAATGAGCACCCTGAGTACTGAGCACCCAGCACCTTGAGCACTGAGCACCGAGCACCCCGAGCACTGAGCACCCAGCACCCGGAGTACTGAGCACCCAGCACCCTGAGTACTAAGCACCGAGCACCCTGAGTACTGAGCACCCAGCACCCTGAGCACTGAACAAACAGCACCCTGAGTACTGAGCACCCCGAGCACTGAGCACCCAGCACCCTGAGTACTGAGCACCGAGCACCCCGAGCACTGAGCACCCAGCACCCCGAGCACTGAGCACCCAGCACCCTGAGTACTGAGCACCCAGCACCTTGAGCACTGAGAACCCAGCACCCCGAGTACTGAGCACCCAGCACCCTGAGTACTAAGCACCGAGCACCCTGAGTACTGAGCACCCAGCACCCTGAGCACTGAACACCCAGCACCCTGAGTACTGAGCACCCAGCACCCTGAGCACTGAGCACCCAGCACCCTGAGCACTGAGCACCCAGCACCCTGAGCACTGAGCACCCAGCACACTGAGTAGTGAGCACCCAACGTACTGAGCACCGAGCACCCCGAGCACTGAGCACCCAGCACCCTGAGCACTGAGCACCCAGCACCCGAGTACTGAGCACCCAGCACCCTGAGTACTGAGCACCCAGCACCCTGAGTACTGAGCACAAAGCACCCCGAGTACTGAGCACCCAGCACCCTGAGTACTGAGCACCCAGCACCCTGAGCACTTAGCACCCAGCACCCCGAGCACTGAGCACCCAGCACCCTGAGAACTGAGCACCCAGCACCCTGAGCAATAAGCACCCTGAGTACTGAGCACCCAGCACCTTGAGCATTGAGCACCGAGCACCCCGAGCACTGAGCACCCATCACCCGGAGTACTGAGCACCCAGCACCCTGAGTACTAAGCACCGAGCCTCCTGAGTACTGAGCACCCAGCACCCTGAGCACTGAACACAGAGCACCCTGAGTACTGAGCACCTCGAGCACTGAGCACCCTGCACCCTGAGTACTGAGCACCGAGCACCCCGAGCACTGAGCACCCAGCACTGCGAGCACTGAGCACCCAGCACCCGGAGCACTGAGCACCCAGCACCCTGAGTACTGAGCACCCAGCACCCTGAGTACTGAGTACCCAGCACCCTGAGCACTGAGCACCCAGCACCCTGAGCACTGAGCACACAGCACTCTGAGCACTGAGCACCCAGCACCCTGATTACTGAGCACTGAGCACCCAGCACCCTGAGCACTGAGCATCCAGCACCCTGAGTACTGAGCACTGAGCACCCAGCACCCCGAGCACTCAGCACCCAGCACCCTGAGCACTGAGCACCCAGCACCCGAGTACTGAGCACCCAGCACCCTGAGTACTGAGCACGCTGCACCCTGAGTACTGAGCACCCAGCACCCCGAGTACTGAGCACCCAGCACCCTGAGTACTGAGCACCCAGCACCCTGAGCACTGAGCACATAGCACCTCGAGCACTGAGCACCCAGCACACTGAGTACTGAGCACCCAGCACCCTGAGCACTGAGCACCCAGCACCCTGAGCACTGAGCACCCAGCACCCTGAGCACTGAGCACCCAGCACCCTGAGTAGTGAGCACCCAACGTACTGAGCACCGAGCACCCCGAGCACTGAGCACCCAGCACCCTGAGCACTGAGCACCCAGCACCCGAGTACTGAGCACCCAGCACCCTGAGTACTGAGCACCCAGCACCCTGAGTACTGAGCACAAAGCACCCCGAGTACTGAGCACCCAGCACCCTGAGTACTGAGCACCCAGCACCCTGAGCACTGAGCACCCAGCACCCCGAGCACTGAGCACCCAGCACCCTGAGTACTGAGCACCCAGCGCCCCGAGCACTGAGCACCCAGCACCCTGAGCACTGAGCACCTAGCACCCTGAGTACTGAGCATCCAGCACCCCGAGTACTGAACACCCAGCACCCTGAGCACTGAGCACTGAGCACCCTGAGCACTGAGTACTGAGCACTGAGCACCCTGAGCACTGAGCAACCAGCACCCCGAGTACTGAGCACCCAGCACCCCGAGCACTGGTCACCCAGCGCCCCGAGCACTGAGCACATACCACCCCGAGCACTGAGAACTGAGCACCCTGAGCACTGAGCACCCAGCACCCCGAGTACTGAGCAGTGAGCACCCAGAGCACTGAGCACCCAGCACCCTGAGCAATGAGCACCCTGAGTACTGAGCACCCAGCACCTTGAGCACTGAGCACCGAGCACCCTGAGCACTGAGCACCCAGCATCCGGAGTACTGAGCACCCAGCACCCTGAGTACTAAGCACCGAGCACCCTGAGTACTGAGCACCCAGCACCCTGAGCACTGAACACACAGCACCCAGAGTACTGAGCACCTCGAGCACTGAGCACCCAGCACCCTGAGTACTGAGCACCGAGCACCCTGAGCACTGAGCACCCAGCACCCTGAGTACTGAGCACCCAGCACCGCGAGCACTGAGCACATAGCACCCCGAGCACTGAGCACCCAGCACCCTGAGTACTGAGCACCCAGCACCCTGAGCACTGAGCACCCAGCACCCTGAGCACTGAGTACCCAGCACCCTGAGCACTGAGCACCCAGCACCCTGAGCACTGAGCGCACAGCACCCTGAGCACTGAGCACCCAGCACCCTGAGTACTGAGCACTGAGCACCCAGCACCCCGAGCACTGAGCACCCAGCACCTTGAGTACTGAGCACCGAGCACCCCGAGCACTGAGCACCCAGCACCCTGAGTACTGAGCTCCGAGCACCCCGAGCACTGAGCACCCTGAGCACTGAGCACCGAGCACCCTGAGTACTGAGCACCCAGCACCCTGAGTACTGAGCACCCAGCACCCTGAGCAATAAGCACCCTGAGTACTGAGCACCCAGCACCTTGAGCACTGAGCACCGAGCACCCCGAGCACTGAGCACCCAGCACCCGGAGTACTGAGCACCCAGCACCCTGAGTACTGAGCACCGAGCACCCCGAGCACTGAGCACCCAGCACCGCGAGCACTGAGCACCCAGCACCCCGAGCACTGAGCACCCAGCACCCTGAGTACTGAGCACTGAGAACCCAGCACCCCGAGTACTGAGCACCCAGCACCCTGAGCACTGAGCACTGAGCACCCAGCACCCTGAGCACTGAGCACCCAGCACCCTGAGAACTGAGCACTGAGAACACAGCACCCCGAGTACTGAGCACCCAGCACCCTGAGCACTGAGCACCCAGCACCCTGAGCACTGATCACCCAGCACCCTGAGCACAGAGCACCCAGCACCGTGAGTACTGAGCACCCAGCACCCTGAGTACTGAGCACTCAGCACCCTGAGTACTGAGCACCGAGCACCCCGAGCACTGAGCACCCAGCACCCTGAGCACTGAGCACCCTGAGGACTGAGGACCGAGCACCCTGAGCACTGAGCACCCAGCACCGTGAGAACTGAGCACCGATCACCCTGAGCACTGAGCACCCAGCACCCCGAGCACTGAGCACCCAGCACCCTGAGTACTGAGCAACCTGAGTACTGAGCACCCAGCACACTGAGCACTGAGCACCCAGCACCCTGAGTACTGAGCACCCAGCACCCTGAGCACTGAGCACCCAGCACCCTGAGTACTGAGCAACCTGAGTACTGAGCACCCAGCACCCCGAGCACTGAGCACCCAGCACCCTGAGTACTGAGCAACCTGAGTACTGAGCACCCTGCACCCTGAGCACTGAGCACCCAGCACCCTGAGCACTGAGCACCCAGCACCCTGAGTACTGAGCACCCAGCACCCTGAGCACTGAGCACCCAGCACCCCGAGAATGAGCACCCAGCACCCCGAGTACTGAGCACCGAGCACCCTGAGCACTGAGTACCCAGCACCCTGAGTACTGAGCACCCAGCACCCTGAGCACTGAGCACCAAGCACCCCGAGTACTGAGCACAAAGCACCCTGAGTACTGAGCACCCAGCACCCTGAGTACTGAGCACCCAGCACCCTGAGTACTGAACACCCAGCACCCTGAGCACTGAGCACTGAGCACCCAGCACCCTGAGTACTGAGCACCCAACACCCTGACTACTGAGCACCCAGCACCCTGAGTACTGAGCTCCGAGCACCCCGAGCACTGAGCACTCAGCGCCCCGAGCACCGAGCACCCTGAGCACTGAGCACCCAGCACCCTGAGTACTGAGCACCCAGCACCCTGAGTACTGAGCACCTCGAGCACTGAGCACCCAGCACCCTGAGTACTGAGCACCGAGCACCCCGAGCACTGAGCACCCAGCACCGCGAGCACTGAGCACCCAGCACCCCGAGACTGATCACCCAGCACCCTGAGTACTGAGCACCCAGCACCCTGAGCACTGAGCACCCAGCACCCTGAGCACTGAGCACCCAGCACCCTGAGCACTGAGCACCCAGCACCCTGAGTAGTGAGCACCCAACGTACTGAGCACCGAGCACCCCGAGCACTGAGCACCCAGCACCCTGAGTACTGAGCACTGAGCACCCCGCACCCCGAGCCCTGAGCACCCAGCACCCTGAGCACTGAGCACCCAGCACCCGAGTACTGAGCACCCAGCACCCTGAGTACTGAGCACACAGCACCCTGAGTACTGAGCACCCAGCACCCTCAACACTGAGCACCCAGCACCCCGAGGACTTAGCACCCAGCACCCTGAGTACTGAGCACCCAGCACCCTGAGCACTGAGCACCCAGCACCCCGAGCACTGAGCACCCAGCACCCTGAGTACTGAGCACCCAGCACCCTGAGCACTGAGCACCCAGCACCCTGAGCACTGAGCACCCAGCACCCTGAGTACTGAGCTCCGAGGACCCCGAGCACTGAGCACCCAGCGCCCCGAGCACTGAGCACCCAGCACCCTGAGTACTGAGCACCCAGCACCCTGAGCACTGAACACACAGCACCCTGAGTACTGAGCACCTCGAGCACTGAGCACCCAGCACCCTGAGTACTGAGCACCGAGCACCCTGAGTAGTGAGCACCCAGCACCCTGAGCACTGAACACCCAGCACCCTGAGCACTGAGCACCCAGCACCCTGAGCACTGAGCACCCAGCACCCTGAGTAGTGAGCACCCAACGTACTGAGCACCGAGCACCCCCAGCACTGAGCACCCAGCACCCTGAGCACTGAGCACCCAGCACCCGAGTACTGAGCACCCAGCACCCTGAGTACTGAGCACCCAGTACCCTGAGTACTGAGCACAAAGCACCCCGAGTACTGAGCACCCAGCACCCTGAGTACTGAGCACCCAGCACCCTGAGCACTGAGCACCCAGCACCCTGAGCACTGAGCACCCAGCACCCTGAGTACTGAGCACCCAGCGCCCCGAGCACTGAGCACCCAGCACCCTGAGCACTGAGCACCCAGCACCCTGAGTACTGAGCATCCAGGACCCCGAGTACTGAACACCCAGCACCCTGAGCACTGAGCACTGAGCACCCTGAGCACTGAGTACTGAGCACTGAGCACCCTGAGCACTGAGCACCCAGCACCCCGAGTACTGAGCACCCAGCACCCCGAGCACTGGTCACCCAGCGCCCCGAGCACTGAGCACATAGCACCCCGAGCACTGAGCACTGAGCAACCTGAGCACTGAGCACCCAGCACCCCGAGTACTGAGCAGTGAGCACCCAGAGCACTGAGCACCCAGCACCCTGAGCAATGAGCACCCTGAGTACTGAGCACCCAGCACCTTGAGCACTGAGCACCGAGCACCCCGAGCACTGAGCACCCAGCACCCGGAGTACTGAGCACCCAGCACCCTGAGTACTAAGCACCGAGCACCCTGAGTACTGAGCACCCAGCACCCTGAGCACTGAACACACAGCACCCTGAGTACTGAGCACCTCGAGCACTGAGCACCCAGCACCCTGAGTACTGAGCACCGAGCACCCTGAGCACTGAGCACCCAGCACCCTGAGTACTGAGCACCCAGCACCGCGAGCACTGAGCACATAGCAGCCCGAGCACTGAGCACCCAGCACCCTGAGTACTGAGCACCCAGCACCCTGAGTTCTGAGCACCCAGCACCCTGAGCACTGAGTACCCAGCACCCTGAGCACTGAGCACCCAGCACCCTGAGCACTGAGCACACAGCACCCTGAGCACTGAGCACCCAGCACCCTGAGTACTGAGCACTGAGCAACCAGCACCCCGAGCACTGAGCACCCAGCACCTTGAGTACTGTGCACAGAGCACCCCGAGCACTGAGCACCCAGCACCCTGAGTACTGAGCTCCGAGCACCCCGAGCACTGAGCACCCTGAGCACTGAGCACCGAGCACCCTGAGCACTGAGCACCCAGCACCCTGAGTACTGAGCACCCAGCACCCTGAGCAATAAGCACCCTGAGTAGTGAGCACAAAGCACCTTGAGCACTGAGCACCGAGCAACCCGAGCACTGAGCACCCAGCACCCTGAGCACTGAGCACCCAGCACCCTGAGCACTGATCACCCAGCACCCTGAGCACAGAGCACCCAGCACCGTGAGTACTGAGCACCCAGCACCCTGAGTACTGAGCACTCAGCACCCCGAGCACTGAGCACCCAGCACCCTGAGTACTGAGCAACCTGAGTACTGAGCACCCAGCAACCTGAGCACTGAGCACGAAGCACCCTGAGTACTGAGCACCCAGCACCCTGAGCACTGAGCACCCAGCACCCTGAGTACTGAGCAACCTGAGTACTGAGCACCCAGCACCCCGAGCACTGAGCACCCAGCACCCTGAGTACTGAGCAACCTGAGTACTGAGCACCCAGCACCCTGAGCACTGAGCACCCAGCACCCTGAGCACTGAGCACCCAGCACCCTGAGTACTGAGCACCCAGCACCCTGAGCACTGAGCACCCAGCACCCCGAGAATGAGCACCCAGCACCCCGAGTACTGAGCACCGAGCACCCTGAGCACTGAGTACCCAGCACCCTGAGTACTGAGCACCCAGCACCCTGAGCACTGAGCACCGAGCACCCCGAGTACTGAGCACAAAGCACCCTGAGTACTGAGCACCCAGCACCCTGAGTACTGAGCACCCAGCACCCTGAGTACTGAACACCCAGCACCCTGAGCACTGAGCACTGAGCACCCAGCACCCTGAGTACTGAGCACCCAACACCCTGACTACTGAGCACCCAGCACCCTGAGTACTGAGCTCCGAGCACCCCGAGCACTGAGCACTCAGCGCCCCGAGCACCGAGCACCCTGAGCACTGAGCACCCAGCACCCTGAGTACTGAGCACCCAGCACCCTGAGTACTGAGCACCTCCAGCACTGAGCACCCAGCACCCTGAGTACTGAGCACCGAGCACCCCGAGCACTGAGCACCCAGCACCGCGAGCACTGAGCACCCAGCACCCCGAGACTGATCACCCAGCACCCTGAGTACTGAGCACCCAGCACCCTGAGCACTGAGCACCCAGCACCCTGAGCACTGAGCACCCAGCACCCTGAGCACTGAGCACCCAGCACCCTGAGTAGTGAGCACCCAACGTACTGAGCACCGAGCACCCCGAGCACTGAGCACCCAGCACCCTGAGTACTGAGCACTGAGCACCCCGCACCCCGAGCCCTGAGCACCCAGCACCCTGAGCACTGAGCACCCAGCACCCGAGTACTGAGCACCCAGCACCCTTAGTACTGAGCACACAGCACCCTGAGTACTGAGCACCCAGCACCCTCAACACTGAGCACCCAGCACCCCGAGGACTTAGCACCCAGCACCCTGAGTACTGAGCACCCAGCACCCTGAGCACTGAGCACCCAGCACCCCGAGCACTGAGCACCCAGCACCCTGAGTACTGAGCACCCAGCACCCTGAGCACTGAGCACCCAGCACCCTGAGCACTGAGCACCCAGCACCCTGAGTACTGAGCTCCGAGGACCCCGAGCACTGAGCACCCAGCGCCCCGAGCACTGAGCACCCAGCACCCTGAGTACTGAGCACCCAGCACCCTGAGCACTGAACACACAGCACCCTGAGTACTGAGCACCTCGAGCACTGAGCACCCAGCACCCTGAGTACTGAGCACCGAGCAACCTGAGTACTGAGCACCCAGCACCCTGAGCACTGAGCACCCAGCACCCTGAGCACTGAGCACCCAGCACCCTGAGCACTGAGCACCCAGCACCCTGAGTAGTGAGCACCCAACGTACTGAGCACCGAGCACCCCGAGCACTGAGCACCCAGCACCCTGAGCACTGAGCACCCAGCACCCGAGTACTGAGCACCCAGCACCCTGAGTACTGAGCACCCAGTACCCTGAGTACTGAGCACAAAGCACCCCGAGTACTGAGCACCCAGCACCCTGAGTACTGAGCACCCAGCACCCTGAGCACTGAGCACCCAGCACCCTGAGCACTGAGCACCCAGCACACTGAGTACTGAGCACCCAGCGCCCCGAGCACTGAGCACCCAGCACCCTGAGCACTGAGCACCCAGCACCCTGAGTACTGAGCATCCAGGACCCCGAGTACTGAACACCCAGCACCCTGAGCACTGAGCACTGAGCACCCTGAGCACTGAGTACTGAGCACTGAGCACCCTGAGCACTGAGCACCCAGCACCCCGAGTACTGAGCACCCAGCACCCCGAGCACTGGTCACCCAGCGCCCCGAGCACTGAGCACATAGCACCCCGACCACTGAGCACCCAGCACCCCGAGTACTGAGCAGTGAGCACCCAGAGCACTGAGCACCCAGCACCCTGAGCAATGAGCACCCTGAGTACTGAGCACCCAGCACCTTGAGCACTGAGCACCGAGCACCCCGAGCACTGAGCACCCAGCACCCGGAGTACTGAGCACCCAGCACCCTGAGTACTAAGCACCGAGCACCCTGAGTACTGAGCACCCAGCACCCTGAGCACTGAACACACAGCACGCTGAGTACTGAGCACCTCGAGCACTGAGCACCCAGCACCCTGAGTACTGAGCACCGAGCACCCTGAGCACTGAGCACCCAGCACCCTGAGTACTGAGCACCCAGCACCGCGAGCACTGAGCACATAGCAGCCCGAGCACTGAGCACCCAGCACCCTGAGTACTGAGCACCCAGCACCCTGAGCACTGAGCACCCAGCACCCCGAGAATGAGCACCCAGCACCCCGAGTACTGAGCACCGAGCACCCTGAGCACTGAGTACCCAGCACCCTGAGTACTGAGCACCCAGCACCCTGAGCACTGAGCACCAAGCACCCCGAGTACTGAGCACAAAGCACCCTGAGTACTGAGCACCCAGCACCCTGAGTACTGAGCACCCAGCACCCTGAGTACTGAACACCCAGCACCCTGAGCACTGAGCACTGAGCACCCAGCACCCTGAGTACTGAGCACCCAACACCCTGACTACTGAGCACCCAGCACCCTGAGTACTGAGCTCCGAGCACCCCGAGCACTGAGCACTCAGCGCCCCGAGCACCGAGCACCCTGAGCACTGAGCACCCAGCACCCTGAGTACTGAGCACCCAGCACCCTGAGTACTGAGCACCTCGAGCACTGAGCACCCAGCACCCTGAGTACTGAGCACCGAGCACCCCGAGCACTGAGCACCCAGCACCGCGAGCACTGAGCACCCAGCACCCCGAGACTGATCACCCAGCACCCTGAGTACTGAGCACCCAGCACCCTGAGCACTGAGCACCCAGCACCCTGAGCACTGAGCACCCAGCACCCTGAGCACTGAGCACCCAGCACCCTGAGTAGTGAGCACCCAACGTACTGAGCACCGAGCACCCCGAGCACTGAGCACCCAGCACCCTGAGTACTGAGCACTGAGCACCCCGCACCCCGAGCCCTGAGCACCCAGCACCCTGAGCACTGAGCACCCAGCACCCGAGTACTGAGCACCCAGCACCCTGAGTACTGAGCACACAGCACCCTGAGTACTGAGCACCCAGCACCCTCAACACTGAGCACCCAGCACCCCGAGGACTTAGCACCCAGCACCCTGAGTACTGAGCACCCAGCACCCTGAGCACTGAGCACCCAGCACCCCGAGCACTGAGCACCCAGCACCCTGAGTACTGAGCACCCAGCACCCTGAGCACTGAGCACCCAGCACCCTGAGCACTGAGCACCCAGCACCCTGAGTACTGAGCTCCGAGGACCCCGAGCACTGAGCACCCAGCGCCCCGAGCACTGAGCACCCAGCACCCTGAGTACTGAGCACCCAGCACCCTGAGCACTGAACACACAGCACCCTGAGTACTGAGCACCTCGAGCACTGAGCACCCAGCACCCTGAGTACTGAGCACCGAGCACACTGAGTAGTGAGCACCCAGCACCCTGAGCACTGAACACCCAGCACCCTGAGCACTGAGCACCCAGCACCCTGAGCACTGAGCACCCAGCACCCTGAGTAGTGAGCACCCAACGTACTGAGCACCGAGCACCCCCAGCACTGAGCACCCAGCACCCTGAGCACTGAGCACCCAGCACCCGAGTACTGAGCACCCAGCACCCTGAGTACTGAGCACCCAGTACCCTGAGTACTGAGCACAAAGCACCCCGAGTACTGAGCACCCAGCACCCTGAGTACTGAGCACCCAGCACCCTGAGCACTGAGCACCCAGCACCCTGAGCACTGAGCACCCAGCACCCTGAGTACTGAGCACCCAGCGCCCCGAGCACTGAGCACCCAGCACCCTGAGCACTGAGCACCCAGCACCCTGAGTACTGAGCATCCAGGACCCCGAGTACTGAACACCCAGCACCCTGAGCACTGAGCACTGAGCACCCTGAGCACTGAGTACTGAGCACTGAGCACCCTGAGCACTGAGCACCCAGCACCCCGAGTACTGAGCACCCAGCACCCCGAGCACTGGTCACCCAGCGCCCCGAGCACTGAGCACATAGCACCCCGAGCACTGAGCACTGAGCAACCTGAGCACTGAGCACCCAGCACCCCGAGTACTGAGCAGTGAGCACCCAGAGCACTGAGCACCCAGCACCCTGAGCAATGAGCACCCTGAGTACTGAGCACCCAGCACCTTGAGCACTGAGCACCGAGCACCCCGAGCACTGAGCACCCAGCACCCGGAGTACTGAGCACCCAGCACCCTGAGTACTAAGCACCGAGCACCCTGAGTACTGAGCACCCAGCACCCTGAGCACTGAACACACAGCACCCTGAGTACTGAGCACCTCGAGCACTGAGCACCCAGCACCCTGAGTACTGAGCACCGAGCACCCTGAGCACTGAGCACCCAGCACCCTGAGTACTGAGCACCCAGCACCGCGAGCACTGAGCACATAGCAGCCCGAGCACTGAGCACCCAGCACCCTGAGTACTGAGCACCCAGCACCCTGAGTACTGAGCACCCAGCACCCTGAGCACTGAGTACCCAGCACCCTGAGCACTGAGCACCCAGCACCCTGAGCACTGAGCACACAGCACCCTGAGCACTGAGCACCCAGCACCCTGAGTACTGAGCACTGAGCAACCAGCACCCCGAGCACTGAGCACCCAGCACCTTGAGTACTGTGCACCGAGCACCCCGAGCACTGAGCACCCAGCACCCTGAGTACTGAGCTCCGAGCACCCCGAGCACTGAGCACCCTGAGCACTGAGCACCGAGCACCCTGAGCACTGAGCACCCAGCACCCTGAGTACTGAGCACCCAGCACCCTGAGCAATAAGCACCCTGAGTAGTGAGCACAAAGCACCTTGAGCACTGAGCACCGAGCAACCCGAGCACTGAGCACCCAGCACCCTGAGCACTGAGCACCCAGCACCCTGAGCACTGATCACCCATCACCCTGAGCACAGAGCACCCAGCACCGTGAGTACTGAGCACCCAGCACCCTGAGTACTGAGCACTCAGCACCCTGAGCACTGAGCACCCAGCACCCCGAGCACTGAGCACCCAGCACCCTGAGTACTGAGCAACCTGAGTACTGAGCACCCAGCAACCTGAGCACTGAGCACGAAGCACCCTGAGTACTGAGCACCCAGCACCCTGAGCACTGAGCACCCAGCACCCTGAGTACTGAGCAACCTGAGTACTGAGCACCCAGCACCCCGAGCACTGAGCACCCAGCACCCTGAGTACTGAGCAACCTGAGTACTGAGCACCCAGCACCCTGAGCACTGAGCACCCAGCACCCTGAGCACTGAGCACCCAGCACCCTGAGTACTGAGCACCCAGCACCCTGAGCACTGAGCACCCAGCACCCCGAGAATGAGCACCCAGCACCCCGAGTACTGAGCACCGAGCACCCTGAGCACTGAGTACCCAGCACCCTGAGTACTGAGCACCCAGCACCCTGAGCACTGAGCACCGAGCACCCCGAGTACTGAGCACAAAGCACCCTGAGTACTGAGCACCCAGCACCCTGACTACTGAGCACCCAGCACCCTGAGTACTGAACACCCAGCACCCTGAGCACTGAGCACTGAGCACCCAGCACCCTGAGTACTGAGCACCCAACACCCTGACTACTGAGCACCCAGCACCCTGAGTACTGAGCTCCGAGCACCCCGAGCACTGAGCACTCAGCGCCCCGAGCACCGAGCACCCTGAGCACTGAGCACCCAGCACCCTGAGTACTGAGCACCCAGCACCCTGAGTACTGAGCACCTCCAGCACTGAGCACCCAGCACCCTGAGTACTGAGCACCGAGCACCCCGAGCACTGAGCACCCAGCACCGCGAGCACTGAGCACCCAGCACCCCGAGACTGATCACCCAGCACCCTGAGTACTGAGCACCCAGCACCCTGAGCACTGAGCACCCAGCACCCTGAGCACTGAGCACCCAGCACCCTGAGCACTGAGCACCCAGCACCCTGAGTAGTGAGCACCCAACGTACTGAGCACCGAGCACCCCGAGCACTGAGCACCCAGCACCCTGAGTACTGAGCACTGAGCACCCCGCACCCCGAGCCCTGAGCACCCAGCACCCTGAGCACTGAGCACCCAGCACCCGAGTACTGAGCACCCAGCACCCTTAGTACTGAGCACACAGCACCCTGAGTACTGAGCACCCAGCACCCTCAACACTGAGCACCCAGCACCCCGAGGACTTAGCACCCAGCACCCTGAGTACTGAGCACCCAGCACCCTGAGCACTGAGCACCCAGCACCCCGAGCACTGAGCACCCAGCACCCTGAGTACTGAGCACCCAGCACCCTGAGCACTGAGCACCCAGCACCCTGAGCACTGAGCACCCAGCACCCTGAGTACTGAGCTCCGAGGACCCCGAGCACTGAGCACCCAGCGCCCCGAGCACTGAGCACCCAGCACCCTGAGTACTGAGCACCCAGCACCCTGAGCACTGAACACACAGCACCCTGAGTACTGAGCACCTCGAGCACTGAGCACCCAGCACCCTGAGTACTGAGCACCGAGCAACCTGAGTACTGAGCACCCAGCACCCTGAGCACTGAGCACCCAGCACCCTGAGCACTGAGCACCCAGCACCCTGAGCACTGAGCACCCAGCACCCTGAGTAGTGAGCACCCAACGTACTGAGCACCGAGCACCCCGAGCACTGAGCACCCAGCACCCTGAGCACTGAGCACCCAGCACCCGAGTACTGAGCACCCAGCACCCTAAGTACTGAGCACCCAGTACCCTGAGTACTGAGCACAAAGCACCCCGAGTACTGAGCACCCAGCACCCTGAGTACTGAGCACCCAGCACCCTGAGCACTGAGCACCCAGCACCCTGAGCACTGAGCACCCAGCACACTGAGTACTGAGCACCCAGCGCCCCGAGCACTGAGCACCCAGCACCCTGAGCACTGAGCACCCAGCACCCTGAGTACTGAGCATCCAGGACCCCGAGTACTGAACACCCAGCACCCTGAGCACTGAGCACTGAGCACCCTGAGCACTGAGTACTGAGCACTGAGCACCCTGAGCACTGAGCACCCAGCACCCCGAGTACTGAGCACCCAGCACCCCGAGCACTGGTCACCCAGCGCCCCGAGCACTGAGCACATAGCACCCCGACCACTGAGCACCCAGCACCCCGAGTACTGAGCAGTGAGCACCCAGAGCACTGAGCACCCAGCACCCTGAGCAATGAGCACCCTGAGTACTGAGCACCCAGCACCTTGAGCACTGAGCACCGAGCACCCCGAGCACTGAGCACCCAGCACCCGGAGTACTGAGCACCCAGCACCCTGAGTACTAAGCACCGAGCACCCTGAGTACTGAGCACCCAGCACCCTGAGCACTGAACACACAGCACGCTGAGTACTGAGCACCTCGAGCACTGAGCACCCAGCACCCTGAGTACTGAGCACCGAGCACCCTGAGCACTGAGCACCCAGCACCCTGAGTACTGAGCACCCAGCACCGCGAGCACTGAGCACATAGCAGCCCGAGCACTGAGCACCCAGCACCCTGAGTACTGAGCACCCAGCACCCTGAGCACTGAGTACCCAGCACCCTGAGCACTGAGCACCCAGCACCCTGAGCACTGAGCACACAGCACCCTGAGCACTGAGCACCCAGCACCCTGAGTACTGAGCACTGAGCAACCAGCACCCCGATCACTGAGCACCCAGCACCTTGAGTACTGTGCACCGAGCACCCCGAGCACTGAGCACCCAGCACCCTGAGTACTGAGCTCCGAGCACCCCGAGCACTGAGCACCCTGAGCACTGAGCACCGAGCACCCTGAGCACTGAGCACCCAGCACCCTGAGTACTGAGCACCCAGCACCCTGAGCAATAAGCACCCTGAGTAGTGAGCACAAAGCACCTTGAGCACTGAGCACCGAGCAACCCGAGCACTGAGCACCCAGCACCCGGAGTACTGAGCACCCAGCACCCTGAGTACTAAGCACCAAGCACCCTGAGTACTGAGCACCCAGCACCCTGAGCACTGAACACACAGCACCCTGAGTACTGAGCACCTCGAGCACTGAGCACCCAGCACCCTGAGTACTGAGCACTGAGAACCCAGCACCCCGAGTACTGAGCACCCAGCACCCTGAGCACTGAGCACTGAGCACCCAGCACCCTGAGCACTGAGCACCCAGCACCCTGAGTACTGAGCACTGAGAACCCAGCACCCCGAGTACTGAGCACCCAGCACCCTGAGCACTGAGCACCCAGCACCCTGAGCACTGATCACCCAGCACCCTGAGCACTGAGCACCCAGCACCGTGAGTACTGAGCACCCAGCACCCTGAGTACTGAGCACTCAGCACCCTGAGTACTGAGCACCGAGCACCCCGAGCACTGAGCACCCAGCACCCTGAGCACTGAGCACCCTGAGGACTGAGCACCCAGCACCCTGAGCACTGAGCACCCAGCACCGTGAGAACTGAGCACCGATCACCCTGAGCACTGAGCACCCAGCACCCCGAGCACTGAGCACCCAGCACCCTGAGTACTGAGCAACCTGAGTACTGAGCACCCAGCACGCTGAGCACTGAGCACCCAGCACCCTGAGTACTGAGCACCCAGCACCCTGAGCACTGAGCACCCAGCACCCTGAGTACTGAGCACCCAGCACCCTGAGCACTGAGCACCCAGCACCCCGAGAATGAGCACCCAGCACCCCGAGTACTGAGCACCGAGCACCCTGAGCACTGAGTACCCAGCACCCTGAGTACTGAGCACCCAGCACCCTGAGCACTGTGCACCGAGCACCCCGAGTACTGAGCACAAAGCACCCTGAGTACTGAGCACCCAGCCCCCTGAGTACTGAGCACCCAGCACCCTGAGTACTGAACACCCAGCACCCTGAGCACTGAGCACTGAGCACCCTGATCACTGAGTACTGAGCACCGAGCACACCGAGAACTGAGCACCCAGCACCCCGAGCACTGAGCACCCAGCACCCTGAGTACTGAGCACCCAGCACCCTGACTACTGAGCACCCAGCACCCTGAGTACTGAGCTCCGAGCACCCCGAGCACTGAGCACTCAGCGCCCCGAGCACCGAGCACCCTGAGCACTGAGCACCCAGCACCCTGAGTACTGAGCACCCAGCACCCTGAGTACTGAGCACCTCGAGCACTGAGCACCCAGCACCCTGAGTACTGAGCACCGAGCACCCCGAGCACTGAGCACCCAGCACCGCGAGCACTGAGCACCCAGCACCCCGAGACTGAGCACCCAGCACCCTGAGTACTGAGCACCCAGCACCCTGAGCACTGAGCACCCAGCATCCTGAGCACTGAGCACCCAGCACCCTGAGCACTGAGCACCAAGCACCCTGAGTAGTGAGCACCCAACGTACTGAGCACCGAGCAACCCGAGCACTGAGCACCCAGCACCCTGAGTACTGAGCACTGAGCACCCCGCACCCCGAGCCCTGAGCACCCAGCACCCTGAGCACTGAGCACCCAGCACCCGAGTACTGAGCACCCAGCACCCTGAGTACTGAGCACCCAGCACCCTGAGTACTGAGCACCCAGCACCCTCAACACTGAGCACCCAGCACCCCGAGGACTGAGCACCCAGCACCCTGAGTACTGAGCACCCAGCACCCTGAGCACTGAGCACCCAGCACCCCGAGCACTGAGCACCCAGCACCCTGAGTACTGAGCACCCAGCACCCTGAGCACTGAGCACCCAGCACCCTGAGCACTGAGCACCCAGCACCCTGAGTACGGAGCTCCGAGGACCCCGAGCACTGAGCACCCAGCGCCCCGAGCACTGAGCACCCAGCACCCTGAGTACTGAGCACCCAGCACCTCGAGCACTGAGCACCCAGCACCCTGAGTACTGAGCACCGAGCACCCTGAGCACTGAGCACCCAGCACCCTGAGTACTGAGCAGCCAGCACCGCGAGCACTGAGCACATAGCACCCCGAGCACTGAGCACCCAGCACCCTGAGTACTGAGCACCCAGCACCCTGAGTACTGAGCACCCCGCACCCTGAGCACTGAGAACCCAGCACCCTGAGCACTTAGCACACAGCACCCTGAGCACTGAGCACCCAGCACCCTGAGTACTGAGCACTGAGCACCCAGCACCTTGAGAACTGAGCATCGAGCACCCCGAGCACTGAGCACCCAGCACCCTGAGTACTGAGCTCCGATCACCCCGAGCACTGAGCACCCTGAGCACTGAGCACCGAGCACCCTGAGCACTGAGCACCCAGCACCCTGAGCACTGAGCACCCAGCACCCTGATCACTGAGCACCCAGCACCCTGAGTAGTGAGCACCCAACGTACTGAGCACCGAGCACCCCGAGCACTGAGCACCCAGCACCCTGAGTACTGAGCACTGAGCACCCCGCACCCCGAGCCCTGAGCACCCAGCACCCTGAGCACTGAGCACCCAGCACCCGTGTACTGAGCACCCAGCACCCTGAGTACTGAGCACCCAGCACCCTGAGTACTGAGCACCCAGCACCCTGAACACTGAGCACCCAGCACCCCGAGGACTGAGCACCCAGCACCCTGAGTACTGAGCACCCAGCACCCTGAGCACTGAGCACCCAGCACCCCGAGCACTGAGCACCCAGCACCCTGAGTACTGAGCACCCAGCACCCTGAGCACTGAGCACCCAGCACCCTGAGCACTGAGCACCCAGCACCCTGAGTACTGAGCACCCAGCACCCTGAGTACTGAGCACCCAGCACCCTGAGCACTGAGCACCCAGCACCCAACGTACTGAGCACCGAGCACCCCGAGATCTGAGCACCCAGCACCCTGAGTACTGAGCTCCGAGCTCCCCGAGCACTGAGCACCCAGCGCCCCGAGCACTGAGCACCGAGCGCCCTGAGCACTGAGCACCAAGCACCCCGAGCAATGAGCACCCAGCACCCCGAGCCCTGAGCACCCAGCACCCCAAGCAATGAGCACCCAGCACCCTGAGTACTGAGCACCCAGCACCCCGAATACAGAGCACCCAGCAACCTGAGCACCGAGCAGCCAGCACCCTGAGCACTGAGCACCCAGCACCCTAAGCACTGAGCACCCAGCACCCTGAGTACTGAGCACTGAGCACCACGAGTACTGAGCACCCAGCACCCTGATCACTGAGCACCCAACACCCTGAGTACTGAGCAATCAACACCCCAATCACTGAGCACCCTAAGTACTGAGCACCCAGCACCCCAAGCACTGAGCACCCTGAGTATTGAGCACCCAGCAACCTGAGTACTGAGCAGCCAGCACACTGAGTACTGAGCACCCAGCACCCTGAGTACTGAGCACCCAGCACCCCGAGCACTGAGCACCCAGCACCCTGAGTACTGAGCACCCAGCACCCTGAGCACTGATCACCGAGCACCCTGAGCACTGAGCACCCAGCACCCTGAGGACTGAGCACCCAGCACCCTGAGCACTGAGCACCCTGAGTACTGAGCACCCTGAGTACTGAGCACTGAGCACCCTGAGTATTGAGCAACCAGCACCCTGAGTACTGAGCACCCAGCACCCTGAGCACTGAGCACCGAGCACCCTGAGCACTGAGCACCCAGCACCCTGAGCACTGAGCACCCAGCACCCTGAGTAGTGAGCACCCAACGTACTGAGCACCGAGCACCCCGATCACTGAGCACCCAGCTCCCTGAGTACTGAGCACCCAGCACCCCGAGCACTGAGCACCCAGCACCCTGAGCACTGAGCACCCAGCACCATGAGCACTGATCACCCAGCACCCTGAGCACTGAGCACCCAGCACCCTGAGTACTGAGCACCCAGCACCCTGAGTACTGAGCACTCAGCACCCTGAGTACTGAGCACCGAGCACCCCGAGCACTGAGCACGCAGCACCCTGAGCACTGAGCACCCTGAGGACTGAGCACCCAGCACCCTGAGCACTGAGCACCCAGCACCCTGAGTACTGAGCACCGATCACCCTGAGCACTGAGCACCCAGCACCCCGAGCACTGAGCACCCAGCACCCTGAGTACTGAGCAACCTGAGTACTGAGCACCCAGCACCCTGTGCACTGAGCACCCAGCACCCTGAGTACTGAGCACCCAGCACCCTGAGCACTGAGCACCCAGCACCCTGAGTACTGAGCACCCAGCACCCCGAGCACTGAGCACCCAGCACCCCGAGAATGAGCACCCAGCACCCCGATTACTGAGCACCGAGCACCCTGAGCACTGAGTACCCAGCACCCTGAGTACTGAGCACCCAGCACCCTGAGTACTGAACACCCAGCACCCTGAGCACTGAGCACTGAGCACCCTGATCACTGAGTACTGAGCACCGAGCACCCCGAGAACTGAGAACCCAGCACCCGGAGTACTGAGCACCCAGCACCCTGAGTACTGAGCACCCAGCACCCCGAGCACTGAGCACCCAGCACCCTGAGCACTGAGCACGCAGCACCCTGAGTACTGAGCACCCAGCACCCTGAGTACTGAACACCCAGCACCCTGAGCACTGAGCACTGAGCACCCTGATCACTGAGTACTGAGCACCGAGCACCCCGAGAACTGAGCACCCAGCACCCGGAGTACTGAGCACAGAGCACCCTGAGTACTGAGCACCCAGCACCCTGAGCACTGAACACACAGCACCCTGAGTACTGAGCACCTCGAGCACTGAGCACCCTGCACCCTGAGAACTGAGCACCGAGCACCCCGAGCACTGAGCACCCAGCACCGCGAGCACTGAGCACCCAGCACCCCGAGCACTGAGCACCCAGCACCCTGAGTACTGAGCACTGAGAACCCAGCACCCCGAGTACTGAGCACCCAGCACCCTGAGCACTGAGCACTGAGCACCCAGCACCCTGAGCACTGAGCACCCAGCACCCTGAGTACTGAGCACTGAGAACCCAGCACCCCGAGTACTGAGCACCCAGCACCCTGAGCACTGAGCACCCAGCACCCTGAGCACTGATCACCCAGCACCCTGAGCACTGAGCACCCAGCACCGTGAGTACTGAGCACCCAGCACCCTGAGTACTGAGCACTCAGCACCCTGAGTACTGAGCACCGAGCACCCCGAGCACTGAGCACCCAGCACCCTGAGCACTGAGCACCCTGAGGACTGAGCACCCAGCACCCTGAGCACTGAGCACCCAGCACCGTGAGAACTGAGCACCGATCACCCTGAGCACTGAGCACCCAGCACCCCGAGCACTGAGCACCCAGCACCCTGAGTACTGAGCAACCTGAGTACTGAGCACCCAGCACGCTGAGCACTGAGCACCCAGCACCCTGAGTACTGAGCACCCAGCACCCTGAGCACTGAGCACCCAGCACCCTGAGTACTGAGCACCCAGCACCCTGAGCACTGAGCACCCAGCACCCCGAGAATGAGCACCCAGCACCCCGAGTACTGAGCACCGAGCACCCTGAGCACTGAGTACCCAGCACCCTGAGTACTGAGCACCCAGCACCCTGAGCACTGTGCACCGAGCACCCCGAGTACTGAGCACAAAGCACCCTGAGTACTGAGCACCCAGCCCCCTGAGTACTGAGCACCCAGCACCCTGAGTACTGAACACCCAGCACCCTGAGCACTGAGCACTGAGCACCCTGATCACTGAGTACTGAGCACCGAGCACACCGAGAACTGAGCACCCAGCACCCCGAGCACTGAGCACCCAGCACCCTGAGTACTGAGCACCCAGCACCCTGAGCACTGAGCACCCAGCACCCTGACTACTGAGCACCCAGCACCCTGAGTACTGAGCTCCGAGCACCCTGAGTACTGAGCTCCGAGCACCCCGAGCACTGAGCACTCAGCGCCCCGAGAATGAGCACCCAGCTCCCCGAGTACTGAGCACCCAGCACCCTGACTACTGAGCACCCAGCACCCTGAGTACTGAGCTCAGAGCACCCCGAGCACTGAGCACTCAGCGCCCCGAGCACCGAGCACCCTGAGCACTGAGCACCCAGCACCCTGAGTACTGAGCACCCAGCACCCTGAGTACTGAGCACCTCGAGCACTGAGCACCCAGCACCCTGAGTACTGAGCACCGAGCACCCCGAGCACTGAGCACCCAGCACCGCGAGCACTGAGCACCCAGCACCCCGAGACTGAGCACCCAGCACCCTGAGTACTGAGCACCCAGCACCCTGAGCACTGAGCACCCAGCATCCTGAGCACTGAGCACCCAGCACCCTGAGCACTGAGCACCAAGCACCCTGAGTAGTGAGCACCCAACGTACTGAGCACCGAGCAACCCGAGCACTGAGCACCCAGCACCCTGAGTACTGAGCACTGAGCACCCCGCACCCCGAGCCCTGAGCACCCAGCACCCTGAGCACTGAGCACCCAGCACCCGAGTACTGAGCACCCAGCACCCTGAGTACTGAGCACCCAGCACCCTGAGTACTGAGCACCCAGCACCCTCAACACTGAGCACCCAGCACCCCGAGGACTGAGCACCCAGCACCCTGAGTACTGAGCACCCAGCACCCTGAGCACTGAGCACCCAGCACCCCGAGCACTGAGCACCCAGCACCCTGAGTACTGAGCACCCAGCACCCTGAGCACTGAGCACCCAGCACCCTGAGCACTGAGCACCCAGCACCCTGAGTACGGAGCTCCGAGGACCCCGAGCACTGAGCACCCAGCGCCCCGAGCACTGAGCACCCAGCACCCTGAGTACTGAGCACCCAGCACCTCGAGCACTGAGCACCCAGCACCCTGAGTACTGAGCACCGAGCACCCTGAGCACTGAGCACCCAGCACCCTGAGTACTGAGCAGCCAGCACCGCGAGCACTGAGCACATAGCACCCCGAGCACTGAGCACCCAGCACCCTGAGTACTGAGCACCCAGCACCCTGAGTACTGAGCACCCCGCACCCTGAGCACTGAGAACCCAGCACCCTGAGCACTTAGCACACAGCACCCTGAGCACGGAGCACCCAGCACCCTGAGTACTGAGCACTGAGCACCCAGCACCCCGAGCACTGAGCACCCAGCACCTTGAGAACTGAGCATCGAGCACCCCGAGCTCTGAGCACCCAGCACCCTGAGTACTGAGCTCCGATCACCCCGAGCACTGAGCACCATGAGCACTGAGCACCGAGCACCCTGAGCACTGAGCACCCAGCACCCTGAGCACTGAGCACCCAGCACCCTGATCACTGAGCACCCAGCACCCTGAGTAGTGAGCACCCAACGTACTGAGCACCGAGCACCCCGAGCACTGAGCACCCAGCACCCTGAGTACTGAGCACTGAGCACCCCGCACCCCGAGCCCTGAGCACCCAGCACCCTGAGCACTGAGCACCCAGCACCCGTGTACTGAGCACCCAGCACCCTGAGTACTGAGCACCCAGCACCCTGAGTACTGAGCACCCAGCACCCTGAACACTGAGCACCCAGCACCCCGAGGACTGAGCACCCAGCACCCTGAGTACTGAGCACCCAGCACCCTGAGCACTGAGCACCCAGCACCCCGAGCACTGAGCACCCAGCACCCTGAGTACTGAGCACCCAGCACCCTGAGCACTGAGCACCCAGCACCCTGAGCACTGAGCACCCAGCACCCTGAGTACTGAGCTCCGAGCACCCCGAGCACTGAGCACCCAGCGCCCCGAGCACTGAGCACCCAGCACCCTGAGTACTGAGCACCCAGCACCCTGAGTACTGAGCAAGCAGCACCCTGAACACTGAGCACCCAGCACCCCGAGGACTGAGCACCCAGCACCCTGAGTACTGAGCACCGAGCGCCGTGAGCACTGAGCACCAAGCACCCCGAGCAATGAGCACCCAGCACCCCGAGCACTGAGCACCCAGCACCCCAAGCAATGAGCACCCAGCACCCTGAGCACTGAGCACCCAGCACCCCGAATACAGAGCACCCAGCAACCTGAGCACCGAGCAGCCAGCACCCTGAGCACTGAGCACCCAGCACCCTAAGCACTGAGCACCCAGCACCCTGAGTACTGAGCACTGAGCACCACGAGTACTGAGCACCCAGCACCCTGATCACTGAGCACCCAACACCCTTAGTACTGAGCACCCAACACCCCAATCACTGAGCACCCTAAGTACTGAGCACCCAGCACCCCAAGCACTGAGCACCCTGAGTATTGAGCACCCAGCAACCTGAGTACTGAGCAGCCAGCACACTGAGTACTGAGCACCAAGCACCCTGAGTACTGAGCACCCAGCACCCCGAGCACTGAGCACCCAGCACCCTGAGTACTGAGCACCCAGCACCCTGAGCACTGATCACCGAGCACCCTGAGCACTGAGCACCCAGCACCCTGAGGACTGAGGACCCAGCACCCTGAGCACTGAGCACCCTGAGTACTGAGCACCCTGAGTACTGAGCACTGAGCACCCTGAGTATTGAGCAACCAGCACCCTGAGTACTGAGCACCCAGCACCCTGAGCACTGAGCACCGAGCACCCTGAGCACTGAGCACCCAGCACCCTGAGCACTGAGCACCCAGCACCCTGAGTAGTGAGCACCCAACGTACTGAGCACCGAGCACCCCGATCACTGAGCACCCAGCTCCCTGAGTACTGAGCACCCAGCACCCCGAGCACTGAGCACCCAGCACCCCGAGCACTGAGCACCCAGCACCATGAGCACTGATCACCCAGCACCCTGAGCACTGAGCACCCAGCACCCTGAGTACTGAGCACCCAGCACCCTGAGTACTGAGCACTCAGCACCCTGAGTACTGAGCACCGAGCACCCCGAGCACTGAGCACGCAGCACCCTGAGCACTGAGCACCCTGAGGACTGAGCACTCTGCACCCTGAGCACTGAGCACCCAGCACCCTGAGTACTGAGCACCGATCACCCTGAGCACTGAGCACCCAGCACCCCGAGCACTGAGCACCCAGCACCCTGAGTACTGAGCAACCTGAGTACTGAGCACCCAGCACCCTGTGCACTGAGCACCCAGCACCCTGAGTACTGAGCACCCAACACCCTGAGCACTGAGCACCCAGCACCCTGAGTACTGAGCACCCAGCACCCCGAGCACTGAGCACCCAGCACCCCGAGAATGAGCACCCAGCACCCCGATTGCTGAGCACCGAGCACCCTGAGCACTGAGTACCCAGCACCCTGAGTACTGAGCACCCAGCACCCTGAGTACTGAACACCCAGCACCCTGAGCACTGAGCACTGAGCACCCTGATCACTGAGTACTGAGCACCGAGCACCCCGAGAACTGAGAACCCAGCACCCGGAGTACTGAGCACCCAGCACCCTGAGTACTGAGCACCCAGCACCCCGAGCACTGAGCACCCAGCACCCTGAGCACTGAGCATGCAGCACCCTGAGTACTGAGCACCCAGCACCCTGAGTACTGAACACCCAGCACCCTGAGCACTGAGCACTGAGCACCCTGATCACTGAGTACTGAGCACCGAGCACCCCGAGAACTGAGCACCAAGCACCCTGAGTACTGAGCAATGAGCACCCAGCACCCCGAGCACTGAGCACCAAGCACACTGAGTACTGAGCACCGAGCACCCCGAGCACTGAGCACCCAGCACCCTGAGTACTGAGCTCCGAGCACCCCGAGCACTGAGCACCCTGAGCACTGAGCACTGAGCACCCAGCACCCTGAGCACTGAGTACCCAGCACCCTGAGCACTGAGGACACAGCACCCTGAGCACTGAGCACCCAGCACCCTGAGCACTGAGCACCCAGCACCCTGAGTACTGAGCACCCAGCACCCCGAGCACTGAGCACCCAGCACCCCGAGTACTGAGCACTGAGCACCCTGAGTACTGAGCACCCAGCACCCTGAGCACTGAGTACCAAGCACCCTGAGCACTGAGCACCCAGCACCCTGAGCACTGAGCACCCAGCACCCTGAGCACTGAGCACCCAGCACCCTGAGTACTGAGCACAAAGCACCCAGCACCCCGAGCACTGAGCACCCAGCACCCTGAGCAATGAGCACCCAGCACCCGAGTACTGAGCACCCAGCACCCTGAGTACTGAGCACCCAGCACCCTGAGTACTGAGCACTCAGCAACTCGTGTACTGAGCACCCAGCACCGTCAGTACTGAGCACCCAGCACCCTGAGCACTGAGCACCCAGCACCCTGAGCACTGAGCACCCAGCACCCTGAGTACTGAGCACCCAGCACCCTGAGCACGGAGCAACCAGCACCCTGAGCACTGAGCACCCAGCACCCTGAGCACTGAGCACCCAGCACCCTGAGTAGTGAACACCCAACGTACTGAGCACCGAGCACCCCGAGCACTGAGCACCCAGCAACCTGAGTACTGAGCACAAAGCACCCTGAGCACTGAGCACCCAGCACCCTGAGTACTGAGCTCCGAGCACCCCAAGCACTGAGCACCCAGCACCCCGAGCACCGAGCACCCTGAGCACTGAGCACCCAGCACCCTGAGTACTGAGCACCCAGCACCCTGAGCAATGAGCACCCTGAGTACTGAGCACCCAACACCTTGAGCACTGAGCACCGAGCACCCCGAGCACTGAGCACCCAGCACCCGGAGTACTGAGCACCCAGCACCCTGAGTACTAAGCACCGAGCACCCTGAGTACTGAGCACCCAGCACCCTGAGCACTGAACACACAGCACCCTGAGTACTGAGCACCTTGAGCACTGAGCACCCAGCACCCTGAGTACTGAGCACCGAGCACCCTGAGCACTGAACACCCAGCACCCTGAGTACTGAGCACCCAGCACCGCGAGCACTGGGCACATATCACCCCGAGCACTGAGCACCCAGCACCCTGAGTACTGAGCACCCAGCACCCTGAGTACTGAGCACCCAGCACCCTGAGCACTGAGTACCCAGCACCCTGAGCACTGAGCACCCAGCACCCTGAGCACTGAGCACACAGCACCCTGAGCACTGAGCACCCAGCACCCTGAGTACTGAGCACTGAGCACCCAGCACCCCGAGCACTGAGCACCCAGCACCTTGAGTACTGAGCAACGAGCACCCCGAGCACTGAGCACCCAGCACCCTGAGTACTGAGCTCCGAGCACCCCGAGCACTGAGCACCCTGAGCACTGAGCACCGAGCACCCTGAGCACTGAGTACCCAGCACCCTGAGCACTGAGCACACAGCACCCTGAGCACTGAGCACCCAGCACCCTGAGCACTGAGCACCCAGCACCCTGAGTACTGAGCACCCAGCACCCCGAGCACTGAGCACCCAGCACCCCGAGTACTGAGCACTGAGCACCCTGAGTACTGAGCACCCAGCACCCTGAGCACTGAGTACCAAGCAGGCTGAGCACTGAGCACCCAGAACCCTGAGCACTGAGCACCCAGCACCCTGAGCACTGAGCACCCAGCACCCTGAGTACTGAGCACAAAGCACCCAGCACCCCGAGCACTGAGCACCCAGCACCCTGAGCAATGAGCACCCAGCACCCGAGTACTGAGCACCCAGCACCCTGAGTACTGAGCACCCAGCACCCTGAGTACTGAGCACTCAGCAACTCGTGTACTGAGCACCCAGCACCGTCAGTACTGAGCACCCAGCACCCTGAGCACTGAGCACCCAGCACCCTGAGCACTGAGCACCCAGCACCCTGAGTACTGAGCACCCAGCACCATGAGCACTGAGCACCCAGCACCCTGAGCACTGAGCACCCAGCACCCTGAGCACTGAGCACCCAGCACCCTGAGTACTGAGCACCCAACGTACTGAGCACCGAGCACCCCGAGCACTGAGCACCCAGCACCCTGAGTACTGAGCACAAAGCACCCTGAGCACTGAGCACCCAGCACCCTGAGTACTGAGCTCCGAGCACCCCAAGCACTGAGCACCCAGCACAACGAGCACCGAGCACCCTGAGCACTGAGCACCCAGCACCCTGAGTACTGAGCACCCAGCACCCTGAGCAATGAGCACCCTGAGTACTGAGCACCCAACACCTTGAGCACTGAGCACCGAGCACCCCGAGCACTGAGCACCCAGCACCCGGAGTACTGAGCACCCAGCACCCTGAGTACTAAGCACCGAGCACCCTGAGTACTGAGCACCCAGCACCCTGAGCACTGAACACACAGCACCCTGAGTACTGAGCACCTCGAGCACTGAGCACCCAGCACCCTGAGTACTGAGCACCGAGCACCCTGAGCACTGAACACCCAGCACCCTGAGTACTGAGCACCCAGCACCGCGAGCACTGGGCACATATCACCCCGAGCACTGAGCACCCAGCACCCTGAGTACTGAGCACCCAGCACCCTGAGTACTGAGCACCCAGCACCCTGAGCACTCAGTACCCAGCACCCTGAGCACTGAGCACCCAGCACCCTGAGCACTGAGCACACAGCACCCTGAGCACTGAGCACCCAGCACCCTGAGTACTGAGCACTGAGCACCCAGCACCCCGAGCACTGAGCACCCAGCACCTTGAGTACTGAGCAACGAGCACCCCGAGCATTGAGCACCCAGCACCCTGAGTACTGAGCTCCGAGCACCCCGAGCACTGAGCACCCTGAGCACTGAGCACCGAGCACCCTGAGCACTGAGCACCCAGCACCCTGAGTACTGAGCAGCCAGCACCCTGAGCAATAAGCACCCTGAGTACTGAGCACCCACCACCTTGAGCACTGAGCACCGAGCACCCCGAGCACTGAGCACCCAGCACCCGGAGTACTGAGCACCCAGCACCCTGAGTACTAAGCACCGAGCAACCTGAGAACTGAGCACCCAGCACCCTGAGCACTGAACACACAGCACCCTGAGTACTGAGCACCGAGCACCCCGAGCACTGAGCACCCAGCACTGCGAGCACTGAGCACCCAGCACCCGGAGCACTGAGCACCCAGCCCCCTGAGTACTGAGCACCCAGCACCCTGAGTACTGAGCACCCAGCACCCTGAGCACTGAGTACCCAGCACCCTGAGCACTGAGCACCCAGCACCGTGAGCACTGAGCACACAGCACCCTGAGCACTGAGCACCCAGCACCCTGAGTACTGAGCACTGAGCACCCAGCACCCTGAGCACTGAGTATCCAGCACCCTGAGTACTGAGCACTGAGCACCCAGCACCCCGAGCACTGAGCACCCAGCACCCTGAGCACTGAGCACCCAGCACCCGAGTACTGAGCACCCAGCACCCTGAGTACTGAGCACCCTGCACCCTGAGTACTGAGCACCCAGCACCCCGAGTACTGAGCACCCAGCACCCTGAGTACTGAGCACCCAGCACCCTGAGCACTGAGCACCCAGCACCCTGAGCACTGAGCACCCAGCACCCTGAGCACTGAGCACCCAGCACCCTGAGTAGTGAGCACCCAACGTACTGAGCACCGAGCACCCCGAGCACTGAGCACCCAGCAACCTGAGTACTGAGCACAAAGCACCCTGAGCACTGAGCACCCAGCACCCTGAGTACTGAGCTCCGAGCACCCCAAGCACTGAGCACCCAGCACCCCGAGCACCGAGCACCCTGAGCACTGAGCACCCAGCACCCTGAGTACTGAGCACCCAGCACCCTGAGCAATGAGCACCCTGAGTACTGAGCACCCAACACCTTGAGCACTGAGCACCGAGCACCCCGAGCACTGAGCACCCAGCACCCGGAGTACTGAGCACCCAGCACCCTGAGTACTAAGCACCGAGCACCCTGAGTACTGAGCACCCAGCACCCTGAGCACTGAACACACAGCACCCTGAGTACTGAGCACCTCGAGCACTGAGCACCCAGCACCCTGAGTACTGAGCACCGAGCACCCTGAGCACTGAACACCCAGCACCCTGAGTACTGAGCACCCAGCACCGCGAGCACTGGGCACATATCACCCCGAGCACTGAGCACCCAGCACCCTGAGTACTGAGCACCCAGCACCCTGAGTACTGAGCACCCAGCACCCTGAGCACTGAGTACCCAGCACCCTGAGCACTGAGCACCCAGCACCCTGAGCACTGAGCACACAGCACCCTGAGCACTGAGCACCCAGCACCCTGAGTACTGAGCACTGAGCACCCAGCACCCCGAGCACTGAGCACCCAGCACCTTGAGTACTGAGCAACGAGCACCCCGAGCACTGAGCACCCAGCACCCTGAGTACTGAGCTCCGAGCACCCCGAGCACTGAGCACCCTGAGCACTGAGCACCGAGCACCCTGAGCACTGAGTACCCAGCACCCTGAGCACTGAGCACACAGCACCCTGAGCACTGAGCACCCAGCACCCTGAGCACTGAGCACCCAGCACCCTGAGTACTGAGCACCCAGCACCCCGAGCACTGAGCACCCAGCACCCCGAGTACTGAGCACTGAGCACCCTGAGTACTGAGCACCCAGCACCCTGAGCACTGAGTACCAAGCAGGCTGAGCACTGAGCACCCAGAACCCTGAGCACTGAGCACCCAGCACCCTGAGCACTGAGCACCCAGCACCCTGAGTACTGAGCGCAAAGCACCCAGCACCCCGAGCACTGAGCACCCAGCACCCTGAGCAATGAGCACCCAGCACCCGAGTACTGAGCACCCAGCACCCTGAGTACTGAGCACCCAGCACCCTGAGTACTGAGCACTCAGGAACTCGTGTACTGAGCACCCAGCACCGTCAGTACTGAGCACCCAGCACCCTGAGCACTGAGCACCCAGCACCCTGAGCACTGAGCACCCAGCACCCTGAGTACTGAGCACCCAGCACCCTGAGCACTGAGCACCCAGAACCCTGAGCACTGAGCACCCAGCACCCTGAGCACTGAGCACCCAGCACCCTGAGTACTGAGCACCCAACGTACTGAGCACCGAGCACCCCGAGCACTGAGCACCCAGCACCCTGAGTACTGAGCACAAAGCACCCTGAGCACTGAGCACCCAGCACCCTGAGTACTGAGCTCCGAGCACCCCAAGCACTGAGCACCCAGCACCCCGAGCACCGAGCACCCTGAGCACTGAGCACCCAGCACCCTGAGTACTGAGCACCCAGCACCCTGAGCAATGAGCACCCTGAGTACTGAGCACCCAACACCTTGAGCACTGAGCACCGAGCACCCCGAGCACTGAGCACCCAGCACCCGGAGTACTGAGCACACAGCACCCTGAGTACTAAGCACCGAGCACCCTGAGTACTGAGCACCCAGCACCCTGAGCACTGAACACACAGCACCCTGAGTACTGAGCACCTCGAGCACTGAGCACCCAGCACCCTGAGTACTGAGCACCGAGCACCCTGAGCACTGAACACCCAGCACCCTGAGTACTGAGTACCCAGCACATTGAGTACTGAGCACCCAGCACCCTGAGTACTGAGCACCCAGCACCCTGAGCACTGAGTACCCAGCACCCTGAGCACTGAGCACCCAGCACCCTGAGCACTGAGCACACAGCACCCTGAGCACTGAGCACCCAGCACCCTGAGTACTGAGCACTGAGCACCCAGCACCCCGAGCACTGAGCACCCAGCACCTTGAGTACTGAGCAACGAGCACCCCGAGCATTGAGCACCCAGCACCCTGAGTACTGAGCTCCGAGCACCCCGAGCACTGAGCACCCTGAGCACTGAGCACCGAGCACCCTGAGCACTGAGCACCCAGCACCCTGAGTACTGAGCAGCCAGCACCCTGAGCAATAAGCACCCTGAGTACTGAGCACCCACCACCTTGAGCACTGAGCACCGAGCACCCCGAGCACTGAGCACCCAGCACCCGGAGTACTGAGCACCCAGCACCCTGAGTACTAAGCACCGAGCAACCTGAGAACTGAGCACCCAGCACCCTGAGCACTGAACACACAGCACCCTGAGTACTGAGCACCGAGCACCCCGAGCACTGAGCACCCAGCACTGCGAGCACTGAGCACCCAGCACCCGGAGCACTGAGCACCCAGCCCCCTGAGTACTGAGCACCCAGCACCCTGAGTACTGAGCACCCAGCACCCTGAGCACTGAGTACCCAGCACCCTGAGCACTGAGCACCCAGCACCGTGAGCAATGAGCACACAGCACCCTGAGCACTGAGCACCCAGCACCCTGAGTACTGAGCACTGAGCACCCAGCACCCTGAGCACTGAGTATCCAGCACCCTGAGTACTGAGCACTGAGCACCCAGCACCCCGAGCACTGAGCACCCAGCACCCTGAGCACTGAGCACCCAGCACCCGAGTACTGAGCACCCAGCACCCTGAGTACTGAGCACCCTGCACCCTGAGTACTGAGCACCCAGCACCCCGAGTACTGAGCACCCAGCACCCTGAGTACTGAGCACCCAGCACCCTGAGCACTGAGCACCCAGCACCCTGAGCACTGAGCACCCAGCACCCTGAGCACTGAGCACCCAGCACCCTGAGTAGTGAGCACCCAACGTACTGAGCACCGAGCACCCCGAGCACTGAGCACCCAGCAACCTGAGTACTGAGCACAAAGCACCCTGAGCACTGAGCACCCAGCACCCTGAGTACTGAGCTCCGAGCACCCCAAGCACTGAGCACCCAGCACCCCGAGCACCGAGCACCCTGAGCACTGAGCACCCAGCACCCTGAGTACTGAGCACCCAGCACCCTGAGCAATGAGCACCCTGAGTACTGAGCACCCAACACCTTGAGCACTGAGCACCGAGCACCCCGAGCACTGAGCACCCAGCACCCGGAGTACTGAGCACCCAGCACCCTGAGTACTAAGCACCGAGCACCCTGAGTACTGAGCACCCAGCACCCTGAGCACTGAACACACAGCACCCTGAGTACTGAGCACCTCGAGCACTGAGCACCCAGCACCCTGAGTACTGAGCACCGAGCACCCTGAGCACTGAACACCCAGCACCCTGAGTACTGAGCACCCAGCACCGCGAGCACTGGGCACATATCACCCCGAGCACTGAGCACCCAGCACCCTGAGTACTGAGCACCCAGCACCCTGAGTACTGAGCACCCAGCACCCTGAGCACTGAGTACCCAGCACCCTGAGCACTGAGCACCCAGCACCCTGAGCACTGAGCACACAGCACCCTGAGCACTGAGCACCCAGCACCCTGAGTACTGAGCACTGAGCACCCAGCAACCCGAGCACTGAGCACCCAGCACCTTGAGTACTGAGCAACGAGCACCCCGAGCACTGAGCACCCAGCACCCTGAGTACTGAGCTCCGAGCACCCCGAGCACTGAGCACCCTGAGCACTGAGCACCGAGCACCCTGAGCACTGAGTACCCAGCACCCTGAGCACTGAGCACACAGCACCCTGAGCACTGAGCACCCAGCACCCTGAGCACTGAGCACCCAGCACCCTGAGTACTGAGCACCCAGCACCCCGAGCACTGAGCACCCAGCACCCCGAGTACTGAGCACTGAGCACCCTGAGTACTGAGCACCCAGCACCCTGAGCACTGAGTACCAAGCAGGCTGAGCACTGAGCACCCAGAACCCTGAGCACTGAGCACCCAGCACCCTGAGCACTGAGCACCCAGCACCCTGAGTACTGAGCGCAAAGCACCCAGCACCCCGAGCACTGAGCACCCAGCACCCTGAGCAATGAGCACCCAGCACCCGAGTACTGAGCACCCAGCACCCTGAGTACTGAGCACCCAGCACCCTGAGTACTGAGCACTCAGCAACTCGTGTACTGAGCACCCAGCACCGTCAGTACTGAGCACCCAGCACCCTGAGCACTGAGCACCCAGCACCCTGAGCACTGAGCACCCAGCACCCTGAGTACTGAGCACCCAGCACCCTGAGCACTGAGCACCCAGCACCCTGAGCACTGAGCACCCAGCACCCTGAGCACTGAGCACCCAGCACCCTGAGTACTGAGCACCCAACGTACTGAGCACCGAGCACCCCGAGCACTGAGCACCCAGCACCCTGAGTACTGAGCACAAAGCACCCTGAGCACTGAGCACCCAGCACCCTGAGTACTGAGCTCCGAGCACCCCAAGCACTGAGCACCCAGCACCCCGAGCACCGAGCACCCTGAGCACTGAGCACCCAGCACCCTGAGTACTGAGCACCCAGCACCCTGAGCAATGAGCACCCTGAGTACTGAGCACCCAACACCTTGAGCACTGAGCACCGAGCACCCCGAGCACTGAGCACCCAGCACCCGGAGTACTGAGCACCCAGCACCCTGAGTACTAAGCACCGAGCACCCTGAGTACTGAGCACCCAGCACCCTGAGCACTGAACACACAGCACCCTGAGTACTGAGCACCTCGAGCACTGAGCACCCAGCACCCTGAGTACTGAGCACCGAGCACCCTGAGCACTGAACACCCAGCACCCTGAGTACTGAGCACCCAGCACCGCGAGCACTGGGCACATATCACCCCGAGCACTGAGCACCCAGCACCCTGAGTACTGAGCACCCAGCACCCTGAGTACTGAGCACCCAGCACCCTGAGCACTGAGTACCCAGCACCCTGAGCACTGAGCACCCAGCACCCTGAGCACTGAGCACACAGCACCCTGAGCACTGAGCACCCAGCACCCTGAGTACTGAGCACTGAGCACCCAGCACCCCGAGCACTGAGCACCCAGCACCTTGAGTACTGAGCAACGAGCACCCCGAGCATTGAGCACCCAGCACCCTGAGTACTGAGCTCCGAGCACCCCGAGCACTGAGCACCCTGAGCACTGAGCACCGAGCACCCTGAGCACTGAGCACCCAGCACCCTGAGTACTGAGCAGCCAGCACCCTGAGCAATAAGCACCCTGAGTACTGAGCACCCACCACCTTGAGCACTGAGCACCGAGCACCCCGAGCACTGAGCACCCAGCACCCGGAGTACTGAGCACCCAGCACCCTGAGTACTAAGCACCGAGCAACCTGAGAACTGAGCACCCAGCACCCTGAGCACTGAACACACAGCACCCTGAGTACTGAGCACCGAGCACCCCGAGCACTGAGCACCCAGCACTGCGAGCACTGAGCACCCAGTACCCGGAGCACTGAGCACCCAGCCCCCTGAGTACTGAGCACCCAGCACCCTGAGTACTGAGCACCCAGCACCCTGAGCACTGAGTACCCAGCACCCTGAGCACTGAGCACCCAGCACCGTGAGCACTGAGCACACAGCACCCTGAGCACTGAGCACACAGCACCCTGAGTACTGAGCACTGAGCACCCAGCACCCTGAGCACTGAGTATCCAGCACCCTGAGTACTGAGCACTGAGCACCCAGCACCCCGAGCACTGAGCACCCAGCACCCTGAGCACTGAGCACCCAGCACCCGAGTACTGAGCACCCAGCACCCTGAGTACTGAGCACCCTGCACCCTGAGTACTGAGCACCCAGCACCCCGAGTACTGAGCACCCAGCACCCTGAGTACTGAGCACCCAGCACCCTGAGCACTGAGCACCGAGCACCCCGAGCACTGAGCACCCATCACCCGGAGTACTGATCACCCAGCACCCTGAGTACTAAGCACCGAGCACCCTGAGTTCTGAGCACCCAGCACCCTGAGCACTGAACACACAGCACCCTGAGTACTGAGCACCTCGAGCACTGAGCACCCAGCACCCTGAGTACTGAGCACCGAGCACCCCGAGCACTGAGCACCCAGCACCGCGAGCACTGAGCACATAGCATCCCGAGCACTGAGCACCCAGCACCCTGAGTACTGAGCACCCAGCACCCTGAGTACTGAGCACCCAGCACCCTGAGCACTGAGTACCCAGCACCCTGAGCACTGAGCACCCAGCATCCTGAGCACTGAGCACACAGCACCCTGAGCACTGAGCACCCAGCACCCTGAGTACTGAGCACTGAGCACCCAGCACCCCGAGCACTGAGCACCAAGCACCCTGAGTACTGAGCACCGAGCACCCCGAGCACTGAGCACCCAGCACCCTGAGTACTGAGCTCCGAGCACCCCGAGCACTGAGCACCCTGAGCACTGAGCACCGAGTACCCTGAGCACTGAGTACCCAGCACCCTGAGCACTGAGCACACAGCACCCTGAGCACTGAGCACCCAGCACCCTGAGCACTGAGCACCCAGCACCCTGAGTACTGAGCACTGAGCACCCAGCACCCCGAGCACTGAGCACCCAGCACCCCGAGTACTGAGCACTGAGCACCCTGAGTTCTGAGCACCCAGCACCCTGAGCACTGAGTACCAAGCACCCTGAGCACTGAGTACCCAGCACCCTGAGTACTGAGCACCCAGCACCCTGAGTACTGAGCACTCACCACCTCGAGTACTGAGCACCCAGCACCGTCAGTACTGAGCACCCAGCACCCTGAGCACTGAGCACCCAGCACCCTGAGCACTGAGCACCCAGCACCCTGAGTACTGAGCACCCAGAACCCAGAGCACTGAGCACCCAGCACCCTGAGCACTGAGCACCCAGCACCCTGAGCACTGAGCACCCAGCACCCTGAGTAGTGAGCACCCAACATACTGAGCACCGAGCACCCCGAGCACTGAGCACCCAGCACCCTGAGTACTGAGCACCGAGCACCCTGAGCACTGAGCACCCAGCACCCTGAGTACTGAGATCCGAGCACCCCAAGCACTGAGCACCCAGCACCCCGAGCACCGAGCACCCTGAGCACTGAGCACCCAGCACCCTGAGTACTGAGCACCCAGCACCCTGAGCAATGAGCACCCTGAGTACTGAGCACCCAGCACCTTGAGCACTGAGCACCGAGCACCCCGAGCACTGAGCACCCAGCACCCGGAGTACTGAGCACCCAGCACCCTGAGTACTGAGCACCCAGCACCCTGAGTACTGAGCACCCAGCACCCTGAGTACTGAGCACCGAGCACCCTGAGAACTGAACACCCAGCACCCTGAGTACTGAGCACCCAGCACCGCGAGCACTGAGCACATAGCACCCCGAGCCCTGAGCACCCAGCACCCTGAGTACTGAGCACCCAGCACCCTGAGTACTGAGCACCCAGCACCCTGAGCACTGAGTACCCAGCATCCTGAGCACTGAGCACCCAGCACCCTGAGCACTGAGCACACAGCACCCTGAGCACTGAGCACCCAGCACCCTGAGTACTGAGCACTGAGCACCCAGCACCCCGAGCACTGAGCACCCAGCACCTTGAGTACTGAGCAACGAGCACCCCGAGCACTGAGCACCCAGCACCCTGAGTACTGAGCTCCGAGCACCCCGAGCACTGAGCACCCTGAGCACTGAGCACCGAGCACCCTGAGCACTGAGCACCCAGCACCCTGAGTACTGAGCACCCAGCACCCTGAGCAATAAGCACCCTGAGTACTGAGCACCCAGCACCTTGAGCACTGAGCACCGAGCACCCCGAGCACTGAGCACCCAGCACCCGGAGTACTGAGCACCCAGCACCCTGAGTACTAAGCACCGAGCACCCTGAGTACTGAGCACCCAGCACCCTGAGCACTGAACACACAGCACCCTGAGTACTGAGCACCGAGCACCCCGAGCACTGAGCACCCAGCACTGCGAGCACTGAGCACCCAGCACCCGGAGAACTGAGCAAACAGAACCCTGAGTACTGAGCACCCAGCACCCTGAGTACTGAGCACCCAGCACCCTGAGCACTGAGTACCCAGCACCCTGAGCACTGAGCACCCAGCACCCTGAGCACTGAGCACACAGCACCCTGAGCACTGAACACCCAGCACCCTGAGTACTGAGCACTGAGCACCCAGCACCCTGAGCACTGAGTATCCAGCACCCTGAGTACTGAGCACTGAGCACCCAGCACCCCGAGCACTGTGCACCCAGCACCCTGAGCACTGAGCACCCAGCACCCGAGTACTGAGCACCCAGCACCCTGAGTACTGAGCACCCTGCACCCTGAGTACTGAGCACCCAGCACCCCGAGTACTGAGCACCCAGCACCCTGAGTACTGAGCACCCTGAGCACTGAGCACATAGCACGCCGAGCACTGAGCACCCAACACCCTGAGTACTGAGCACCGAGCACCCTGAGCACTGAGCACCCAGCACCCTGAGTACTGAGCTCCGAGCACCCCAAGCACTGAGCACCCAGCACCCCGAGCACCGAGCACCCTGAGCACTGAGCACCCAGCACCCTGAGTACTGAGCACCCAGCACCCTGAGCAATGAGCACCCTGAGTACTGAGCACCCAGCACCTTGAGCACTGAGCATCGAGCACCCCGTGCACTGAGCACCCAGCACCCGGAGTACTGAGCACCCAGCACCCTGAGTACTAAGCACGGAGCACCCTGAGTACTGAGCACCCAGCACCCTGAGCACTGAACACACAGCACCCTGAGTACTGAGCACCTCGAGCACTGAGCACCCAGCACCCTGAGTACTGAGCACCGAGCACCCTGAGCACTGAACACCCAGCACCCTGAGTACTGAGCACCCAGCACCGCGAGCACTGAGCACATAGCACCCCGAGCCCTGAGCACCCAGCACCCTGAGTACTGAGCACCCTGCACCCTGAGTACTGAGCACCCAGCACCCTTTGCACTGAGTACCCAGCACCCTGAGCACTGAGCACCCAGCACCCTGAGCACTGAGCACACAGCACCCTGAGCACTGAGCACCCAGCACCCTGAGTACTGAGCACTGCGCACCCAGCACCCCGAGCACTGAGCACCCAGCACCTTGAGTACTGAGCAACGAGCACCCCGAGCACTGAGCACCCAGCACCCTGAGTACTGAGCTCCGAGCACCCCGAGCACTGAGCACCCTGAGCACTGAGCACCGAGCACCCTGAGCACTGAGCACCCAGCACCCTGAGTACTGAGCACCCAGCACCCTGAGCAATAAGCACCCTGAGTACTGAGCACCCAGCACCTTGAGCACTGAGCACCGAGCACCCCGAGCACTGAGCACCCAGCACCCGGAGTACTGAGCACCCAGCACCCTGAGTACTAAGCACCGAGCACCCTGAGTACTGAGCACCCAGCACCCTGAGCACTGAACACACAGCACCCTGAGTACTGAGCACCGAGCACCCCGAGCACTGAGCACCCAGCACTGCGAGCACTGAGCACCCAGCACCCGGAGCACTGAGCACCCAGCACACTGAGTACTGAGCACCCAGCACCCTGAGTACTGAGTACCCAGCACCCTGAGCACTGAGTACCCAGCACCCTGAGCACTGAGCACCCAGCACCCTGAGCACTGAGCACACAGCACCCTGAGCACTGAGCACCCAGCACCCTGAGTACTGAGCACTGAGCACCCAGCACCCTGAGCACTGAGTATCCAGCACCCTGAGTACTGAGCACTGAGCACCCAGCACCCCGAGCACTGAGCACCCAGCACCCTGAGCACTGAGCACCCAGCACCCGAGTACTGAGCAACCAGCACCCTGAGTACTGAGCACCCTGCACCCTGAGTACTGAGCACCCAGCACCCGAGTACTGAGCACCCAGCACCCTGAGTACTGAGCACCCTGAGCACTGAGCACATAGCACCCCGAGCACTGAGCACCCAGCACCCTGAGTACTGAGCACCCAGCACCCTGAGCACTGAGCACCCAGCACCCTGAGCACTGAGCACCCAGCACCATGAGCACTGAGCACCCAGCACCCTGAGCACTGAGCACCCAGCACCCGAGTACTGAGCACCCAGCACCCTGAGTACTGAGCACCCAGCACCCTGAGTACTGAGCACCCAGCACCCCGAGTACTGAGCACCCAGCAACCTGAGTACTGAGCACCCAGCGCCCCGAGCACTGAGCACCCAGCACCCCGAGCACTGAGCACTGAGCACCCTGAGCACTGAGCACCCAGCACCCCGAGTACTGAGCAGTGAACACCCAGAGCACTGAGCACCCAGCACCCTGAGCAATGAGCACCCTGAGTACTGAGCACCCAGCACCTTGAGCACTGAGCACCGAGCACCCCGAGCACTGAGCACCCAGCACCCGGAGTACTGAGCACCCAGCACCCTGAGTACTAAGCACCGAGCACCCTGAGTACTGAGCACCCAGCACCCTGAGTACTGAGCACTGAGCACCCAGCACCCTGAGCACTGAGTATCCAGCACCCTGAGTACTGAGCACTGAGCACCCAGCACCCCGAGCACTGAGCACCCAGCACCCTGAGCACTGAGCACCCAGCACCCGAGTACTGAGCACCCAGCACCCTGAGTACTGAGCACCCTGCACCCTGAGTACTGAGCACCCAGCACCCCGAGTACTGAGCACCCAGCACCCTGAGTACTGAGCACCCAGCACCCTGAGCACTGAGCACCCAGCACCCTGAGCACTGAGCACCCAGCACCCCGAGCACTGAGCACCCAGCACCCGGAGTACTGAGCACCCAGCACCCTGAGTACTAAGCACCGAGCACCCTGAGTACTGAGCACCCAGCACCCTGAGCACTGAACACACAGCACCCTGAGTACTGAGCACCTCGAGCACTGAGCACCCAGCACCCTGAGTACTGAGCACCGAGCACCCTGAGCACTGAACACCCAGCACCCTGAGTACTGAGCACCCAGCACCGCGAGCACTGGGCACATATCACCCCGAGCACTGAGCACCCAGCACCCTGAGTACTGAGCACCCAGCACCCTGAGTACTGAGCACCCAGCACCCTGAGCACTGAGTACCCAGCACCCTGAGCACTGAGCACCCAGCACCCTGAGCACTGAGCACACAGCACCCTGAGCACTGAGCACCCAGCACCCTGAGTACTGAGCACTGAGCACCCAGCACCCCGAGCACTGAGCACCCAGCACCTTGAGTACTGAGCAACGAGCACCCCGAGCACTGAGCACCCAGCACCCTGAGTACTGAGCTCCGAGCACCCCGAGCACTGAGCACCCTGAGCACTGAGCACCGAGCACCCTGAGCACTGAGTACCCAGCACCCTGAGCACTGAGCACACAGCACCCTGAGCACTGAGCACCCAGCACCCTGAGCACTGAGCACCCAGCACCCTGAGTACTGAGCACCCAGCACCCCGAGCACTGAGCACCCAGCACACCGAGTACTGAGCACTGAGCACCCTGAGTACTGAGCACCCAGCACCCTGAGCACTGAGTACCAAGCAGGCTGAGCACTGAGCACCCAGAACCCTGAGCACTGAGCACCCAGCACACTGAGCACTGAGCACCCAGCACCCTGAGTACTGAGCACAAAGCACCCAGCACCCCGAGCACTGAGCACCCAGCACCCTGAGCAATGAGCACCCAGCACCCGAGTACTGAGCACCCAGCACCCTGAGTACTGAGCACCCAGCACCCTGAGTACTGAGCACTCAGCAACTCGTGTACTGAGCACCCAGCACCGTCAGTACTGAGCACCCAGCACCCTGAGCACTGAGCACCCAGCACCCTGAGCACTGAGCACCCAGCACCCTGAGTACTGAGCACCCAGCACCCTGAGCACTGAGCACCCAGCACCCTAAGCACTGAGCACCCAGCACCCTGAGCACTGAGCACCCAGCTCCCTGAGTACTGAGCACCCAACGTACTGAGCACCGAGCACCCCGAGCACTGAGCACCCAGCACCCTGAGTACTGAGCACAAAGCACCCTGAGCACTGAGCACCCAGCACCCTGAGTACTGAGCTCCGAGCACCCCAAGCACTGAGCACCCAGCACCCCGAGCACCGAGCACCCTGAGCACTGAGCACCCAGCACCCTGAGTACTGAGCACCCAGCACCCTGAGCAATGAGCACCCTGAGTACTGAGCACCCAACACCTTGAGCACTGAGCACCGAGCACCCCGAGCACTGAGCACCCAGCACCCGGAGTACTGAGCACCCAGCACCCTGAGTACTAAGCACCGAGCACCCTGAGTACTGAGCACCCAGCACCCTGAGCACTGAACACACAGCACCCTGAGTACTGAGCACCTCGAGCACTGAGCACCCAGCACCCTGAGTACTGAGCACCGAGCACCCTGAGCACTGAACACCCAGCACCCTGAGTACTGAGCACCCAGCACCGCGAGCACTGGGCACATATCACCCCGAGCACTGAGCACCCAGCACCCTGAGTACTGAGCACCCAGCACCCTGAGTACTGAGCACCCAGCACCCTGAGCACTGAGTACCCAGCACCCTGAGCACTGAGCACCCAGCACCCTGAGCACTGAGCACACAGCACCCTGAGCACTGAGCACCCAGCACCCTGAGTACTGATCACTGAGCACCCAGCACCCCGAGCACTGAGCACCCAGCACCTTGAGTACTGAGCAACGAGCACCCCGAGCATTGAGCACCCAGCACCCTGAGTACTGAGCTCCGAGCACCCCGAGCACTGAGCACCCTGAGCACTGAGCACCGAGCACCCTGAGCACTGAGCACCCAGCACCCTGAGTACTGAGCAGCCAGCACCCTGAGCAATAAGCACCCTGAGTACTGAGCACCCAGCACCCCGAGTACTGAGCACCCAGCAACCTGAGTACTGAGCACCCAGCGCCCCGAGCACTGAGCACCCAGCACCCCGAGCACTGAGCACTGAGCACCCTGAGCACTGAGCACCCAGCACCCCGAGTACTGAGCAGTGAACACCCAGAGCACTGAGCACCCAGCACCCTGAGCAATGAGCACCCTGAGTACTGAGCACCCAGCACCTTGAGCACTGAGCACCGAGCACCCCGAGCACTGAGCACCCAGCACCCGGAGTACTGAGCACCCAGCACCCTGAGTACTAAGCACCGAGCACCCTGAGTACTGAGCACCCAGCACCCTGAGTACTGAGCACTGAGCACCCAGCACCCTGAGCACTGAGTATCCAGCACCCTGAGTACTGAGCACTGAGCACCCAGCACCCCGAGCACTGAGCACCCAGCACCCTGAGCACTGAGCACCCAGCACCCGAGTACTGAGCACCCAGCACCCTGAGTACTGAGCACCCTGCACCCTGAGTACTGAGCACCCAGCACCCCGAGTACTGAGCACCCAGCACCCTGAGTACTGAGCACCCAGCACCCTGAGCACTGAGCACCCAGCACCCTGAGCACTGAGCACCCAGCACCCCGAGCACTGAGCACCCAGCACCCGGAGTACTGAGCACCCAGCACCCTGAGTACTAAGCACCGAGCACCCTGAGTACTGAGCACCCAGCACCCTGAGCACTGAACACACAGCACCCTGAGTACTGAGCACCTCGAGCACTGAGCACCCAGCACCCTGAGTACTGAGCACCGAGCACCCTGAGCACTGAACACCCAGCACCCTGAGTACTGAGCACCCAGCACCGCGAGCACTGGGCACATATCACCCCGAGCACTGAGCACCCAGCACCCTGAGTACTGAGCACCCAGCACCCTGAGTACTGAGCACCCAGCACCCTGAGCACTGAGTACCCAGCACCCTGAGCACTGAGCACCCAGCACCCTGAGCACTGAGCACACAGCACCCTGAGCACTGAGCACCCAGCACCCTGAGTACTGAGCACTGAGCACCCAGCACCCCGAGCACTGAGCACCCAGCACCTTGAGTACTGAGCAACGAGCACCCCGAGCACTGAGCACCCAGCACCCTGAGTACTGAGCTCCGAGCACCCCGAGCACTGAGCACCCTGAGCACTGAGCACCGAGCACCCTGAGCACTGAGTACCCAGCACCCTGAGCACTGAGCACACAGCACCCTGAGCACTGAGCACCCAGCACCCTGAGCACTGAGCACCCAGCACCCTGAGTACTGAGCACCCAGCACCCCGAGCACTGAGCACCCAGCACACCGAGTACTGAGCACTGAGCACCCTGAGTACTGAGCACCCAGCACCCTGAGCACTGAGTACCAAGCAGGCTGAGCACTGAGCACCCAGAACCCTGAGCACTGAGCACCCAGCACCCTGAGCACTGAGCACCCAGCACCCTGAGTACTGAGCACAAAGCACCCAGCACCCCGAGCACTGAGCACCCAGCACCCTGAGCAATGAGCACCCAGCACCCGAGTACTGAGCACCCAGCACCCTGAGTACTGAGCACCCAGCACCCTGAGTACTGAGCACTCAGCAACTCGTGTACTGAGCACCCAGCACCGTCAGTACTGAGCACCCAGCACCCTGAGCACTGAGCACCCAGCACCCTGAGCACTGAGCACCCAGCACCCTGAGTACTGAGCACCCAGCACCCTGAGCACTGAGCACCCAGCACCCTAAGCACTGAGCACCCAGCACCCTGAGCACTGAGCACCCAGCTCCCTGAGTACTGAGCACCCAACGTACTGAGCACCGAGCACCCCGAGCACTGAGCACCCAGCACCCTGAGTACTGAGCACAAAGCACCCTGAGCACTGAGCACCCAGCACCCTGAGTACTGAGCTCCGAGCACCCCAAGCACTGAGCACCCAGCACCCCGAGCACCGAGCACCCTGAGCACTGAGCACCCAGCACCCTGAGTACTGAGCACCCAGCACCCTGAGCAATGAGCACCCTGAGTACTGAGCACCCAACACCTTGAGCACTGAGCACCGAGCACCCCGAGCACTGAGCACCCAGCACCCGGAGTACTGAGCACCCAGCACCCTGAGTACTAAGCACCGAGCACCCTGAGTACTGAGCACCCAGCACCCTGAGCACTGAACACACAGCACCCTGAGTACTGAGCACCTCGAGCACTGAGCACCCAGCACCCTGAGTACTGAGCACCGAGCACCCTGAGCACTGAACACCCAGCACCCTGAGTACTGAGCACCCAGCACCGCGAGCACTGGGCACATATCACCCCGAGCACTGAGCACCCAGCACCCTGAGTACTGAGCACCCAGCACCCTGAGTACTGAGCACCCAGCACCCTGAGCACTGAGTACCCAGCACCCTGAGCACTGAGCACCCAGCACCCTGAGCACTGAGCACACAGCACCCTGAGCACTGAGCACCCAGCACCCTGAGTACTGATCACTGAGCACCCAGCACCCCGAGCACTGAGCACCCAGCACCTTGAGTACTGAGCAACGAGCACCCCGAGCATTGAGCACCCAGCACCCTGAGTACTGAGCTCCGAGCACCCCGAGCACTGAGCACCCTGAGCACTGAGCACCGAGCACCCTGAGCACTGAGCACCCAGCACCCTGAGTACTGAGCAGCCAGCACCCTGAGCAATAAGCACCCTGAGTACTGAGCACCCACCACCTTGAGCACTGAGCACCGAGCACCCCGAGCACTGAGCACCAAGCACCCGGAGTACTGAGCACCCAGCACCCTGAGTACTAAGCACCGAGCAACCTGAGAACTGAGCACCCAGCACCCTGAGCACTGAACACACAGCACCCTGAGTACTGAGCACCGAGCACCCCGAGCACTGAGCACCCAGCACTGCGAGCACTGAGCACCCAGCACCCGGAGCACTGAGCACCCAGCCCCCTGAGTACTGAGCACCCAGCACCCTGAGTACTGAGCACCCAGCACCCTGAGCACTGAGTACCCAGCACCCTGAGCACTGAGCACCCAGCACCGTGAGCACTGAGCACACAGCACCCTGAGCACTGAGCACCCAGCACCCTGAGTACTGAGCACTGAGCACCCAGCACCCTGAGCACTGAGTATCCAGCACCCTGAGTACTGAGCACTGAGCACCCAGCACCCCGAGCACTGAGCACCCAGCACCCTGAGCACTGAGCACCCAGCACCCGAGTACTGAGCACCCAGCACCCTGAGTACTGAGCACCCTGCACCCTGAGTACTGAGCACCCAGCACCCCGAGTACTGAGCACCCAGCACCCTGAGTACTGAGCACCCAGCACCCTGAGCACTGAGCACCGAGCACCCCGAGCACTGAGCACCCATCACCCGGAGTACTGATCACCCAGCACCCTGAGTACTAAGCACCGAGCACCCTGAGTTCTGAGCACCCAGCACCCTGAGCACTGAACACACAGCACCCTGAGTACTGAGCACCTCGAGCACTGAGCACCCAGCACCCTGAGTACTGAGCACCGAGCACCCCGAGCACTGAGCACCCAGCACCGCGAGCACTGAGCACATAGCATCCCGAGCACTGAGCACCCAGCACCCTGAGTACTGAGCACCCAGCACCCTGAGTACTGAGCACCCAGCACCCTGAGCACTGAGTACCCAGCACCCTGAGCACTGAGCACCCAGCATCCTGAGCACTGAGCACACAGCACCCTGAGCACTGAGCACCCAGCACCCTGAGTACTGAGCACTGAGCACCCAGCACCCCGAGCACTGAGCACCAAGCACCCTGAGTACTGAGCACCGAGCACCCCGAGCACTGAGCACCCAGCACCCTGAGTACTGAGCTCCGAGCACCCCGAGCACTGAGCACCCTGAGCACTGAGCACCGAGTACCCTGAGCACTGAGTACCCAGCACCCTGAGCACTGAGCACACAGCACCCTGAGCACTGAGCACCCAGCACCCTGAGCACTGAGCACCCAGCACCCTGAGTACTGAGCACTGAGCACCCAGCACCCCGAGCACTGAGCACCCAGCACCCCGAGTACTGAGCACTGAGCACCCTGAGTTCTGAGCACCCAGCACCCTGAGCACTGAGTACCAAGCACCCTGAGCACTGAGTACCCAGCACCCTGAGTACTGAGCACCCAGCACCCTGAGTACTGAGCACTCAGCACCTCGAGTACTGAGCACCCAGCACCGTCAGTACTGAGCACCCAGCACCCTGAGCACTGAGCACCCAGCACCCTGAGCACTGAGCACCCAGCACCCTGAGTACTGAGCACCCAGCACCCAGAGCACTGAGCACCCAGCACCCTGAGCACTGAGCACCCAGCACCCTGAGCACTGAGCACCCAGCACCCTGAGTAGTGAGCACCCAACGTACTGAGCACCGAGCACCCCGAGCACTGAGCACCCAGCACCCTGAGTACTGAGCACCGAGCACCCTGAGCACTGAGCACCCAGCACCCTGAGTACTGAGCTCCGAGCACCCCAAGCACTGAGCACCCAGCACCCCGAGCACCGAGCACCCTGAGCACTGAGCACCCAGCACCCTGAGTACTGAGCACCCAGCACCCTGAGCAATGAGCACCCTGAGTACTGAGCACCCAGCACCTTGAGCACTGAGCACCGAGCACCCCGAGCACTGAGCACCCAGCACCCGGAGTACTGAGCACCCAGCACCCTGAGTACTGAGCACCCAGCACCCTGAGTACTGAGCACCCAGCACCCTGAGTACTGAGCACCGAGCACCCTGAGCACTGAACACCCAGCACCCTGAGTACTGAGCACCCAGCACCGCGAGCACTGAGCACATAGCACCCCGAGCCCTGAGCACCCAGCACCCTGAGTACTGAGCACCCAGCACCCTGAGTACTGAGCACCCAGCACCCTGAGCACTGAGTACCCAGCATCCTGAGCACTGAACACCCAGCACCCTGAGCACTGAGCACACAGCACCCTGAGCACTGAGCACCCAGCACCCTGAGTACTGAGCACTGAGCACCCAGCACCCCGAGCACTGAGCACCCAGCACCTTGAGTACTGAGCAACGAGCACCCCGAGCACTGAGCACCCAGCACCCTGAGTACTGAGCTCCGAGCACCCCGAGCACTGAGCACCCTGAGCACTGAGCACCGAGCACCCTGAGCACTGAGCACCCAGCACCCTGAGTACTGAGCACCCAGCACCCTGAGCAATAAGCACCCTGAGTACTGAGCACCCAGCACCTTGAGCACTGAGCACCGAGCACCCCGAGCACTGAGCACCCAGCACCCGGAGTACTGAGCACCCAGCACCCTGAGTACTAAGCACCGAGCACCCTGAGTACTGAGCACCCAGCACCCTGAGCACTGAACACACAGCACCCTGAGTACTGAGCACCGAGCACCCCGAGCACTGAGCACCCAGCACTGCGAGCACTGAGCACCCAGCACCCGGAGCACTGAGCAAACAGAACCCTGAGTACTGAGCACCCAGCACCCTGAGTACTGAGCACCCAGCACCCTGAGCACTGAGTACCCAGCACCCTGAGCACTGAGCACCCAGCACCCTGAGCACTGAGCACACAGCACCCTGAGCACTGAACACCCAGCACCCTGAGTACTGAGCACTGAGCACCCAGCACCCTGAGCACTGAGTATCCAGCACCCTGAGTACTGAGCACTGAGCACCCAGCACCCCGAGCACTGTGCACCCAGCACCCTGAGCACTGAGCACCCAGCACCCGAGTACTGAGCACCCAGCACCCTGAGTACTGAGCACCCTGCACCCTGAGTACTGAGCACCCAGCACCCCGAGTACTGAGCACCCAGCACCCTGAGTACTGAGCACCCTGAGCACTGAGCACATAGCACCCCGAGCACTGAGCACCCAACACCCTGAGTACTGAGCACCGAGCACCCTGAGCACTGAGCACCCAGCACCCTGAGTACTGAGCTCCGAGCACACCAAGCACTGAGCACCCAGCACCCCGAGCACCGAGCACCCTGAGCACTGAGCACCCAGCACCCTGAGTACTGAGCAACCAGCACCCTGAGCAATGAGCACCCTGAGTACTGAGCACCCAGCACCTTGAGCACTGAGCACCGAGCACCCCGTGCACTGAGCACCCAGCACCCGGAGTACTGAGCACCCAGCACCCTGAGTACTAAGCACCGAGCACCCTGAGTACTGAGCACCCAGCACCCTGAGCACTGAACACACAGCACCCTGAGTACTGAGCACCTCGAGCACTGAGCACCCAGCACCCTGAGTACTGAGCACCGAGCACCCTGAGCACTGAACACCCAGCACCCTGAGTACTGAGCACCCAGCACCGCGAGCACTGAGTACCCAGCACCCTGAGCACTGAGCACCCAGCACCCTGAGCACTGAGCACACAGCACCCTGAGCACTGAGCACCCAGCACCCTGAGTACTGAGCACTGAGCACCCAGCACCCCGAGCACTGAGCACCCAGCACCTTGAGTACTGAGCAACGAGCACCCCGAGCACTGAGCACCCAGCACCCTGAGTACTGAGCTCCGAGCACCCCGAGCACTGAGCACCCTGAGCACTGAGCACCGAGCACCCTGAGCACTGAGTACCCAGCACCCTGAGCACTGAGCACACAGCACCCTGAGCACTGAGCACCCAGCACCCTGATCACTGAGCACCCAGCACCCTGAGTACTGAGCACCCAGCACCCCGAGCACTGAGCACCCAGCACCCCGAGTACTGAGCACTGAGCACCCTGAGTACTGAGCACCCAGCACCCTGAGCACTGAGTACCAAGCAGGCTGAGCACTGAGCACCCAGAACCCTGAGCACTGAGCACCCAGCACCCTGAGCACTGAGCACCCAGCACCCTGAGTACTGAGCACAAAGCACCCAGCACCCCGAGCACTGAGCACCCAGCACCCTGAGCAATGAGCACCCAGCACCCGAGTACTGAGCACCCAGCACCCTGAGTACTGAGCACCCAGCACCCTGAGTACTGAGCACTCAGCAACTCGTGTACTGAGCACCCAGCACCGTCAGTACTGAGCACCCAGCACCCTGAGCACTGAGCACCCAGCACCCTGAGCACTGAGCACCCAGCACCCTGAGTACTGAGCACCCAGCACCCTGAGCACTGAGCACCCAGCACCCTGAGCACTGAGCACCCAGCACCCTGAGCACTGAGCACCCAGCACCCTGAGTACTGAGCACCCAACGTACTGAGCACCGAGCACCCCGAGCACTGAGCACCCAGCACCCTGAGTACTGAGCACAAAGCACCCTGAGCACTGAGCACCCAGCACCCTGAGTACTGAGCTCCGAGCACCCCAAGCACTGAGCACCCAGCACCCCGAGCACCGAGCACCCTGAGCACTGAGCACCCAGCACCCTGAGTACTGAGCACCCAGCACCCTGAGCAATGAGCACCCTGAGTACTGAGCACCCAACACCTTGAGCACTGAGCACCGAGCACCCCGAGCACTGAGCACCCAGCACCCGGAGTACTGAGCACCCAGCACCCTGAGTACTAAGCACCGAGCACCCTGAGTACTGAGCACCCAGCACCCTGAGCACTGAACACACAGCACCCTGAGTACTGAGCACCTCGAGCACTGAGCACCCAGCACCCTGAGTACTGAGCACCGAGCACCCTGAGCACTGAACACCCAGCACCCTGAGTACTGAGCACCCAGCACCGCGAGCACTGGGCACATATCACCCCGAGCACTGAGCACCCAGCACCCTGAGTACTGAGCACCCAGCACCCTGAGTACTGAGCACCCAGCACCCTGAGCACTGAGAACCCAGCACCCTGAGCACTGAGCACCCAGCACCCTGAGCACTGAGCACACAGCACCCTGAGCACTGAGCACCCAGCACCCTGAGTACTGATCACTGAGCACCCAGCACCCCGAGCACTGAGCACCCAGCACCTTGAGTACTGAGCAACGAGCACCCCGAGCATTGAGCACCCAGCACCCTGAGTACTGAGCTCCGAGCACCCCGAGCACTGAGCACCCTGAGCACTGAGCACCGAGCACCCTGAGCACTGAGCACCCAGCACCCTGAGTACTGAGCAGCCAGCACCCTGAGCAATAAGCACCCTGAGTACTGAGCACCCACCACCTTGAGCACTGAGCACCGAGCACCCCGAGCACTGAGCACCCAGCACCCGGAGTACTGAGCACCCAGCACCCTGAGTACTAAGCACTGAGCAACCTGAGAACTGAGCACCCAGCACCCTGAGCACTGAACACACAGCACCCTGAGTACTGAGCACCGAGCACCCCGAGCACTGAGCACCCAGCACTGCGAGCACTGAGCACCCAGCACCCGGAGCACTGAGCACCCAGCCCCCTGAGTACTGAGCACCCAGCACCCTGAGTACTGAGCACCCAGCACCCTGAGCACTGAGTACCCAGCACCCTGAGCACTGAGCACCCAGCACCGTGAGCACTGAGCACACAGCACCCTGAGCACTGAGCACCCAGCACCCTGAGTACTGAGCACTGAGCACCCAGCACCCTGAGCACTGAGTATCCAGCACCCTGAGTACTGAGCACTGAGCACCCAGCACCCCGAGCACTGAGCACCCAGCACCCTGAGCACTGAGCACCCAGCACCCGAGTACTGAGCACCCAGCACCCTGAGTACTGAGCACCCTGCACCCTGAGTACTGAGCACCCAGCACCCCGAGTACTGAGCACCCAGCACCCTGAGTACTGAGCACCCAGCACCCTGAGCACTGAGCACCGAGCACCCCGAGCACTGAGCACCCATCACCCGGAGTACTGATCACCCAGCACCCTGAGTACTAAGCACCGAGCACCCTGAGTTCTGAGCACTCAGCACCCTGAGCACTGAACACACAGCACCCTGAGTACTGAGCACCTCGAGCACTGAGCACCCAGCACCCTGAGTACTGAGCACCGAGCACCCCGAGCACTGAGCACCCAGCACCGCGAGCACTGAGCACATAGCATCCCGAGCACTGAGCTTCCAGCACCCTGAGTACTGAGCACCCAGCACCCTGAGTACTGAGCACCCAGCACCCTGAGCACTGAGTACCCAGCACCCTGAGCACTGAGCACCCAGCATCCTGAGCACTGAGCACACAGCACCCTGAGCACTGAGCACCCAGCACCCTGAGTACTGAGCACTGAGCACCCAGCACCCCGAGCACTGAGCACCAAGCACCCTGAGTACTGAGCACCGAGCACCCCGAGCACTGAGCACCCAGCACCCTGAGTACTGAGCTCCGAGCACCCCGAGCACTGAGCACCCTGAGCACTGAGCACCGAGTACCCTGAGCACTGAGTACCCAGCACCCTGAGCACTGAGCACACAGCACCCTGAGCACTGAGCACCCAGCACCTCGAGTACTGAGCACCCAGCACCGTCAGTACTGAGCACCCAGCACCCTGAGCACTGAGCACCCAGCACCCTGAGCACTGAGCACCCAGCACCCTGAGTACTGAGCACCCAGCACCCAGAGCACTGAGCACCCAGCACCCTGAGCACTGAGCACCCAGCACCCTGAGCACTGAGCACCCAGCACCCTGAGTAGTGAGCACCCAACGTAATGAGCAACGAGCACCCCGAGCACTGAGCACCCAGCACCCTGAGTACTGAGCACCGAGCACCCTGAGCACTGAGCACCCAGCACCCTGAGTACTGAGCTCCGAGCACCCCAAGCACTGAGCACCCAGCACCCCGAGCACCGAGCACCCTGAGCACTGAGCACCCAGCACCCTGAGTACTGAGCACCCAGCACCCTGAGCAATGAGCACCCTGAGTACTGAGCACCCAGCACCTTGAGCACTGAGCACCGAGCACCCCGAGCACTGAGCACCCAGCACCCGGAGTACTGAGCACCCAGCACCCTGAGTACTGAGCACCCAGCACCCTGAGTACTGAGCACCCAGCACCCTGAGTACTGAGCACCGAGCACCCTGAGCACTGAACACCCAGCACCCTGAGTACTGAGCACCCAGCACCGCGAGCACTGAGCACATAGCACCCCGAGCCCTGAGCACCCAGCACCCTGAGTACTGAGCACCCAGCACCCTGAGTACTGAGCACCCAGCACCCTGAGCACTGAGTACCCAGCATCCTGAGCACTGAGCACCCAGCACCCTGAGCACTGAGCACACAGCACCCTGAGCACTGAGCACCCAGCACCCTGAGTACTGAGCACTGAGCACCCAGCACCCCGAGCACTGAGCACCCAGCACCTTGAGTACTGAGCAACGAGCACCCCGAGCACTGAGCACCCAGCACCCTGAGTACTGAGCTCCGAGCACCCCGAGCACTGAGCACCCTGAGCACTGAGCACCGAGCACCCTGAGCACTGAGCACCCAGCACCCTGAGTACTGAGCACCCAGCACCCTGAGCAATAAGCACCCTGAGTACTGAGCACCCAGCACCTTGAGCACTGAGCACCGAGCACCCCGAGCACTGAGCACCCAGCACCCGGAGTACTGAGCACCCAGCACCCTGAGTACTAAGCACCGAGCACCCTGAGTACTGAGCACCCAGCACCCTGAGCACTGAACACACAGCACCCTGAGTACTGAGCACCGAGCACCCCGAGCACTGAGCACCCAGCACTGCGAGCACTGAGCACCCAGCACCCGGAGCACTGAGCAAACAGAACCCTGAGTACTGAGCACCCAGCACCCTGAGTACTGAGCACCCAGCACCCTGAGCACTGAGTACCCAGCACCCTGAGCACTGAGCACCCAGCACCCTGAGCACTGAGCACACAGCACCCTGAGCACTGAACACCCAGCACCCTGAGTACTGAGCACTGAGCACCCAGCACCCTGAGCACTGAGTATCCAGCACCCTGAGTACTGAGCACTGAGCACCCAGCACCCCGAGCACTGTGCACCCAGCACCCTGAGCACTGAGCACCCAGCACCCGAGTACTGAGCACCCAGCACCCTGAGTACTGAGCACCCTGCACCCTGAGTACTGAGCACCCAGCACCCCGAGTACTGAGCACCCAGCACCCTGAGTACTGAGCACCCTGAGCACTGAGCACATAGCACCCCGAGCACTGAGCACCCAACACCCTGAGTACTGAGCACCGAGCACCCTGAGCACTGAGCACCCAGCACCCTGAGTACTGAGCTCCGAGCACCCCAAGCACTGAGCACCCAGCACCCCGAGCACCGAGCAACCTGAGCACTGAGCACCCAGCACCCTGAGTACTGAGCACCCAGCACCCTGAGCAATGAGCACCCTGAGTACTGAGCACCCAGCACCTTGAGCACTGAGCACCGAGCACCCCGTGCACTGAGCACCCAGCACCCGGAGTACTGAGCACCCAGCACCCTGAGTACTAAGCACCGAGCACCCTGAGTACTGAGCACCCAGCACCCTGAGCACTGAACACACAGCACCCTGAGTACTGAGCACCTCGAGCACTGAGCACCCAGCACCCTGAGTACTGAGCACCGAGCACCCTGAGCACTGAACACCCAGCACCCTGAGTACTGAGCACCCAGCACCGCGAGCACTGAGCACATAGCACCCCGAGCACTGAGCACTGAGCACCCAGCACCCCGAGCACTGAGCACCAAGCACCCTGAGTACTGAGCACTGAGCACCCAGCACCCCGAGCACTGAGCACCAAGCACCCTGAGTACTGAGCACCGAGCACCCCGAGCACTGAGCACCCAGCACCCTGAGTACTGAGCTCCGAGCACCCCGAGCACTGAGCACCCTGAGCACTGAGCACCGAGTACCCTGAGCACTGAGTACCCAGCACCCTGAGCACTGAGCACACAGCACCCTGAGCACTGAGCACCCAGCACCTCGAGTACTGAGCACCCAGCACCGTCAGTACTGAGCACCCAGCACCCTGAGCACTGAGCACCCAGCACCCTGAGCACTGAGCACCCAGCACCCTGAGTACTGAGCACCCAGCACCCAGAGCACTGAGCACCCAGCACCCTGAGCACTGAGCACCCAGCACCCTGAGCACTGAGCACCCAGCACCCTGAGTAGTGAGCACCCAACGTAATGAGCAACGAGCACCCCGAGCACTGAGCACCCAGCACCCTGAGTACTGAGCACCGAGCACCCTGAGCACTGAGTACCCAGCACCCTGAGCACTGAGCACCCAGCACCGTGAGCACTGAGCACACAGCACCCTGAGCACTGAGCACCCAGCACCCTGAGTACTGAGCACTGAGCACCCAGCACCCTGAGCACTGAGTATCCAGCACCCTGAGTACTGAGCACTGAGCACCCAGCACCCCGAGCACTGAGCACCCAGCACCCTGAGCACTGAGCACCCAGCACCCGAGTACTGAGCACCCAGCACCCTGAGTACTGAGCACCCTGCACCCTGAGTACTGAGCACCCAGCACCCCGAGTACTGAGCACCCAGCACCCTGAGTACTGAGCACCCAGCACCCTGAGCACTGAGCACCGAGCACCCCGAGCACTGAGCACCCATCACCCGGAGTACTGATCACCCAGCACCCTGAGTACTAAGCACCGAGCACCCTGAGTTCTGAGCACTCAGCACCCTGAGCACTGAACACACAGCACCCTGAGTACTGAGCACCTCGAGCACTGAGCACCCAGCACCCTGAGTACTGAGCACCGAGCACCCCGAGCACTGAGCACCCAGCACCGCGAGCACTGAGCACATAGCATCCCGAGCACTGAGCTTCCAGCACCCTGAGTACTGAGCACCCAGCACCCTGAGTACTGAGCACCCAGCACCCTGAGCACTGAGTACCCAGCACCCTGAGCACTGAGCACCCAGCATCCTGAGCACTGAGCACACAGCACCCTGAGCACTGAGCACCCAGCACCCTGAGTACTGAGCACTGAGCACCCAGCACCCCGAGCACTGAGCACCAAGCACCCTGAGTACTGAGCACCGAGCACCCCGAGCACTGAGCACCCAGCACCCTGAGTACTGAGCTCCGAGCACCCCGAGCACTGAGCACCCTGAGCACTGAGCACCGAGTACCCTGAGCACTGAGTACCCAGCACCCTGAGCACTGAGCACACAGCACCCTGAGCACTGAGCACCCAGCACCTCGAGTACTGAGCACCCAGCACCGTCAGTACTGAGCACCCAGCACCCTGAGCACTGAGCACCCAGCACCCTGAGCACTGAGCACCCAGCACCCTGAGTACTGAGCACCCAGCACCCAGAGCACTGAGCACCCAGCACCCTGAGCACTGAGCACCCAGCACCCTGAGCACTGAGCACCCAGCACCCTGAGTAGTGAGCACCCAACGTAATGAGCAACGAGCACCCCGAGCACTGAGCACCCAGCACCCTGAGTACTGAGCACCGAGCACCCTGAGCACTGAGCACCCAGCACCCTGAGTACTGAGCTCCGAGCACCCCAAGCACTGAGCACCCAGCACCCCGAGCACCGAGCACCCTGAGCACTGAGCACCCAGCACCCTGAGTACTGAGCACCCAGCACCCTGAGCAATGAGCACCCTGAGTACTGAGCACCCAGCACCTTGAGCACTGAGCACCGAGCACCCCGAGCACTGAGCACCCAGCACCCGGAGTACTGAGCACCCAGCACCCTGAGTACTGAGCACCCAGCACCCTGAGTACTGAGCACCCAGCACCCTGAGTACTGAGCACCGAGCACCCTGAGCACTGAACACCCAGCACCCTGAGTACTGAGCACCCAGCACCGCGAGCACTGAGCACATAGCACCCCGAGCCCTGAGCACCCAGCACCCTGAGTACTGAGCACCCAGCACCCTGAGTACTGAGCACCCAGCACCCTGAGCACTGAGTACCCAGCATCCTGAGCACTGAGCACCCAGCACCCTGAGCACTGAGCACACAGCACCCTGAGCACTGAGCACCCAGCACCCTGAGTACTGAGCACTGAGCACCCAGCACCCCGAGCACTGAGCACCCAGCACCTTGAGTACTGAGCAACGAGCACCCCGAGCACTGAGCACCCAGCACCCTGAGTACTGAGCTCCGAGCACCCCGAGCACTGAGCACCCTGAGCACTGAGCACCGAGCACCCTGAGCACTGAGCACCCAGCACCCTGAGTACTGAGCACCCAGCACCCTGAGCAATAAGCACCCTGAGTACTGAGCACCCAGCACCTTGAGCACTGAGCACCGAGCACCCCGAGCACTGAGCACCCAGCACCCGGAGTACTGAGCACCCAGCACCCTGAGTACTAAGCACCGAGCACCCTGAGTACTGAGCACCCAGCACCCTGAGCACTGAACACACAGCACCCTGAGTACTGAGCACCGAGCACCCCGAGCACTGAGCACCCAGCACTGCGAGCACTGAGCACCCAGCACCCGGAGCACTGAGCAAACAGAACCCTGAGTACTGAGCACCCAGCACCCTGAGTACTGAGCACCCAGCACCCTGAGCACTGAGTACCCAGCACCCTGAGCACTGAGCACCCAGCACCCTGAGCACTGAGCACACAGCACCCTGAGCACTGAACACCCAGCACCCTGAGTACTGAGCACTGAGCACCCAGCACCCTGAGCACTGAGTATCCAGCACCCTGAGTACTGAGCACTGAGCACCCAGCACCCCGAGCACTGTGCACCCAGCACCCTGAGCACTGAGCACCCAGCACCCGAGTACTGAGCACCCAGCACCCTGAGTACTGAGCACCCTGCACCCTGAGTACTGAGCACCCAGCACCCCGAGTACTGAGAACCCAGCACCCTGAGTACTGAGCACCCTGAGCACTGAGCACATAGCACCCCGAGCACTGAGCACCCAACACCCTGAGTACTGAGCACCGAGCACCCTGAGCACTGAGCACCCAGCACCCTGAGTACTGAGCTCCGAGCACCCCAAGCACTGAGCACCCAGCACCCCGAGCACCGAGCAACCTGAGCACTGAGCACCCAGCACCCTGAGTACTGAGCACCCAGCACCCTGAGCAATGAGCACCCTGAGTACTGAGCACCCAGCACCTTGAGCACTGAGCACCGAGCACCCCGTGCACTGAGCACCCAGCACCCGGAGTACTGAGCACCCAGCACCCTGAGTACTAAGCACCGAGCACCCTGAGTACTGAGCACCCAGCACCCTGAGCACTGAACACACAGCACCCTGAGTACTGAGCACCTCGAGCACTGAGCACCCAGCACCCTGAGTACTGAGCACCGAGCACCCTGAGCACTGAACACCCAGCACCCTGAGTACTGAGCACCCAGCACCGCGAGCACTGAGCACATAGCACCCCGAGCACTGAGCACTGAGCACCCAGCACCCCGAGCACTGAGCACCAAGCACCCTGAGTACTGAGCACTGAGCACCCAGCACCCCGAGCACTGAGCACCAAGCACCCTGAGTACTGAGCACCGAGCACCCCGAGCACTGAGCACCCAGCACCCTGAGTACTGAGCTCCGAGCACCCCGAGCACTGAGCACCCTGAGCACTGAGCACCGAGTACCCTGAGCACTGAGTACCCAGCACCCTGAGCACTGAGCACACAGCACCCTGAGCACTGAGCACCCAGCACCTCGAGTACTGAGCACCCAGCACCGTCAGTACTGAGCACCCAGCACCCTGAGCACTGAGCACCCAGCACCCTGAGCACTGAGCACCCAGCACCCTGAGTACTGAGCACCCAGCACCCAGAGCACTGAGCACCCAGCACCCTGAGCACTGAGCACCCAGCACCCTGAGCACTGAGCACCCAGCACCCTGAGTAGTGAGCACCCAACGTAATGAGCAACGAGCACCCCGAGCACTGAGCACCCAGCACCCTGAGTACTGAGCACCGAGCACCCTGAGCACTGAGCACCCAGCACCCTGAGTACTGAGCTCCGAGCACCCCAAGCACTGAGCACCCAGCACCCCGAGCACCGAGCACCCTGAGCACTGAGCACCCAGCACCCTGAGTACTGAGCACCCAGCACCCTGAGCAATGAGCACCCTGAGTACTGAGCACCCAGCACCTTGAGCACTGAGCACCGAGCACCCCGAGCACTGAGCACCCAGCACCCGGAGTACTGAGCACCCAGCACCCTGAGTACTGAGCACCCAGCACCCTGAGTACTGAGCACCCAGCACCCTGAGTACTGAGCACCGAGCACCCTGAGCACTGAACACCCAGCACCCTGAGTACTGAGCACCCAGCACCGCGAGCACTGAGCACATAGCACCCCGAGCCCTGAGCACCCAGCACCCTGAGTACTGAGCACCCAGCACCCTGAGTACTGAGCACCCAGCACCCTGAGCACTGAGTACCCAGCATCCTGAGCACTGAGCACCCAGCACCCTGAGCACTGAGCACACAGCACCCTGAGCACTGAGCACCCAGCACCCTGAGTACTGAGCACTGAGCACCCAGCACCCCGAGCACTGAGCACCCAGCACCTTGAGTACTGAGCAACGAGCACCCCGAGCACTGAGCACCCAGCACCCTGAGTACTGAGCTCCGAGCACCCCGAGCACTGAGCACCCTGAGCACTGAGCACCGAGCACCCTGAGCACTGAGCACCCAGCACCCTGAGTACTGAGCACCCAGCACCCTGAGCAATAAGCACCCTGAGTACTGAGCACCCAGCACCTTGAGCACTGAGCACCGAGCACCCCGAGCACTGAGCACCCAGCACCCGGAGTACTGAGCACCCAGCACCCTGAGTACTAAGCACCGAGCACCCTGAGTACTGAGCACCCAGCACCCTGAGCACTGAACACACAGCACCCTGAGTACTGAGCACCGAGCACCCCGAGCACTGAGCACCCAGCACTGCGAGCACTGAGCACCCAGCACCCGGAGCACTGAGCAAACAGAACCCTGAGTACTGAGCACCCAGCACCCTGAGTACTGAGCACCCAGCACCCTGAGCACTGAGTACCCAGCACCCTGAGCACTGAGCACCCAGCACCCTGAGCACTGAGCACACAGCACCCTGAGCACTGAACACCCAGCACCCTGAGTACTGAGCACTGAGCACCCAGCACCCTGAGCACTGAGTATCCAGCACCCTGAGTACTGAGCACTGAGCACCCAGCACCCCGAGCACTGTGCACCCAGCACCCTGAGCACTGAGCACCCAGCACCCGAGTACTGAGCACCCAGCACCCTGAGTACTGAGCACCCTGCACCCTGAGTACTGAGCACCCAGCACCCCGAGTACTGAGCACCCAGCACCCTGAGTACTGAGCACCCTGAGCACTGAGCACATAGCACCCCGAGCACTGAGCACCCAACACCCTGAGTACTGAGCACCGAGCACCCTGAGCACTGAGCACCCAGCACCCTGAGTACTGAGCTCCGAGCACCCCAAGCACTGAGCACCCAGCACCCCGAGCACCGAGCAACCTGAGCACTGAGCACCCAGCACCCTGAGTACTGAGCACCCAGCACCCTGAGCAATGAGCACCCTGAGTACTGAGCACCCAGCACCTTGAGCACTGAGCACCGAGCACCCCGTGCACTGAGCACCCAGCACCCGGAGTACTGAGCACCCAGCACCCTGAGTACTAAGCACCGAGCACCCTGAGTACTGAGCACCCAGCACCCTGAGCACTGAACACACAGCACCCTGAGTACTGAGCACCTCGAGCACTGAGCACCCAGCACCCTGAGTACTGAGCACCGAGCACCCTGAGCACTGAACACCCAGCACCCTGAGTACTGAGCACCCAGCACCGCGAGCACTGAGCACATAGCACCCCGAGCACTGAGCACCCAGCACCCTGAGTACTGAGCACCCTGCACCCTGAGTACTGAGCACCCAGCACCCTTTGCACTGAGTACCCAGCACCCTGAGCACTGAGCACCCAGCACCCTGAGCACTGAGCACACAGCACCCTGAGCACTGAGCACCCAGCACCCTGAGTACTGAGCACTGCGCACCCAGCACCCCGAGCACTGAGCACCCAGCACCTTGAGTACTGAGCAACGAGCACCCCGAGCACTGAGCACCCAGCACCCTGAGTACTGAGCTCCGAGCACCCCGAGCACTGAGCACCCTGAGCACTGAGCACCGAGCACCCTGAGCACTGAGCACCCAGCACCCTGAGTACTGAGCACCCAGCACCCTGAGCAATAAGCACCCTGAGTACTGAGCACCCAGCACCTTGAGCACTGAGCACCGAGCACCCCGAGCACTGAGCACCCAGCACCCGGAGTACTGAGCACCCAGCACCCTGAGTACTAAGCACCGAGCACCCTGAGTACTGAGCACCCAGCACCCTGAGCACTGAACACACAGCACCCTGAGTACTGAGCACCGAGCACCCCGAGCACTGAGCACCCAGCACTGCGAGCACTGAGCACCCAGCACCCGGAGCACTGAGCACCCAGCACACTGAGTACTGAGCACCCAGCACCCTGAGTACTGAGTACCCAGCACCCTGAGCACTGAGTACCCAGCACCCTGAGCACTGAGCACCCAGCACCCTGAGCACTGAGCACACAGCACCCTGAGCACTGAACACCCAGCACCCTGAGTACTGAGCACTGAGCACCCAGCACCCTGAGCACTGAGTATCCAGCACCCTGAGTACTGAGCACTGAGCACCCAGCACCCCGAGCACTGAGCACCCAGCACCCTGAGCACTGAGCACCCAGCACCCGAGTACTGAGCACCCAGCACCCTGAGTACTGAGCACCCTGCACCCTGAGTACTGAGCACCCAGCACCCGAGTACTGAGCACCCAGCACCCTGAGTACTGAGCACCCTGAGCACTGAGCACATAGCACCCCGAGCACTGAGCACCCAGCACCCTGAGTACTGAGCACCCAGCACCCTGAGCACTGAGCACCCAGCACCCTGAGCACTGAGCACCCAGCACCATGAGCACTGAGCACCCAGCACCCTGAGCACTGAGCACCCAGCACCCGAGTACTGAGCACCCAGCACCCTGAGTACTGAGCACCCAGCACCCTGAGTACTGAGCACCCAGCACCCCGAGTACTGAGCACCCAGCACCCTGAGTACTGAGCACCCAGCGCCCCGAGCACTGAGCACCCAGCACCCCGAGCACTGAGCACTCAGCACCCTGAGCACTGAGCACCCAGCACCCCGAGTACAGAGCAGTGAACACCCAGAGCACTGAGCACCCAGCACCCTGAGCAATGAGCACCCTGAGTACTGAGCACCCAGCACCTTGAGCACTGAGCACCGAGCACCCCGAGCACTGAGCACCCAGCACCCGGAGTACTGAGCACCCAGCACCCTGAGTACTAAGCACCGAGCACCCTGAGTACTGAGCACCCAGCACCCTGAGCATTGAACACACAGCAAGCTGAGTACTGAGCACCTCGAGCACTGAGCACCCAGCACCCTGAGTACTGAGCACCGAGCACCCTGAGCACTGAGCACCCAGCACCCTGAGTACTGAGCACCCAGCACCGCGAGCACTGAGCACATAGCACCCCGAGCACTGAGCACCAAGCACCCTGAGTACTGAGCACCCAGCACCCTGAGTACTGAGCACCCAGCACCCTGAGCACTGAGTACCCAGCACCCTGAGCACTGAGCACCCAGCACCCTGAGCAATGAGCAAAGAGCACCCTGAGCACTGAGCACCCAGCACCCTGAGTACTGAGCACTGAGCACCCAGCACCCCGAGCACTGAGCACCCAGCACCTTGAGTACTGAGCACCGAGCACCCCGAGCACTGAGCACCCAGCACGTGAGTACTGAGCTCTGAGCACCCCGAGCAATGAGCACCCTGAGCACTGAGCACCGAGCACCCTGAGCACTGAGCACCCAGCACCCTGAGTACTGAGCACCCAGCAACCTGAGCAATAAGCACCCTGAGTACTGAGCACCCAGCATCTTGAGCACTGAGCACCGAGCACCCCGAGCACTGAGCACCCAGCACCCGGAGTACTGAGCACCCAGCACCCTGAGTACTAAGCACCAAGCACCCTGAGTACTGAGCACCCAGCACCCTGAGCACTGAACACACAGCACCCTGAGTACTGAGCACCTCGGGCACTGAGCACCCTGCACCCTGAGTACTGAGCACCGAGCACCCCGAGCACTGAGCACCCAGCACCGCGAGCACTGAGCACCCAGCACCCCGAGCACTGAGCACCCAGCACCCTGAGTACTGAGCAACCAGCACCCTGAGTACTGAGCACCCAGCACCCTGAGCACTGAGTACCCAGCACCCTGAGCACTGAGCACCCAGCACCCTGAGAACTGAGCACACAGCACCCTGAGCACTGAGCACCCAGCACCCTGAGTACTGAGCACTGAGCACCCAGCACCCTGAGCACTGAGCACGCAGCACCCTGAGTACTGAGCACTGAGCACCCAGCACCCCGAGCACTGAGCACCCAGCACCCTGAGCACTGAGCACCCAGCACCCGAGTACTGAGCACCCAGCACCCTGAGTACTGAGCATCCTGCACCCTGAGTACTGAGTACCCAGCACCCCGAGTACTGAGCACCCAGCACCCTGAGTACTGAGCACCCAGCACCCTGAGCACTGAGCACATAGCACCCCGAGCACGGAGCACCCAGCACCCTGAGTACTGAGCACCCAGCACCCTGAGCACTGAGCACCCAGCACCCTGAGCACTGAGCACCCAGCACCCTGAGCACTGAGCACCCAGCACCCTGAGTAGTCTGCACCCAAAGTACTGAGCACTGAGCACCCCGAGCACTGAGCACCTGGCACCCTGAGTACTGAGCACCGATCACCCCGAGCACTGAGCACACAGCACCCTGAGTACTGAGCTCCGAGCACCCCGAGAACTGAACACCCAGCACCCTGAGCACTGAGCACTGAGCACCCTGAGCACTGAGTACTGAGCACTGAGCACCCTGAACACTGAGCACCCAGCACCCCGAGTACTGAGCACCCAGCACCCCGAGCACTGAGCACCCAGCGCCCCGATCACTGAGCACCCAGCACCCCGAGAACTGAGCACTGAGCACCCTGAGCACTGAGCACCCAGCACCCCGAGTACTGAGCACTGAGCACCCTGAGCACTGAGCACCCAGCACCCCGAATACTGAGCACTGAGCACCCTGAGTACTGAGCACCCAGCACCCTGAGCACTGAGTACCCAGCACCTGAGCACTGAGCACCCAGCACCCTGAGCACTTAGCACCCAGCACTCTGAGCACTGAGCACCCAGCACCCTGAGGACTGAGCACTGAGCACAAAGCACCCCGAGCACTGAGCACCCAGCACCCTGAGTACTGAGCACTGAGCACCCAGCACCCCGAGCACAGAGCACCCAGCACTCCGAGCACTGAGCACCCAGCACCCCGAGAATGAGCAGCCAGGTCCCTGAGTACTGAGCACCCAGCACCCTGAGTACTGAGCACCCAGCACCCCGAGCACTGAGCACCCTGAGTACTGAGCACCCAGCACCCTGAGTACTGAGCACTACGCACCCAGAGCACTGAGCACCCAGCATCCCGAGCACGGAGCACCCAGGACCCCGAGCACTGAGTACTGAGCACCCAGCACCCTGAGTACTGAGCACCGAGCTCCCCGAGCAGTGAGCACCCTGAGTACTGAGCACTAAGCACCCAGAGCACTGAGCACCCAGCACCCCGATCACTGAGCACCCAGCACCCTGAGCACAGAGCACCCAGCACCCCGAGCACTGAGCACCGTGCACCCCGATCACTGAGCACCCAGCACCCCGAGTACTGAGCACCCAGCACCCCGAGCACTGAGCACCCAGCGCCCCGAGCACTGAGCACCCAGCACTCCGAGCACTGAGCACTGAGCACCCTGAGCACTGAGCACCCAGCACCCCGAGTACTGAGCACTGAGCACCCTGAGTACTGAGCACCAAGCACCCCAAGTACTGAGCACTGAGCACCCTGAGTACTGAGCACCCAGCACCCTGAGCACTGAGTACCCAGCACCCTGAGTACTGAGCACTGAGAACCCTGAGTACTGAGCACCGAGCACCCTGAGTACTGAGCACCCAGCACCCTGATCACTGAGCACAGAGCATCCCGAGGACTGAGCACCCAGCACACTGAGCACTGTGCACCCAACACCTTGAGTACTGAGCACCGAGCACCCCGAGCACTGAGCACCCAGCACCCTGAGTACTGAGCACCCAGCACCCTGAGCACTGAGCACCCAGCACCCTGAGCACTGAGCACCCAGCACCCCGAGCACTGATCACCCAGCACCCTGAGTACTGAGCACCCAGCACCCTGAGCACTGAGCACCCAGCACCCTGAGTACTGAGCACCCAGCACCCTGAGTACTGAGCAACCAGCACCCTGAGCACTGAGCACTGAGCACCCAGCACCCTGGGCACTGAGCACTGAGCACCCAGCACCCCGAGCACTGAGCACTAGGTACCCCGAGCACTGAGCACCCAGCATCCTGAGCACTGAGCACCCAGCACCCTGAGCACTGAGCACCCAGCACCCTGAGTACTGAGCACCCAGCACCCTGAGCACTGAGTACCCAGCACCCTGAGCACAGAGCACCCAGCACCCTGAGCACTGAGCACGCAGCACAATGAGCACTGAGCACCCAGCACCCTGAGTACTGAGCACTGAGCACTCAGCACCCCGAGCACTGAGCACCCAGCACACAGAGTACTGAGCACTGAGCACCCAGCACCCCGAGCACTGAGCACCCAGCACCCTTAGCACTGAGCACCCAGCACCCGAGTACTGAGCACCCAGCACCCTGAGTACTGAGCACCCAGCACCCTGAGTACTGAGCACCCAGCACCCCGAGTACTGAGCACCCAGCACCCTGAGTACTGAGCACCCAGCACCTTGAGCACTGAGCACCCAGCACCCCGAGCACTGAGCACCCAGCACCCTGAGTACTGAGCACCCAGCACCCTGAGCACTGAGCACCCAGCACCCTGAGCACTGAGCACCCAGCACCCTGAGCACTGAGCACCCAGCACCCTGAGTAGTGAGCACCCAACGTACTGAGCACCCAGCACCCTGAGCACTGAGCACCCAGCACCCTGAGTAGTGAGCACCCAACGTACTGAGCACCGATCACCCCGAGCACTGAGCATCCAGCACCCTGAGTACTGAGCACCGAGCACCCTGAGCACTGAGCACCCAGCACCCTGAGTACTGAGCTCCGAGCACCCCGAGCACTGAGCACCCAGCACCCCGAGCACCGAGCACCCTGAGCACCGAGCACCCAGCACCCTGAGTACTGAGCACCATGCACCCTGAGCAATGAGCACCCTGAGTACTGAGCACCCAGCACCTTGAGCACTGAGCACCGAGCACCCCGAGCACTGAGCACCCAGCACCCGGAGTACTGATCACCCAGCACCCTGAGTACTAAGCACCGAGCACCCTGAGTACTGAGCACCCAGCACCCTGAGCACTGAACACACAGCACCCTGAGTACTGAGCACCTCGAGCACTGAGCACCCAGCACCCTGAGTACTGAGCACCGAGCACGCCGAGCACTGAGCACCCAGCACCGCGAGCACTGAGCACCCAGCACCCTGAGTACTGAGCACTGAGCACCCAGCACCCTGAGTACTGAGCACCGAGCACCCCGAGCACTGAGCACCCAGCACCGCGAGCACTGAGCACCCAGCACCCTGAGCACTGAGCACCGAGCACCCTGAGCACTGAGTACCCAGCACCCTGAGCACTGAGCACCCAGCACCCTGAGCACTGAGCACCCAGCACCCTGAGTACTGAGCACTGAGCACCCAGCACCCCGAGCACTGAGCACCCAGCACCCCGAGTACTGAGCAATGAGCACCCTGAGTACTGAGCACCCAGCACCCTGAGCACTGAGCACCCAGCACCCTGAGCACTGAGCACCCAGCACCCTGAGTACTGAGCACTAAGCACCCAGCACCCCGAGCACTGAGCACCCAGCACCCTGAGCACTGAGCACCCAGCACCTGAGTACTGAACACCCAGCACCCTGAGTACTGAGCACCCAGCACCCTGAGTACTGAGCACCCAGCACCTCGAGTACTGAGCACCCAGCACCGTGAGTACTGAGCACCCAGCACCCTGAGCACTGAGCACCCAGCACCCCGAGCACTGAGCACCCAGCACCCTGAGTACTGAGCACCCAGCACCCTGAGTACTGAGCACTGAGCACCCAGCACCCTGAGCACTGAGCACCAAGCACCCTGAGTACTGAGCACTGAGCACCCAGCACCCCGAGCACTGAGCACCAAGCACCCTGAGCACTGAGCACCCAGCACCCGAGTACTGAGCACCCAGCACCCTGAGTACTGAGCACCCTGCACCCTGAGTACTGAGCACCCAGCACCCCGAGTACTGAGCACCCAGCACCCTGAGTACTGAGCACCCAGCACCCTGAGCACTGAGCACATAGCACCCCGAGCACGGAGCACCCAGCACCCTGAGTACTGAGCACCCAGCACCCTGAGCACTGAGCACCCAGCACCCTGAGCACTGAGCACCCAGCACCCTGAGCACTGAGCACCCAGCACCCTGAGTAGTCTGCACCCAACGTACTGAGCACCGAGCACCCCGAGCACTGAGCACCTGGCACCCTGAGTACTGAGCACCGATCACCCCGAGCACTGAGCACACAGCACCCTGAGTACTGAGCTCCGAGCACCCCGAGAACTGAACACCCAGCACCCTGAGCACTGAGCACTGAGCACCCTGAGCACTGAGTACTGAGCACTGAGCACCCTGAACACTGAGCACCCAGCACCCCGAGTACTGAGCACCCAGCACCTCGAGCACTGAGCACCCAGCGCCCCGATCACTGAGCACCCAGCACCCCGAGAACTGAGCACTGAGCACCCTGAGCACTGAGCACCCAGCACCCCGAGTACTGAGCACTGAGCACCCTGAGCACTGAGCACCCAGCACCCCGAATACTGAGCACTGAGCACCCTGAGTACTGAGCACCCAGCACCCTGAGCACTGAGTACCCAGCACCTGAGCACTGAGCACTCAGCACCCTGAGCACTTAGCACCCAGCACCCTGAGCACTGAGCACCCAGCACCCTGAGGACTGAGCACTGAGCACCCAGCACCCCGAGCACTGAGCACCCAGCACCCTGAGTACTGAGCACTGAGCACCCAGCACCCCGAGCACTGAGCACCCAGCACTCCGAGCACTGAGCACCCAGCACCCCGAGAATGAGCAGCCAGGTCCCTGAGTACTGAGCACCCAGCACCCTGAGTACTGAGCACCCAGCACCCCGAGCACTGAGCACCCTGAGTACTGAGCACCCAGCACCCTGAGTACTGAGCACTACGCACCCAGAGCACTGAGCACCCAGCATCCCGAGCACGGAGCACCCAGGACCCCGAGCACTGAGTACTGAGCACCCAGCACCCTGAGTACTGAGCACCGAGCTCCCCGAGCAGTGAGCACCCTGAGTACTGAGCACTAAGCACCCAGAGCACTGAGCACCCAGCACCCCGATCACTGAGCACCCAGCACCCTGAGCACTGAGCACCCAGCACCCCGAGCACTGAGCACCCTGCACCCCGATCACTGAGCACCCAGCACCCCGAGTACTGAGCACACAGCACCCCGAGCACTGAGCACCCAGCGCCCCGAGCACTGAGCACCCAGCACTCCGAGCACTGAGCACTGAGCACCCTGAGCACTGAGCACCCAGCACCCCGAGTACTGAGCACTGAGCACCCTGAGTACTGAGCACCCAGCACCCTGAGTACTGAGCACCGAGCACCCCGAGCACTGAGCACCCAGCACCGCGAGCACTGAGAACCCAGCACCCTGAGTACTGAGCACTGAGCACCCAGCACCCTGAGTACTGAGCACCCAGCACCCTGATCACTGAGCACAGAGCATCCCGAGGACTGAGCACCCAGCACACTGAGCACTGTGCACCCAACACCTTGAGTACTGAGCACCGAGCACCCCGAGCACTGAGCACCCAGCACCCTGAGTACTGAGCACCCAGCACCCTGAGCACTGAGCACCCAGCACCCTGAGCACTGAGCACCCAGCACCCCGAGCACTGATCACCCAGCACCCTGAGTACTGAGCACCCAGCACCCTGAGCACTGAGCACCCAGCACCCTGAGTACTGAGCACCCAGCACCCTGAGTACTGAGCAACCAGCACCCTGAGCACTGAGCACTGAGCACCCAGCACCCTGGGCACTGAGCACTGAGCACCCAGCACCCCGAGCACTGAGCACTAGGTACCCCGAGCACTGAGCACCCAGCATCCTGAGCACTGAGCACCCAGCACCCTGAGCACTGAGCACCCAGCACCCTGAGTACTGAGCACCCAGCACCCTGAGCACTGAGTACCCAGCACCCTGAGCACAGAGCACCCAGCACCCTGAGCACTGAGCACGCAGCACAATGAGCACTGAGCACCCAGCACCCTGAGTACTGAGCACTGAGCACTCAGCACCCCGAGCACTGAGCACCCAGCACACAGAGTACTGAGCACTGAGCACCCAGCACCCCGAGCACTGAGCACCCAGCACCCTTAGCACTGAGCACCCAGCACCCGAGTACTGAGCACCCAGCACCCTGAGTACTGAGCACCCAGCACCCTGAGTACTGAGCACCCAGCACCCCGAGTACTGAGCACCCAGCACCCTGAGTACTGAGCACCCAGCACCTTGAGCACTGAGCACCCAGCACCCCGAGCACTGAGCACCCAGCACCCTGAGTACTGAGCACCCAGCACCCTGAGCACTGAGCACCCAGCACCCTGAGCACTGAGCACCCAGCACCCTGAGCACTGAGCACCCAGCACCCTGAGTAGTGAGCACCCAACGTACTGAGCACCCAGCACCCTGAGCACTGAGCACCGAGCACCCTGAGTACTGAGCACCCAACGTACTGAGCACCGATCACCCCGAGCACTGAGCATCCAGCACCCTGAGTACTGAGCACCGAGCACCCTGAGCACTGAGCACCCAGCACCCTGAGTACTGAGCTCCGAGCACCCCGAGCACTGAGCACCCAGCACCCCGAGCACCGAGCACCCTGAGCACCGAGCACCCAGCACCCTGAGTACTGAGCACCATGCACCCTGAGCAATGAGCACCCTGAGTACTGAGCACCCAGCACCTTGAGCACTGAGCACCGAGCACCCCGAGCCCTGAGCACCCAGCACCCGGAGTACTGATCACCCAGCACCCTGAGTACTAAGCACCGAGCACCCTGAGTACTGAGCACCCAGCACCCTGAGCACTGAACACACAGCACCCTGAGTACTGAGCACCTCGAGCACTGAGCACCCAGCACCCTGAGTACTGAGCACCGAGCACGCCGAGCACTGAGCACCCAGCACCGCGAGCACTGAGCACCCAGCACCCTGAGTACTGAGCACTGAGCACCCAGCACCCTGAGTACTGAGCACCGAGCACCCCGAGCACTGAGCACCCAGCACCGCGAGCACTGAGCACCCAGCACCCTGAGCACTGAGCACCGAGCACCCTGAGCACTGAGTACCCAGCACCCTGAGCACTGAGCACCCAGCACCCTGAGCACTGAGCACCCAGCACCCTGAGTACTGAGCACTGAGCACCCAGCACCCCGAGCACTGAGCACCCAGCACCCCGAGTACTGAGCAATGAGCACCCTGAGTACTGAGCACCCAGCACCCTGAGCACTGAGCACCCAGCACCCTGAGCACTGAGCACCCAGCACCCTGAGTACTGAGCACTAAGCACCCAGCACCCCGAGCACTGAGCACCCAGCACCCTGAGCACTGAGCACCCAGCACCTGAGTACTGAACACCCAGCACCCTGAGTACTGAGCACCCAGCACCCTGAGTACTGAGCACCCAGCACCTCGAGTACTGAGCACCCAGCACCGTGAGTACTGAGCACCCAGCACCCTGAGCACTGAGCACCCAGCACCCCGAGCACTGAGCACCCAGCACCCTGAGTACTGAGCACCCAGCACCCTGAGTACTGAGCACTGAGCACCCAGCACCCTGAGCACTGAGCACCAAGCACCCTGAGTACTGAGCACTGAGCACCCAGCACCCCGAGCACTGAGCACCAAGCACCCTGAGCACTGAGCACCCAGCACCCGAGTACTGAGCACCCAGCACCCTGAGTACTGAGCACCCTGCACCCTGAGTACTGAGCACCCAGCACCCCGAGTACTGAGCACCCAGCACCCTGAGTACTGAGCACCCAGCACCCTGAGCACTGAGCACATAGCACCCCGAGCACGGAGCACCCAGCACCCTGAGTACTGAGCACCCAGCACCCTGAGCACTGAGCACCCAGCACCCTGAGCACTGAGCACCCAGCACCCTGAGCACTGAGCACCCAGCACCCTGAGTAGTCTGCACCCAACGTACTGAGCACCGAGCACCCCGAGCACTGAGCACCTGGCACCCTGAGTACTGAGCACCGATCACCCCGAGCACTGAGCACACAGCACCCTGAGTACTGAGCTCCGAGCACCCCGAGAACTGAACACCCAGCACCCTGAGCACTGAGCACTGAGCACCCTGAGCACTGAGTACTGAGCACTGAGCACCCTGAACACTGAGCACCCAGCACCCCGAGTACTGAGCACCCAGCACCTCGAGCACTGAGCACCCAGCGCCCCGATCACTGAGCACCCAGCACCCCGAGAACTGAGCACTGAGCACCCTGAGCACTGAGCACCCAGCACCCCGAGTACTGAGCACTGAGCACCCTGAGCACTGAGCACCCAGCACCCCGAATACTGAGCACTGAGCACCCTGAGTACTGAGCACCCAGCACCCTGAGCACTGAGTACCCAGCACCTGAGCACTGAGCACTCAGCACCCTGAGCACTTAGCACCCAGCACCCTGAGCACTGAGCACCCAGCACCCTGAGGACTGAGCACTGAGCACCCAGCACCCCGAGCACTGAGCACCCAGCACCCTGAGTACTGAGCACTGAGCACCCAGCACCCCGAGCACTGAGCACCCAGCACTCCGAGCACTGAGCACCCAGCACCCCGAGAATGAGCAGCCAGGTCCCTGAGTACTGAGCACCCAGCACCCTGAGTACTGAGCACCCAGCACCCCGAGCACTGAGCACCCTGAGTACTGAGCACCCAGCACCCTGAGTACTGAGCACTACGCACCCAGAGCACTGAGCACCCAGCATCCCGAGCACGGAGCACCCAGGACCCCGAGCACTGAGTACTGAGCACCCAGCACCCTGAGTACTGAGCACCGAGCTCCCCGAGCAGTGAGCACCCTGAGTACTGAGCACTAAGCACCCAGAGCACTGAGCACCCAGCACCCCGATCACTGAGCACCCAGCACCCTGAGCACTGAGCACCCAGCACCCCGAGCACTGAGCACCCTGCACCCCGATCACTGAGCACCCAGCACCCCGAGTACTGAGCACACAGCACCCCGAGCACTGAGCACCCAGCGCCCCGAGCACTGAGCACCCAGCACTCCGAGCACTGAGCACTGAGCACCCTGAGCACTGAGCACCCAGCACCCCGAGTACTGAGCACTGAGCACCCTGAGTACTGAGCACCCAGCACCCTGAGTACTGAGCACCGAGCACCCCGAGCACTGAGCACCCAGCACCGCGAGCACTGAGAACCCAGCACCCTGAGTACTGAGCACTGAGCACCCAGCACCCTGAGTACTGAGCACCGAGCACCCCGAGCACTGAGCACCCAGCACCGCGAGCACTGAGCACCCTGCACCCTGAGCACTGAGCACCGAGCACCCTGAGCACTGAGTACCCAGCACCCTGAGCACTGAGCACCCAGCACCCTGAGCACTGAGCACCCAGCACCCTGAGTACTGAGCACTGAGCACCCAGCACCCCGAGCACTGAGCACCCAGCACCCCGAGTACTGAGCACTGAGCACCCTGAGTACTGAGCACCCAGCACCCTGAGCACTGAGCACCCAGCACCCTGAGCACTGAGCACCCAGCACCCTGAGTACTGAGCACTAAGCACCCAGCAACCCGAGCACTGAGCACCCAGCACCCTGAGCACTGAGCACCCAGCACCAGAGTACTGAGCACCCAGCACCCTGAGTACTGAGCACCCAGCACCCTGAGTACTGAGCACCCAGCACCTCGAGTACTGAGCACCCAGCACCGTGAGTACTGAGCACCCAGCACCCTGAGCACTGAGCACCCAGCACCCCGAGCACTGAGCACCCAGCACCCTGAGTACTGAGCACCCAGCACCCTGAGTACTGAGCACTGAGCACCCAGCACCCTGAGCACTGAGCACCCAGCACTCCAAGCACTGAGCACTGAGCACCCTGAGCACTGAGCACCCAGCACCCCGAGTACTGAGCACTGAGCACCCTGAGTACTGAGCACCAAGCACCCCACGTACTGAGCACTGAGCACCCTGAGTACTGAGCACCCAGCACCCTGAGCACTGAGTACCCAGCACCCTGAGTACTGAGCACTGAGAACCCTGAGTACTGAGCACCGAGCACCCTGAGTACTGAGCACCCAGCACCCTGATCACTGAGCACAGAGCATCCCGAGGACTGAGCACCCAGCACACTGAGCACTGTGCACCCAACACCTTGAGTACTGAGCACCGAGCACCCCGAGCACTGAGCACCCAGCACCCTGAGTACTGAGCACCCAGCACCCTGAGCACTGAGCACCCAGCACCCTGAGCACTGAGCACCCAGCACCCCGAGCACTGATCACCCAGCACCCTGAGTACTGAGCACCCAGCACCCTGAGCACTGAGCACCCAGCACCCTGAGTACTGAGCACCCAGCACCCTGAGTACTGAGCAACCAGCACCCTGAGCACTGAGCACTGAGCACCCAGCACCCTGGGCACTGAGCACTGAGCACCCAGCACCCCGAGCACTGAGCACTAGGTACCCCGAGCACTGAGCACCCAGCATCCTGAGCACTGAGCACCCAGCACCCTGAGCACTGAGCACCCAGCACCCTGAGTACTGAGCACCCAGCACCCTGAGCACTGAGTACCCAGCACCCTGAGCACTGAGCACCCAGCACCCTGAGCACTGAGCACGCAGCACAATGAGCACTGAGCACCCAGCACCCTGAGTACTGAGCACTGAGCACCCAGCACCCCGAGCACTGAGCACCCAGCACACAGAGTACTGAGCACTGAGCACCCAGCACCCCGAGCACTGAGCACCCAGCACCCTTAGCACTGAGCACCCAGCACCCGAGTACTGAGCACCCAGCACCCTGAGTACTGAGCACCCAGCACCCTGAGTACTGAGCACCCAGCACCCCGAGTACGGAGCACCCAGCACCCTGAGTACTGAGCACCCAGCCCCTTGAGCACTGAGCACCCAGCACCCCGAGCACTGAGCACCCAGCACCCTGAGTACTGAGCACTCAGCACCCTGAGCACTGAGCACCCAGCACCCTGAGCACTGAGCACCCAGCACCCTGAGCACTGAGCACCCAGCACCCTGAGTAGTGAGCACCCAACGTACTGAGCACCCAGCACCCTGAGCACTGAGCACCCAGCACCCTGAGTAGTGAGCACCCAACGTACTGAGCACCGATCACCCCGAGCACTGAGCATCCAGCACCCTGAGTACTGAGCACCGAGCACCCTGAGCACTGAGCACCCAGCACCCTGAGTACTGAGCTCCGAGCACCCCGAGCACTGAGCACCCAGCACCCCGAGCACCGAGCACCCTGAGCACCGAGCACCCAGCACCCTGAGTACTGAGCACCATGCACCCTGAGCAATGAGCACCCTGAGTACTGAGCACCCAGCACCTTGAGCACTGAGCACCGAGCACCCCGAGCACTGAGCACCCAGCACCCGGAGTACTGATCACCCAGCACCCTGAGTACTAAGCACCGAGCACCCTGAGTACTGAGCACCCAGCACCCTGAGCACTGAACACACAGCACCCTGAGTACTGAGCACCTCGAGCACTGAGCACCCAGCACCCTGAGTACTGAGCACCGAGCACGCCGAGCACTGAGCACCCGGCACCGCGAGCACTGAGCACCCAGCACCCTGAGTACTGAGCACTGAGCACCCAGCACCCTGAGTACTGAGCACCGAGCACCCCGAGCACTGAGCACCCAGCACCGCGAGCACTGAGCACCCAGCACCCTGAGTACTGAGTACTGAGCACCCAGCACCCTGAGCACTGAGCACCCAGCACCCTGAGCACTGAGCACCCAGCACCCTGAGTACTGAGCACTGAGCACCCAGCACCCCGAGCACTGAGCACCCAGCACCCCGAGTACTGAGCAATGAGCACCCTGAGTACTGAGCACCCAGCACCCTGAGCACTGAGCACCCAGCACCCTGAGCACTGAGCACCCAGCACCCTGAGTACTGAGCACTAAGCACCCAGCACCCCGAGCACTGAGCACCCAGCACCCTGAGCACTGAGCACCCAGCACCTGAGTACTGAGCACCCAGCACCCTGAGTACTGAGCACCCAGCACCCTGAGTACTGAGCACCCAGCACCTCGAGTACTGAGCACCCAGCACCGTGAGTACTGAGCATCCAGCACCCTGAGCACTGAGCACCCAGCACCCCGAGCACTGAGCACCCAGCACCCTGAGTACTAAGCACCCAGCACCCTGAGTACTGAGCACTGAGCACCCAGCACCCTGAGCACTGAGCACCAAGCACCCTGAGTACTGAGCACTGAGCACCCAGCACCCCGAGCACTGAGCACCAAGCACCCTGAGCACTGAGCACCCAGCACCCGAGTACTGAGCACTGAGCACCCTGAGTACTGAGCACCAAGCACCCCAAGTACTGAGCACTGAGCACCCTGAGTACTGAGCACCCAGCACCCTGAGCACTGAGTACCCAGCACCCTGAGTACTGAGCACTGAGAACCCTGAGTACTGAGCACCGAGCACCCTGAGTACTGAGCACCCAGCACCCTGATCACTGAGCACAGAGCATCCCGAGGACTGAGCACCCAGCACACTGAGCACTGTGCACCCAACACCTTGAGTACTGAGCACCGAGCACCCCGAGCACTGAGCACCCAGCACCCTGAGTACTGAGCACCCAGCACCCTGAGCACTGAGCACCCAGCACCCTGAGCACTGAGCACCCAGCACCCCGAGCACTGATCACCCAGCACCCTGAGTACTGAGCACCCAGCACCCTGAGCACTGAGCACCCAGCACCCTGAGTACTGAGCACCCAGCACCCTGAGTACTGAGCAACCAGCACCCTGAGCACTGAGCACTGAGCACCCAGCACCCTGGGCACTGAGCACTGAGCACCCAGCACCCCGAGCACTGAGCACTAGGTACCCCGAGCACTGAGCACCCAGCATCCTGAGCACTGAGCACCCAGCACCCTGAGCACTGAGCACCCAGCACCCTGAGTACTGAGCACCCAGCACCCTGAGCACTGAGTACCCAGCACCCTGAGCACTGAGCACCCAGCACCCTGAGCACTGAGCACGCAGCACAATGAGCACTGAGCACCCAGCACCCTGAGTACTGAGCACTGAGCACCCAGCACCCCGAGCACTGAGCACCCAGCACACAGAGTACTGAGCACTGAGCACCCAGCACCCCGAGCACTGAGCACCCAGCACCCTTAGCACTGAGCACCCAGCACCCGAGTACTGAGCACCCAGCACCCTGAGTACTGAGCACCCAGCACCCTGAGTACTGAGCACCCAGCACCCCGAGTACGGAGCACCCAGCACCCTGAGTACTGAGCACCCAGCCCCTTGAGCACTGAGCACCCAGCACCCCGAGCACTGAGCACCCAGCACCCTGAGTACTGAGCACCCAGCACCCTGAGCACTGAGCACCCAGCACCCTGAGCACTGAGCACCCAGCACCCTGAGCACTGAGCACCCAGCACCCTGAGTAGTGAGCACCCAACGTACTGAGCACCCAGCACCCTGAGCACTGAGCACCCAGCACCCTGAGTAGTGAGCACCCAACGTACTGAGCACCGATCACCCCGAGCACTGAGCATCCAGCACCCTGAGTACTGAGCACCGAGCACCCTGAGCACTGAGCACCCAGCACCCTGAGTACTGAGCTCCGAGCACCCCGAGCACTGAGCACCCAGCACCCCGAGCACCGAGCACCCTGAGCACCGAGCACCCAGCACCCTGAGTACTGAGCACCATGCACCCTGAGCAATGAGCACCCTGAGTACTGAGCACCCAGCACCTTGAGCACTGAGCACCGAGCACCCCGAGCACTGAGCACCCAGCACCCGGAGTACTGATCACCCAGCACCCTGAGTACTAAGCACCGAGCACCCTGAGTACTGAGCACCCAGAACCCTGAGCACTGAACACACAGCACCCTGAGTACTGAGCACCTCGAGCACTGAGCACCCAGCACCCTGAGTACTGAGCACCGAGCACGCCGAGCACTGAGCACCCAGCACCGCGAGCACTGAGCACCCAGCACCCTGAGTACTGAGCACTGAGCACCCAGCACCCTGAGTACTGAGCACCGAGCACCCCGAGCACTGAGCACCCAGCACCGCGAGCACTGAGCACCCAGCACCCTGAGTACTGAGTACTGAGCACCCAGCACCCTGAGCACTGAGCACCCAGCACCCTGAGCACTGAGCACCCAGCACCCTGAGTACTGAGCACTGAGCACCCAGCACCCCGAGCACTGAGCACCCAGCACCCCGAGTACTGAGCAATGAGCACCCTGAGTACTGAGCACCCAGCACCCTGAGCACTGAGCACCCAGCACCCTGAGCACTGAGCACCCAGCACCCTGAGTACTGAGCACTAAGCACCCAGCACCCCGAGCACTGAGCACCCAGCACCCTGAGCACTGAGCACCCAGCACCTGAGTACTGAGCACCCAGCACCCTGAGTACTGAGCACCCAGCACCCTGAGTACTGAGCACCCAGCACCTCGAGTACTGAGCACCCAGCACCGTGAGTACTGAGCATCCAGCACCCTGAGCACTGAGCACCCAGCACCCCGAGCACTGAGCACCCAGCACCCTGAGTACTAAGCACCCAGCACCCTGAGTACTGAGCACTGAGCACCCAGCACCCTGAGCACTGAGCACCAAGCACCCTGAGTACTGAGCACTGAGCACCCAGCACCCCGAGCACTGAGCACCAAGCACCCTGAGCACTGAGCACCCAGCACCCGAGTACTGAGCACCCAGCACCCTGAGTACTGAGCACCCTGCACCCTGAGTACTGAGCACCCAGCACCCCGAGTACTGAGCACCCAGCACCCTGAGTACTGAGCACCCAGCACCCTGAGCACTGAGCACATAGCACCCCGAGCACGGAGCACCCAGCACCCTGAGTACTGAGCACCCAGCACCCTGAGCACTGAGCACCCAGCACCCTGAGCACTGAGCACCCAGCACCCTGAGCACTGAGCACCCAGCACCCTGAGTAGTCTGCACCCAACGTACTGAGCACCGAGCACCCCGAGCACTGAGCACCTGGCACCCTGAGTACTGAGCACCGATCACCCCGAGCACTGAGCACACAGCACCCTGAGTACTGAGCTCCGAGCACCCCGAGAACTGAACACCCAGCACCCTGAGCACTGAGCACTGAGCACCCTGAGCACTGAGTACTGAGCACTGAGCACCCTGAACACTGAGCACCCAGCACCCCGAGTACTGAGCACCCAGCACCCCGAGCACTGAGCACCCAGCGCCCCGATCACTGAGCACCCAGCACCCCGAGAACTGAGCACTAAGCATCCTGAGCACTGAGCACCCAGCACCCCGAGTACTGAGCACTGAGCACCCTGAGCACTGAGCACCCAGCACCCCGAATACTGAGCACTGAGCACCCTGAGTACTGAGCACCCAGCACCCTGAGCACTGAGTACCCAGCACCTGAGCACTGAGCACCCAGCACCCTGAGCACTTAGCACCCAGCACCCTGAGCACTGAGCACCCAGCACCCTGAGGACTGAGCACTGAGCACCCAGCACTCCGAGCACTGAGCACCCAGCACCCTGAGTACTGAGCACTGAGCACCCAGCACCCCGAGCACTGAGCACCCAGCACTCCGAGCACTGAGCACCCAGCACCCCGAGAATGAGCAGCCAGGTCCCTGAGTACTGAGCACCCAGCACCCTGAGTACTGAGCACCCAGCACCCCGAGCACTGAGCACCCTGAGTACTGAGCACCCAGCACCCTGAGTACTGAGCACTACGCACCCAGAGCACTGAGCACCCAGCATCCCGAGCACGGAGCACCCAGGACCCCGAGCACTGAGTACTGAGCACCCAGCACCCTGAGTACTGAGCACCGAGCTCCCCGAGCAGTGAGCACCCTGAGTACTGAGCACTAAGCACCCAGAGCACTGAGCACCCAGCACCCCGATCACTGAGCACCCAGCACCCTGAGCACTGAGCACCCAGCACCCCGAGCACTGAGCACCCTGCACCCCGATCACTGAGCACCCAGCACCCCGAGTACTGAGCACACAGCACCCCGAGCACTGAGCACCCAGCGCCCCGAGCACTGAGCACCCAGCACTCCGAGCACTGAGCACTGAGCACCCTGAGCACTGAGCACCCAGCACCCCGAGTACTGAGCACTGAGCACCCTGAGTACTGAGCACCCAGCACCCTGAGTACTGAGCACCGAGCACCCCGAGCACTGAGCACCCAGCACCGCGAGCACTGAGAACCCAGCACCCTGAGTACTGAGCACTGAGCACCCAGCACCCTGAGTACTGAGCACCGAGCACCCCGAGCACTGAGCACCCAGCACCGCGAGCACTGAGCACCCTGCACCCTGAGCACTGAGCACCGAGCACCCTGAGCACTGAGTACCCAGCACCCTGAGCACTGAGCACCCAGCACCCTGAGCACTGAGCACCCAGCACCCTGAGTACTGAGCACTGAGCACCCAGCACCCCGAGCACTGAGCACCCAGCACCCCGAGTACTGAGCACTGAGCACCCTGAGTACTGAGCACCCAGCACCCTGAGCACTGAGCACCCAGCACCCTGAGCACTGAGCACCCAGCACCCTGAGTACTGAGCACTAAGCACCCAGCACCCCGAGCACTGAGCACCCAGCACCCTGAGCACTGAGCACCCAGCACCAGAGTACTGAGCACCCAGCACCCTGAGTACTGAGCACCCAGCACCCTGAGTACTGAGCACCCAGCACCTCGAGTACTGAGCACCCAGCACCGTGAGTACTGAGCACCCAGCACCCTGAGCACTGAGCACCCAGCACCCCGAGCACTGAGCACCCAGCACCCTGAGTACTGAGCACCCAGCACACTGAGTACTGAGCACTGAGCACCCAGCACCCTGAGCACTGAGCACGCAGCACCCTGAGTAATGAGCACTGAGCACCCAGCACCCCGAGCACTGAGCACCCAGCACCCTGAGCACTGAGCACCCAGCACCCGAGTACTGAGCACCCAGCACCCTGAGTACTGAGCACCCTGCACCCTGAGTACTGAGCACCCAGCACACCGAGTACTGAGCACCCAGCACCCTGAGTACTGAGCACCCAGCACCCTGAGCACTGAGCACATAGCACCCCGAGCACGGAGCACCCAGCACCCTGAGTACTGAGCACCCAGCACCCTGAGCACTGAGCACCCAGCACCCTGAGCACTGAGCACCCAGCACCCTGAGCACTGAGCACCCAGCACCCTGAGTAGTCTGCACCCAACGTACTGAGCACCGAGCACCCCGAGCACTGAGCACCTGGCACCCTGAGTACTGAGCACCGATCACGCCGAGCACTGAGCACACAGCACCCTGATTACTGAGCTCCGAGCACCCCGAGAACTGAACACCCAGCACCCTGAGCACTGAGCACTGAGCACCCTGAGCACTGAGTACTGAGCACTGAGCACCCTGAACACTGAGCACCCAGCACCCCGAGTACTGAGCACCCAGCACCCCGAGCACTGAGCACCCAGCGCCCCGATCACTGAGCACCCAGCACCCCGAGAACTGAGCACTGAGCACCCTGAGCACTGAGCACCCAGCACCCCGAGTACTGAGCACTGAGCACCCTGAGCACTGAGTACCCAGCACCTGAGCACTGAGCACCCAGCACCCTGAGCACTTAGCACCCAGCACCCTGAGCACTGAGCACCCAGCACCCTGAGGACTGAGCACTGAGCACCCAGCACCCCGAGCACTGAGCACCCAGCACCCTGAGTACTGAGCACTGAGCACCCAGCACCCCGAGCACTGAGCACCCAGCACTCCGAGCACTGAGCACCCAGCACCCCGAGAATGAGCAGCCAGGTCCCTGAGTACTGAGCACCCAGCACCCTGAGTACTGAGCACCCAGCACCCCGAGCACTGAGCACCCTGAGTACTGAGCACCCAGCACCCTGAGTACTGAGCACTACGCACCCAGAGCACTGAGCACCCAGCATCCTGAGCACGGAGCACCCAGGACCCCGAGCACTGAGTACTGAGCACCCAGCACCCTGAGTACTGAGCACCGAGCACTCCGAGCAGTGAGCACCCTGAGTACTGAGCACTAAGCACCCAGAGCACTGAGCACCCAGCACCCCGATCACTGAGCACCCAGCACCCTGAGCACTGAGCACCCAGCACCCCGAGCACTGAGCACCCTGCACCCCGATCACTGAGCACCCAGCACCCCGAGTACTGAGCACCCAGCACCCCGAGCACTGAGCACCCAGCGCCCCGAGCACTGAGCACCCAGCACCCCGAGCACTGAGCACCCAGCGCCCCGAGCACTGAGCACCCAGCACTCCGAGCACTGAGCACTGAGCACCCTGAGTACTGAGCACCCAGCACCCTGAGCACTGAGCACCCAGCACCCTGAGTACTGAGCACCCAGCACCCTGAGTACTGAGCAACCAGCACCCTGAGCACTGAGCACTGAGCACCCAGCACCCTGGGCACTGAGCACTGAGCACCCAGCACCCCGAGCACTGAGCACTAGGTACCCCGAGCACTGAGCACCCAGCATCCTGAGCACTGAGCACCCAGCACCCTGAGCACTGAGCACCCAGCACCCTGAGTACTGAGCACCCAGCACCCTGAGCACTGAGTACCCAGCACCCTGAGCACTGAGCACCCAGCACCCTGAGCACTGAGCACCCAGCACAATGAGCACTGAGCACCCAGCACCCTGAGTACTGAGCACTGAGCACCCAGCACCCCGAGCACTGAGCACCCAGCACACTGAGTACTGAGCACTGAGCACCCAGCACCCCGAGCACTGAGCACCCAGCACCCTTAGCACTGAGCACCCAGCACCCGAGTACTGAGCACCCAGCACCCTGAGTACTGAGCACCCAGCACCATGAGTACTGAGCACCCAGCACCCCGAGTACTGAGCACCCAGCACCGTGAGTACTGAGCACCCAGCACCTTGAGCACTGAGCACCCAGCACCCCGAGCACTGAGCACCCAGCACCCTGAGTACTGAGCACCCAGCACCCTGAGCACTGAGCACCCAGCACCCTGAGCACTGAGCACCCAGCACCCTGAGCACTGAGCACCCAGCACCCTGAGTAGTGAGCACCCAACGTACTGAGCACCCAGCACCCTGAGCACTGAGCACCCAGCACCCTGAGTAGTGAGCACCCAACGTACTGAGCACCGATCACCCCGAGCACTGAGCATCCAGAACCCTGAGTACTGAGCACCGAGCACCCTGAGCACTGAGCACCCAGCACCCTGAGTACTGAGCTCCGAGCACCCCGAGCACTGAGCACCCAGCACCCCGAGCACCGAGCACCCTGAGCACCGAGCACCCAGCACCCTGAGTACTGAGCACCATGCACGCTGAGCAATGAGCACCCTGAGTACTGAGCACCCAGCACCTTGAGCACTGAGCACCGAGCACCCCGAGCACTGAGCACCCAGCACCCGGAGTACTGATCACCCAGCACCCTGAGTACTAAGCACCGAGCACCCTGAGTACTGAGCACCCAGCACCCTGAGCACTGAACACACAGCACCCTGAGTACTGAGCACCTCGAGCACTGAGCACCCAGCACCCTGAGTACTGAGCACCGAGCACCCCGAGCACTGAGCACCCAGCACCGCGAGCACTGAGCACCCAGCACCCTGAGTACTGAGCACTGAGCACCCAGCACCCTGAGTACTGAGCACCGAGCACCCCGAGCACTGAGCACCCAGCACCGCGAGCACTGAGCACCCAGCACCCTGAGCACTGAGCACCGAGCACCCTGAGCACTGAGTACCCAGCACCCTGAGCACTGAGCACCCAGCACCCTGAGCACTGAGCACCCAGCACCCTGAGTACTGAGCACTGAGCACCCAGCACCCCGAGCACTGAGCACCCAGCACCCCGAGTACTGAGCACTGAGCACCCTGAGTACTGAGCACCCAGCACCCTGAGCACTGAGCACCCAGCACCCTGAGCACTGAGCACCCAGCACCCTGAGTACTGAGCACTAAGCACCCAGCACCCCGAGCACTGAGCACCCAGCACCCTGAGCACTGAGCACCCAGCACCCGAGTACTGAGCACCCAGCACCCTGAGTACTGAGCACCCAGCACCCTGAGTACTGAGCACCCAGCACCTCGAGTACTGAGCACCCAGCACCGTGAGTACTGAGCACCCAGCACCCTGAGCACTGAGCACCCAGCACCCTGAGCACTGAGCACCCAGCACCCTGAGTACTGAGCACCCAGCACCGTGAGCACTGAGCACACAGCACCCTGAGCACTGAGCACCCAGCACCCAGAGTACTGAGCACTGAGCACCCAGCACCCTGAGCACTGAGCACCCAGCACCCTGAGTACTGAGCACTGAGCACCCAGCACCTCGAGCACTGAGCACCGAGCACCCTGAGCACTGAGCACCCAGCACCCGAGTACTGAGCACCCAGCACCCTGAGTACTGAGCACCCTGCACCCTGAGTACTGAGCACCCAGCACCCTGAGTACTGAGCACCCAGCACCCTGAGCACTGAGCACATAGCACCCCGAGCTGGAGCACCCAGCACCCTGAGTACTGAGCACCCAGCACCCTGAGCACTGAGCACCCAGCACCCTGAGCACTGAGCACCCAGCACCCTGAGTAGTGAGCACCCAACGTACTGAGCACCGAGCACCCCGAGCACTGAGCACCTGGCACCCTGAGTACTGAGCACCGATCACCCCGAGCACTGAGCACACAGCACCCTGAGTACTGAGCTCCGAGCACCCCGAGTACTGAGCACCCAGCGCCCCGAGCACTGAACACCCAGCACCCTGAGCACTGAGCACTGAGCACCCTGAGCAGTGAGTACTGAGCACTGAGCACCCTGAACACTGAGCACCCAGCACCCCGAGCACTGAGCACCCAGCGCCCCGAGCACTGAGCACCCAGCACCCCGAGAACTGAGCACTGAGCACCCTGAGCACTGAGCACCCAGCACCCCGAGTACTGAGCACTGAGCACCCTGAGCACTGAGCACCCAGCACCCCGAATACTGAGCACTGAGCACCCTCAGTACTGAGCACCCAGCACCCTGAGCACTGAGTACCCAGCACCCTGAGCACTGAGCACCCAGCACCCTGAGCACTGAGCACCCAGCACCCTGAGCACTGAGCACCCAGAACCCTGAGTACTGAGCACTGAGTACCCAGCACCCCGAGCACTGAGCACCCAGCACCCTGAGTACTGAGCACTGAGCACCCAGCACCCCAAGCACTGAGCACCCAGCACTCCGAGCACTGAGAAGCCAGCACCCCGAGAATGAGCAGCCAGGACCCTGAGTACTGAGCACCCAGCACCCTGAGTACTGAGCACCCAGCACCCCGAGCACTGAGCACCCTGAGTACTGAGCACCCAGCACCCTGAGTACTGAGCACTAAGCACCCAGAGCACTGAGCACCCAGCATCCCGAGAACGGAGCACCCAGGACCCCGAGCACTGAGTACTGAGCACCCAGCACCCTGAGTACTGAGCACCGAGCTCCCCGAGCAGTGAGCACCCTGAGTACTGAGCACTAAGCACCCAGAGCACTGAGCACCCAGCACCCCGATCACTGAGCACCCAGCACCCTGAGCACTGAGCACCCAGCACCCCGAGCACTGAGCACCCTGCACCCCGATCACTGAGCACCGAGCACCCTGAGCACTGAGCACCCAGCACCCTGAGTACTGAGCACCCAGCACCGCGAGCACTGAGCACATAGCACCCCGAGCACTGAGCACCAAGCACACTGAGTACTGAGCACCCAGCACCCTGAGTACTGAGCACCCAGCACCCTGAGCACTGAGTACCCAGCACCCTGAGCACTGAGCACCCAGCACCCTGAGCAATGAGCAAAGAGCACCCTGAGCACTGAGCACTGAGCACCCTGAGTACTGAACACTGAGCACCCAGCACCCCGAGCACTGAGCCCCCAGCACCTTGAGTACTGAGCACCGAGCACCCCGAGCACTGAGCACCCAGCACCCTGAGTACTGAGCTCCGAGCACCCCGAGCACTGAGCCCCCTGAGCACTGAGCACCGAGCACCCTGAGCACTGAGCACCCAGCACCCTGAGTACTGAGCACCCAGCAACCTGAGCAATAAGCACCCTGAGTACTGAGCACCCAGCATCTTGAGCACTGAGCACCGAGCACCCCGAGCACTGAGCACCCAGCACCCGGAGTACTGAGCACCCAGCACCCTGAGTACTAAGCACCAAGCACCCTGAGTACTGAGCACCCAGCACCCTGAGCACTGAACACACAGCACCCTGAGTACTGAGCACCTCGGGCACTGAGCACCCTGCACCCTGAGTACTGAGCACCGAGCACCCCGAGCACTGAGCACCCAGCACCGCGAGCACTGAGCACCCAGCACCCCAGCACTGAGCACCCAGCACCCTGAGTACTGAGCACCCAGCACCCTGAGTACTGAGCACCCAGCACCCTGAGCACTGAGTACCCAGCACCCTGAGCACTGAGCACCCAGCACCCTGAGCACTGAGCACACAGCACCCTGAGCACTGAGCACCCAGCACCCTGAGTACTGAGCACTGAGCACCCAGCACCCTGAGCACTGAGCACGCAGCACCCTGAGTACTGAACACTGAGCACCCAGCACCCCGAGCACTGAGCACCCAGCACCCTGATCACTGAGCACCCAGCACCCGAGTACTGAGCACCCAGCACCCTGAGTACTGAGCACCCTGCACCCTGAGTACTGAGCACCCAGCACCCCGAGTACTGAGCACCCAGCACCCTGAGTACTGAGCACCCAGCACCCTGAGCAATGAGCACATAGCACCCCGAGCACGGAGCACCCAGCACCCTGAGTACTGAGCACCCAGCACCCTGAGCACTGAGCACCCAGCACCCTGAGCACTGAGCACCCAGCACCCTGAGCACTGAGCACCCAGCACCCTGAGTAGTCTGCACCCAACGTACTGAGCACCGAGCACCCCGAGCACTGAGCACCTGGCACCCTGAGTACTGAGCACCGATCACCCCGAGCACTGAGCACACAGCACCCTGAGTACTGATCTCCGAGCACCCCGAGAACTGAGCACCCAGCGCCCCGAGCACTGAACACCCAGCACCCTGAGCACTGAGCACTGAGCACCCTGAGCACTGAGTACTGAGCACTGAGCACCCTGAACACTGAGCACCCAGCACCCTGAGTACTGAGCACCCAGCACCCCGAGCACTGAGCACCCAGCGCCCCGATCACTGAGCACCCAGCACCCCGAGTACTGAGCACTGAGCACCCTGAGCACTGAGCACCCAGCACCCCGAATACTGAGCACTGAGCACCCTGAGTACTGAGCACCCAGCACCCTGAGCACTGAGTACCCAGCACCTGAGCACTGAGCACCCAGCACCTTGAGCACTTAGCACCCAGCACCCTGAGCACTGAGCACCCAGCACCCTGAGGACTGAGCACTGAGCACCCAGCAACCCGAGCACTGAGCACCCAGCACCCTGAGTACTGAGCACTGAGCACCCAGCACCCCGAGCACTGAGCACCCAGCACTCCGAGCACTGAGCACCCAGCACCCCGAGAATGAGCAGCCAGGTCCCTGAGTACTGAGCACCCAGCACCCTGAGTACTGAGGACCCAGCACCCCGAGCACTGAGCACCCTGAGTACTGAGCACCCAGCACCCTGAGTACTGAGCACTACGCACCCAGAGCACTGAGCACCCAGCATCCCGAGCACGGAGCACCCAGGACCCCGAGCACTGAGTACTGAGCACCCAGCACCCTGAGTACTGAGCACCGAGCTCCCCGAGCAGTGAGCACCCTGAGTACTGAGCACTAAGCACCCAGAGCACTGAGCACCCAGCACCCCGATCACTGAGCACCCAGCACCCTGAGCACTGAGCACCCAGCACCCCGAGCACTGAGCACCCTGCACCCCGATCACTGAGCACCCAGCACCCCGAGTACTGAGCACACAGCACCAGGAGCACTGAGCACCCAGCGCCCCGAGCACTGAGCACCCAGCACTCCGAGCACTGAGCACTGAGCACCCTGAGCACTGAGCACCCAGAACCCCGAGTACTGAGCACTGAGCACCCTGAGTACTGAGCACCAAGCACCCCAAGTACTGAGCACTGAGCACCCTGAGTACTGAGCACCCAGCACCCTGAGCACTGAGTACCCAGCACCCTGAGTACTGAGCACTGAGAACCCTGAGTACTGAGCACCGAGCACCCTGAGTACTGAGCACCCAGCACCCTGATCACTGAGCACAGAGCATCCCGAGGACTGAGCACCCAGCACACTGAGCACTGTGCACCCAACACCTTGAGTACTGAGCACCGAGCACCCCGAGCACTGAGCACCCAGCACCCTGAGTACTGAGCACACAGCACCCTGAGCACTGAGCACCCAGCACCCTGAGCACTGAGCACCCAGCACCCCGAGCACTGATCACCCAGCACCCTGAGTACTGAGCACCCAGCACCCTGAGCACTGAGCACCCAGCACCCTGAGTACTGAGCACCCAGCACCCTGAGTACTGAGCAACCAGCACCCTGAGCACTGAGCACTGAGCACCCAGCACCCTGGGCACTGAGCACTGAGCACCCAGCACCCCGAGCACTGAGCACTAGGTACCCCGAGCACTGAGCACCCAGCATCCTGAGCACTGAGCACCCAGCACCCTGAGCACTGAGCACCCAGCACCCTGAGTACTGAGTACCCAGCACCCTGAGCACTGAGTACCCAGCACCCTGAGCACTGAGCACCCAGCACCCTGAGCACTGAGCACCCAGCACAATGAGCACTGAGCACCCAGCACCCTGAGTACTGAGCACTGAGCACCCAGCACCCCGAGCACTGAGCACCCAGCACACTGAGTACTGAGCACTGAGCACCCAGCACAGCGAGCACTGAGCACCCAGCACCCTTAGCACTGAGCACCCAGCACCCGAGTACTGAGCACCCAGCACCCTGAGGACTGAGCACCCAGCACCCTGAGTACTGAGCACCCAGCACCCCGAGTACTGAGCACCCAGCACCCTGAGTACTGAGCACCCAGCACCTTGAGCACTGAGCACCCAGCACCCCGAGCACTGAGCACCCAGCACCCTGAGTACTGAGCACCCAGCACCCTGAGCACTGAGCACCCAGCACCCTGAGCACTGAGCACCCAGCACCCTGAGCACTGAGCACCCAGCACCCTGAGCACTGAGCACCCAGCACCCTGAGCACTGAGCACCCAGCACCCTGAGTAGTGAGCACCCAACGTACTGAGCACCGAGCACCCCGAGCACTGAGCACCCAGCACCCTGAGTACTGAGCACAAAGCACCCTGAGCACTGAGCACCCAGCACCCTGAGTACTGAGCTCCGAGCACCCCAAGCACTGAGCACCCAGCACCCCGAGCACCGAGCACCCTGAGCACTGAGCACCCAGCACCCTGAGTACTGAGCACCCAGCACCCTGAGCACTGAGCACACAGCACCCTGAGCACTGAGCACCCAGCACCCTGAGTACTGAGCACTGAGCACCCAGCACCCCGAGCACTGAGCACCAAGCACCCTGAGTACTGAGCACCGAGCACCCCGAGCACTGAGCACCCAGCACCCTGAGTAATGAGCTCCGAGCACCCCGAGCACTGAGCACCCTGAGCACTGAGCACCCAGCACCCTGAGCACTGAGTAACCAGCACCCTGAGCACTGAGGACACAGCACCCTGAGCACTGAGCACCCAGCACCCTGAGCACTGAGCACCCAGCACCCTGAGTACTGAGCACCCAGCACCCCGAGCACTGAGCACCCAGCACCCCGAGTACTGAGCACTGAGCACCCTGAGTACTGAGCACCCAGCACCCTGAGCACTGAGTACCAAGCACCCTGAGCACTGAGCACCCAGCACCCTGAGCACTGAGCACCCAGCACCCTGAGCACTGAGCACCCAGCACCCTGAGTACTGAGCACAAAGCACCCAGCACCCCGAGCACTGAGCACCCAGAACCCTGAGCAATGAGCACCCAGCACCCGAGTACTGAGCACCCAGCACCCTGAGTACTGAGCACCCAGCACCCTGAGTACTGAGCACCCAGCACCCCGAGTACTGAGCACCCAGCACCCTGAGTACTGAGCACTCAGCACCTTGAGCACTGAGCACCCAGCACCCTGAGTACTGAGCACCCAGCACCCCGAGCACTGAGCACCCAGCACCCTGAGTACTGAGCTCCCAGCACCCTGAGCACTGAGCACCGAGCACCCTGAGCAATGAGGACCCAGCACCCTGAGGACTGAGCACCCAGCACCCCGAGCACTGAGCACACAGCACCCTGAGCACTGAGCTCCCTGAGTACTGAGCACTGAGCACCCTGAGTACTGAGCACTGAGCACCCTGAGTACTGAGCACCCAGCACCCTGAGTACTGAGCACCCAGCACCCCGAGCACTGAGTACCCAGCACCCTGAGCACCGAGTACCCAGCACCCTGAGCACTGAGCAACCAGCACCCTGAGCACTGAGCACCCAGCACCCGGAGCACTGAGCACCCAGCACCCTGAGTACTGAGCACTGAGCACCCAGCACCCCGAGCACTGAGCACCGAGCACCCTGAGTACTGAGCACTGAGCACCCAGCACCCCGAGCACTGAGCACCCAGCACCCTGAGCACTGAGCACCCAGCACCCGAGTACTGATCACCCAGCACCCTGAGTACTGAGCACCCAGCACCCTGAGTACTGAGCACCCAGCACCCCGAGTACTGAGCACCCAGCACCCTGAGCACTGAGCACCCAGCACCCTGAGTACTGAGCACTGAGCACCCAGCACCCTGAGCACTGAGCACCGAGCACCCTGAGTACTGAGCACTGAGCACCCAGCACCCCGAGCACTGAGCACCCAGCACCCTGAGCACTGAGCACCCAGCACCCGAGTACTGATCACCCAGCACCCTGAGTACTGAGCAGGCAGCACCCTGAGTACTGAGCACCCAGCACCCCGAGTACTGAGCACCCAGCACCCTGAGCACTGAGCACCCAGCACCCTGAGCACTGAGCAACCAGCACCCCGAGCACTGTGCACCCAGCAACCTGAGTACTGAGCACCCAGCACCCTGAGCACTGAGCACCCAGCACACTGAGCACTGAGCACCCAGCACCCTGAGCACTGAGAACCCAGCACCCTGAGTAGTTAGCACCCAACGTACTGAGCACCGAGCACCCCGAGAACTGAGCACCCAGCACCCTGAGTACTGAGCACCGAGCACGCCGAGCACTGAGCACCCAGCACCCTGAGTACTGAGCTCCGAGCACCCTGAGAACAGAGCACCCAGCGCCCCGAGCACTGAGCACCCAGCGCCCCGAGCGCTGAGCACCCAGAACCCCGAGTACTGAGCACAAAGCACCATGAGTACTGAGCACGCAGCACCATGAGTACTGAGCACCCAGCACTCTGAGCACTGAGCACCCAGCACCCTGAGTACTGAGCACCCAGCACCCTGAGTACTGAGTACCCAGCACCCTGAGCACTGAGCACCCAGCACCCTGAGTACTGAGCACCGAGCACCCTAAGTACTGAGCACCCAGCACCCTGAGTACTGAGCACCCAGCACCCTGAGTACTGAGCACCCAGCACCCTGAGTACTGAGCACCCAGCACCCCGAGCACTGAGCACCCAGCACCCTGAGCACTGAGCACCCAGCACCCTGAGCACTGAGCACCCAGCACCCTGAGTACTGAGTACCCAGCACCCTGAGCACTGAGCACCCAGCAAACTGAGTACTGATCACCGAGCACCCCGAGCACTGAGCACCCAGCACCCTGAGTACTGAGCACCCAGCACCCTGAGGACTGAGCACCCAGCACCCTGAGTACTGAGCACCCAGCACCCTGAGCACTGAGCACAAAGCACGCTGAGTACTGAGCACTGAGCACCCTGAGTACTGAGCACTGAGCACCCTGAGTACTGAGCACCGAGGACCCTGAGCACCGAGCACCCAGCATGCTGAGTACTGAGCACTGAGCACCCTGAGTACTGAGCACCCAGCACCCCGAGCACTGAGCACCCAGCAACCTGAGTACTGAGCGCCCAGCACCCTGAGTACTGAGCACCCCGCACCCTGAGTACTGAGCACCCAGCACCCTGAGCACTGAGCACAAAGCACGCTGAGTACTGAGCACTGAGCACCCTGAGTACTGAGCACCGAGGACCCTGAGCACCCAGCACGCTGAGTACTGAGCACTGAGCACCCTGAGTACTGAGCATCCTGCACCCTGAGCACTGAGCAGCCATCACCCTGAGCACTGAGCACCCAGCACCCCGGGCACTGAGCACCCAGCACCCTGAGCACTGTGCACCCAGCACCCCGAGTACTGAGCACCCAGCACCCCGAGTACTGAGCACCCAGCACCCTGAGTACTGAGCACCAAGCACCCTGAGTACTGAGCACCCAGTACCCTGAGCACTGAACACACAGCACCCTGAGTACTGAGCACCCCGAACACTGAGCACCCAGCACCCTGAGCACTGTGCACCCACCACACCGAGCACTGAGCACCCAGCACCCTGAGTACTGAGAACAGATCACCCTGAGTACTGAGTACCCAGCACCCTGAGCACTGAGCACCCAGCACCCTGAGTACTGATCACCGAGCACCCCGAGCACTGAGCACCCAGCAACCTGAGTACTGAGCACCCAGCACCCTGAGTACTGAGCACCCAGCACCCTGAGTACTGAGCACCGAGGACCCTGAGCACTAAGCACCCAGCATGCTGAGTACTGAGCACTGAGCACCCTGAGTACTGAGCACCCAGCACCCTGAACACTGAGCAGCTAGCACCCTGAGCACTGAGCACCCAGCACCCTGAGCAATGAGCACAAAGCACGCTGAGTACTGAGCACTGAGCACCCTGAGTACTGAGCACCAAGGACCCTGAGCACCCAGCACGCTGAGTACTGAGCACTGAGCACCCTGAGTACTGAGCACCCAGCACCCTGAGCACTGAGCAGCCATCACCCCGGGCACTGAGCACCCAGCACCCTGAGCATTGTGCACCCAGCACCCCGAGTACTGAGCACCCAGCACCCCGAATACTGAGCACCCAGCACCCTGAGTACTGAGCACCAAGCACCCTGAGTACTGAGCACCCAGTACCCTGAGCACTGAACACACAGCACCCTGAGTACTGAGCACCCCGAGCACTGAGCACCCAGCACCCTGAGCACTGTGCACCCAGCACACCGAGCACTGAGCACCCAGCACCCTGAGTACTGAGCCCCCAGGACCCTGAGTATTGAGCATCCAGCACCCCGAGCACTGAGCACCCAGCACCCCGAGAATGAGCACCCAGCACCCTGAGTACTGAGAACCGAGCACCCTGAGTACTGAGCACCCAGGACCCTGAGTACTGAGCCCCCAGCAGCCTGAGTACTGAGCACCTAGCACCCTGAGTACTGAGCACCCAGCACCCCGAGCACTGAGCACCCAGCACCCCGAGAATGAGCACCCAGCACCCTGAGTTCTGAGCACACAGCACCCTGAGTACTAAGCACCCAGGACCCCGAGCACTGAGCACCCTGAGTACTGAGCACCCAGCACCCTGAGTACTGAGCACTAAGCACCCAGAGCACTGAGCTCCCAGCACCCCGAGCACGGAGCACCCAGGAACCCGAGCACTGAGTACTGAGCACCCAGCACCCTGAGTACTGAGCAGCGAGCTCCCCGAGCACTGAGCACCCTGAGTACTGTGCACCCAGCACCCCGATCACTGAGCACCCAGCACCCTGAGCACTGAGCACCCAGCATCCCAAAATGAGCACCCAGCACCCTGAGTACTGAGCACCCAGCACACCGAGCACTGAGCAACCTGAGTACTGAGCACCCAGCACCCTGAGTAATGAGCACCCAGCACCCCGAGAACTGAGCACCCAGCACCCTGAGTACTGAGCACCGAGCACCCTGATTACTGAGCAGCCAGCACACTGAGTACTGAGCACCCAGCGTACTGAGCACCGAGCACCCAGCACCCTGAGTACTGAGCACCCAGCACCCTGAGCACTGACCAACCAGCAACCTGAGTACTGAGCACCGAGCACCCCGAGTACTGAGCACCCAGCACCCCGAGCACTGAGCACCCAGCACCCTGAGCACTGAGCACCCAGCACCCCGACCACTGAGCACCCAGCATCCCGAGCACTGAGCACCCAGCACCCCGTGCACCGAGCAGCCTGAATACTAAGCACCGAGCACCCTGAGCACTGATCACCCAGCACCCTGAGCACTGAGCACCCAGCACCCTGAGTACTGAGCACCCAGCACCCCGAGCACTGAGCACCCAGCACCCTGAGTACTGAGCACCGAGCACCCTGAGCACTGAGCACCGAGCACCCTGAGCACTGAGCACCCAGCACCCTGAGGACTGAGCACCCAGCACCCCGAGCACTGAGCACACAGCACCCTGAGCACTGAGCTCCCTGAGTACTGAGCACTGAGCACCCTGAGTACTGAGCACTGAGCACCCTGAGTACTGAGCACCGAGCAACCTGAGCACTGAGCACCCAGCACCCTGAGCACTGAGCACCCAGCACCCTGAGCACTGAGCACCCAGCACCCTGAGCACTGAGCACCCAGCACCCTGAGTAGTGAGCACCCAACGTACTGAGCACCGAGCACCCCGAGCACTGAGCACCCAGCACCCTGAGTACTGAGCACAAAGCACCCTGAGCACTGAGCACCCAGCACCCTGAGTACTGAGCTCCGAGCACCCCAAGCACTGAGCACCCAGCACCCCGAGCACCGAGCACCCTGAGCACTGAGCACCCAGCACCCTGAGTACTGAGCACCCAGCACCCTGAGCACTGAGCACACAGCACCCTGAGCACTGAGCACCCAGCACCCTGAGTACTGAGCACTGAGCACCCAGCACCCCGAGCACTGAGCACCAAGCACCCTGAGTACTGAGCACCGAGCACCCCGAGCACTGAGCACCCAGCACCCTGCGTAATGAGCTCCGAGCACCCCGAGCACTGAGCACCCTGAGCACTGAGCACTGAGCACCCAGCACCCTGAGCACTGAGTAACCAGCACCCTGAGCACTGAGGACACAGCACCCTGAGCACTGAGCACCCAGCACCCTGAGCACTGAGCACCCAGCACCCTGAGTACTGAGCACCCAGCACCCCGAGCACTGAGCACCCAGCACCCCGAGTACTGAGCACTGAGCACCCTGAGTACTGAGCACCCAGCACCCTGAGCACTGAGTACCAAGCACCCTGAGCACTGAGCAACCAGCACCCTGAGCACTGAGCACCCAGCACCCTGAGCACTGAGCACCCAGCACCCTGAGTACTGAGCACAAAGCACCCAGCACCCCGAGCACTGAGCACCCAGCACCCTGAGCAATGAGCACATAGCACCCGAGTACTGAGCACCCAGCACCCTGAGTACTGAGCACCCAGCACCCTGAGTACTGAGCACCCAGCACCCCGAGTACTGAGCACCCAGCACCCTGAGTACTGAGCACTCAGCACCTTGAGCACTGAGCACCCAGCACCCTGAGTACTGAGCACCCAGCACCCCGAGCACTGAGCACCCAGCACCCTGAGTACTGAGCACCCAGCACCCTGAGCACTGAGCACCGAGCACCCTGGGCAATGAGGATCCAGCACCCTGAGGACTGAGCACCCAGCACCCCGAGCACTGAGCACACAGCACCCTGAGCACTGAGCTCCCTGAGTACTGAGCACTGAGCACCCTGAGTACTGAGCACTGAGCACCCTGAGTACTGAGCACCCAGCACCCTGAGTACTGAGCACCCAGCACCCCGAGCACTGAGTACCCAGCACCCTGAGCACCGAGTACCCAGCACCCTGAGCACTGAGCAACCAGCACCCTGAGCACTGAGCACCCAGCACCCGGAGCACTGAGCACCCAGCACCCTGAGTACTGAGCACTGAGCACCCAGCACCCCGAGCACTGAGCACCGAGCACCCTGAGTACTGAGCACTGAGCACCCAGCACCCCGAGCACTGAGCACCCAGCACCCTGAGCACTGAGCACCCAGCACCCGAGTACTGATCACCCAGCACCCTGAGTACTGAGCACCCAGCACCCTGAGTACTGAGCACCCAGCACCCCGAGTACTGAGCACCCAGCACCCTGAGCACTGAGCACCCAGCACCCTGAGTACTGAGCACTGAGCACCCAGCACCCTGAGCACTGAGCACCGAGCACCCTGAGTACTGAGCACTGAGCACCCAGCACCCCGAGCACTGAGCACCCAGCACCCTGAGCACTGAGCACCCAGCACCCGAGTACTGATCACCCAGCACCCTGAGTACTGAGCAGGCAGCACCCTGAGTACTGAGCACCCAGCACCCCGAGTACTGAGCACCCAGCACCCTGAGCACTGAGCACCCAGCACCCTGAGCACTGAGCAACCAGCACCCCGAGCACTGTGCACCCAGCAACCTGAGTACTGAGCACCCAGCACCCTGAGCACTGAGCACCCAGCACACTGAGCACTGAGCACCCAGCACCCTGAGCACTGAGAACCCAGCACCCTGAGTAGTTAGCACCCAACGTACTGAGCACCGAGCACCCCGAGAACTGAGCAACCAGCACCCTGAGTACTGAGCACCGAGCACGCCGAGCACTGAGCACCCAGCACCCTGAGTACTGAGCTCCGAGCACCCTGAGAACAGAGCACCCAGCGCCCCGAGCACTGAGCACCCAGCGCCCCGAGCGCTGAGCACCCAGAACCCCGAGTACTGAGCACAAAGCACCATGAGTACTGAGCACGCAGCACCATGAGTACTGAGCACCCAGCACTCTGAGCACTGAGCACCCAGCACCCTGAGTACTGAGCACCCAGCACCCTGAGTACTGAGTACCCAGCACCCTGAGCACTGAGCACCCAGCACCCTGAGTACTGAGCACCAAGCACCCTAAGTACTGAGCACCCAGCACCCTGAGTACTGAGCACCCAGCACCCTGAGTACTGAGGACCCAGCACCCTGAGTACTGAGCACCCAGCACCCCGAGCACTGAGCACCCAGCACCCTGAGCACTGAGCACCCAGCACCCTGAGCACTGAGCACCCAGCACCCTGAGTACTGAGTACCCAGCACCCTGAGCACTGAGCACCCAGCAAACTGAGTACTGATCACCGAGCACCCCGAGCACTGAGCACCCAGCACCCTGAGTACTGAGCACCCAGCACCCTGAGGACTGAGCACCCAGCACCCTGAGTACTGAGCACCCAGCACCCTGAGCACTGAGCACAAAGCACGCTGAGTACTGAGCACTGAGCACCCTGAGTACTGAGCACTGAGCACCCTGAGTACTGAGCACCGAGGACCCTGAGCACTGAGCACCCAGCATGCTGAGTACTGAGCACTGAGCACCCTGAGTACTGAGCACCCACCACCCTGAACACTGAGCAGCCAGCACCCTGAGCACTGAGCACCCAGCACCCCGAGCACTGAGCACCCAGCAACCTGAGTACTGAGCGCCCAGCACCCTGAGTACTGAGCACCCCGCACCCTGAGTACTGAGCACCCAGCACCCTGAGCACTGAGCACAAAGCACGCTGAGTACTGAGCACTGAGCACCCTGAGTACTGAGCACCGAGGACCCTGAGCACCCAGCACGCTGAGTACTGAGCACTGAGCACCCTGAGTACTGAGCATCCTGCACCCTGAGCACTGAGCAGCCATCACCCTGAGCACTGAGCACCCAGCACCCCGGGCACTGAGCACCCAGCACCCTGAGAAACTGTGCACCCAGCACCCCGAGTACTGAGCACCCAGCACCCCGAGTACTGAGCACCCAGCACCCTGAGTACTGAGCACCAAGCACCCTGAGTACTGAGCACCCAGTACCCTGAGCACTGAACACACAGCACCCTGAGTACTGAGCACCCCGAGCACTGAGCACCCAGCACCCTGAGCACTGTGCACCCAGCACACCGAGCACTGAGCACTCAGCACCCTGAGTACTGAGAACAGATCACCCTGAGTACTGAGTACCCAGCACCCTGAGCACTGAGCACCCAGCACCCTGAGTAGTGATCACCGAGCACCCCGAGCACTGAGCACCCAGCAACCTGAGTACTGAGCACCCAGCACCCTGAGTACTGAGCACCCAGCACCCTGAGCACTGAGCACCCAGCACCCTGAGCACTGAGCACAAAGCACGCTGAGTACTGAGCACTGAGCACCCTGAGTACTGAGCACTGAGCACCCTGAGTACTGAGCACCGAGGACCCTGAGCACTAAGCACCCAGCATGCTGAGTACTGAGCACTGAGCACCCTGAGTACTGAGCACCCAGCACCCTGAACACTGAGCAGCTAGCACCCTGAGCACTGAGCACCCAGCACCCTGAGCAATGAGCACAAAGCACGCTGAGTACTGAGCACTGAGCACCCTGAGTACTGAGCACCAAGGACCCTGAGCACCCAGCACGCTGAGTACTGTGCACTGAGCACCCTGAGTACTGAGCACCCAGCACCCTGAGCACTGAGCAGCCATCACCCCGGGCACTGAGCACCCAGCACCCTGAGCACTGTGCAACCAGCACCCCGAGTACTGAGCACCCAGCACCCCGAATACTGAGCACCCAGCACCCTGAGTACTGAGCACCAAGCACCCTGAGTACTGAGCACCCAGTACCCTGAGCACTGAACACACAGCACCCTGAGTACTGAGCACCCCGAGCACTGAGCACCCAGCACCCTGAGCACTGTGCACCCAGCACACCGAGCACTGAGCACCCAGCACCCTGAGTACTGAGCCCCCAGCACCCTGAGTATTGAGCATCCAGCACCCCGAGCACTGAGCACCCAGCACCCCGAGAATGAGCACCCAGCACCCTGAGTACTGAGAACCGAGCACCCTGAGTACTGAGCACCCAGCACCCTGAGTACTGAGCCCCCAGCAGCCTGAGTACTGAGCACCTAGCACCCTGAGTACTGAGCACCCAGCACCCCGAGCACTGAGCACCCAGCACCCCGAGAATGAGCACCCAGCACCCTGAGTTCTGAGCACCCAGCACCCTGAGTACTAAGCACCCAGCACCCCGAGCACTGAGCACCCTGAGTACTGAGCACCCAGCACCCTGAGTACTGAGCACTAAGCACCCAGAGCACTGAGCACCCAGCACCACGAGCACGGAGCACCCAGGACCCCGAGCACTGAGTACTGAGCACCCAGCACCCTGAGTACTGAGCACCGAGCTCCCCGAGCACTGAGCACCCTGAGTACTGTGCACCCAGCACCCCGATCACTGAGCACCCAGCACCCTGAGCACTGAGCACCCAGCATCCCAAAATGAGCACCCAGCACCCTGAGTACTGAGCACCCAGCACACCGAGCACTGAGCAACCTGAGTACTGAGCACCCAGCACCCTGAGTAATGAGCACCCAGCACCCCGAGAACTGAGCACCCAGCACCCTGAGTACTGAGCACCGAGCACCCTGATTACTGAGCAGCCAGCACACTGAGTACTGAGCACCCAGCGTACTGAGCACCGAGCACCCAGCACCCTGAGTACTGAGCACCCAGCACCCTGAGCACTGACCAACCAGCAACCTGAGTACTGAGCACCGAGCACCCCGAGTACTGAGCACCCAGCACCCCGAGCACTGAGCACCCAGCACCCTGAGCACTGAGCACCCAGCACCCCGACCACTGAGCACCCAGCATCCCGAGCACTGAGCACCCAGCACCCCGAGCACCGAGCAGCCTGAATACTAAGCACCGAGCACCCTGAGCACTGAGCACCCAGCACCCTGAGCACTGAGCACCCAGCACCCTGAGTACTGAGCACCCAGCACCCCGAGCACTGAGCACCCAGCACCCTGAGTACTGAGCACCGAGCACCCTGAGCACTGAGCACCGAGCACCCTGAGCACTGAGCACCCAGCACCCTGAGGACTGAGCACCCAGCACCCCGAGCACTGAGCACACAGCACCCTGAGCACTGAGCTCCCTGAGTACTGAGCACTGAGCACCCTGAGTACTGAGCACTGAGCACCCTGAGTACTGAGCACCCAGCAACCTGAGCACTGAGCACCCAGCACCCTGAGCACTGAGCACACAGCACCCTGAGTACTGAGTACCCAGCACCCTGAGCACTGAGCACCCAGCACCCTGAGTACTGAGCACCGACCACCCTAAGTACTGAGCACCCAGCACCCTGAGTACTGAGCACCCAGCACCCTGAGCACTGAGCACCCAGCACCCTGAGTACTGAGCACCCAGCACCCCGAGTACTGAGCACCCAGCACCCCGAGCACTGAGCACCCAGCACCCTGAGTACTGAGCACTGAGCACCCTGAGTACTGAGCACCGAACACCCTGAGTACTGAGCACCCAGCACCCTGAGTACTGAGCACCAAGCACCCCGAGCACTGAGCACCCAGCACCCCGAGCACTGAGCACCCAGCACCCCGAGCACTGAGTACCCAGCACCCCGAGCACTGAGCACCCAGCACCCTGAGCACTGAGCACCCAGCACCCTGAGCACTGAGTACCCAGCACCCTGAGAACTGAGTACCCAGCACACTGAGCACTGAGCACGCAGCACCCTGAGTACTGATCACCGAGCACCCCGAGCACTGAGCACCCAGCACCCTGAGTACAGAGCACCCAGCACCCTGAGTACTGAGCACCCAGCACCCTGAGTACTGAGCACCCAGCACCCTGAGCACTGAGCACAAAGCACGCTGAGTACTGAGCACTGAGCACCCTGAGTACTGTGCACCGAGGACCCTGAGCACCCAGCACGCTGAGTACTGAGCACTGAGCACCCTGAGTACTGAGCATCCAGCACCCTGAGCACTGAGCAGCCATCACCCTGAGCACTGAGCACCCAGCACCCCGGGCACTGAGCACCCAGCACCCTGAGCACTGTGCACCCAGCACCCCGAGTACTGAGCACCCAGCACCCCGAGTACTGAGCACCCAGCACCCTGAGTACTGAGCACCAAGCACCCTGAGTACTGAGCACCCAGTACCCTGAGCACTGAACACACAGCACCCTGAGTACTGAGCACCCCGAGCACTGAGCACCCAGCACCCTGAGCACTGTGCACCCAGCACACCGAGCACTGAGCACCCAGCACCCTGAGTACTGAGAACAGATCACCCTGAGTACTGAGTACCCAGCACCCTGAGCACTGAGCACCCAGCACCCTGAGTACTGATCACCGAGCACCCCGAGCACTGAGCACCCAGCACCCTGAGTACTGAGCACCCAGCACCCTGAGTACTGAGCACACAGCACACTGAGCACTGAGCACCCAGCACCCTGAGCACTGAGCACAAAGCACGCTGAGTACTGAGCACTGAGCACCCTGAGTACTGAGCACTGAGCACCCTGAGTACTGAGCACCGAGGACCCTGAGCACTAAGCACCCAGCATGCTGAGTACTGAGCACTGAGCAACCTGAGTACTGAGCACCCAGCACCCTGAACACTGAGCAGCTAGCACCCTGAGCACTGAGCACCCAGCACACTGAGCAATGAGCACAAAGCACGCTGGGTACTGAGCACTGAGCACCCTGAGTACTGAGCACCAAGGACCCTGAGCACCCAGCACGCTGAGTACTGAGCACTGAGCACCCTGAGTACTGAGCAGCCAGCACCCTGAGCACTGAGCAGCCATCACCCCGGGCACTGAGCACCCAGCACCCTGAGCACTGTGCACCCAGCACCCCGAGTACTGAGCACCCAGCACCCCGAATACTGAGCACCCAGCACCCTGAGTACTGAGCACCAAGCACCCTGAGTACTGAGAACCCAGTACCCTGAGCACTGAACACACAGCACCCTGAGTACTGAGCACCCCGAGCACTGAGCACCCAGCACCCTGAGCACTGTGCACCCAGCACACCGAGCACTGAGCACCCAGCACCCTGAGTACTGAGAACAGATCACCCTGAGTACTGAGCACCCAGCACCCTGAGTACTGAGCCCCCAGCACCCTGAGTATTGAGCATCCAGCACCCCGAGCACTGAGCACCCAGCACCCCGAGAATGAGCACCCAGCACCCTGAGTACTGAGAACCGAGCACCCTGAGTACTGAGCACCCAGCACCCTGAGTACTGAGCCCCCAGCAGCCTGAGTACTGAGCACCTAGCACCCTGAGTACTGAGCACCCAGCACCCCGAGCACTGAGCACCCAGCACCCCGAGAATGAGCACCCAGCACCCTGAGTTCTGAGCACCCAGCACCCTGAGTACTGAGCACCCAGCACCCCGAGCACTGAGCACCCTGAGTACTGAGCACCCAGCACCCTGAGTACTGAGCACTAAGCACCCAGAGCACTGAGCACCCAGCACCACGAGCACGGAGCACCCAGGACCCCGAGCACTGAGTACTGAGCACCCAGCACCCTGAGTACTGAGCACCGAGCTCCCCGAGCACTGAGCACCCTGAGTACTGTGCACCCAGCACCCCGATCACTGAGCACCCAGCACCCTGAGCACTGAGCACCCAGCATCCCAAAATGAGCACCCAGCACCCTGAGTACTGAGCACCCAGCACACCGAGCACTGAGCAACCTGAGTACTGAGCACCCAGCACCCTGAGTAATGAGCACCGAGCACCCTGATTACTGAGCAGCCAGCACACTGAGTACTGAGCACCAAGCACCCCGAGCACTGAGCACCCAGCACCCCGAGCACTGAGAACCCAGCACCCCGAGCACTGAGTACCCAGCACCCCGAGCACTGAGCACCCAGCACCCTGAGCACTGAGCACCCAGCACCCTGAGCACTGAGTACCCAGCACCCTGAGTACTGAGTACCCAGCACACTGAGCACTGAGCACCCAGCACCCTGAGTACTGATCACCGAGCACCCCGAGCACTGAGCACCCAGCACCCTGAGTACTGAGCACCCAGCACCCTGAGTACTGAGCACCCAGCACCCTGAGTACTGAGCACCCAGCACCCTGAGCACTGAGCACAAAGCACGCTGAGTACTGAGCACTGAGCACCCTGAGTACTGAGCACCGAGGACCCTGAGCACTGAGCACCCAGCACGCTGAGTACTGAGCACTGAGCACCCTGAGTACTGAGCACCCAGCACCCTGAACACTGAGCAGCCAGCACCCTGAGGACTGAGCACCCAGCACCCCGAGCACTGTGCACCCAGCACCCCGAGTACTGAGAACCCAGCACCCCTAGTACTGAGCACCCAGCACCCTGAGTACTGAGCACCAAGCACCCTGAGTACTGAGCACCCAGTACCCTGAGCACTGAACACACAGCACCCTGAGTACTGAGCACCCCGAGCACTGAGCACCCAGCACCCTGAGTACTGAGAACAGATCACCCTGAGTACTGAGCACCCAGCACCCTGAGTACTGAGCCCCCAGCACCCTGAGTACTGAGCACCCAGCACACCGAGCACTGAGCACCCAGCACCCTGAGAATGAGCACCCAGCACCCTGAGTACTGAGAACCGAGCACCATGAGTACTGAGCACCCAGCACCCTGAGTATTGAGCCCCCAGCACCCTGAGTACTGAGCACCCAGCACCCTGAGTACTGAGCACCCAGCACCCCGAGCACTGAGCACCCAGCACCCCGAGAATGAGCACCCAGCACCCTGAGTACTGAGCACCCAGCACCCTGAGTACTGAGCACCCAGCACCCCGAGCACTGATCACGCTGAGTACTGAGCACCCAGCACCCTGAGTACTGAGCACTAAGCACCCAGAGCACTGAGCACCCAGCACCCCGAGCACGGAGCACCCAGGACACCGAGCACTGAGTACTGAGCACCCAGCACCCTGAGTACTGAGAACCGAGCTCCCCGAGCACTGAGCACCCTGAGTACTGAGCGCCCAGCACCCCGATCACTTTGCACCCAGCACCCTGAGCACTGAGCACCCAGCACACTGAGCACTGAGCATCCAGCACCCTGAGTACTGAGCACCCATCACCCCGAGCACTGAGCAACCAGCACCCTGAGTACTGAGCACTGAGCACCCAGCACCCCGAGCACTGAGCACCCAGCACCCTGTGTACTGAGCACTGAGCACCCTGAGTATTGAGCACCCAGCAGCCTGAGTACTGAGCACCCAGGACCCTGAGCACTGAGCACCGAGCACCCCGAGCACTGAGCACCCTGCACCCTGAGCACTCAGCACCCAGCACCTCGAGCACTGAGTACTGAGCACCCAGCACCCTGAGCACTGAGCACCCAGCACCCTGAGCACTGAGCACCCAGCACCCTGAGTACTGAGCACCGAGCACCCTAAGTACTGAGCACCCAGCACCCTGAGTACTGAGCACCCAGCACCCTGAGCACTGAACACCCAGCACGCTGAGTACTGAGCACCCAGCACCCCGAGTACTGAGCACCCAGCACCCCGAGCTCTGAGCACCCAGCACCCTGAGTACTGAGCACTGAGCACCCAGCACCCCGAGCACTGAGCACCCAGCACCCTGAGCACTGAGCACCCAGCACCCGAGTACTGATCACCCAGCACCCTGAGTACTGAGCACCCAGCACCCTGAGTACTGAGCACCCAGCACCCCGAGTACTGAGCACCCAGCACCCTGAGCACTGAGCACCCAGCACCAAGAGCACAGAGCAACCAGCACCCCGAGCACTGTGCACCCAGCACCCTGAGTACTGAGCACCCAGCACCCTGAGCACTGAGCACCCAGCACCCTGAGCACTGAGCACCCAGCACCCTGAGCACTGAGAACCCAGCACCCTGAGTACTGAGCACCCAACGTACTGAGCACCGAGCACCCCGAGCACTGAGCACCCAGCACCCTGAGTACTGAGCACCGAGCACCCCGAGCACTGAGCACCCAGCACCCTGAGTACTGAGCTCCGAGCACCCCGAGCACAGAGCACCCAGCGCCCCGAGCACTGAGCACCCAGAACCCCGAGCACTGAGCACCCAGCACCCCGAGCACTGAGCACCCAGCACCCCGAGCACTGAGCACCCAGCACCCCGAGCACTGAGCACCCAGCACACTGAGTACTGAGCACCCAGCACCCTGAGCACTGAGCACCCAGCACCCTGAGTACTGAGCACCCAGCACCCTGAGTACTGAGTACCCAGCACCCTGAGCACTGAGCACCCAGCACCCTGAGTACTGAGCACCGAGCACCCTAAGTACTGAGCACCCAGCACCCTGAGTACTGAGCACCCAGCACCCAGAGCACTGAGCACCCAGCACCCTGAGTACTGAGCACCCAGCACCCCGAGTACTGAGCACCCAGCACCCCGAGCACTGAGCACCAAGCACCCTGAGTACTGAGCACCGAACACCCTGAGTACTGAGCACCCAGCACCCTGAATACTGAACACCCAGCACCCCGAGCACTGAGCACCCAGCACCCCGAGCACTGAGCACCCAGCACCCCGAGCACTGAGCACCCAGCACCCCGAGCACTGAGCACCCAGCACCCTGAGCACTGAGCACCCAGCACCCTGAGCACTGAGCACCCAGCACCCTGAGTACTGAGTACCCAGCACCCTGAGCACTGAGCACCCAGCACCCTGAGTACTGATCACCGAGCACCCTGAACACTGAGCACCCAGCACCCTGAGTACTGAGCACCCAGCACACTGAGTACTGAGCACCCAGCACCCTGAGTACTGAGCACCCAGCACCCTGAGCACTGAGCACAAAGCACGCTGAGTACTGAGCACTGAGCACCCTGAGTACTGAGCACCGAGGACCCTGAGCACTGAGCACCCAGCACGCTGAGTACTGAGAACTGAGCACCCTGAGTACTGAGCACCCAGCACCCTAAACACTGAGCAGCCAGCACCCTGAGCACTGAGCACCCAGCACCACGAGCACTGAGCACGCAGCACCCTGAGCACTGTGCACCCAGCACCCCGAGTACTGAGCACCCAGCACCCCAAGTACTGAGCACCCAGTACCCTGAGTATTGAGCACCAAGCACCCTGAGTACTGAGCACCCAGTACCCTGAGCACTGAACACACAGGACCCTGAGTACTGAGCACCCCGAGCACTGAGCACCCAGCAACCTGAGCTCTGTGCACCCAGCATTCCGAGCACTGAGCACCCAGCACCCCGAGAATGAGCACCCAGCACCCTGAGTACTGAGAACCGAGCACCATGAGTACTGAGCACCCAGCACCCTGAATATTGAGCCCCCAGCACCCTGAGTACTGAGCACCCAGCACCCTGAGTACTGAGCACCCAGCACCCCGAGCACTGAGCACCCAGCACCCCGAGAATGAGCACCCGGCACCCTGAGTACTGAGAACCCAGCACGCTGAGTACTGAGCACCCAGCACCCCGAGCACTGAGCACCCTGAGTACTGAGCACCCAGCACCCTGAGTACTGAGCACTAAGCACCCAGAGCACTGAGCTCCCAGCACCCCGAGCACGGAGCAGCCAGGACCCCGAGCACTGAGTACTGAGCACCCAGCACCCTGAGTACTGAGCACCGAGCTCCCCGAGCACTGAGCACCCTGAGCACTGAGCGCCCAGCACCCCGATCACTTTGCAAACAGCACCCTGAGCACTGAGCACCCAGCACCCTGAGCACTGAGCACCCAGCACCCTGAGTACTGAGCACCCAGCACCCCGAGCACTGAGCACCCAGCACCCTGAGTACTGAGCACTGAGCACCCAGCACTCCGAGCACTGAGCACCCAGCACCCTGTGTACTGAGCACTGAGCACCCTGAGTACTAAGCACCCAGCACCCTGAGTACTGAGCACCCAGGACCCTGAGCACGGAGCACCGAGCACCCCGAGCACTGAGCACCCTGCACCCTGAGCACTCAGCACCCAGCACCCCGAGCACTGAGTACTGAGCACCCAGCACCCTGAGCACTGAGCACCCAGCACCCTGAGCACTGTGCACCCAGCACCCTGAGTACTGAGCACCCAGAACCCCAAGCACTGAGCACCGAGCACCCTGAGTACTGAGCACCCAGCACGCTGAGCACTGAGCACCCAGCACCCCGAGTACTGAGCAACCAGCACCCTGAGTACTGAGCATCCAGCACCCTGAGTACTGAGCACCCAGCACCCCGAGCACTGAGCACCCAGCACCCTGAGCACTGAGCACCCAGCACCCTGAGTACTGAGCACCAAGAACCCTGAGCACTGAGCACCCAGCACCCTGAGAACTGAGAACCCAGCACCGTGAGCACTGAGCACCCAGCACCCTGAGCACTGAGCACCCAGCACCCTGAGCACTGAGCACCCAGCACCCTGAGTACTGAGCACCCAACGTACTGAGCACCGAGCACCCCGAGAACTGAGCACCCAGCACTCTGAGTACTGAGCACCCAGCACCCCGAGCACTGAGCACCCAGCACCCTGAGTACTGAGCACCGAGCACCCTGAGTACTGAGCACCCAGCACCCCGAGCACTGAGCTCCCAGCACCCGGAGCACTGAGCACCCAGCACTGAGCACCCAGCACCCTGAGTACTGAGCACCCAGCACCCTGAGAACTGAGCACTGAGCACCCCGAGCACTGAGCACCGGGCACACCGAGCACTGAGCACCCAGCACCCTGAGTTGTGAGCACCCAGCACCCTGAGTACTGAGCACTGAGCACCCTGAGCACTGAGTACCCAGCACCCTGAGCACTGAGCACCCAGCAACCTGAGCACTGAGTACTGAGCACCCAGCACCCTGAGCACTGAGCACCCAGCACCCTGAGCACTGAGCACCCAGCACGCTGAGTACTGAGCACCCAGCACCCCAAACACTGAGCACCGAGCACCCTGAGTACTGAGCACCCAGCACCCTGAGTACTGAGTACCCAGCACCCTGAGCACTGAGCACCCAGCACCCTGAGTACTGAGCACCGAGCAGCCTAAGTACTGAGCACCCAGCACCCTGAGTACTGAGCACCCAGCACCCAGAGCACTGAGCACCCAGCACCCTGAGTACTGAGCACCCAGCACCCCGAGTACTGAGCACCTAGCACCCCGAGCACTGAGCACCAAGCACCCTGAGTACTGAGCACCGAACACCCTGAGTACTGAGCACCCAGCACCCTGAATACTGAGCACCCAGCACCCCGAGCACTGAGCACCCAGCACCCCGAGCACTGAGCACCCAGCACCCCGAGCACTGAGCACCCAGCACCCCGAGCACTGAGCACCCAGCACCCTGAGCACTGAGCACCCAGCACCCTGAGCACTGAGCACCCAGCACCCTGAGTACTGAGTACCCAGCACCCTGAGCACTGAGCACCCAGCACCTTGAGTACTGATCACCGAGCACCCAGAACACTGACCACCCAGCACCCTGAGTACTGAGCACCCAGCACACTGAGTACTGAGCACCCAGCACCCTGAGTACTGAGCACCCAGCACCCTGAGCACTGAGCACAAAGCACGCTGAGTACTGAGCACTGAGCACCCTGAGTACTGAGCACCGAGGACCCTGAGCACTGAGCACCCAGCACGCTGAGTACTGAGAACTGAGCACCCTGAGTACTGAGCACCCAGCACCCTAAACACTGAGCAGCCAGCACCCTGAGCACTGAGCACCCAGCACCGCGAGCACTGAGCACCCAGCACCCTGAGCACTGTGCACCCAGCACCCCGAGTACTGAGCACACAGCACCCCTAGTACTGAGCACCCAGTACCCTGAGTATTGAGCACCAAGCACCCTGAGTACTGAGCACCCAGTACCCTGAGCACTGAACACACAGGACCCTGAGTACTGAGCACCCCGAGCACTGAGCACCCAGCAACCTGAGCTCTGTGCACCCAGCACCCCGAGCTCTGAGCATCCAGCACCCTGAGTACTGAGAACAGATCACCCTGAGTAGTGAGCACCCAGCACCCTGAGTACTGAGCCCCCAGCACACTGAGTACTGAGCACCCAGCACCCCGAGCACTGAGCACCCAGCACCCCGAGAATGAGCACCCAGCACCCTGAGTACTGAGAACCGAGCACCATGAGTACTGAGCACCCAGCACCCTGAATATTGAGCCCCCAGCACCCTGAGTACTGAGCACCCAGCACCCTGAGTACTGAGCACCCAGCACCCCGAGCACTGAGCACCCAGCACCCCGAGAATGAGCACCCGGCACCCTGAGTACTGAGAACCCAGCACCCTGAGTACTGAGCACCCAGCACCCCGAGCACTGAGCACCCTGAGTACTGAGCACCCAGCACCCTGAGTACTGAGCACTAAGCACCCAGAGCACTGAGCTCCCAGCACCCCGAGCACGGAGCAGCCAGGACCCCGAGCACTGAGTACTGAGCACCCAGCACCCTGAGTACTGAGCACCGAGCTCCCCGAGCACTGAGCACCCTGAGCACTGAGCGCCCAGCACCCCGATCACTTTGCAAACAGCACCCTGAGCACTGAGCACCCAGCACCCTGAGCACTGAGCACCCAGCACCCTGAGTACTGAGCACCCAGCACCCCGAGCACTGAGCACCCAGCACCCTGAGTACTGAGCACTGAGCACCCAGCACTCCGAGCACTGAGCACCCAGCACCCTGTGTACTGAGCACTGAGCACCCTGAGTACTAAGCACCCAGCACCCTGAGTACTGAGCACCCAGGACCCTGAGCACTGAGCACCGAGCACCCCGAGCACTGAGCACCCTGCACCCTGAGCACTCAGCACCCAGCACCCCGAGCACTGAGTACTGAGCACCCAGCACCCTGAGCACTGAGCACCCAGCACCCTGAGCACTGTGCACCCAGCACCCTGAGTACTGAGCACCCAGAACCCCAAGCACTGAGCACCGAGCACCCTGAGTACTGAGCACCCAGCACGCTGAGCACTGAGCACCCAGCACCCCGAGTACTGAGCAACCAGCACCCTGAGTACTGAGCACCCAGCACCCTGAGTACTGAGCACCCAGCACCCCGAGCACTGAGCACCCAGCACCCTGAGCACTGAGCACCCAGCACCCTGAGTACTGAGCACCAAGAACCCTGAGCACTGAGCACCCAGCACCCTGAGAACTGAGAACCCAGCACCCTGAGCACTGAGCACCCAGCACCCTGAGCACTGAGCACCCAGCACCCTGAGCACTGAGCACCCAGCACCCCAAACACTGAGCACCGAGCACCCTGAGAACTGAGCACCGAGCACCTTGAGTACTGAGCACCCAGCACCATGAGTACTGAGCACCGAGTACACAGAGTACTGAGCAACCTGAGTACTGAGCACCCAGCACCCCGAGCACGGAGCACCCAGGACCCTGAGCACTGAGTACTGAGCACCCAGCACCCTGAGTACTGAGCACCGAGCTCCCCGAGCACTGAGCACCCTGAGTACTGAGCGCCCAGCACCCCGATCACTTTGCACCCAGCACCAAGAGCACTGAGCACCCAGCACCCCGAGCACTGAGCACCCAGCACCCCGAGCACTGAGCACCCAGCACCCCGAGCACTGAGCACCCAGCACCCTGAGCACTGAGCACCCAGCACCCTGAGCACTGAGCACCCAGCACCCTGAGTACTGAGTACCCAGCACCCTGAGCACTGAGCACCCAGCACCTTGAGTACTGATCACCGAGCACCCAGAACACTGACCACCCAGCACCCTGAGTACTGAGCACCCAGCACACTGAGTACTGAGCACCCAGCACCCTGAGTACTGAGCACCCAGCACCCTGAGCACTGAGCACAAAGCACGCTGAGTACTGAGCACTGAGCACCCTGAGTACTGAGCACCGAGGACCCTGAGCACTGAGCACCCAGCACGCTGAGTACTGAGAACTGAGCACCCTGAGTACTGAGCACCCAGCACCCTAAACACTGAGCAGCCAGCACCCTGAGCACTGAGCACCCAGCACCGCGAGCACTGAGCACCCAGCACCCTGAGCACTGTGCACCCAGCACCCCGAGTACTGAGCACACAGCACCCCTAGTACTGAGCACCCAGTACCCTGAGTATTGAGCACCAAGCACCCTGAGTACTGAGCACCCAGTACCCTGAGCACTGAACACACAGGACCCTGAGTACTGAGCACCCCGAGCACTGAGCACCCAGCAACCTGAGCTCTGTGCACCCAGCACCCCGAGCTCTGAGCATCCAGCACCCTGAGTACTGAGAACAGATCACCCTGAGTAGTGAGCACCCAGCACCCTGAGTACTGAGCCCCCAGCACCCTGAGTACTGAGCACCCAGCACCCCGAGCACTGAGCACCCAGCACCCCGAGAATGAGCACCCAGCACCCTGAGTACTGAGAACCGAGCACCATGAGTACTGAGCACCCAGCACCCTGAATATTGAGCCCCCAGCACCCTGAGTACTGAGCACCCAGCACCCTGAGTACTGAGCACCCAGCACCCCGAGCACTGAGCACCCAGCACCCCGAGAATGAGCACCCGGCACCCTGAGTACTGAGAACCCAGCACCCTGAGTACTGAGCACCCAGCACCCCGAGCACTGAGCACCCTGAGTACTGAGCACCCAGCACCCTGAGTACTGAGCACTAAGCACCCAGAGCACTGAGCTCCCAGCACCCCGAGCACGGAGCAGCCAGGACCCCGAGCACTGAGTACTGAGCACCCAGCACCCTGAGTACTGAGCACCGAGCTCCCCGAGCACTGAGCACCCTGAGCACTGAGCGCCCAGCACCCCGATCACTTTGCAAACAGCACCCTGAGCACTGAGCACCCAGCACCCTGAGCACTGAGCACCCAGCACCCTGAGTACTGAGCACCCAGCACCCCGAGCACTGAGCACCCAGCACCCTGAGTACTGAGCACTGAGCACCCAGCACTCCGAGCACTGAGCACCCAGCACCCTGTGTACTGAGCACTGAGCACCCTGAGTACTAAGCACCCAGCACCCTGAGTACTGAGCACCCAGGACCCTGAGCACTGAGCACCGAGCACCCCGAGCACTGAGCACCCTGCACCCTGAGCACTCAGCACCCAGCACCCCGAGCACTGAGTACTGAGCACCCAGCACCCTGAGCACTGAGCACCCAGCACCCTGAGCACTGTGCACCCAGCACCCTGAGTACTGAGCACCCAGAACCCCAAGCACTGAGCACCGAGCACCCTGAGTACTGAGCACCCAGCACGCTGAGCACTGAGCACCCAGCACCCCGAGTACTGAGCAACCAGCACCCTGAGTACTGAGCACCCAGCACCCTGAGTACTGAGCACCCAGCACCCCGAGCACTGAGCACCCAGCACCCTGAGCACTGAGCACCCAGCACCCTGAGTACTGAGCACCAAGAACCCTGAGCACTGAGCACCCAGCACCCTGAGAACTGAGAACCCAGCACCCTGAGCACTGAGCACCCAGCACCCTGAGCACTGAGCACCCAGCACCCTGAGCACTGAGCACCCAGCACCCTGAGTACTGAGCACCCAACGTACTGAGCACCGAGCACCCCGAGAACTGAGCACCCAGCACTCTGAGTACTGAGCACCCAGCACCCCGAGCACTGAGCACCCAGCACCCTGAGTACTGAGCACCGAGCACCCTGAGTACTGAGCACCCAGCACCCCGAGCACTGAGCTCCCAGCACCCGGAGCACTGAGCACCCAGCACTGAGCACCCAGCACCCTGAGTACTGAGCACCCAGCACCCTGAGAACTGAGCACTGAGCACCCCGAGCACTGAGCACCGGGCACACCGAGCACTGAGCACCCAGCACCCTGAGTTGTGAGCACCCAGCACCCTGAGTACTGAGCACTGAGCACCCTGAGCACTGAGTACCCAGCACCCTGAGCACTGAGCACCCAGCATCCTGAGCACTGAGTACTGAGCACCCAGCACCCTGAGCACTGAGCACCCAGCACCCTGAGCACTGAGCACCCAGCACGCTGAGTACTGAGCACCCAGCACCCCAAACACTGAGCACCGAGCACCCTGAGAACTGAGCACCGAGCACCTTGAGTACTGAGCACCCAGCACCATGAGTACTGAGCACCGAGTACACAGAGTACTGAGCAACCTGAGTACTGAGCACCCAGCACCCCGAGCACGGAGCACCCAGGACCCTGAGCACTGAGTACTGAGCACCCAGCACCCTGAGTACTGAGCACCGAGCTCCCCGAGCACTGAGCACCCTGAGTACTGAGCGCCCAGCACCCCGATCACTTTGCACCCAGCACCAAGAGCACTGAGCACCCAGCACCCTGAGCACTGAGCACCCAGCACCCTGAGTACTGAGCACCCAGCACCCCGAGCACTGAGCACCCAGCACCCTGAGTACTGAGCACTGAGCACCCAGCACCCCGAGCACTGAGCACCCAGCACCCTGTGTACTGAGCACTGAGCACCCTGAGTACTAAGCACCCAGCACCCTGAGTACTGAGCACCCAGGACCCTGAGCACTGAGCACCGAGCACCCCGAGCACTGAGCACCCTGCACCCTGAGCACTCAGCACCCAGCACCCCGAGCACTGAGTACTGAGCACAAAGCACCCTGAGCACTGAGCACCCAGCACCCTGAGTACTGAGTACCCAGCACCCTGAGCACTGAGCACCCAGCACCCTGAGTACTGAGCACCGAGCACCCTAAGTACTGAGCACCCAGCACCCTGAGTACTGAGCACCCAGCACCCTGAGCACTGAGCACCCAGCACGCTGAGTACTGAGCACCCAGCACCCCGAGTACTGAGCACCCAGCACCCCGAGCACTGAGCACCCAACACCCTGAGTACTGAGCACTGAGCACCCTGAGTACTGAGCACCGAACAGCCTGAGTACTGAGCACCCAGCTCCCTGAGTACTGAGCACCCAGCACCCCGAGCACTGAGCACCCAGCACCCCGAGCACTGAGCACCCAGCACCCCGAGCACTGAGCACCCAGCACCCCTAGCTCTGAGCACCCAGCACCCTGAGCACTGAGCACCCAGCACCCTGAGCACTGAGCACGGAGCACCCTGAGTACTGAGTACCCAGCACCCTGAGCACTGAGCACCCAGCACCCTGAGTACTGATCACCGAGCACCCCGAGCACTGAGCACCCAGCACCCTGAGTACTGAGCACCCAGCACCCTGAGTACTGAGCACCCAGCACCCTGAGTACTGAGCACCCAGCACCCTGAGCACTGAGCACAAAGCACGCTGAGTACTGAGCACTGAGCACCCTGAGTACTGAGCACCGAGAACCCTGAGCACTGAGCACCCAGCACGCTGAGTACTGAGCACTGAGCACCCTGAGTACTGAGCACCCAGCACCCTGAACACTGAGCAGCCAGCACCCTGAGCACTGAGCACCCAGCAACCCGAGCACTGGGCACCCAGCACCCTGAGCACTGTGCACCCAGCACCCCGAGTACTGAGCACCCAGCACCCCTAGTACTGAGCACCCAGCAACCTGAGTACTGAGAACTGAGCACCCTGAGTACTGAGCACCCAGCACCCTAAACACTGAGCAGCCAGCACCCTGAGCACTGAGCACCCAGCACCGCGAGCACTGAGCACCCAGCACCCTGAGCACTATGCACCCAGCACCCCGAGTACTGAGCACACAGCACCCCTAGTACTGAGCACCCAGTACCCTGAGTATTGAGCACCAAGCACCCTGAGTACTGAGCACCCAGTACCCTGAGCACTGAACACACAGGACCCTGAGTACTGAGCACCCCGAGCACTGAGCACCCAGCAACCTGAGCTCTGTGCACCCAGCACCCCGAGCTCTGAGCATCCAGCACCCTGACTACTGAGAACAGATCACCCTGAGTAGTGAGCACCCAGCACCCTGAGTACTGAGCCCCCAGCACCCTGAGTACTGAGCACCCAGCACCCCGAGCACTGAGCACCCAGCACCCCGAGAATGAGCACCCAGCACCCTGAGTACTGAGAACCGAGCACCATGAGTACTGAGCACCCAGCACCCTGAATATTGAGCCCCCAGCACCCTGAGTACTGAGCACCCAGCACCCTGAGTACTGAGCACCCAGCACCCCGAGCACTGAGCACCCAGCACCCCGAGAATGAGCACCCGGCACCCTGAGTACTGAGAACCCAGCACCCTGAGTACTGAGCACCCAGCACCCCGAGCACTGAGCACCCTGAGTACTGAGCACCCAGCACCCTGAGTACTGAGCACTAAGCACCCAGAGCACTGAGCTCCCAGCACCCCGAGCACGGAGCAGCCAGGACCCCGAGCACTGAGTACTGAGCACCCAGCACCCTGAGTACTGAGCACCGAGCTCCCCGAGCACTGAGCACCCTGAGCACTGAGCGCCCAGCACCCCGATCACTTTGCAAACAGCACCCTGAGCACTGAGCACCCAGCACCCTGAGCACTGAGCACCCAGCACCCTGAGTACTGAGCAACCAGCACCCCGAGCACTGAGCACCCAGCACCCTGAGTACTGAGCACTGAGCACCCAGCACTCCGAGCACTGAGCACCCAGCACCCTGTGTACTGAGCACTGAGCACCCTGAGTACTAAGCACCCAGCACCCTGAGTACTGAGCACCCAGGACCCTGAGCACTGAGCACCGAGCACCCCGAGCACTGAGCACCCTGCACCCTGAGCACTCAGCACCCAGCACCCCGAGCACTGAGTACTGAGCACCCAGCACCCTGAGCACTGAGCACCCAGCACCCTGAGCACTGTGCACCCAGCACCCTGAGTACTGAGCACCCAGAACCCCAAGCACTGAGCACCGAGCACCCTGAGTACTGAGCACCCAGCACGCTGAGCACTGAGCACCCAGCACCCCGAGTACTGAGCAACCAGCACCCTGAGTACTGAGCACCCAGCACCCTGAGTACTGAGCACCCAGCACCCCGAGCACTGAGCACCCAGCACCCTGAGCACTGAGCACCCAGCACCCTGAGTACTGAGCACCAAGAACCCTGAGCACTGAGCACCCAGCACCCTGAGAACTGAGAACCCAGCACCCTGAGCACTGAGCACCCAGCACCCTGAGCACTGAGCACCCAGCACCCTGAGCACTGAGCACCCAGCACCCTGAGTACTGAGCACCCAACGTACTGAGCACCGAGCACCCCGAGAACTGAGCACCCAGCACTCTGAGTACTGAGCACCCAGCACCCCGAGCACTGAGCACCCAGCACCCTGAGTACTGAGCACCGAGCACCCTGAGTACTGAGCACCCAGCACCCCGAGCACTGAGCTCCCAGCACCCGGAGCACTGAGCACCCAGCACTGAGCACCCAGCACCCTGAGTACTGAGCACCCAGCACCCTGAGAACTGAGCACTGAGCACCCCGAGCACTGAGCACCGGGCACACCGAGCACTGAGCACCCAGCACCCTGAGTTGTGAGCACCCAGCACCCTGAGTACTGAGCACTGAGCACCCTGAGCACTGAGTACCCAGCACCCTGAGCACTGAGCACCCAGCATCCTGAGCACTGAGTACTGAGCACCCAGCACCCTGAGCACTGAGCACCCAGCACCCTGAGCACTGAGCACCCAGCACGCTGAGTACTGAGCACCCAGCACCCCAAACACTGAGCACCGAGCACCCTGAGAACTGACCACCGAGCACCTTGAGTACTGAGCACCCAGCACCATGAGTACTGAGCACCGAGTACACAGAGTACTGAGCAACCTGAGTACTGAGCACCCAGCACCCCGAGCACGGAGCACCCAGGACCCTGAGCACTGAGTACTGAGCACCCAGCACCCTGAGTACTGAGCACCGAGCTCCCCGAGCACTGAGCACCCTGAGTACTGAGCGCCCAGCACCCCGATCACTTTGCACCCAGCACCAAGAGCACTGAGCACCCAGCACCCTGAGCACTGAGCACCCAGCACCCTGAGTACTGAGCACCCAGCACCCCGAGCACTGAGCACCCAGCACCCTGAGTACTGAGCACTGAGCACCCAGCACCCCGAGCACTGAGCACCCAGCACCCTGTGTACTGAGCACTGAGCACCCTGAGTACTAAGCACCCAGCACCCTGAGTACTGAGCACCCAGGACCCTGAGCACTGAGCACCGAGCACCCCGAGCACTGAGCACCCTGCACCCTGAGCACTCAGCACCCAGCACCCCGAGCACTGAGTACTGAGCACAAAGCACCCTGAGCACTGAGCACCCAGCACCCTGAGTACTGAGTACCCAGCACCCTGAGCACTGAGCACCCAGCACCCTGAGTACTGAGCACCGAGCACCCTAAGTACTGAGCACCCAGCACCCTGAGTACTGAGCACCCAGCACCCTGAGCACTGAGCACCCAGCACGCTGAGTACTGAGCACCCAGCACCCCGAGTACTGAGCACCCAGCACCCCGAGCACTGAGCACCCAACACCCTGAGTACTGAGCACTGAGCACCCTGAGTACTGAGCACCGAACAGCCTGAGTACTGAGCACCCAGCTCCCTGAGTACTGAGCACCCAGCACCCCGAGCACTGAGCACCCAGCACCCCGAGCACTGAGCACCCAGCACCCCGAGCACTGAGCACCCAGCACCCCTAGCACTGAGCACCCAGCACCCTGAGCACTGAGCACCCAGCACCCTGAGCACTGAGCACGGAGCACCCTGAGTACTGAGTACCCAGCACCCTGAGCACTGAGCACCCAGCACCCTGAGTACTGATCACCGAGCACCCCGAGCACTGAGCACCCAGCACCCTGAGTACTGAGCACCCAGCACCCTGAGTACTGAGCACCCAGCACCCTGAGTACTGAGCACCCAGCACCCTGAGCACTGAGCACAAAGCACGCTGAGTACTGAGCACTGAGCACCCTGAGTACTGAGCACCGAGAACCCTGAGCACTGAGCACCCAGCACGCTGAGTACTGAGCACTGAGCACCCTGAGTACTGAGCACCCAGCACCCTGAACACTGAGCAGCCAGCACCCTGAGCACTGAGCACCCAGCAACCCGAGCACTGGGCACCCAGCACCCTGAGCACTGTGCACCCAGCACCCCGAGTACTGAGCACCCAGCACCCCTAGTACTGAGCACCCAGCAACCTGAGTACTGAGCACCAAGGACCCTGAGTACTGAGCACCCAGTACCCTGAGCACTGAACACACAGCACCCTGAGTACTGAGCACCCCGAGCACTGAGCACCCAGCACCCTGAGCTCTGTGCACCCAGCACCCCGAGCTCTGAGCACCCAGCACCCTGAGTACTGAGAACAGATCACCCTGAGTACTGAGCACCCAGCACCCTGAGTACTGAGCCCCCAGCACCCTGAGTACTGAGCACCCAGCACCCCAAGCACTGAGCACCCAGCACCCCGAGAATGAGCACCCAGCACCCTGAGTACTGAGAACCGAGCACCATGAGTACTGAGCACCCAGCACCCTGAGTATTGAGCCCCCAGCACCCTGAGTACTGAGCACCCAGCACCCTGAGTACTGAGCACCCAGCACCCCGAGCACTGAGCACCCAGCACCCCGAGAATGAGCATCCAGCACCCTGAGTACTGAGCACCTAGCACCCTGAGTACTGAGCACCCAGCACCCCGAGCACTGAGCACCCTGAGTACTGAGCACCCAGCACCCTGAGTACTGAGCACTAAGCACCCAGAGCACTGAGCACCCAGCACCCCGAGCACGGAGCACCCAGGACCCCGAGCACTGAGTACTGAGCACCCAGCAACCTGAGTACTGAGCACCGAGCTCCCCGAGCACTGAGCACCCTGAGTACTGAGCGCCCAGCACCAGGATCACTTTGCACCCAGCACCCTGAGCACTGAGCACCCAGCACCCTGAGCACTGAGCACCCAGCACCCTGAGTACTGAGCACCCAGCACCCCGAGCACTGAGCACCCAGCACCCTGAGTACTGAGCACTGAGCACCCAGCACCCCGAGCACTGAGCACCCAGCACCCTGTGTACTGAGCACTGAGCACCCTGAGTACTAAGCACCCAGCACCCTGAGTACTGAGCACCCAGGACCCTGAGCACTGAGCACCGAGCACCCCGAGCACTGAGCACCCTGCACCCTGAGCACTCAGCACCCAGCACCCCGAGCACTGAGTACTGAGCACCCAGCACCCTGAGCACTGAGCACGCAGCACCCTGAGAACTGTGCACCCAGCACCCTGAGTACTGAGCACCCAGAACCCCAAGCACTGAGCACCGAGCACCCTGAGTACTGAGCACCCAGCACGCTGAGCACTGAGCACCCAGCACCCCGAGTACTGAGCAACCAGCACCCTGAGTACTGAGCACCCAGCACCCTGAGTACTGAGCACCCAGCACCCCGAGCACTGAGCACCCAGCACCCTGAGCACTGATCACCCAGGACCCTGAGTACAGAGCACCAAGAACCCTGAGCACTGAGCACCCAGCACCCTGAGCACTGAGAACCCAGCACCCTGAGCACTGAGCACCCTGCACCCTGAGCACTGAGCACCCAGCACCCTGAGCACTGAGCACCCAGCACCCTGAGTACTGAGCACCCAACGTACTGAGCACCGAGCACCCCGAGCACTGAGCAGCCAGCACGCTGAGTACTGAGCACCCAGCGCCCCGAGCACTGAGCACCCAGCACCCTGAGTACTGAGCACCGAGCACCCTGAGTACTGAGCACCCAGCACCCCGAGCACTGAGCACCCAGCACCCGGAGCACTGAGCACCCAGCACCCTGAGTACTGAGCACCCAGCACCCTGAGAACTGAGCACTGAGCACCCCGAGCACTGAGCACCGGGCACACCGAGCACTGAGCACCCAGCACCCTGAGTACTGAGCACCCAGCACCCTGACTACTGAGCACTGAGCACCCTGAGCACTGAGTACCCAGCACCCTGAGCACTGAGCACCCAGCATCCTGAGCACTGAGTACTGAGCACCCAGCACCCTGGGCACTGAGCACCTAGCACCCTGAGCACTGAGCACCCAGCACGCTGAGTACTGAGCACCCAGCACCCCAAACACTGAGCACCGAGCACCCTGAGAACTGAGCACCGAGCACCTTGAGTACTGAGCACCCAGCACCATGAGTACTGAGCACCGAGTACCCAGAGTACTGAGCAACCTGAGTACTGAGCACCCAGCACCCCGAGAATGAGCACCCAGCACCATGAGTACTGAGCACCGAGCACCCTGAGCACTGAGCACCCAGCACCATGAGTACTGAGCACCAAGCACCCTGAGTACTGAGTACCCAGCACCCTGAGTACTGAGCACCCAGCACCCTGAGTTCTGAGCACCCAGCACCCTGAGCACTGAGCACACTGTGTACTGAGCAACCAGCACCCTGAGCACTGAGCACCCAGCACCCAGAGCACTGAGCACCCAGCACCCGGAGCACTGAGCACCCAGCACTGAGCACCCAGCACGCTGAGTACTGAGCACCCAGCACCCCAAACACTGAGCAATGAGCACCCTGAGTACTGAGCACTGAGCACCCTGAGCACTGAGCACCCAGTACCCTGAGCACTGAGCACCCAGCACCCTGAGCACTGAGGACCCAGCACCCTGAGCAATGAGGACCCAGCACCACGAGCAGTGTGCACCAAGCACCCTGAGTACTGAGCACCAAGCACCCTGAGCACTGAGCACCCAGCACCCCGAGCACTGGGAACCCAGCACGCTGAGTACTGAGCACTGAGCACCCAGCACCCTGAGTACTGAGCACCCAGCAACCCGAGCACTGAGCACCCAGCACCCCGAGCACTGAGCACTGAGCACCCTGAGTACTGAGCACTGAGCACCCTTAGTACTGAGCACCGAGCACCCTGAGTACTGAGCACCCAGCACCCTGAGCACGGAGCACCCCGAGGACTGAGCACCCAGCACCGTGAGCACTGAGCACCCAGCACCTTGAGTACTGAGCACCGAGCACCCCGAGCACTGGGCACCCAGCACCCTAAGTACTGAGCACCCAGCACCCTGAGCACTGAGGACCCAGCACCCCGAGCACTGAGCACCCAGCACCCTGAGTACTGAGCACCCAGCATCCCGAGCACTGAGCACCCAGCACCCTGAGTACTGTGTACCCAGCACCCTGAGCACTGAGCACCCAGCACCCTGAGTACTTATCACCGAGCACCCCGAGCACTGAGCACCCAGCACCCTGAGTACTGAGCAACCAGCACCCTGAGTACTGAGCACCCAGCACCCTGAGTACTGAGCACCCAGCACCCTGAGCACTGAGCAGAAAGCACGCTGAGTACTGAGCACTGAGCACCCTGAGTACTGAGCACCGAGGACCCTGAGCACTGAGCACCCAGCACGCTGAGTACTGAGCACTGAGCACCCTGAGTACTGAGCACCCAGCACCCTGAACACTGAGCAGCCAGCACCCTGAGCACTGAGCACCCAGCAACCCGAGCACTGAGCACCCAGCACCCTGAGCACTGAGCACCCAGCACCACGAGTACTGAGCACCCAGCACCCCTAGTACTGAGCACCCAGCACCCTGAGTACTGAGCACCAAGCACCCTGAGTACTGAGCACCCAGTACCCTGAGCACTGAACACACAGCACCCTGAGTACTGAGCACCCCGAGCAGTGAGCACCCAGCACCCTGAGCTCTGTGCACCCAGCACCCCGATCTCTGAGCACCCAGCACCCTGACTACTGAGAACAGATCACCCTGAGTACTGAGCACCCAGCACCCTGAGTACTGAGCCCCCAGCACCCTGAGTACTGAGCACCCTGCACCCCGAGCACTGAGCACCCAGCACCCCGAGAATGAGCAACCAGCACCCTGAGTACTGAGAACCGAGCACCATGAGTACTGAGCACCCAGCACCCTGAGTATTGAGCCCCCAGCACCCTGAGTACCGAGCACCCAGCACCCTGAGTACTGAGCACCCAGCACCCTGAGCACTGAGCACCCAGCACCCCGAGAATGAGCACCCAGCACCCTGAGTACTGAGCACCCAGCACCCTGAGTACTGAGCACCCGGCACCCGGAGCACTGAGCACCCTGAGTACTGAGCACCCAGCACCCCGAGCACTGAGCACCCTGAGTACTGAGCACCCAGCACCCTGAGTACTGAGCACTAAGCACCCAGAGCACTGAGCACCCAGCACCCCGAGCACGGAGCACCCAGGACCCCGAGCACTGAGTACTGAGCACCCAGCGCCCCGAGCACTGAGCACCCAGCACCCTGAGTACTGAGCACCGAGCACCCTGAGTACTGAGCACCCAGCACCCCGAGCACTGAGCACCCAGCACCCGGACCACTGAGCACCCAGCACCCTGAGTACTGAGCACCCAGCACCCTGAGAACTGAGCACTGAGCACCCCGAGCACTAAGCACCGGGCACACCGAGCACTGAGCACCCAGCACCCTGAGTACTGAGCACCCAGCACCCTGACTACTGAGCACTGAGCACCCTGAGCACTGAGTACCCAGCACCATGAGTACTGAGCACCAAGCACCCTGAGTACTGAGTACCCAGGACCCTGAGTACTGAGCACCCAGCACCCTGAGTTCTGAGCACCCAGCACCCTGAGCACTGAGCACACTGTGTACTGAGCAACCAGCACCCTGAGCACTGAGCACCCAGCACCCAGAGCACTGAGCACCCAGCACCCAGAGCACTGAGCACCCAGCACTGAGCACCCAGCACGCTGAGTACTGAGCACCCAGCACCCCAAACACTGAGCAATGAGCACCCTGAGTACTGAGCACTGAGCACCCTGAGCACTGAGCACCCAGTACCCTGAGCACTGAGCACCCAGCACCCTGAGCACTGAGGACCCAGCACCCTGAGCAATGAGGACCCAGCACCACGAGCAGTGAGCACCCAGCACCCTGAGTACTGAGCACCAAGCACCCTGAGCACTGAGCACCCAGCACCCCGAGCACTGAGAACCCAGCACGCTGAGTACTGAGCACTGAGCACCCAGCACCCTGAGTACTGAGCACCCAGCAACCCGAGCACTGAGCACCCAGCACCCCGAGCACTGAGCACTGAGCACCCTGAGTACTGAGCACTGAGCACCCTTAGTACTGGGCACCGAGCACCCTGAGTACTGAGCACCCAGCACCCTGAGCACGGAGCACCCCGAGGACTGAGCACCCAGCACCGTGAGCACTGAGCACCCAGCACCTTGAGTACTGAGCACCGAGCACCCCGAGCACTGGGCACCCAGCACCCTAAGTACTGAGCACCCAGCACCCTGAGCACTGAGGACCCAGCACCCCGAGCACTGAGCACCCAGCACCCTGAGTACTGAGCACCCAGCATCCCGAGCACTGAGCACCCAGCACCCTGAGTACTGTGTACCCAGCACCCTGAGCACTGAGCACCCAGCACCCTGAGTACTTATCACCGAGCACCCCGAGCACTGAGCACCCAGCACCCTGAGTACTGAGCAACCAGCACCCTGAGTACTGAGCACCCAGCACCCTGAGTACTGAGCACCCAGCACCCTGAGCACTGAGCAGAAAGCACGCTGAGTACTGAGCACTGAGCACCCTGAGTACTGAGCACCGAGGACCCTGAGCACTGAGCACCCAGCACGCTGAGTACTGAGCACTGAGCACCCTGAGTACTGAGCACCCAGCACCCTGAACACTGAGCAGCCAGCACCCTGAGCACTGAGCACCCAGCACCCCGAGCACTGAGCACCCAGCACCCGGAGCACTGAGCACCCAGCACCACGAGTACTGAGCACCCAGCACCCCTAGTACTGAGCACCCAGCACCCTGAGTACTGAGCACCAAGCACCCTGAGTACTGAGCACCCAGTACCCTGAGCACTGAACACACAGCACCCTGAGTACTGAGCACCCCGAGCAGTGAGCACCCAGCACCCTGAGCTCTGTGCACCCAGCACCCCGATCTCTGAGCACCCAGCACCCTGACTACTGAGAACAGATCACCCTGAGTCCTGAGCACCCAGCACCCTGAGTACTGAGCCCCCAGCACCCTGAGTACTGAGCACCCTGCACCCCGAGCACTGAGCACCCAGCACCCCGAGAATGAGCAACCAGCACCCTGAGTACTGAGAACCGAGCACCATGAGTACTGAGCACCCAGCACCCTGAGTATTGAGCCCCCAGCACCCTGAGTACCGAGCACCCAGAACCCTGAGTACTGAGCACCCAGCACCCTGAGCACTGAGCACCCAGCACCCCGAGAATGAGCACCCAGCACCCTGAGTACTGAGCACCCAACACCCTGAGTACTGAGCACCCGGCACCCGGAGCACTGAGCACCCTGAGTACTGAGCACCCAGCACCCCGAGCACTGAGCACCCTGAGTACTGAGCACCCAGCACCCTGAGTACTGAGCACTAAGCACCCAGAGCACTGAGCACCCAGCACCCCGAGCACGGAGCACCCAGGACCCCGAGCACTGAGTACTGAGCACCCAGCACCCTGAGTACTGAGCACCGAGCTCCCCGAGCACTGAGCACCCTGAGTACTGAGAGCCCAGCACCCCGATCACTTTGCACCCAGCACCCTGAGCACTGAGCACCCAGCACCCTGAGCACTGAGCACCCAGCACCCTGAGTACTGAGCACCCAGCACCCCGAGCACTGAGCACCCAGCACCCTGAGTACTGAGCACTGAGCACCCAGCACCCCGAGCACTGAGCACCAAGCACCCTGTGTACTGAGCACTGTGCACCCTGAGTACTAAGCATCCAGCACAGTGAGTACTGAGCACCCAGGACCCTGAGCACTGAGCACCGAGCACCCTGAGCACTGAGCACCCTGCACCCTGAGCACTGTGCACCCAGCACCCTGAGTACTGAGCACCCAGCACCCCAAGCACTGAGCACCGAGCACAATGAGTACTTAGCACCCAGCACGCTGAGCACTGAGCACCCAGCACCCCGAGTACTGAGCAACCAGCACCCTGAGTACTGAGCACCCAGCACCCTGAGTACTTAGCACCCAGCACCCCGAGCACTGAGCACCCAGCACCCTGAGCACTGAGCACCCAGCACCCTGACTACTGAGCACCAAGCACCCTGAGCACTGAGCACCCAGCACCCTGAGCACTGAGAACCCAGCACCCTGAGCACTGAGTACCCAGCACCCTGAGCACTGAGCACCCAGCACCCTGAGCACTGAGCACCCAGCACCCTGAGTACTGAGCACCCAATGTACTGAGCACCGAGCACACCGAGCACTGAGCACCCTGCACCCTGAGTACTGAGCACCCATCACCCCGAGCACTGAGCACGCAGCACCCTGAGTACTGAGCACCGAGCACCCTGAGTACTGAGCACCCAGCACCCCGAGCACTGAGCACCCAGCACCCAGAGCACTGAGCACCCAGCACCCTGAGTACTGAGCACCCAGCACCCTGAGAACTGAGCACCGAGCACCCCGAGCACTGAGCACCGGGCACACCGAGCATTGAGCACCCAGCACCCTGAGTACTGAGCACCCAGCACCCTGAGTACTGAGCACTGAGCACCCTGAGCACTGAGTACTGAGCACCCAGCACCCTGAGCACTGAGCACCCAGCACCCTGAGCACTGAGCACCCAGCACGCTGAGTACTGAGCACCCAGCACCCTAAACACTGAGCACCGAGCACCCTGAGAACTGAGCACCGAGCACCTTGAGTACTGAGCACCCAGCACCATGAGTACTGAGCACCGAGTACCCAGAGTACTGAGCAACCTGAGTACTGAGCACCCAGCACCCCGAGAATGAGCACCCAGCACCATGAGTACTGAGCACCGAGCACCCTGAGCACTGAGCACCCAGCACCATGAGTACTGAGCACCAAGCACCCTGAGTACTGAGGACCCAGCACCCTAAGTACTGAGCACCCAGCACCCTGAGTTCTGAGCACCCAGCACCCTGAGCACTGAGCACACTGTGTACTGAGCAACCAGCACCCTGAGCACTGAGCACCCAGCACCCAGAGCACTGAGCACCCAGCACCCGGAGCACTGAGCACCCAGCACTGAGCACCCAGCACGCTGAGTACTGAGCACCCAGCACCCCAAACACTGAGCACCGAGCACCTTGAGAACTGAGCACCGAGCACCCTGAGTACTGAGCACCCAGCACCATGAGTACTGAACACCGAGTACCAAGAGTACTGAGCAACCTGAGTACTGAGCACCCAGCACCCCGAGAATGAGCACCCAGCACCATGAGTACTGAGCACCGAGCACCCTGAGCACTGAGCACCCAGCACCATGAGTACTGAGCACCAAGCACCCTGAGTACTGAGCACCCAGCACCCTGAGAACTGAGCACACAGCACCCTGAGTTCTGAGCACCCAGCACCCTGAGCACTGAGCACACTGAGTACTGAGCAACCAGCACCCTGAGCACTGAGCACCCAGCACCCCGAGCACTGAGCACCCAGCACCCCGAGCACTGAGCACTGAGTACCCTGTGAACTGAGCACCGAGCACCCTGAGTACTGAGCACTGAGCACACTGAGCACTGAGCACCCAGCACCCTGAGCACTGAGCACCCAGCACCCTGAGCACGGAGGACCCAGCACCCTGAGCACTGAGGACCCAGCACCCCGAGCACTAAGCACCCAGCACGCTGAGTACTGAGCACTGAGCACCCAGCACCCTGAGTACTGAGCACCCAGCACCCTGAGCACTGAGCACCCAGCACCCCGAGCACTGAGCACTGAGCACCCTGAGTACTGAGCACTGAGCACCCTTAGTACTGAGCACCGAGCACCCTGAGTACTGAGCACCCAGCACCCTGAGCACGGAGCACACCGAGGACTGAGCACTCAGCACCGTGAGCACTGAGCACCCAGCACCCAGAGCACTGAGCACCCAGCACTGAGCACCCAGCACACTGAGTACTGAGCACCCAGCACCCTGACAACTGAGCACCGAGCACCCCGAGCACTGAGCACCGGGCACACCGAGCACTGAGCACACAGCACCCTGAGTACTGAGCACCCAGCACCCTGAGTACTGAGCACTGAGCACCCTGAGCACTGAGTACTGAGCACCCAGCACCCTGAGTACTGAGCACCCAGCACCCTGAGCACTGAGCACCCAGCACGCTGAGTACTGAGCACCCAGCACCCCAAACACTGAGCACCGAGCACCCTGAGAACTGAGCACCGACCACCTTGAGTACTGAGCACCCAGCACCATGAGTACTGAGCACCGAGTACCCAGAGTACTGAGCAACCTGAGTACTGAGCACCCAGCACCCCGAGAATGAGCACCCAGCACCATGAGTACTGAGCACCGAGCACCCTGAGCACTGAGCACCCAGCACCATGAGTACTGAGCACCAAGCACCCTGAGTACTGAGGACCCAGCACCCTAAGTACTGAGCACACAGCACCCTGAGTTCTGAGCACCCAGCACCCTGAGCACTGAGCACACTGTGTACTGAGCAACCAGCACCCTGAGCACTGAGCACCCTGCACCCAGAGCACTGAGCACCCAGCACCCGGAGCACTGAGCACCCAGCACTGAGCACCCAGCACGCTGAGTACTGAGCACCCAGCACCCCAAACACTGAGCACCGAGCACCTTGAGAACTGAGCACCGAGCACCCTGAGTACTGAGCACCCAGCACCATGAGTACTGAACACCGAGTACCAAGAGTACTGAGCAACCTGAGTACTGAGCACCCAGCACCCCGAGAATGAGCACCCAGCACCATGAGTACTGAGCACCGAGCACCCTGAGCACTGAGCACCCAGCACCATGAGTACTGAGCACCAAGCACCCTGAGTACTGAGCACCCAGCACCCTGAGAACTGAGCACACAGCACCCTGAGTTCTGAGCACCCAGCACCCTGAGCACTGAGCACACTGAGTACTGAGCAACCAGCACCCTGAGCACTGAGCACCCAGCACCCCGAGCACTGAGCACCCAGCACCCCGAGCACTGAGCACTGAGTACCCTGTGAACTGAGCACCGAGCACCCTGAGTACTGAGCACTGAGCACACTGAGCACTGAGCACCCAGCACCATGAGCACTGAGCACCCAGCACCCTGAGCACTGAGGACCCAGCACCCTGAGCACTGAGGACCCAGCACCCCGAGCACTAAGCACCCAGCACGCTGAGTACTGAGCACTGAGCACCCAGCACCCTGAGTACTGAGCACCCAGCACCCTGAGCACTGAGCACCCAGCACCCCGAGCACTGAGCACTGAGCACCCTGAGTACTGAGCACTGAGCACCCTTAGTACTGAGCACCGAGCACCCTGAGTACTGAGCACCCAGCACCCTGAGCACGGAGCACACCGAGGACTGAGCACTCAGCACCGTGAGCACTGAGCACCCAGCACCCAGAGCACTGAGCACCCAGCACTGAGCACCCAGCACCCTGAGTACTGAGCACCCAGCACCCTGACAACTGAGCACCGAGCACCCCGAGCACTGAGCACCGGGCACACCGAGCACTGAGCACACAGCACCCTGAGTACTGAGCACCCAGCACCCTGAGTACTGAGCACTGAGCACCCTGAGCACTGAGTACTGAGCACCAAGCACCCTGAGTACTGAGGACCCAGCACCCTAAGTACTGAGCACCCAGCACCCTGAGTTCTGAGCACCCAGCACCCTGAGCACTGAGCACACTGTGTACTGAGCAACCAGCACCCTGAGCACTGAGCACCCAGCACCCAGAGCACTGAGCACCCAGCACCCGGAGCACTGAGCACCCAGCACTGAGCACCCAGCACGCTGAGTACTGAGCACCCAGCACCCCAAACACTGAGCACCGAGCACCTTGAGAACTGAGCACCAAGCACCCTGAGTACTGAGCACCCAGCACCATGAGTACTGAGCACCGAGTACCAAGAGTACTGAGCAACCTGAGTACTGAGCACCCAGCACCCCGAGAATGAGCACCCAGCACCATGAGTACTGAGCACCGAGCACCCTGAGCACTGAGCACCCAGCACCATGAGTACTGAGCACCAAGCACCCTGAGTACTGAGCACCCAGCACCCTGAGAACTGAGCACACAGCACCCTGAGTTCTGAGCACCCAGCACCCTGAGCACTGAGCACACTGAGTACTGAGCAACCAGCACCCTGAGCACTGAGCACCCAGCACCCCGAGCACTGAGCACCCAGCACCCCGAGCACTGAGCACTGAGTACCCTGTGAACTGAGCACCGAGCACCCTGAGTACTGAGCACTGAGCACACTGAGCACTGAGCACCCAGCACCCTGAGCACTGAGCACCCAGCACCCTGAGCACTGAGGACCCAGCACCCTGAGCACTGAGGACCCAGCACCACGAGCAGTGAGCACCCAGCACCCTGAGTACTGAGCACCAAGCACCCTGAGCACTGAGCACCCAGCACCCCGAGCACTAAGCACCCAGCACGCTGAGTACTGAGCACTGAGCACCCAGCACCCAGAGTACTGAGCACCCAGCACCCTGAGCACGGAGCACACCGAGGACTGAGCACTCAGCACCGTGAGCACTGAGCACCTAGCACCTTGAGTACTGAGCACCGAGCACCCCGAGCACTGGGCACCCAGCACCCTAAGTACTGAGCACCCAGCACCCTGAGCACTGAGCACCCAGCACCCCGAGCACTGAGCACCCAGCACCCTGAGTACTGAGCACCCAGCACCCCGAGCACTGAGCACCCAGCACCCTGAGCACTGAGCACCCAGCACCCTGAGTACTGAGCACCCAGCACCCTGAGCACTGAGCACCCAGCACCCCGAGTACTGAGCACCCAGCAGCCTGAGTACTGAGCACTGAGCACCCTGAGCACTGAGCACCCAGCAACCCCGAGCACTGAGCACCCAGCACCCTGAGTACTGAGCACCCGGCACCCTGAGTACTGAGCACTCAGCACCCTGAGTACTGAGCACCGAGCACCCCGAGCACCGAGCACGCAGCACCCTGAGCACGGAGCACCCCGAGGACTGAGCACCCAGCACCCTGAGCACTGAGCACCAAGCACCTTGAGTACTGAGCACCGAGCACCTCGAGCACTGAGCACCCAGCACCCTGAGTACTGAGCACCCAGCACCATGAGCACTGAGCACCTAGCACCCTGAGCACTGAGCACCCAGCACCCCGAGCACTGAGCACCCAGCACCCTGAGTACTGAGCACCCAACACCCAGAGTACTGAGCACCCAGCACCCTGAGCACTGAGCACCCAGCACCCTGAGTACTGAGCACCCTGAATACTGAACACCCAGCACCCTGAGCACTGAGCACTGAGCACCCTGAGCACTGAGTACTGAGCACTGAGCAACCTGAGCACTGAGCACCCAGCACCCCGAGTACTGAGCACCCAGCACAGCGAGAACTGAGCACCCAGCGCCCCGAGCATTGTGTACCCAGCACTCCGAGCACTGGGCACTGAGCACCCTGAGCACTGAGCACCCAGCACCCCGAGTACTGAGCACTGAGCACCCTGAGTACTGAGCACCAAGCACCCCGAGTACTGAGCACTGAGCACCCTGAGTACTGAGCACCCTGCACCCTGAGCACTGAGTACCCATCACCCTGAGTACTGAGCACTGAGAACCCTGAGTACTGAGCACCGAGCACCCTGAGTACTGAGCACCCAGCACCCTGATCACTGAGCACGGAGCACCCCGAGGACTCAGCACCCAGCACCCTGAGCACTGAGCACACATCACCTTGAGTACTGAGCACCGAGCACCAAGAGCACTGAGCACCCAGCACCCTGACTACTGAGCACCCAGCACCCTGAGCACTGAGCACCCACCACCCTGAGCACTGAGCACCCAGCACCCGGAGCACTGATCACCCAGCACCCTGAGTACTGAGCACCCAGAACCCTGAGCACTGAGCACCCAGCACCCTGAGTACTGAGCACCCAGAACCCTGAGTACTGAGCAACCAGCACCCTGAGCACTGAGCACTGAGCACCCAGCACCCTGAGCACTGAGCACTGAGCATCCAGCACCCCGAGCACTGAGCACCCAGCACCCCGAGCACTGAGCACCCACCACCCTGAGTACTGAGCACCCAGCACCCTGGGCACTGAGCACCCAGCACCCTGAGTACTGAGCACCAAGCACCCTGAGTACTGAGTACCCAGTACCCTGAGTACTGAGCACCCAGCACCCTGAGCACTGAGCACCCAGCACCCCGAGCACTGAGCACCGAGCACCCTGAGCACTGAGCACCCAGCACCCTGAGTACTGAGCCCCCAGCACCCTGGGCACTGAGCACCCAGCAACCTGAGTACTGAGCACCCAGCACCCTGAGTACTGAGTACCCAGTACCCTGAGTACTGAGCACCCAGCACCCTGAGCACTGAGCACCCAGCACCCTGAGCACTGAGCACCCAGCACCCTGAGTACTGAGCACCCAGCACCCTGAGTACTGAGTACCCAGCACCCAGAGCACTGAGCACCCAGCACCCTGAGTACTGAGCACCCAGCACCCCGAGCACTGAGCACCCAGCACCCTGAGCACTGAGCACCCAGCACCCCGAGTACTGACCACCCAGCACCCTGAGTACTGAGCACTGAGCACCCTGAGCACTGAGCACCCAGCACCCCGAGCACTGAGCACCCAGAACCCTGAGTACTGAGCACCCAGCACACCTAGCACTGAGCACCCTGAGTACTGAGCACCCAGCACCCTGAGTACTGAGCACTAAGCACCCAGAGCACTGAGCACCCAGCACCACGAGCACTGAGCACCCAGCACCCTGAGTACTGAGCACCCAGCACCCTGAGCACTGCGCACCCAGCACGCTGAGCACTGAGCACCCAGCAACCCGAGTACTGAGCAACCAGCACCCTGAGTACTGAGCACCCAGGACCCCGAGCACTGAGTACTGAGCACCCAGCACCCTGAGTACTGAGCACCGAGCTCCCCGAGCACTGAGCACCCTGAGTACTGTGCACCCAGCACCCCAATCACTGAGCACCCAGCACCCTGAGCACTGAGCACCCAGCACCCCGAGCAATGAGCACCCAGCACCCTGAGTACTGAGCACCCAGCACCCCGAGCACTGAGCACCCTGAGTACTGAGCACCCAGCACCCTGAGTAATGAGCACCCAGCACCCCGAGCACTGAGCATTCAGCACCCTGAGAACTGAGCACCGAGCACCCTGAGTACTGAGCAGCCAGCACCCTGAGTATTGAGCACCCAGCGTACTGAGCACCGAGCACCCAGCACCCTGAGTACTGAGCACCCAGCACCCTGAGCACTGAGCAACCAGCAACCTGAGTACTGAGCACCGAGCACCCCGAGTACTGAGCACCCAGCACCCCGAGGACTGAGCACCCAGCACCCTGAGCACTGAGCACCCAGCACCCCGAGCACTGAGCACCCAGCATCCCGAGCACTGAGCACCCAGCACCCCGAGCACTGAGCACCCAGCACCCCGAGCACCGAGCAGCCTGAGTACTAAGCACCGAGCACCCTGAGCACTGAGCACCCAGCACCCAGAGCACTGAGCAACCAGCACCCCGAGCACTGTGCACCCAGCACCCTGAGAACTGAGCACCCAGCACCCTGAGCACTGAGCACCCAGCACCCTGAGCACTGAGCACCCAGCACCCTGAGCACTGAGAACCCAGCACCCTGAGTAGTGAGCACCCAAAGTACTGAGCACCGAGCACCCCGAGCACTGAGCACCCAGCACCCTGAGTACTGAGCACCGAGCACCCCGAGCACTGAGCACCCAGCACCCTGAGTACTGAGCTCCGAGCACCCCGAGCACAGAGCACCCAGCGCCCCGAGCACTGAGCACCCAGCGCCCAGAGCACTGAGCACCCAGAACCCCGAGCACTGAGCACCCAGCACCCCGAGCACTGAGCACCCAGCACCCCGAGCACTGAACACCGAGCACCCCGAGAACTGAGCACCGAGCACCCTGAGTACTGAGCACCGAGCACCCTAAGTTCTGAGCACCCAGCACCCTGAGTACTGAGCACCCAGCACCCCGAGTACTGAGCACCCAGCACCCCGAGTACTGAGCACCCAGCACCCCGAGCACTGAGCACCCATCACCTTGAGCACTGAGCACCCAGCACCCTGAGTACTGAGCAACGAGCACCCTGAGTACTGAGCACCGAACACCCTGAGTACTGAGCACCCAGCACCCCGAGTACTGAGCACCCAGCACCCCGAGCACTGAGCACCCAGCACCCCGAGCACTGAGCACCCAGCACCCCGAGCACTGAGCACCCAGCACCCAGAGCACTGAGCACCCAGCACCCTGAGCACTGAGCACCCAGCACCCTGAGCACTGAGCACCCAGCACCCTGAGTACTGAGTACCCAGCACCATGAGCACTGAGCACCCAGCACCCTGAGTACTGATCACCGAGCACCCTGAGCACTGAGCACCCAGCACCCTGAGTACTGAGCACCCAGCACCCTGAGTACTGAGCACCAAGCACCCTGAGTACTGAGCACCCAGTACCCTGAGCACTGAACACACAGCACCCTGAGTACTGAGCTCCCCGAGCACTGAGCACCCAGCACCCTGAGCTCTGTGCACCCAGCACCCCGAGCTCTGAGCACCCAGCACCCTGAGTACTGAGAACAGATCACCCTGAGTACTGAGCACCCAGCACCCTGAGTACTGAGCGCCCAGGACCCTGAGCACTGAGCACCGAGCACCCCGAGCACTGAGCACCCTGCACCCTGAGCACTCAGCACCCAGCACCCCGAGCACTGAGTACTGAGCACCCAGCACCCTGAGCACTGAGCACCCAGCACCCTGAGCACTGTGCACCCAGCACCCTGAGTACTGAGCACCCAGCACCCCAAGCACTGAGCACCGAGCACCCTGAGTACTGAGCACCCAGCACGCTGAGCACTGAGCACCCAGCACCCCGAGTACTGAGCAACCAGCACCCTGAGTACTGAGCACCCAGCACCCTGAGTACTGAGCACCCAGCACCCCGAGCACTGAGCACCCAGCATCCTGAGCACTGAGCACCCAGCACCCTGAGTACTGAGCACCAAGAACCCTGAGCACTGAGCACCCAGCACCCTGAGCACTGAGAACCCAGCACCCTGAGCACTGAGCACCCAGCACCCTGAGCACTGAGCACCCAGCACCCTGAGCACTGAGCACCCAGCACCCTGAGTACTGAGCACCCAAAGTACTGAGCACATAGCACCCCGAGCACTGAGCACCCAGCACCCTGAGTACTGAGCACCGAGCACCCCGAGCACTGAGCACCCAGCACCCTGATTACTGAGCACCGAGCACCCTGAGTACTGAGCACCCAGTACCCCGAGCACTGAGCACCCAGCACCCGGAGCACTGAGCACCCAGCACTGAGCACCCAGCACCCTGAGTACTGAGCACCCAGCACCCTGTGAACTGAGCACCGAGCACCCCGAGCACTGAGCACCGGGCACACCGAGCACTGAGCACCCAGCACCTTGAGCACTGAGCACCCAGCACCCTGAGTACTGAGCACCGAGCACCCTAAGTACTGAGCACCCAGCACCCTGAGTACTGAGCACCCAGCACCCTGAGCACTGAGCACCCAGCACCCTGAGTACTGAGCACCCAGCACCCCGAGTACTGAGCACCCAGCACCCCGAGCACTGAGCACCCAGCACCCTGAGTACTGAGCACTGAGCACCCTGAGTACTGAGCACCGAACACCCTGAGTACTGAGCACCCAGCACCCTGAGTACTGAGCACCCAGCACCCCGAGCACTGAGCACCCAGCACCCCGAGCACTGAGCACCCAGCACCCTGAGCACTGAGCACCCAGCACCCCGAGCACTGAGCACCCAGCACCCTGAGCACTGAGCACCCAGCACCCTGAGCACTGAGCACGGAGCACCCTGAGTACTGAGTACCCAGCACCCTGAGCACTGAGCACCCAGCACCCTGAGTACTGATCAACGAGCACCCCGAGCACTGAGCACCCAGCACCCTGAGTACTGAGCACCCAGCACCCTGAGCACTGAGCACAAAGCACGCTGAGTACTGAGCACTGAGCACCCTGAGTACTGAGCACCGAGGACCCTGAGCACTGAGCACCCAGCACCCTGAGTACTGATCACCGAGCACCCCGAGTACTGAGCACCCAGCACCCTGAGTACTGAGCACCCAGCACCCTGAGCACTGAGCACAAAGCACGCTGAGTACTGAGCACTGAGCACCCTGAGTACTGAGCACCGAGGACCCTGAGCACTGAGCACCCAGCACGCTGAGTACTGAGCACTGAGCACCCTGAGTACTGAGCACCCAGCACCCTGAACACTGAGCAGCCAGCACCCTGAGCACTGAGCAGCCAGCACCCCGAGCACTGAGCACCCAGCACCCTGAGCACTGTGCACCCAGCACCCCGAGTACTGAGCACCCAGCACTCCTAGTACTGAGCACCCAGTACCCTGAGCACTGAACACACAGCACCCTGAGTACTGAGCACCCCGAGCACTGAGCACCCAGCACCCTGAGCTCTGTGCACCCAGCACCCCGAGCTCTGAGCACCCAGCACCCTGAGTACTGAGAACAGATCACCCTGAGTACTGAGCACCCAGCACCCTGAGTACTGAGCCCCCAGCACCCTGAGTACTGAGCACCCAGCACCCCGAGCACTGAGCACCCAGCACCCCGAGAATGAGCACCCAGCACCCTGAGTACTGAGAACCGAGCACGATGAGTACTGAGCACCCAGCACCCTGAGTATTGAGCCCCAAGCACCCTGAGTACTGAGCACCCAGCACCCTGAGTACTGAGCACCCAGCACCCCGAGCACTGAGCACCCAGCACCTCGAGAATGAGCACCCAGCACCCTGAGTACTGAGCACCCAGCACCCTGAGTACTGAGCACCCAGCACCCCGAGCACTGAGCACCCTGAGTACTGAGCACCCAGCACCCTGAGTACTGAGCACTAAGCACCCAGAGCACTGAGCACCCAGCACCCCGAGCACGGAGCACCCAGGACCCCGAGCACTGAGTACTGAGCACCCAGCACCCTGAGTACTGAGCACCGAGCTCCCCGAGCACTGAGCACCCTGAGTACTGAGCGCCCAGCACCCCGATCACTTTGCACCCAGCACCCTGAGCACTGAGCACCCAGCACCCTGAGCACTGAGCACCCAGCACCCTGAGTACTGAGCACCCAGCACCCCGAGCACTGAGCACCCAGCACCCTGAGTACTGAGCACTGAGCACCCAGCACCCTGTGTACTGAGCACTGAGCACCCTGAGAACTAAGCACCCAGCACCCTGAGTACTGAGCACCCAGCACACCAAGCACTGAGCACCGAGCACCCTGAGTACTGAGCACCCAGCACGCTGAGCACTGAGCACCCAGCACCCCGAGTACTGAGCAACCAGCACCCTGAGTACTGAGCACCCAGCACCCTGAGTACTGAGCACCCAGCACCCTGAGCACTGAGCACAAAGCACGCTGAGTACTGAGCACTGAGCACCCTGAGTACTGAGCACCGAGGACCCTGAGCACTGAGCACCCAGCACGCTGAGTACTGAGCACTGAGCACCCTGAGTACTGAGCACCCAGCACCCTGAACACTGAGCAGCCAGCACCCTGAGCACTGAGCACCCAGCACCCCGAGCACTGAGCACCCAGCACCCTGAGCACTGTGCACCCAGCACCCCGAGTACTGAGCACCCAGCACTCCTAGTACTGAGCACCCAGCACCCTGAGTACTGAGCACCAAGCACCCTGAGTACTGAGCACCCAGTACCCTGAGCACTGAACACACAGCACCCTGAGTACTGAGCACCCCGAGCACTGAGCACCCAGCACCCTGAGTACTGAGCACTAAGCACCCAGAGCACTGAGCACCCAGCACCCCGAGCACGGAGCACCCAGGACCCCGAGCACTGAGTACTGAGCACCCAGCACCCTGAGTACTGAGCACCGAGCTCCCCGAGCACTGAGCACCCTGAGTACTGAGCGCCCAGCACCCCGATGACTTTGCACCCAGCACCCTGAGCACTGAGCACCCAGCACCCTGAGCACTGAGCACCCAGCACCCTGAGGACTGAGCACCCAGCACCCCGAGCACTGAGCACCCAGCACCCTGAGTACTGAGCACTGAGCACCCAGCACCCTGTGTACTGAGCACTGAGCACCCAGAGTACTAAGCACCCAGCACCCTGAGTACTGAGCACCCAGGACCCTGAGCACTGAGCACCGAGCACCCCGAGCACTGAGCACCCTGCACCCTGAGCACTCAGCACCCAGCACCCCGAGCACTGAGTACTGAGCACCCAGCACCCTGTGCACTGAGCACCCAGCACCCTGAGCACTGTGCACCCAGCACCCTGAGTACTGAGCACCCAGCACCCCAAGCACTGAGCACCGAGCACCCTGAGTACTGAGCACCCAGCACGCTGAGCACTGAGCACCCAGCACCCCGAGTACTGAGCAACCAGCACCCTGAGTACTGAGCACCCAGCACCCTGAGTACTGAGCACCCAGCACCCCGAGCACTGAGCACCCAGCACCCTGAGCACTGAGCACCCAGCACCCTGAGTACTGAGCACCAAGAACCCTGAGCACTGAGCACCCAGCACCCTGAGCACTGAGAACCCAGCACCCTGAGCACTGAGCACCCAGCACCCTGAGCACTGAGCACCCAGCACCCTGAGCACTGAGCACCCAGCACCCTGAGTACTGAGCACCCAACGAACTGAGCACATAGCACCCCGAGCACTGAGCACCCAGCACCCTGAGTACTGAGCACCCAGCACCCCGAGCACTGAGCACCCAGCACCCTGAGTACTGAGCACCGAGCATCCTGAGTACTGAGCACCCAGCACCCCGAGCACTGAGCACCCAGCACCCGGACCACTGAGCACCCAGCACTGAGCACCCAGCACCCTGAGTACTGAGCACCCAGCACCCTGAGAACTGAGCACCGAGCACCCCGAGCACTGAGCACCGGGCACACCGAGCACTGAGCACGCAGCAGCCTGAGTACTGAGCACCCAGCACTCTGAGTACTGAGCACTGAGCACCCTGAGCACTGAGTACCCAGCACCCTGAGCCCTGAGCACCCAGCATCCTGAGCACTGAGTACTGAGCACCCAGCACCCTGAGCACTGAGCACCCAGCACCCTGAGCACTGAGCACCCAGCACGCTGAGTACTGAGCACCCACCACCCCAAACACTGAGCACCGAGCACCCTGAGAACTGAGCACCGAGCACCTTGAGTACTGAGCACCCAGCACCATGAGTACTGAGCACCGAGTACCCAGAGTACTGAGCAACCTGAGTACTGAACACCCAGCACCATGAGTACTGAGCACCGAGCACCCTGAGCACTGAGCACCCAGCACCATGAGTACTGAGCACCAAGCACCCTGAGTACTGAGGACCCAGCACCCTGAGTACTGAGCACCCAGCACCCTGAGTTCTGAGCACCCAGCACCCTGAGCACTGAGCACACTGTATACTGAGCAACCAGCACCCTGAGCACTGAGCACCCAGCACCCAGAGCACTGAGCACCCAGCACCCGGAGCACTGAGCACCCAGCACTGAGCACCCAGCACGCTGAGTACTGAGCACCCAGCACCCCAAACACTGAGCACCGAGCACCCTGAGAACTGCGCACCGAGCACCCTGAGTACTGAGCACCCAGCACCATGAGTACTGAGCACCGACTACCCAGAGTACTGAGCAACCTGAGTACTGAGCACCCAGCACCCCGAGAATGAGCACCCAGCACCATGAGTACTGAGCACCAAGCACCCTGAGTACTGAGCACCCAGCACCCTGAGAACTGAGCACCCAGCACCCTGAGTTCTGAGCACCCAGCACCCTAAGCACTGAGCACACTGAGTACTGAGCAACCAGCACCCTGAGCACTGAGCACCCAGCACCCGAGCACTGTGCACCCAGCACCCCGAGCACTGAGCACTGAGTACCCTGTGCACTGAGCACCGAGCACCCTGAGTACTGAGCACTGAGCACCCTGAGCACTGAGCACCCAGCACCCTGAGCACTGAGCACCCAGCACCCTGAGCACTTAGGACCCAGCACCCTGATCACTGAGGACCCAGCACCACGAGCAGTGAGCACCCAGCACCCTGAGTACTGAGCACCAAGCACCCTGAGCACTGAGCACCCAGCAGCCCTAGCACTGAGCACCCAGCACGCTGAGTACTGAGCACTGAGCACCCAGCACCCTGAGTACTGAGCACCCAGCACCCCGAGCACTGAGCACCCAGCACCCCGAGCACTGAGCACCCAGCACCCTGAGTACTGAGTACCCAGCACCCTGAGCACTGAGCACCCAGCACCCTGAGTACTTATCACCGAGCACCCCGAGCACTGAGCACCCAGCACCCTGAGTACTGAGCAACCAGCACCCTGAGTACTGAGCACCCAGCACCCGGAGTACTGAGCACCAAGCACCCTGAGTACTGAGCACCCAGTACCCTGAGCACTGAACACACAGCACCCTGAGTACTGAGCACCCCGTGCACTGAGCACCCAGCACCCTGAGCTCTGTGCACCCAGCACCTCGAGCTCTGAGCACCCAGCACCCTGAGTACTGAGAACAGATCACCCTGAGTACTGAGCACCCAGCACCCTGAGTACTGAGCCCCCAGCACCCTGAGTACTGAGCACCCAGCACCCCGAGCACTGAGCACCCAGCACCCCGAGAATGAGCACCCAGCACCCTGAGTACTGAGAACCGAGCACCATGAGTACTGAGCACCCAGCACCCTGAGTATTGAGCCCCCAGCACCCTGAGTACTGAGCACTGAGCACACTGTGTACTGAGCAACCAGCGCCCTGAGCACTGAGCAACCAGCACCCCAAGCACTGAGCACCCAGCACCCGGAGCACTGAGCACTGAGTACCCTGTGCACTGAGCACCGAGCACCCTGAGTACTGAGCACTGAGCACCCTGAGCACTGAGCACCCAGCACCCTGAGCACTGAGCACCCAGCACGCTGAGCACTGAGGACCCAGCACCCTGAGCACTGAGGACACAGCACCACGAGCAGTGAGCACACAGCACCCTGAGTACTGAGCACCAAGCACCGTGAGCACTGAGCACCCAGCACCCCGAGCACTGAGCACCCAGCACGCTGAGTACTGAGCACTGAGCACCCAGCACCCTGAGTACTGAGCACCCAGCACACCGAGCACTGAGCACCCAGCACCCCGAGCACTGAGCACTGAGCACCCTGAGTACTGAGCACTGAGCACCCTTAGTACTGAGCACCGAGCACCCTGAGTACTGAGGACCCAGCACCCTGAGCACGGAGCACCCCGAGGACTGAGCACCCAGCACCGTGAGCATTGAGCACACAGCACCTTGAGTACTGAGCACCGAGCACCCCGAGCACTGGGCACCCAGCACCCTAAGTACTGAGCACCCAGCACCCTGAGCACTGAGCAACCAGCACCCCGAGCACTGAGCACCCAGCACCCTGAGTACTGAGCACCCAGCACCCCGAGCACTGTGCACCCAGCACCCTGAGCACTGAGCACCCAGCACCCTGAGTACTGAGCACCCAACACCCAGAGTACTGAGCACCCAGCACCCTGAGTACTGAGCACCCTGAGTACTGAACACCCAGCACCCTGAGCACTGAGCACTGAGCACCCTGAGCACTGAGTACTGAGCACTGAGAAACCTGAGCACTGAGCACCCAGCACCCCGAGTACTGAGCACCAAGCACCCCGAGCACTGAGCACCCAGCGCCCCGAGCATTGAGTACCCAGCACTCCGAGCACTGAGCACTGAGCACCCTGAGCACTGAGCACCCAGCACCCCGAGTACTGAGCACTGAGCACCCTGAGTACTGAGCACCCTGCACCCTGAGCACTGAGTACCCAGCACCCTGAGTACTGAGCACTGAGAACCCTGAGTACTGAGCACCGAGCACCCTGAGTACTGAGCACGCAGCACCCTGATCACTGAGCACGGAGCACCCCGAGGACTGAGCACCCAGCACCCTGAGCACTGAGCACACAGCACCTTGAGTACTGAGCACCGAGCACCAAGAGCACTGAGCACCCAGCACCCTGACTACTGAGCACCCAGCACCCTGAGCACTGAGCACCCACCACCCTGAGCACTGAGCACATAGCACCCCGAGCACTGATCACCCAGCACCCTGAGTACTGAGCACCCAGCACCCTGAGCACTGAGCACCCAGCACCCTGAGTACTGAGCACCCAGCACCCTGAGTACTGAGCACACAGCACCTTGAGTACTGAGCACCGAGCACCCCGAGCACTGGGCACCCAGCACCCTAAGTACTGAGCACCCAGCAACCTGAGCACTGAGCACCCAGCACCCCGAGCACTGAGCACCCAGCACCCTGAGCACTGAGTACCCAGCACCCTGAGTACTGAGCACTGAGAACCCTGAGTACTGAGCACAGAGCACCCTGAGTACTGAGCAACCAGAACACTGAGCACTGACCACTGAGCACCCAGCACGCTGAGCACTGAACACTGATCACCCAGCACCCCGAGCACTGAGCGCCCAGCACCCCGAGCACTGAGCACCCAGCACCCTGAGGACTGAGCACCCAGCACCCCGAGCACTGAGCACCCAGCACCCTGAGTACTGAGTACTGAGCACCCAGCACCCTGAGTACTGAGCACCGAGCTCCCCGAGCACTGAGCACCCTGAGTACTGAGCGCCCAGCACCCCGATCACTTTGCACCCAGCACCCTGAGCACTGAGCACCCAGCACCCTGAGCACTGAGCACCCAGCACCCTGAGGACTGAGCACCCAGCACCCCGAGCACTGAGCACCCAGCACCCTGTGTACTGAGCACTGAGCACCCAGAGTACTAAGCACCCAGCACCCTGAGTACTGAGCACCCAGGACCCTGAGCACTGAGCACCGAGCACCCCGAGCACTGAGCACCCTGCACCCTGAGCACTCAGCACCCAGCACCCCGAGCACTGAGTACTGAGCACCCAGCACCCTGTGCACTGAGCACCCAGCACCCTGAGCACTGTGCACCCAGCACCCTGAGTACTGAGCACCCAGCACCCCAAGCACTGAGCACCGAGCACCCTGAGTACTGAGCACCCAGCACGCTGAGCACTGAGCACCCAGCACCCCGAGTACTGAGCAACCAGCACCCTGAGTACTGAGCACCCAGCACCCTGAGTACTGAGCACCCAGCACCCCGAGCACTGAGCACCCAGCACCCTGAGCACTGAGCACCCAGCACCCTGAGTACTGAGCACCAAGAACCCTGAGCACTGAGCACCCAGCACCCTGAGCACTGAGAACCCAGCACCCTGAGCACTGAGCACCCAGCACCCTGAGCACTGAGCACCCAGCACCCTGAGCACTGAGCACCCAGCACCCTGAGTACTGAGCACCCAACGAACTGAGCACATAGCACCCCGAGCACTGAGCACCCAGCACCCTGAGTACTGAGCACCCAGCACCCAGAGCACTGAGCACCCAGCACCCTGAGTACTGAGCACCGAGCATCCTGAGTACTGAGCACCCAGCACCCCGAGCACTGAGCACCCAGCACCCGGACCACTGAGCACCCAGCAATGATCACCCAGCACCCTGAGTACTGAGCACCCAGCACCCTGAGAACTGAGCACCGAGCACCCCGAGCACTGAGCACCGGGCACACCGAGCACTGAGCACGCAGCAGCCTGAGTACTGAGCACCCAGCACTCTGAGTACTGAGCACTGAGCACCCTGAGCACTGAGTACCCAGCACCCTGAGCCCTGAGCACCCAGCATCCTGAGCACTGAGTACTGAGCACCCAGCACCCTGAGCACTGAGCACCCAGCACCCTGAGCACTGAGCACCCAGCACGCTGAGTACTGAGCTCCCAGCACCCCAAACACTGAGCACCGAGCACCCTGAGAACTGAGCACCGAGCACCTTGAGTACTGAGCACCCAGCACCATGAGTACTGAGCACCGAGTACCCAGAGTACTGAGCATCCTGAGTACTGAGCACCCAGCACCATGAGTACTGAGCACCGAGCACCCTGAGCACTGAGCACCCAGCACCATGAGTACTGAGCACCAAGCACCCTGAGTACTGAGGACCCAGCACCCTGAGTACTGAGCACCCAGCACCCTGAGTTCTGAGCACCCAGCACCCTGAGCACTGAGCACACTGTATACTGAGCAACCAGCTCCCTGAGCACTGAGCACCCAGCACCCAGAGCACTGAGCACCCAGCACCCGGAGCACTGAGCACCCAGCACTGAGCACCCAGCACGCTGAGTACTGAGCACCCAGCACCCCAAACACTGAGCACCAAGCACCCTGAGAACTGAGCACCGAGCACCCTGAGTACTGAGCACCCAGCACCATGAGTACTGAGCACCGAGTACCCAGAGTACTGAGCAACCTGAGTACTGAGCACCCAGCACCCCGAGAATGAGCCCCCAGCACCATGAGTACTGAGCACCAAGCACCCTGAGTACTGAGCACCCAGCACCCTGAGAACTGAGCACCCAGCACCCTGAGTTCTGAGCACCCAGCACCCTAAGCACTGAGCACACTGAGTACTGAGCAACCAGCACACTGAGCACTGAGCACCCAGCACCCGAGCACTGAGCACCCAGCACCCCGAGCACTGAGCACTGAGTACCCTGTGCACTGAGCACCGAGCACCCTGAGTACTGAGCACTGAGCACCCTGAGCACTGAGCACCCAGCACCCCGAGCACTGCGCACCCAGCACCCTGAGTACTGAGCACCCGGCACTCTGAGTACTGAGCACTCAGCACCCTGAGTACTGAGCACCGAGCACCCCGAGCACTGAGCACACAGCACCCTGAGCACGGAGCACCCCGAGGACTGAGCACCCAGCACCCTGAGCACTGAGCACCCAGCACCTTGAGTACTGAGCACCGAGCACCTCGAGCACTGAGCACCCAGCACCCTGAGTATTGAGCACCCAGCACCATGAGCACTGAGCACCCAGCACCCTGAGCACTGAGCACCCAGCACCCCGAGCACTGAGCACCCAGCACCCTGAGTACTGAGCACCCAACACCCAGAGTACTGAGCACCCAGCACCCTGAGCACTGAGCACCCAGCACCCTGAGTACTGAGCACCCTGAGTACTAAACACCCAGCACCCTGAGCACTGAGCACTGAGCACCCTGAGCACTGAGTACTGAGCACTGAGCAACCTGAGCACTGAGCACCCAGCACCCCGAGTACTGAGCACCCAGCACCCCGAGAACTGAGCACCCAGCGCCCCGAGCATTGAGCACCCAGCACCCCGAGCACTGAGCACTGATCACCCTGAGCACTGAGCACCCAGCACCCCGAGTACTGAGCACTGAGCACCCTGAGTACTGAGCACCAAGCACCCCGAGTACTGAGCACTGAGCACCCTGAGTACTGAGTACCCTGCACCCTGAGCACTGAGTACCCAGCACCCTGAGTACTGAGCACTGAGAACCCTGAGTACTGAGCACCGAGCACCCTGAGTACTGAGCAACCAGCACACTGAGCACAGAGCACTGAGCACCCAGCACGCTGAGCACTGAACACTGATCACCCAGCACCCCGAGCACTGAGCGCCCAGCACCCCGAGCACTGAGCACCCAGCACCCTGAGGACTGAGCACCCAGCACCCCGAGCACTGAGCACCCAGCACCCTGAGTACTGAGTACTGAGCACCCAGCACCCTGAGTACTGAGCACCGAGCTCCCCGAGCACTGAGCACCCTGAGTACTGAGCGCCCAGCACCCCGATCACTTTGCACCCAGCACCCTGAGCACCCAGCACCCTGAGCACTGAGCACCCAGCACCCTGAGGACTGAACACCCAGCACCCCGAGCACTGAGCACCCAGCACCCTGTGTACTGAGCACTGAGCACCCAGAGTACTAAGCACCCAGCACCCTGAGTACTGAGCACCCAGGACCCTGAGCACTGAGCACCGAGCACCCCGAGCACTGAGCACCCTGCACCCTGAGCACTCAGCACCCAGCACCCCGAGCACTGAGTACTGAGCACCCAGCACCCTGTGCACTGAGCACCCAGCACCCTGAGCACTGTGCACCCAGCACCCTGAGTACTGAGCACCCAGCACCCCAAGCACTGAGCACCGAGCACCCTGAGTACTGAGCACCCAGCACGCTGAGCACTGAGCACCCAGCACCCCGAGTACTGAGCAACCAGCACCCTGAGTACTGAGCACCCAGCACCCTGAGTACTGAGCACCCAGCACCCCGAGCACTGAGCACTGAGTACCCTGTGCACTGAGCACCGAGCACCCTGAGTACTGAGCACTGAGCACCCTGAGCACTGAGCACCCAGCACCCTGAGCACTGAGCACCCAGCACCCTGAGCACTTAGGACCCAGCACCCTGATCACTAAGGACCCAGCACCACGAGCAGTGAGCACCCAGCACCCTGAGTACTGAGCACCAAGCACCCTGAGCACTGAGCACCCAGCAGCCCGAGCACTGAGCACCCAGCACGCTGAGTACTGAGCACTGAGCACCCAGCACCCTGAGTACTGAGCACCCAGCACCCCGAGCACTGAGCACCCAGCACCCCGAGCACTGAGCACCCAGCACCCTGAGTACTGAGTACCCAGCACCCTGAGCACTGAGCACCCAGCACCCTGAGTACTTATCACCGAGCACCCCGAGCACTGAGCACCCAGCACCCTGAGTACTGAGCAACCAGCACCCTGAGTACTGAGCACCCAGCACCCTGAGTACTGAGCACCCAGCACCCTGAGCACTGAGCACAAAACACGCTGAGTACTGAGCACTGAGCACCCTGAGTACTGAGCACCGAGGACCCTGAGCTCTGAGCACCCAGCAAGCTGAGTACTGAGCACTGAGCACCCTGAGTACTGAGCACCCAGCACCCTGAACACTGAGCAGCCAGCACCCTGAGCACTGAGCACCCAGCACCCCGAGCACTGAGCACCCAGCACCCTGAGTACTGAGCACCCAGCACCTTGAGTACTGAGCACCGAGCACCCCGAGCACTGGGCACCCAGCACCCTAAGTACTGAGCACCCAGCAACCAGAGCACTGAGCACCCAGCACCCCGAGCACTGAGCACCCAGCACCCTGAGTACTGAGCACCCAGCACCCCGAGCACTGAGCACCCAGCACCCTGAGCACTGAGCACCCAGCACCCTGAGTACTGAGCACCCAGCACCCTGAGCACTGAGCACCCAGCACCCCGAGTACTGAGCACCCAGCCCCCTGAGTACTGAGCACTGAGCACCCTGAGCACTGAGCACCCAGCACCCCGAGCACTGCGCACCCAGCACCCTGAGTACTGAGCACCCGGCACCCTGAGTACTGAGCACTCAGCACCCTGAGTACTGAGCACCGAGCACCCCGAGCACTGAGCACACAGCACCCTGAGCACGGAGCACCCCGAGGACTGAGCACCCAGCACCCTGAGCACTGAGCACCCAGCACCTTGAGTACTGAGCACCGAGCACCTCGAGCACTGAGCACCCAGCACCCTGAGTATTGAGCACCCAGCACCATGAGCACTGAGCACCCAGCACCCTGAGCACTGAGCACCCAGCACCCCGAGCACTGAGCACCCAGCACCCTGAGTACTGAGCACCCAACACCCAGAGTACTGAGCACCCAGCACCCTGAGCACTGAGCACCCAGCACCCTGAGTACTGAGCACCCTGAGTACTAAACACCCAGCACCCTGAGCACTGAGCACTGAGCACCCTGAGCACTGAGTACTGAGCACTGAGCAACCTGAGCACTGAGCACCCAGCACCCCGAGTACTGAGCACCCAGCACCCCGAGAACTGAGCACCCAGCGCCCCGAGCATTGAGCACCCAGCACCCCGAGCACTGAGCACTGATCACCCTGAGCACTGAGCACCCAGCACCCCGAGTACTGAGCACTGAGCACCCTGAGTACTGAGCACCAAGCACCCCGAGTACTGAGCACTGAGCACCCTGAGTACTGAGTACCCTGCACCCTGAGCACTGAGTACCCAGCACCCTGAGTACTGAGCACTGAGAACCCTGAGTACTGAGCACCGAGCACCCTGAGTACTGAGCAACCAGCACACTGAGCACTGAGCACTGAGCACCCAGCACGCTGAGCACTGAACACTGATCACCCAGCACCCCGAGCACTGAGCGCCCAGCACCCCGAGCACTGAGCACCCAGCACCCTGAGGACTGAGCACCCAGCACCCCGAGCACTGAGCACCCAGCACCCTGAGTACTGAGTACTGAGCACCCAGCACCCTGAGTACTGAGCACCGAGCTCCCCGAGCACTGAGCACCCTGAGTACTGAGCGCCCAGCACCCCGATCACTTTGCACCCAGCACCCTGAGCACCCAGCACCCTGAGCACTGAGCACCCAGCACCCTGAGGACTGAGCACCCAGCACCCCGAGCACTGAGCACCCAGCACCCTGTGTACTGAGCACTGAGCACCCAGAGTACTAAGCACCCAGCACCCTGAGTACTGAGCACCCAGGACCCTGAGCACTGAGCACCGAGCACCCCGAGCACTGAGCACCCTGCACCCTGAGCACTCAGCACCCAGCACCCCGAGCACTGAGTACTGAGCACCCAGCACCCTGTGCACTGAGCACCCAGCACCCTGAGCACTGTGCACCCAGCACCCTGAGTACTGAGCACCCAGCACCCCAAGCACTGAGCACCGAGCACCCTGAGTACTGAGCACCCAGCACGCTGAGCACTGAGCACCCAGCACCCCGAGTACTGAGCAACCAGCACCCTGAGTACTGAGCACCCAGCACCCTGAGTACTGAGCACCCAGCACCCCGAGCACTGAGCACCCAGCACCCTGAGCACTGAGCACCCAGCACCCTGAGTACTGAGCACCAAGAACCCTGAGCACTGAGCACCCAGCACCCTGAGCACTGAGAACCCAGCACCCTGAGCACTGAGCACCCAGCACCCTGAGCACTGAGCACCCAGCACCCTGAGCACTGAGCACCCAGCACCCTGAGTACTGAGCACCCAACGAACTGAGCACATAGCACCCCGAGCACTGAGCACCCAGCACCCTGAGTACTGAGCACCCAGCACCCAGAGCACTGAGCACCCAGCACCCTGAGTACTGAGCACCGAGCATCCTGAGTACTGAGCACCCAGCACCCCGAGCACTGAGCACCCAGCACCCGGACCACTGAGCACCCAGCAATGATCACCCAGCACCCTGAGTACTGAGCACCCAGCACCCTGAGAACTGAGCACCGAGCACCCCGAGCACTGAGCACCGGGCACACCGAGCACTGAGCACGCAGCAGCCTGAGTACTGAGCACCCAGCACTCTGAGTACTGAGCACTGAGCACCCTGAGCACTGAGTACCCAGCACCCTGAGCCCTGAGCACCCAGCATCCTGAGCACTGAGTACTGAGCACCCAGCACCCTGAGCACTGAGCACCCAGCACCCTGAGCACTGAGCACCCAGCACGCTGAGTACTGAGCACCCAGCACCCCAAACACTGAGCACCGAGCACCCTGAGAACTGAGCACCGAGCACCTTGAGTACTGAGCACCCAGCACCATGAGTACTGAGCACCGAGTACCCAGAGTACTGAGCAACCTGAGTACTGAGCGCCCAGCACCATGAGTACTGAGCACCGAGCACCCTGAGCACTGAGCACCCAGCACCATGAGTACTGAGCACCAAGCACCCTGAGTACTGAGGACCCAGCACCCTGAGTACTGAGCACCAAGCACCCTGAGTTCTGAGCACCCAGCACCCTGAGCACTGAGCACACTGTATACTGAGCAACCAGCTCCCTGAGCACTGAGCACCCAGCACCCAGAGCACTGAGCACCCAGCACCCGGAGCACTGAGCACCCAGCACTGAGCACCCAGCACGCTGAGTACTGAGCACCCAGCACCCCAAACACTGAGCACCGAGCACCCTGAGAACTGAGCACCGAGCACCCTGAGTACTGAGCACCCAGCACCATGAGTACTGAGCACCGAGTACCCAGAGTACTGAGCAACCTGAGTACTGAGCACCCAGCACCCCGAGAATGAGCACCCAGCACCATGAGTACTGAGCACCAAGCACCCTGAGTACTGAGCACCCAGCACCCTGAGAACTGAGCACCCAGCACCCTGAGTTCTGAGCACCCAGCACCCTAAGCACTGAGCACACTGAGTACTGAGCAACCAGCACCCTGAGCACTGAGCACCCAGCACCCGAGCACTGAGCACCCAGCACCCTGAGCACTGAGCACTGAGTACCCTGTGCACTGAGCACCGAGCACCCTGAGTACTGAGCACTGAGCACCCTGAGCACTGAGCACCCAGCACCCTGAGCACTGAGCACCCAGCACCCTGAGCACTTAGGACCCAGCACCCTGATCACTAAGGACCCAGCACCACGAGCAGTGAGCACCCAGCACCCTGAGTACTGAGCACCAAGCACCCTGAGCACTGAGCACCCAGCAGCCCGAGCACTGAGCACCCAGCACGCTGAGTACTGAGCACTGAGCACCCAGCACCCTGAGTACTGAGCACCCAGCACCCGAGCACTGAGCACCCAGCACCCCGAGCACTGAGCACCCAGCACCCTGAGTACTGAGTACCCAGCACCCTGAGCACTGAGCACCCAGCACCCTGAGTACTTATCACCGAGCACCCCGAGCACTGAGCACCCAGCACCCTGAGTACTGAGCAACCAGCACCCTGAGTACTGAGCACCCAGCACCCTGAGTACTGAGCACCCAGCACCCTGAGCACTGAGCACAAAACACGCTGAGTACTGAGCACTGAGCACCCTGAGTACTGAGCACCGAGGACCCTGAGCTCTGAGCACCCAGCAAGCTGAGTACTGAGCACTGAGCACCCTGAGTACTGAGCAACCAGCACCCTGAACACTGAGCAGCCAGCACCCTGAGCACTGAGCACCCAGCACCCCGAGCACTGAGCACCCAGCACCCTGAGCACTGTGCACCCAGCACCCCTAGTACTGAGCACCCAGCACCCCTAGTACTGAGCACCCAGCACCCGGAGTACTGAGCACCAAGCACCCTGAGTACTGAGCACCCAGTACCCTGAGCACTGAACACACAGCACCCTGAGTACTGAGCACCCCGTGCACTGAGCACCCAGCACCCTGAGCTCTGTGCACCCAGCACCTCGAGCTCTGAGCACCCAGCACCCTGAGTACTGAGAACAGATCACCCTGAGTACTGAGCACCCAGCACCCTGAGTACTGAGCCCCCAGCACCCTGAGTACTGAGCACCCAGCACCCCGAGCACTGAGCACCCAGCACCCCGAGAATGAGCACCCAGCACCCTGAGTACTGAGAACCGAGCACCATGAGTACTGAGCACCCAGCACCCTGAGTATTGAGCCCCCAGCACCCTGAGTACTGAGCACTGAGTACCCTGTGCACTGAGCACCGAGCACCCTGAGTACTGAGCACTGAGCACCCTGAGCACTGAGCACCCAGCACCCTGAGCACTGAGCACCCAGCACCCTGAGCACTGAGGACCCAGCACCCTGAGCACTGAGGACCCAGCACCACGAGCAGTGAGCACACAGCACCCTGAGTACTGAGCACCAAGCACCCTGAGCACTGAGCACCCAGCACCCCGAGCACTGAGCACCCAGCACGCTGAGTACTGAGCACTGAGCACCCTGAGTACTGAGCACCCAGCACCCTGAACACTGAGCAGCCAGCACCCTGAGCACTGAGCACCCAGCACCCCGAGCACTGAGCACCCAGCACCCTGAGTACTGAGCACCCAGCACCTTGAGTACTGAGCACCGAGCACCCCGAGCACTGGGCACCCAGCACCCTAAGTACTGAGCACCCAGCAACCAGAGCACTGAGCACCCAGCACCCTGAGCACTGAGCACAAAGCACGCTGAGTACTGAGCACTGAGCACCCTGAGTACTGAGCACCGAGGACCCTGAGCACTGAGCACCCAGCACCCTGAGTACTGATCACCGAGCACCCCGAGTACTGAGCACCCAGCACCCTGAGTACTGAGCACCCAGCACCCTGAGCACTGAGCACAAAGCACGCTGAGTACTGAGCACTGAGCACCCTGAGTACTGAGCACCGAGGACCCTGAGCACTGAGCACCCAGCACGCTGAGTACTGAGCACTGAGCACCCTGAGTACTGAGCACCCAGCACCCTGAACACTGAGCAGCCAGCACCCTGAGCACTGAGCAGCCAGCACCCCGAGCACTGAGCACCCAGCACCCTGAGCACTGTGCACCCAGCACCCCGAGTACTGAGCACCCAGCACTCCTAGTACTGAGCACCCAGTACCCTGAGCACTGAACACACAGCACCCTGAGTACTGAGCACCCCGAGCACTGAGCACCCAGCACCCTGAGCTCTGTGCACCCAGCACCCCGAGCTCTGAGCACCCAGCACCCTGAGTACTGAGAACAGATCACCCTGAGTACTGAGCACCCAGCACCCTGAGTACTGAGCCCCCAGCACCCTGAGTACTGAGCACCCAGCACCCCGAGCACTGAGCACCCAGCACCCCGAGAATGAGCACCCAGCACCCTGAGTACTGAGAACCGAGCACGATGAGTACTGAGCACCCAGCACCCTGAGTATTGAGCCCCAAGCACCCTGAGTACTGAGCACCCAGCACCCTGAGTACTGAGCACCCAGCACCCCGAGCACTGAGCACCCAGCACCTCGAGAATGAGCACCCAGCACCCTGAGTACTGAGCACCCAGCACCCTGAGTACTGAGCACCCAGCACCCCGAGCACTGAGCACCCTGAGTACTGAGCACCCAGCACCCTGAGTACTGAGCACTAAGCACCCAGAGCACTGAGCACCCAGCACCCCGAGCACGGAGCACCCAGGACCCCGAGCACTGAGTACTGAGCACCCAGCACCCTGAGTACTGAGCACCGAGCTCCCCGAGCACTGAGCACCCTGAGTACTGAGCGCCCAGCACCCCGATCACTTTGCACCCAGCACCCTGAGCACTGAGCACCCAGCACCCTGAGCACTGAGCACCCAGCACCCTGAGTACTGAGCACCCAGCACCCCGAGCACTGAGCACCCAGCACCCTGAGTACTGAGCACTGAGCACCCAGCACCCTGTGTACTGAGCACTGAGCACCCTGAGAACTAAGCACCCAGCACCCTGAGTACTGAGCACCCAGCACCCCAAGCACTGAGCACCGAGCACCCTGAGTACTGAGCACCCAGCACGCTGAGCACTGAGCACCCAGCACCCCGAGTACTGAGCAACCAGCACCCTGAGTACTGAGCACCCAGCACCCTGAGTACTGAGCACCCAGCACCCTGAGCACTGAGCACAAAGCACGCTGAGTACTGAGCACTGAGCACCCTGAGTACTGAGCACCGAGGACCCTGAGCACTGAGCACCCAGCACGCTGAGTACTGAGCACTGAGCACCCTGAGTACTGAGCACCCAGCACCCTGAACACTGAGCAGCCAGCACCCTGAGCACTGAGCACCCAGCACCCCGAGCACTGAGCACCCAGCACCCTGAGCACTGTGCACCCAGCACCCCGAGTACTGAGCACCCAGCACTCCTAGTACTGAGCACCCAGCACCCTGAGTACTGAGCACCAAGCACCCTGAGTACTGAGCACCCAGTACCCTGAGCACTGAACACACAGCACCCTGAGTACTGAGCACCCCGAGCACTGAGCACCCAGCACCCTGAGTACTGAGCACTAAGCACCCAGAGCACTGAGCACCCAGCACCCCGAGCACGGAGCACCCAGGACCCCGAGCACTGAGTACTGAGCACCCAGCACCCTGAGTACTGAGCACCGAGCTCCCCGAGCACTGAGCACCCTGAGTACTGAGCGCCCAGCACCCCGATGACTTTGCACCCAGCACCCTGAGCACTGAGCACCCAGCACCCTGAGCACTGAGCACCCAGCACCCTGAGGACTGAGCACCCAGCACCCCGAGCACTGAGCACCCAGCACCCTGAGTACTGAGCACTGAGCACCCAGCACCCTGTGTACTGAGCACTGAGCACCCAGAGTACTAAGCACCCAGCACCCTGAGTACTGAGCACCCAGGACCCTGAGCACTGAGCACCGAGCACCCCGAGCACTGAGCACCCTGCACCCTGAGCACTCAGCACCCAGCACCCCGAGCACTGAGTACTGAGCACCCAGCACCCTGTGCACTGAGCACCCAGCACCCTGAGCACTGTGCACCCAGCACCCTGAGTACTGAGCACCCAGCACCCCAAGCACTGAGCACCGAGCACCCTGAGTACTGAGCACCCAGCACGCTGAGCACTGAGCACCCAGCACCCCGAGTACTGAGCAACCAGCACCCTGAGTACTGAGCACCCAGCACCCTGAGTACTGAGCACCCAGCACCCCGAGCACTGAGCACCCAGCACCCTGAGCACTGAGCACCCAGCACCCTGAGTACTGAGCACCAAGAACCCTGAGCACTGAGCACCCAGCACCCTGAGCACTGAGAACCCAGCACCCTGAGCACTGAGCACCCAGCACCCTGAGCACTGAGCACCCAGCACCCTGAGCACTGAGCACCCAGCACCCTGAGTACTGAGCACCCAACGAACTGAGCACATAGCACCCCGAGCACTGAGCACCCAGCACCCTGAGTACTGAGCACCCAGCACCCCGAGCACTGAGCACCCAGCACCCTGAGTACTGAGCACCGAGCATCCTGAGTACTGAGCACCCAGCACCCCGAGCACTGAGCACCCAGCACCCGGACCACTGAGCACCCAGCACTGAGCACCCAGCACCCTGAGTACTGAGCACCCAGCACCCTGAGAACTGAGCACCGAGCACCCCGAGCAGTGAGCACCGGGCACACCGAGCACTGAGCACGCAGCAGCCTGAGTACTGAGCACCCAGCACTCTGAGTACTGAGCACTGAGCACCCTGAGCACTGAGTACCCAGCACCCTGAGCCCTGAGCACCCAGCATCCTGAGCACTGAGTACTGAGCACCCAGCACCCTGAGCACTGAGCACCCAGCACCCTGAGCACTGAGCACCCAGCACGCTGAGTACTGAGCACCCACCACCCCAAACACTGAGCACCGAGCACCCTGAGAACTGAGCACCGAGCACCTTGAGTACTGAGCACCCAGCACCATGAGTACTGAGCACCGAGTACCCAGAGTACTGAGCAACCTGAGTACTGAACACCCAGCACCATGAGTACTGAGCACCGAGCACCCTGAGCACTGAGCACCCAGCACCATGAGTACTGAGCACCAAGCACCCTGAGTACTGAGGACCCAGCACCCTGAGTACTGAGCACCCAGCACCCTGAGTTCTGAGCACCCAGCACCCTGAGCACTGAGCACACTGTATACTGAGCAACCAGCACCCTGAGCACTGAGCACCCAGCACCCAGAGCACTGAGCACCCAGCACCCGGAGCACTGAGCACCCAGCACTGAGCACCCAGCACGCTGAGTACTGAGCACCCAGCACCCCAAACACTGAGCACCGAGCACCCTGAGAACTGCGCACCGAGCACCCTGAGTACTGAGCACCCAGCACCATGAGTACTGAGCACCGACTACCCAGAGTACTGAGCAACCTGAGTACTGAGCAACCAGCACCCCGAGAATGAGCACCCAGCACCATGAGTACTGAGCACCAAGCACCCTGAGTACTGAGCACCCAGCACCCTGAGAACTGAGCACCCAGCACCCTGAGTTCTGAGCACCCAGCACCCTAAGCACTGAGCACACTGAGTACTGAGCAACCAGCACCCTGAGCACTGAGCACCCAGCACCCGAGCACTGTGCACCCAGCACCCCGAGAACTGAGCACTGAGTACCCTGTGCACTGAGCACCGAGCACCCTGAGTACTGAGCACTGAGCACCCTGAGCACTGAGCACCCAGCACCCTGAGCACTGAGCACCCAGCACCCTGAGCACTTAGGACCCAGCACCCTGATCACTGAGGACCCAGCACCACGAGCAGTGAGCACCCAGCACCCTGAGTACTGAGCACCAAGCACCCTGAGCACTGAGCACCCAGCAGCCCTAGCACTGAGCACCCAGCACGCTGAGTACTGAGCACTGAGCACCCAGCACCCTGAGTACTGAGCACCCAGCACCCCGAGCACTGAGCACCCAGCACCCCGAGCACTGAGCACCCAGCACCCTGAGAACTGAGTACCCAGCACCCTGAGCACTGAGCACCCAGCACCCTGAGTACTTATCACCGAGCACCCCGAGCACTGAGCACCCAGCACCCTGAGTACTGAGCAACCAGCACCCTGAGTACTGAGCACCCAGCACCCGGAGTACTGAGCACCAAGCACCCTGAGTACTGAGCACCCAGTACCCTGAGCACTGAACACACAGCACCCTGAGTACTGAGCACCCCGTGCACTGAGCACCCAGCACCCTGAGCTCTGTGCACCCAGCACCTCGAGCTCTGAGCACCCAGCACCCTGAGTACTGAGAACAGATCACCCTGAGTACTGAGCACCCAGCACCCTGAGTACTGAGCCCCCAGCACCCTGAGTACTGAGCACCCAGCACCCCGAGCACTGAGCACCCAGCACCCCGAGAATGAGCACCCAGCACCCTGAGTACTGAGAACCGAGCACCATGAGTACTGAGCACCCAGCACCCTGAGTATTGAGCCCCCAGCACCCTGAGTACTGAGCACTGAGCACACTGTGTACTGAGCAACCAGCGCCCTGAGCACTGAGCAACCAGCACCCCAAGCACTGAGCACCCAGCACCCGGAGCACTGAGCACTGAGTACCCTGTGCACTGAGCACCGAGCACCCTGAGTACTGAGCACTGAGCACCCTGAGCACTGAGCACCCAGCACCCTGAGCACTGAGCACCCAGCACGCTGAGCACTGAGGACCCAGCACCCTGAGCACTGAGGACACAGCACCACGAGCAGTGAGCACACAGCACCCTGAGTACTGAGCACCAAGCACCGTGAGCACTGAGCACCCAGCACCCCGAGCACTGAGCACCCAGCACGCTGAGTACTGAGCACTGAGCACCCAGCACCCTGAGTACTGAGCACCCAGCACACCGAGCACTGAGCACCCAGCACCCCGAGCACTGAGCACTGAGCACCCTGAGTACTGAGCACTGAGCACCCTTAGTACTGAGCACCGAGCACCCTGAGTACTGAGGACCCAGCACCCTGAGCACGGAGCACCCCGAGGACTGAGCACCCAGCACCGTGAGCATTGAGCACACAGCACCTTGAGTACTGAGCACCGAGCACCCCGAGCACTGGGCACCCAGCACCCTAAGTACTGAGCACCCAGCACCCTGAGCACTGAGCAACCAGCACCCCGAGCACTGAGCACCCAGCACCCTGAGTACTGAGCACCCAGCACCCCGAGCACTGTGCACCCAGCACCCTGAGCACTGAGCACCCAGCACCCTGAGTACTGAGCACCCAACACCCAGAGTACTGAGCACCCAGCACCCTGAGCACTGAGCACCCAGCACCCTGAGTACTGAGCACCCTGAGTACTGAACACCCAGCACCCTGAGCACTGAGCACTGAGCACCCTGAGCACTGAGTACTGAGCACTGAGAAACCTGAGCACTGAGCACCCAGCACCCCGAGTACTGAGCACCAAGCACCCCGAGCACTGAGCACCCAGCGCCCCGAGCATTGAGTACCCAGCACTCCGAGCACTGAGCACTGAGCACCCTGAGCACTGAGCACCCAGCACCCCGAGTACTGAGCACTGAGCACCCTGAGTACTGAGCACCCTGCACCCTGAGCACTGAGTACCCAGCACCCTGAGTACTGAGCACTGAGAACCCTGAGTACTGAGCACCGAGCACCCTGAGTACTGAGCACGCAGCACCCTGATCACTGAGCACGGAGCACCCCGAGGACTGAGCACCCAGCACCCTGAGCACTGAGCACACAGCACCTTGAGTACTGAGCACCGAGCACCAAGAGCACTGAGCACCCAGCACCCTGACTACTGAGCACCCAGCACCCTGAGCACTGAGCACCCACCACCCTGAGCACTGAGCACCCAGCACCCCGAGCACTGATCACCCAGCACCCTGAGTACTGAGCACCCAGCACCCTGAGCACTGAGCACCCAGCACCCTGAGTACTGAGCACCCAGCACCCTGAGTACTGAGCACACAGCACCTTGAGTACTGAGCACCGAGCACCCCGAGCACTGGGCACCCAGCACCCTAAGTACTGAGCACCCAGCAACCTGAGCACTGAGCACCCAGCACCCCGAGCACTGAGCACCCAGCACCCTGAGTACTGAGCACCCAGCACCCCGAGCACTGAGCACCCAGCACCCTGAGCACTGAGCACCCAGCACCCTGAGTACTGAGCACCCAGCACCCTGAGCACTGAGCACCCAGCACCCCGAGTACTGAGCACCCAGCCCCCTGAGTACTGAGCACTGAGCACCCTGAGCACTGAGCACCCAGCACCCCGAGCACTGCGCACCCAGCACCCTGAGTACTGAGCACCCGGCACCCTGAGTACTGAGCACTCAGCACCCTGAGTACTGAGCACCGAGCACCCCGAGCACTGAGCACACAGCACCCTGAGCACGGAGCGCCCCGAGGACTGAGCACCCAGCACCCTGAGCACTGAGCACCCAGCACCTTGAGTACTGAGCACCGAGCACCTCGAGCACTGAGCACCCAGCACCCTGAGTATTGAGCACCCAGCACCATGAGCACTGAGCACCCAGCACCCTGAGCACTGAGCACCCAGCACCCCGAGCACTGAGCACCCAGCACCCTGAGTACTGAGCACCCAACACCCAGAGTACTGAGCACCCAGCACCCTGAGCACTGAGCACCCAGCACCCTGAGTACTGAGCACCCTGAGTACTAAACACCCAGCACCCTGAGCACTGAGCACTGAGCACCCTGAGCACTGAGTACTGAGCACTGAGCAACCTGAGCACTGAGCACCCAGCACCCCGAGTACTGAGCACCCAGCAACCCGAGAACTGAGCACCCAGCGCACCGAGCATTGAGCACCCAGCACCCCGAGCACTGAGCACTGAGCACCCTGAGCACTGAGCACCCAGCACCCCGAGTACTGAGCACTGAGCACCCTGAGTACTGAGCACCAAGCACCCCGAGTACTGAGCACTGAGCACCCTGAGTACTGAGTACCCTGCACCCTGAGCACTGAGTACCCAGCACCCTGAGTACTGAGCACTGAGAACCCTGAGTACTGAGCACAGAGCACCCTGAGTACTGAGCAACCAGAACACTGAGCACTGACCACTGAGCACCCAGCACGCTGAGCACTGAACACTGATCACCCAGCACCCCGAGCACTGAGCGCCCAGCACCCCGAGCACTGAGCACCCAGCACCCTGAGGACTGAGCACCCAGCACCCCGAGCACTGAGCACCCAGCACCCTGAGTACTGAGTACTGAGCACCCAGCACCCTGAGTACTGAGCACCGAGCTCCCCGAGCACTGAGCACCCTGAGTACTGAGCGCCCAGCACCCCGATCACTTTGCACCCAGCACCCTGAGCACTGAGCACCCAGCACCCTGAGCACTGAGCACCCAGCACCCTGAGGACTGAGCACCCAGCACCCCGAGCACTGAGCACCCAGCACCCTGTGTACTGAGCACTGAGCACCCAGAGTACTAAGCACCCAGCACCCTGAGTACTGAGCACCCAGGACCCTGAGCACTGAGCACCGAGCACCCCGAGCACTGAGCACCCTGCACCCTGAGCACTCAGCACCCAGCACCCCGAGCACTGAGTACTGAGCACCCAGCACCCTGTGCACTGAGCACCCAGCACCCTGAGCACTGTGCACCCAGCACCCTGAGTACTGAGCACCCAGCACCCCAAGCACTGAGCACCGAGCACCCTGAGTACTGAGCACCCAGCACGCTGAGCACTGAGCACCCAGCACCCCGAGTACTGAGCAACCAGCACCCTGAGTACTGAGCACCCAGCACCCTGAGTACTGAGTACTGAGCACCCAGCACCCTGAGCACTGAGCACCCAGCACCCTGAGCACTGAGCACCCAGCACGCTGAGTACTGAGCACCCACCACCCCAAACACTGAGCACCGAGCACCCTGAGAACTGAGCACCGAGCACCTTGAGTACTGAGCACCCAGCACCATGAGTACTGAGCACCGAGTACCCAGAGTACTGAGCAACCTGAGTACTGAACACCCAGCACCATGAGTACTGAGCACCGAGCACCCTGAGCACTGAGCACCCAGCACCATGAGTACTGAGCACCAAGCACCCTGAGTACTGAGGACCCAGCACCCTGAGTACTGAGCACCCAGCACCCTGAGTTCTGAGCACCCAGCACCCTGAGCACTGAGCACACTGTATACTGAGCAACCAGCACCCTGAGCACTGAGCACCCAGCACCCAGAGCACTGAGCACCCAGCACCCGGAGCACTGAGCACCCAGCACTGAGCACCCAGCACGCTGAGTACTGAGCACCCAGCACCCCAAACACTGAGCACCGAGCACCCTGAGAACTGCGCACCGAGCACCCTGAGTACTGAGCACCCAGCACCATGAGTACTGAGCACCGACTACCCAGAGTACTGAGCAACCTGAGTACTGAGCACCCAGCACCCCGAGAATGAGCACCCAGCACCATGAGTACTGAGCACCAAGCACCCTGAGTACTGAGCACCCAGCACCCTGAGAACTGAGCACCCAGCACCCTGAGTTCTGAGCACCCAGCACCCTAAGCACTGAGCACACTGAGTACTGAGCAACCAGCACCCTGAGCACTGAGCACCCAGCACCCGAGCACTGTGCACCCAGCACCCCGAGCACTGAGCACTGAGTACCCTGTGCACTGAGCACCGAGCACCCTGAGTACTGAGCACTGAGCACCCTGAGCACTGAGCACCCAGCACCCTGAGCACTGAGCACCCAGCACCCTGAGCACTTAGGACCCAGCACCCTGATCACTGAGGACCCAGCACCACGAGCAGTGAGCACCCAGCACCCTGAGTACTGAGCACCAAGCACCCTGAGCACTGAGCACCCAGCAGCCCTAGCACTGAGCACCCAGCACGCTGAGTACTGAGCACTGAGCACCCAGCACCCTGAGTACTGAGCACCCAGCACCCCGAGCACTGAGCACCCAGCACCCCGAGCACTGAGCACCCAGCACCCTGAGTACTGAGTACCCAGCACCCTGAGCACTGAGCACCCAGCACCCTGAGTACTTATCACCGAGCACCCCGAGCACTGAGCACCCAGCACCCTGAGTACTGAGCAACCAGCACCCTGAGTACTGAGCACCCAGCACCCGGAGTACTGAGCACCAAGCACCCTGAGTACTGAGCACCCAGTACCCTGAGCACTGAACACACAGCACCCTGAGTACTGAGCACCCCGTGCACTGAGCACCCAGCACCCTGAGCTCTGTGCACCCAGCACCTCGAGCTCTGAGCACCCAGCACCCTGAGTACTGAGAACAGATCACCCTGAGTACTGAGCACCCAGCACCCTGAGTACTGAGCCCCCAGCACCCTGAGTACTGAGCACCCAGCACCCCGAGCACTGAGCACCCAGCACCCCGAGAATGAGCACCCAGCACCCTGAGTACTGAGAACCGAGCACCATGAGTACTGAGCACCCAGCACCCTGAGTATTGAGCCCCCAGCACCCTGAGTACTGAGCACTGAGCACACTGTGTACTGAGCAACCAGCGCCCTGAGCACTGAGCAACCAGCACCCCAAGCACTGAGCACCCAGCACCCGGAGCACTGAGCACTGAGTACCCTGTGCACTGAGCACCGAGCACCCTGAGTACTGAGCACTGAGCACCCTGAGCACTGAGCACCCAGCACCCTGAGCACTGAGCACCCAGCACGCTGAGCACTGAGGACCCAGCACCCTGAGCACTGAGGACACAGCACCACGAGCAGTGAGCACACAGCACCCTGAGTACTGAGCACCAAGCACCGTGAGCACTGAGCACCCAGCACCCCGAGCACTGAGCACCCAGCACGCTGAGTACTGAGCACTGAGCACCCAGCACCCTGAGTACTGAGCACCCAGCACACCGAGCACTGAGCACCCAGCACCCCGAGCACTGAGCACTGAGCACCCTGAGTACTGAGCACTGAGCACCCTTAGTACTGAGCACCGAGCACCCTGAGTACTGAGGACCCAGCACCCTGAGCACGGAGCACCCCGAGGACTGAGCACCCAGCACCGTGAGCATTGAGCACACAGCACCTTGAGTACTGAGCACCGAGCACCCCGAGCACTGGGCACCCAGCACCCTAAGTACTGAGCACCCAGCACCCTGAGCACTGAGCAACCAGCACCCCGAGCACTGAGCACCCAGCACCCTGAGTACTGAGCACCCAGCACCCCGAGCACTGTGCACCCAGCACCCTGAGCACTGAGCACCCAGCACCCTGAGTACTGAGCACCCAACACCCAGAGTACTGAGCACCCAGCACCCTGAGCACTGAGCACCCAGCACCCTGAGTACTGAGCACCCTGAGTACTGAACACCCAGCACCCTGAGCACTGAGCACTGAGCACCCTGAGCACTGAGTACTGAGCACTGAGAAACCTGAGCACTGAGCACCCAGCACCCCGAGTACTGAGCACCAAGCACCCCGAGCACTGAGCACCCAGCGCCCCGAGCATTGAGTACCCAGCACTCCGAGCACTGAGCACTGAGCACCCTGAGCACTGAGCACCCAGCACCCCGAGTACTGAGCACTGAGCACCCTGAGTACTGAGCACCCTGCACCCTGAGCACTGAGTACCCAGCACCCTGAGTACTGAGCACTGAGAACCCTGAGTACTGAGCACCGAGCACCCTGAGTACTGAGCACGCAGCACCCTGATCACTGAGCACGGAGCACCCCGAGGACTGAGCACCCAGCACCCTGAGCACTGAGCACACAGCACCTTGAGTACTGAGCACCGAGCACCAAGAGCACTGAGCACCCAGCACCCTGACTACTGAGCACCCAGCACCCTGAGCACTGAGCACCCACCACCCTGAGCACTGAGCACCCAGCACCCCGAGCACTGATCACCCAGCACCCTGAGTACTGAGCACCCAGCACCCTGAGCACTGAGCACCCAGCACCCTGAGTACTGAGCACCCAGCACCCTGAGTACTGAGCACACAGCACCTTGAGTACTGAGCACCGAGCACCCCGAGCACTGGGCACCCAGCACCCTAAGTACTGAGCACCCAGCAACCTGAGCACTGAGCACCCAGCACCCCGAGCACTGAGCACCCAGCACCCTGAGTACTGAGCACCCAGCACCCCGAGCACTGAGCACCCAGCACCCTGAGCACTGAGCACCCAGCACCCTGAGTACTGAGCACCCAGCACCCTGAGCACTGAGCACCCAGCACCCCGAGTACTGAGCACCCAGCCCCCTGAGTACTGAGCACTGAGCACCCTGAGCACTGAGCACCCAGCACCCCGAGCACTGCGCACCCAGCACCCTGAGTACTGAGCACCCGGCACCCTGAGTACTGAGCACTCAGCACCCTGAGTACTGAGCACCGAGCACCCCGAGCACTGAGCACACAGCACCCTGAGCACGGAGCGCCCCGAGGACTGAGCACCCAGCACCCTGAGCACTGAGCACCCAGCACCTTGAGTACTGAGCACCGAGCACCTCGAGCACTGAGCACCCAGCACCCTGAGTATTGAGCACCCAGCACCATGAGCACTGAGCACCCAGCACCCTGAGCACTGAGCACCCAGCACCCCGAGCACTGAGCACCCAGCACCCTGAGTACTGAGCACCCAACACCCAGAGTACTGAGCACCCAGCACCCTGAGCACTGAGCACCCAGCACCCTGAGTACTGAGCACCCTGAGTACTAAACACCCAGCACCCTGAGCACTGAGCACTGAGCACCCTGAGCACTGAGTACTGAGCACTGAGCAACCTGAGCACTGAGCACCCAGCACCCCGAGTACTGAGCACCCAGCAACCCGAGAACTGAGCACCCAGCGCCCCGAGCATTGAGCACCCAGCACCCCGAGCACTGAGCACTGAGCACCCTGAGCACTGAGCACCCAGCACCCCGAGTACTGAGCACTGAGCACCCTGAGTACTGAGCACCAAGCACCCCGAGTACTGAGCACTGAGCACCCTGAGTACTGAGTACCCTGCACCCTGAGCACTGAGTACCCAGCACCCTGAGTACTGAGCACTGAGAACCCTGAGTACTGAGCACAGAGCACCCTGAGTACTGAGCAACCAGAACACTGAGCACTGACCACTGAGCACCCAGCACGCTGAGCACTGAACACTGATCACCCAGCACCCCGAGCACTGAGCGCCCAGCACCCCGAGCACTGAGCACCCAGCACCCTGAGGACTGAGCACCCAGCACCCCGAGCACTGAGCACCCAGCACCCTGAGTACTGAGTACTGAGCACCCAGCACCCTGAGTACTGAGCACCGAGCTCCCCGAGCACTGAGCACCCTGAGTACTGAGCGCCCAGCACCCCGATCACTTTGCACCCAGCACCCTGAGCACTGAGCACCCAGCACCCTGAGCACTGAGCACCCAGCACCCTGAGGACTGAGCACCCAGCACCCCGAGCACTGAGCACCCAGCACCCTGTGTACTGAGCACTGAGCACCCAGAGTACTAAGCACCCAGCACCCTGAGTACTGAGCACCCAGGACCCTGAGCACTGAGCACCGAGCACCCCGAGCACTGAGCACCCTGCACCCTGAGCACTCAGCACCCAGCACCCCGAGCACTGAGTACTGAGCACCCAGCACCCTGTGCACTGAGCACCCAGCACCCTGAGCACTGTGCACCCAGCACCCTGAGTACTGAGCACCCAGCACCCCAAGCACTGAGCACCGAGCACCCTGAGTACTGAGCACCCAGCACGCTGAGCACTGAGCACCCAGCACCCCGAGTACTGAGCAACCAGCACCCTGAGTACTGAGCACCCAGCACCCTGAGTACTGAGCACCCAGCACCCCGAGCACTGAGCACCCAGCACCCTGAGCACTGAGCACCCAGCACCCTGAGTACTGAGCACCAAGAACCCTGAGCACTGAGCACCCAGCACCCTGAGCACTGAGAACCCAGCACCCTGAGCACTGAGCACCCAGCACCCTGAGCACTGAGCACCCAGCACCCTGAGCACTGAGCACCCAGCACCCTGAGTACTGAGCACCCAACGAACTGAGCACATAGCACCCCGAGCACTGAGCACCCAGCACCCTGAGTACTGAGCACCCAGCACCCAGAGCACTGAGCACCCAGCACCCTGAGTACTGAGCACCGAGCATCCTGAGTACTGAGCACCCAGCACCCCGAGCACTGAGCACCCAGCACCCGGACCACTGAGCACCCAGCAATGATCACCCAGCACCCTGAGTACTGAGCACCCAGCACCCTGAGAACTGAGCACCGAGCACCCCGAGCACTGAGCACCGGGCACACCGAGCACTGAGCACGCAGCAGCCTGAGTACTGAGCACCCAGCACTCTGAGTACTGAGCACTGAGCACCCTGAGCACTGAGTACCCAGCACCCTGAGCCCTGAGCACCCAGCATCCTGAGCACTGAGTACTGAGCACCCAGCACCCTGAGCACTGAGCACCCAGCACCCTGAGCACTGAGCACCCAGCACGCTGAGTACTGAGCTCCCAGCACCCCAAACACTGAGCACCGAGCACCCTGAGAACTGAGCACCGAGCACCTTGAGTACTGAGCACCCAGCACCATGAGTACTGAGCACCGAGTACCCAGAGTACTGAGCAACCTGAGTACTGAGCACCCAGCACCATGAGTACTGAGCACCGAGCACCCTGAGCACTGAGCACCCAGCACCATGAGTACTGAGCACCAAGCACCCTGAGTACTGAGGACCCAGCACCCTGAGTACTGAGCACCCAGCACCCTGAGTTCTGAGCACCCAGCACCCTGAGCACTGAGCACACTGTATACTGAGCAACCAGCTCCCTGAGCACTGAGCACCCAGCACCCAGAGCACTGAGCACCCAGCACCCGGAGCACTGAGCACCCAGCACTGAGCACCCAGCACGCTGAGTACTGAGCACCCAGCACCCCAAACACTGAGCACCGAGCACCCTGAGAACTGAGCACCGAGCACCCTGAGTACTGAGCACCCAGCACCATGAGTACTGAGCACCGAGTACCCAGAGTACTGAGCAACCTGAGTACTGAGCACCCAGCACCCCGAGAATGAGCCCCCAGCACCATGAGTACTGAGCACCAAGCACCCTGAGTACTGAGCACCCAGCACCCTGAGAACTGAGCACCCAGCACCCTGAGTTCTGAGCACCCAGCACCCTAAGCACTGAGCACACTGAGTACTGAGCAACCAGCACACTGAGCACTGAGCACCCAGCACCCGAGCACTGAGCACCCAGCACCCCGAGCACTGAGCACTGAGTACCCTGTGCACTGAGCACCGAGCACCCTGAGTACTGAGCACTGAGCACCCTGAGCACTGAGCACCCAGCACCCCGAGCACTGCGCACCCAGCACCCTGAGTACTGAGCACCCGGCACTCTGAGTACTGAGCACTCAGCACCCTGAGTACTGAGCACCGAGCACCCCGAGCACTGAGCACACAGCACCCTGAGCACGGAGCACCCCGAGGACTGAGCACCCAGCACCCTGAGCACTGAGCACCCAGCACCTTGAGTACTGAGCACCGAGCACCTCGAGCACTGAGCACCCAGCACCCTGAGTATTGAGCACCCAGCACGATGAGCACTGAGCACCCAGCACCCTGAGCACTGAGCACCCAGCACCCCGAGCACTGAGCACCCAGCACCCTGAGTACTGAGCACCCAACACCCAGAGTACTGAGCACCCAGCACCCTGAGCACTGAGCACCCAGCACCCTGAGTACTGAGCACCCTGAGTACTAAACACCCAGCACCCTGAGCACTGAGCACTGAGCACCCTGAGCACGGAGTACTGAGCACTGAGCAACCTGAGCACTGAGCACCCAGCACCCCGAGTACTGAGCACCCAGCACCCCGAGAACTGAGCACCCAGCGCCCCGAGCATTGAGCACCCAGCACCCCGAGCACTGAGCACTGACCACCCTGAGCACTGAGCACCCAGCACCCCGAGTACTGAGCACTGAGCACCCTGAGTACTGAGCACCAAGCACCCCGAGTACTGAGCACTGAGCACCCTGAGTACTGAGTACCCTGCACCCTGAGCACTGAGTACCCAGCACCCTGAGTACTGAGCACTGAGAACCCTGAGTACTGAGCACCGAGCACCCTGAGTACTGAGCAACCAGCACACTGAGCACTGAGCACTGAGCACCCAGCACGCTGAGCACTGAACACTGATCACCCAGCACCCCGAGCACTGAGCGCCCAGCACCCCGAGCACTGAGCACCCAGCACCCTGAGGACTGAGCACCCAGCACCCCGAGCACTGAGCACCCAGCACCCTGAGTACTGAGTACTGAGCACCCAGCACCCTGAGTACTGAGCACCGAGCTCCCCGAGCACTGAGCACCCTGAGTACTGAGCGCCCAGCACCCCGATCACTTTGCACCCAGCACCCTGAGCACCCAGCACCCTGAGCACTGAGCACCCAGCACCCTGAGGACTGAACACCCAGCACCCCGAGCACTGAGCACCCAGCACCCTGTGTACTGAGCACTGAGCACCCAGAGTACTAAGCACCCAGCACCCTGAGTACTGAGCACCCAGGACCCTGAGCACTGAGCACCGAGCACCCCGAGCACTGAGCACCCTGCACCCTGAGCACTCAGCACCCAGCACCCCGAGCACTGAGTACTGAGCACCCAGCACCCTGTGCACTGAGCACCCAGCACCCTGAGCACTGTGCACCCAGCACCCTGAGTACTGAGCACCCAGCACCCCAAGCACTGAGCACCGAGCACCCTGAGTACTGAGCACCCAGCACGCTGAGCACTGAGCACCCAGCACCCCGAGTACTGAGCAACCAGCACCCTGAGTACTGAGCACCCAGCACCCTGAGTACTGAGCACCCAGCACCCCGAGCACTGAGCACTGAGTACCCTGTGCACTGAGCACCGAGCACCCTGAGTACTGAGCACTGAGCACCCTGAGCACTGAGCACCCAGCACCCTGAGCACTGAGCACCCAGCACCCTGAGCACTTAGGACCCAGCACCCTGATCACTAAGGACCCAGCACCACGAGCAGTGAGCACCCAGCACCCTGAGTACTGAGCACCAAGCACCCTGAGCACTGAGCACCCAGCAGCCCGAGCACTGAGCACCCAGCACGCTGAGTACTGAGCACTGAGCACCCAGCACCCTGAGTACTGAGCACCCAGCACCCCGAGCACTGAGCACCCAGCACCCCGAGCACTGAGCACCCAGCACCCTGAGTACTGAGTACCCAGCACCCTGAGCACTGAGCACCCAGCACCCTGAGTACTTATCACCGAGCACCCCGAGCACTGAGCACCCAGCACCCTGAGTACTGAGCAACCAGCACCCTGAGTACTGAGCACCCAGCACCCTGAGTACTGAGCACCCAGCACCCTGAGCACTGAGCACAAAACACGCTGAGTACTGAGCACTGAGCACCCTGAGTACTGAGCACCGAGGACCCTGAGCTCTGAGCACCCAGCAAGCTGAGTACTGAGCACTGAGCACCCTGAGTACTGAGCACCCAGCACCCTGAACACTGAGCAGCCAGCACCCTGAGCACTGAGCACCCAGCACCCCGAGCACTGAGCACCCAGCACCCTGAGTACTGAGCACCCAGCACCTTGAGTACTGAGCACCGAGCACCCCGAGCACTGGGCACCCAGCACCCTAAGTACTGAGCACCCAGCAACCAGAGCACTGAGCACCCAGCACCCCGAGCACTGAGCACCCAGCACCCTGAGTACTGAGCACCCAGCACCCCGAGCACTGAGCACCCAGCACCCTGAGCACTGAGCACCCAGCACCCTGAGTACTGAGCACCCAGCACCCTGAGCACTGAGCACCCAGCACCCCGAGTACTGAGCACCCAGCCCCCTGAGTACTGAGCACTGAGCACCCTGAGCACTGAGCACCCAGCACCCCGAGCACTGCGCACCCAGCACCCTGAGTACTGAGCACCCGGCACCCTGAGTACTGAGCACTCAGCACCCTGAGTACTGAGCACCGAGCACCCCGAGCACTGAGCACACAGCACCCTGAGCACGGAGCACCCCGAGGACTGAGCACCCAGCACCCTGAGCACTGAGCACCCAGCACCTTGAGTACTGAGCACCGAGCACCTCGAGCACTGAGCACCCAGCACCCTGAGTATTGAGCACCCAGCACCATGAGCACTGAGCACCCAGCACCCTGAGCACTGAGCACCCAGCACCCCGAGCACTGAGCACCCAGCACCCTGAGTACTGAGCACCCAACACCCAGAGTACTGAGCACCCAGCACCCTGAGCACTGAGCACCCAGCACCCTGAGTACTGAGCACCCTGAGTACTAAACACCCAGCACCCTGAGCACTGAGCACTGAGCACCCTGAGCACTGAGTACTGAGCACTGAGCAACCTGAGCACTGAGCACCCAGCACCCCGAGTACTGAGCACCCAGCACCCCGAGAACTGAGCACCCAGCGCCCCGAGCATTGAGCACCCAGCACCCCGAGCACTGAGCACTGATCACCCTGAGCACTGAGCACCCAGCACCCCGAGTACTGAGCACTGAGCACCCTGAGTACTGAGCACCAAGCACCCCGAGTACTGAGCACTGAGCACCCTGAGTACTGAGTACCCTGCACCCTGAGCACTGAGTACCCAGCACCCTGAGTACTGAGCACTGAGAACCCTGAGTACTGAGCACCGAGCACCCTGAGTACTGAGCAACCAGCACACTGAGCACTGAGCACTGAGCACCCAGCACGCTGAGCACTGAACACTGATCACCCAGCACCCCGAGCACTGAGCGCCCAGCACCCCGAGCACTGAGCACCCAGCACCCTGAGGACTGAGCACCCAGCACCCCGAGCACTGAGCACCCAGCACCCTGAGTACTGAGTACTGAGCACCCAGCACCCTGAGTACTGAGCACCGAGCTCCCCGAGCACTGAGCACCCTGAGTACTGAGCGCCCAGCACCCCGATCACTTTGCACCCAGCACCCTGAGCACCCAGCACCCTGAGCACTGAGCACCCAGCACCCTGAGGACTGAGCACCCAGCACCCCGAGCACTGAGCACCCAGCACCCTGTGTACTGAGCACTGAGCACCCAGAGTACTAAGCACCCAGCACCCTGAGTACTGAGCACCCAGGACCCTGAGCACTGAGCACCGAGCACCCCGAGCACTGAGCACCCTGCACCCTGAGCACTCAGCACCCAGCACCCCGAGCACTGAGTACTGAGCACCCAGCACCCTGTGCACTGAGCACCCAGCACCCTGAGCACTGTGCACCCAGCACCCTGAGTACTGAGCACCCAGCACCCCAAGCACTGAGCACCGAGCACCCTGAGTACTGAGCACCCAGCACGCTGAGCACTGAGCACCCAGCACCCCGAGTACTGAGCAACCAGCACCCTGAGTACTGAGCACCCAGCACCCTGAGTACTGAGCACCCAGCACCCCGAGCACTGAGCACCCAGCACCCTGAGCACTGAGCACCCAGCACCCTGAGTACTGAGCACCAAGAACCCTGAGCACTGAGCACCCAGCACCCTGAGCACTGAGAACCCAGCACCCTGAGCACTGAGCACCCAGCACCCTGAGCACTGAGCACCCAGCACCCTGAGCACTGAGCACCCAGCACCCTGAGTACTGAGCACCCAACGAACTGAGCACATAGCACCCCGAGCACTGAGCACCCAGCACCCTGAGTACTGAGCACCCAGCACCCAGAGCACTGAGCACCCAGCACCCTGAGTACTGAGCACCGAGCATCCTGAGTACTGAGCACCCAGCACCCCGAGCACTGAGCACCCAGCACCCGGACCACTGAGCACCCAGCAATGATCACCCAGCACCCTGAGTACTGAGCACCCAGCACCCTGAGAACTGAGCACCGAGCACCCCGAGCACTGAGCACCGGGCACACCGAGCACTGAGCACGCAGCAGCCTGAGTACTGAGCACCCAGCACTCTGAGTACTGAGCACTGAGCACCCTGAGCACTGAGTACCCAGCACCCTGAGCCCTGAGCACCCAGCATCCTGAGCACTGAGTACTGAGCACCCAGCACCCTGAGCACTGAGCACCCAGCACCCTGAGCACTGAGCACCCAGCACGCTGAGTACTGAGCACCCAGCACCCCAAACACTGAGCACCGAGCACCCTGAGAACTGAGCACCGAGCACCTTGAGTACTGAGCACCCAGCACCATGAGTACTGAGCACCGAGTACCCAGAGTACTGAGCAACCTGAGTACTGAGCGCCCAGCACCATGAGTACTGAGCACCGAGCACCCTGAGCACTGAGCACCCAGCACCATGAGTACTGAGCACCAAGCACCCTGAGTACTGAGGACCCAGCACCCTGAGTACTGAGCACCAAGCACCCTGAGTTCTGAGCACCCAGCACCCTGAGCACTGAGCACACTGTATACTGAGCAACCAGCTCCCTGAGCACTGAGCACCCAGCACCCAGAGCACTGAGCACCCAGCACCCGGAGCACTGAGCACCCAGCACTGAGCACCCAGCACGCTGAGTACTGAGCACCCAGCACCCCAAACACTGAGCACCGAGCACCCTGAGAACTGAGCACCGAGCACCCTGAGTACTGAGCACCCAGCACCATGAGTACTGAGCACCGAGTACCCAGAGTACTGAGCAACCTGAGTACTGAGCACCCAGCACCCCGAGAATGAGCACCCAGCACCATGAGTACTGAGCACCAAGCACCCTGAGTACTGAGCACCCAGCACCCTGAGAACTGAGCACCCAGCACCCTGAGTTCTGAGCACCCAGCACCCTAAGCACTGAGCACACTGAGTACTGAGCAACCAGCACCCTGAGCACTGAGCACCCAGCACCCGAGCACTGAGCACCCAGCACCCTGAGCACTGAGCACTGAGTACCCTGTGCACTGAGCACCGAGCACCCTGAGTACTGAGCACTGAGCACCCTGAGCACTGAGCACCCAGCACCCTGAGCACTGAGCACCCAGCACCCTGAGCACTTAGGACCCAGCACCCTGATCACTAAGGACCCAGCACCACGAGCAGTGAGCACCCAGCACCCTGAGTACTGAGCACCAAGCACCCTGAGCACTGAGCACCCAGCAGCCCGAGCACTGAGCACCCAGCACGCTGAGTACTGAGCACTGAGCACCCAGCACCCTGAGTACTGAGCACCCAGCACCCGAGCACTGAGCACCCAGCACCCCGAGCACTGAGCACCCAGCACCCTGAGTACTGAGTACCCAGCACCCTGAGCACTGAGCACCCAGCACCCTGAGTACTTATCACCGAGCACCCCGAGCACTGAGCACCCAGCACCCTGAGTACTGAGCAACCAGCACCCTGAGTACTGAGCACCCAGCACCCTGAGTACTGAGCACCCAGCACCCTGAGCACTGAGCACAAAACACGCTGAGTACTGAGCACTGAGCACCCTGAGTACTGAGCACCGAGGACCCTGAGCTCTGAGCACCCAGCAAGCTGAGTACTGAGCACTGAGCACCCTGAGTACTGAGCAACCAGCACCCTGAACACTGAGCAGCCAGCACCCTGAGCACTGAGCACCCAGCACCCCGAGCACTGAGCACCCAGCACCCTGAGCACTGTGCACCCAGCACCCCTAGTACTGAGCACCCAGCACCCCTAGTACTGAGCACCCAGCACCCGGAGTACTGAGCACCAAGCACCCTGAGTACTGAGCACCCAGTACCCTGAGCACTGAACACACAGCACCCTGAGTACTGAGCACCCCGTGCACTGAGCACCCAGCACCCTGAGCTCTGTGCACCCAGCACCTCGAGCTCTGAGCACCCAGCACCCTGAGTACTGAGAACAGATCACCCTGAGTACTGAGCACCCAGCACCCTGAGTACTGAGCCCCCAGCACCCTGAGTACTGAGCACCCAGCACCCCGAGCACTGAGCACCCAGCACCCCGAGAATGAGCACCCAGCACCCTGAGTACTGAGAACCGAGCACCATGAGTACTGAGCACCCAGCACCCTGAGTATTGAGCCCCCAGCACCCTGAGTACTGAGCACTGAGCACACTGTGTACTGAGCAACCAGCACCCTGAGCACTGAGCACCCATCACCACGAGCACTGAGCACTGAGTACCCTGTGCACTGAGCACCGAGCACCCTGAGTACTGAGCACTGAGCACCCTGAGCACTGAGCACCCAGCACCCTGAGCACTGAGCACCCAGCACCCTGAGCACTGAGGACCCAGCACCCTGAGCACTGAGGACCCAGCACCACGAGCAGTGAGCACACAGCACCCTGAGTACTGAGCACCAAGCACCCTGAGCACTGAGCACCCAGCACCCCGAGCACTGAGCACCCAGCACGCTGAGTACTGAGCACTGAGCACCCTGAGTACTGAGCACCCAGCACCCTGAACACTGAGCAGCCAGCACCCTGAGCACTGAGCACCCAGCACCCCGAGCACTGAGCACCCAGCACCCTGAGTACTGAGCACCCAGCACCTTGAGTACTGAGCACCGAGCACCCCGAGCACTGGGCACCCAGCACCCTAAGTACTGAGCACCCAGCAACCAGAGCACTGAGCACCCAGCACCCCGAGCACTGAGCACCCAGCACCCTGAGTACTGAGCACCCAGCACCCCGAGCACTGAGCACCCAGCACCCTGAGCACTGAGCACCCAGCACCCTGAGTACTGAGCACCCAGCACCCTGAGCACTGAGCACCCAGCACCCCGAGTACTGAGCACCCAGCCCCCTGAGTACTGAGCACTGAGCACCCTGAGCACTGAGCACCCAGCACCCCGAGCACTGCGCACCCAGCACCCTGAGTACTGAGCACCCGGCACCCTGAGTACTGAGCACTCAGCACCCTGAGTACTGAGCACCGAGCACCCCGAGCACTGAGCACACAGCACCCTGAGCACGGAGCACCCCGAGGACTGAGCACCCAGCACCCTGAGCACTGAGCACCCAGCACCTTGGGTACTGAGCACCGAGCACCTCGAGCACTGAGCACCCAGCACCCTGAGTATTGAGCACCCAGCACCATGAGCACTGAGCACCCAGCACCCTGAGCACTGAGCACCCAGCACCCCGAGCACTGAGCACCCAGCACCCTGAGTACTGAGTACTGAGCACCCAGCACCCTTAGTACTGAGCACCGAGCTCCCCGAGCACTGAGCACCGAGCACCCTGAGTACTGAGCACACAGCACGCTGAGCACTGAGCACCCAGCACCCCGAGTACTGAGCAACCAGCACCCTGAGTACTGAGCACCCAGCACCCTGAGTACTGAGCACCCAGCACCCCGAGCACTGAGCACTGAGTACCCTGTGCACTGAGCACCGAGCACCCTGAGTACTGAGCACTGAGCACCCTGAGCACTGAGCACCCAGCACCCTGAGCACTGAGCACCCAGCACCCTGAGCACTTAGGACCCAGCACCCTGATCACTAAGGACCCAGCACCACGAGCAGTGAGCACCCAGCACCCTGAGTACTGAGCACCAAGCACCCTGAGCACTGAGCACCCAGCAGCCCGAGCACTGAGCACCCAGCACGCTGAGTACTGAGCACTGAGCACCCAGCACCCTGAGTACTGAGCACCCAGCACCCCGAGCACTGAGCACCCAGCACCCCGAGCACTGAGCACCCAGCACCCTGAGTACTGAGTACCCAGCACCCTGAGCACTGAGCACCCAGCACCCTGAGTACTTATCACCGAGCACCCCGAGCACTGAGCACCCAGCACCCTGAGTACTGAGCAACCAGCACCCTGAGTACTGAGCACCCAGCACCCTGAGTACTGAGCACCCAGCACCCTGAGCACTGAGCACAAAACACGCTGAGTACTGAGCACTGAGCACCCTGAGTACTGAGCACCGAGGACCCTGAGCTCTGAGCACCCAGCAAGCTGAGTACTGAGCACTGAGCACCCTGAGTACTGAGCACCCAGCACCCTGAACACTGAGCAGCCAGCACCCTGAGCACTGAGCACCCAGCACCCCGAGCACTGAGCACCCAGCACCCTGAGTACTGAGCACCCAGCACCTTGAGTACTGAGCACCGAGCACCCCGAGCACTGGGCACCCAGCACCCTAAGTACTGAGCACCCAGCAACCAGAGCACTGAGCACCCAGCACCCCGAGCACTGAGCACCCAGCACCCTGAGTACTGAGCACCCAGCACCCCGAGCACTGAGCACCCAGCACCCTGAGCACTGAGCACCCAGCACCCTGAGTACTGAGCACCCAGCACCCTGAGCACTGAGCACCCAGCACCCCGAGTACTGAGCACCCAGCCCCCTGAGTACTGAGCACTGAGCACCCTGAGCACTGAGCACCCAGCACCCCGAGCACTGAGCACCCGGCACCCTGAGTACTGAGCACTCAGCACCCTGAGTACTGAGCACCGAGCACCCCGAGCACTGAGCACACAGCACCCTGAGCACGGAGCACCCCGAGGACTGAGCACCCAGCACCCTGAGCACTGAGCACCCAGCACCTTGAGTACTGAGCACCGAGCACCTCGAGCACTGAGCACCCAGCACCCTGAGTATTGAGCACCCAGCACCATGAGCACTGAGCACCCAGCACCCTGAGCACTGAGCACCCAGCACCCCGAGCACTGAGCACCCAGCACCCTGAGTACTGAGCACCCAACACCCAGAGTACTGAGCACCCAGCACCCTGAGCACTGAGCACCCAGCACCCTGAGTACTGAGCACCCTGAGTACTAAACACCCAGCACCCTGAGCACTGAGCACTGAGCACCCTGAGCACTGAGTACTGAGCACTGAGCAACCTGAGCACTGAGCACCCAGCACCCCGAGTACTGAGCACCCAGCACCCCGAGAACTGAGCACCCAGCGCCCCGAGCATTGAGCACCCAGCACCCCGAGCACTGAGCACTGAGCACCCTGAGCACTGAGCACCCAGCACCCCGAGTACTGAGCACTGAGCACCCTGAGTACTGAGCACCAAGCACCCCGAGTACTGAGCACTGAGCACCCTGAGTACTGAGTACCCTGCACCCTGAGCACTGAGTACCCAGCACCCTGAGTACTGAGCACTGAGAACCCTGAGTACTGAGCACCGAGCACCCTGAGTACTGAGCAACCAGCACACTGAGCACTGAGCACTGAGCACCCAGCACGCTGAGCACTGAACACTGATCACCCAGCACCCCGAGCACTGAGCGCCCAGCACCCCGAGCACTGAGCACCCAGCACCCTGAGGACTGAGCACCCAGCACCCCGAGCACTGAGCACCCAGCACCCTGAGTACTGAGTACTGAGCACCCAGCACCCTGAGTACTGAGCACCGAGCTCCCCGAGCACTGAGCACCCTGAGTACTGAGCGCCCAGCACCCCGATCACTTTGCACCCAGCACCCTGAGCACCCAGCACCCTGAGCACTGAGTACCCTGCACCCTGAGCACTGAGTACCCAGCACCCTGAGTACTGAGCACTGAGAACCCTGAGTACTGAGCACCGAGCACCCTGAGTACTGAGCAACCAGCACACTGAGCACTGAGCACTGAGCACCCAGCACGCTGAGCACTGAACACTGATCACCCAGCACCCCGAGCACTGAGCGCCCAGCACCCCGAGCACTGAGCACCCAGCACCCTGAGGACTGAGCACCCAGCACCCCGAGCACTGAGCACCCAGCACCCTGAGTACTGAGTACTGAGCACCCAGCACCCTGAGTACTGAGCACCGAGCTCCCCGAGCACTGAGCACCCTGAGTACTGAGCGCCCAGCACCCCGATCACTTTGCACCCAGCACCCTGAGCACCCAGCACCCTGAGCACTGAGCACCCAGCACCCTGAGGACTGAGCACCCAGCACCCCGAGCACTGAGAACCCAGCACCCTGTGTACTGAGCACTGAGCACCCAGAGTACTAAGCACCCAGCACCCTGAGTACTGAGCACCCAGGACCCTGAGCACTGAGCACCGAGCACCCCGAGCACTGAGCACCCTGCACCCTGAGCACTCAGCACCCAGCACCCCGAGCACTGAGTACTGAGCACCCAGCACCCTGTGCACTGAGCACCCAGCACCCTGAGCACTGTGCACCCAGCACCCTGAGTACTGAGCACCCAGCACCCCAAGCACTGAGCACCGAGCACCCTGAGTACTGAGCACCCAGCACGCTGAGCACTGAGCACCCAGCACCCCGAGTACTGAGCAACCAGCACCCTGAGTACTGAGCACCCAGCACCCTGAGTACTGAGCACCCAGCACCCCGAGCACTGAGCACCCAGCACCCTGAGCACTGAGCACCCAGCACCCTGAGTACTGAGCACCAAGAACCCTGAGCACTGAGCACCCAGCACCCTGAGCACTGAGAACCCAGCACCCTGAGCACTGAGCACCCAGCACCCTGAGCACTGAGCACCCAGCACCCTGAGCACTGAGCACCCAGCACCCTGAGTACTGAGCACCCAACGAACTGAGCACATAGCACCCCGAGCACTGAGCACCCAGCACCCTGAGTACTGAGCACCCAGCACCCAGAGCACTGAGCACCCAGCACCCTGAGTACTGAGCACCGAGCATCCTGAGTACTGAGCACCCAGCACCCCGAGCACTGAGCACCCAGCACCCGGACCACTGAGCACCCAGCAATGATCACCCAGCACCCTGAGTACTGAGCACCCAGCACCCTGAGAACTGAGCACCGAGCACCCCGAGCACTGAGCACCAGGCACACCGAGCACTGAGCACGCAGCAGCCTGAGTACTGAGCACCCAGCACTCTGAGTACTGAGCACTGAGCACCCTGAGCACTGAGTACCCAGCACCCTGAGCCCTGAGCACCCAGCATCCTGAGCACTGAGTACTGAGCACCCAGCACCCTGAGCACTGAGCACCCAGCACCCTGAGCACTGAGCACCCAGCACGCTGAGTACTGAGCACCCAGCACCCCAAACACTGAGCACCGAGCACCCTGAGAACTGAGCACCGAGCACCTTGAGTACTGAGCACCCAGCACCATGAGTACTGAGCACCGAGTACCCAGAGTACTGAGCAACCTGAGTACTGAGCGCCCAGCACCATGAGTACTGAGCACCGAGCACCCTGAGCACTGAGCACCCAGCACCATGAGTACTGAGCACCAAGCACCCTGAGTACTGAGGACCCAGCACCCTGAGTACTGAGCACCAAGCACCCTGAGTTCTGAGCACCCAGCACCCTGAGCACTGAGCACACTGTATACTGAGCAACCAGCTCCCTGAGCACTGAGCACCCAGCACCCAGAGCACTGAGCACCCAGCACCCGGAGCACTGAGCACCCAGCACTGAGCACCCAGCACGCTGAGTACTGAGCACCCAGCACCCCAAACACTGAGCACCGAGCACCCTGAGAACTGAGCACCGAGCACCCTGAGTACTGAGCACCCAGCACCATGAGTACTGAGCACCGAGTACCCAGAGTACTGAGCAACCTGAGTACTGAGCACCCAGCACCCCGAGAATGAGCACCCAGCACCATGAGTACTGAGCACCAAGCACCCTGAGTACTGAGCACCCAGCACCCTGAGAACTGAGCACCCAGCACCCTGAGTTCTGAGCACCCAGCACCCTAAGCACTGAGCACACTGAGTACTGAGCAACCAGCACCCTGAGCACTGAGCACCCAGCACCCGAGCACTGAGCACTGAGTACCCTGTGCACTGAGCACCGAGCACCCTGAGTACTGAGCACTGAGCACCCTGAGCACTGAGCACCCAGCACCCTGAGCACTGAGCACCCAGCACCCTGAGCACTTAGGACCCAGCACCCTGATCACTAAGGACCCAGCACCACGAGCAGTGAGCACCCAGCACCCTGAGTACTGAGCACCAAGCACCCTGAGCACTGAGCACCCAGCAGCCCGAGCACTGAGCACCCAGCACGCTGAGTACTGAGCACTGAGCACCCAGCACCCTGAGTACTGAGCACCCAGCACCCCGAGCACTGAGCACCCAGCACCCCGAGCACTGAGCACCCAGCACCCTGAGTACTGAGTACCCAGCACCCTGAGCACTGAGCACCCAGCACCCTGAGTACTTATCACCGAGCACCCCGAGCACTGAGCACCCAGCACCCTGAGTACTGAGCAACCAGCACCCTGAGTACTGAGCACCCAGCACCCTGAGTACTGAGCACCCAGCACCCTGAGCACTGAGCACAAAACACGCTGAGTACTGAGCACTGAGCACCCTGAGTACTGAGCACCGAGGACCCTGAGCTCTGAGCACCCAGCAAGCTGAGTACTGAGCACTGAGCACCCTGAGTACTGAGCACCCAGCACCCTGAACACTGAGCAGCCAGCACCCTGAGCACTGAGCACCCAGCACCCCGAGCACTGAGCACCCAGCACCCTGAGTACTGAGCACCCAGCACCTTGAGTACTGAGCACCGAGCACCCCGAGCACTGGGCACCCAGCACCCTAAGTACTGAGCACCCAGCAACCAGAGCACTGAGCACCCAGCACCCCGAGCACTGAGCACCCAGCACCCTGAGTACTGAGCACCCAGCACCCCGAGCACTGAGCACCCAGCACCCTGAGCACTGAGCACCCAGCACCCTGAGTACTGAGCACCCAGCACCCTGAGCACTGAGCACCCAGCACCCCGAGTACTGAGCACCCAGCCCCCTGAGTACTGAGCACTGAGCACCCTGAGCACTGAGCACCCAGCACCCCGAGCACTGAGCACCCGGCACCCTGAGTACTGAGCACTCAGCACCCTGAGTACTGAGCACCGAGCACCCCGAGCACTGAGCACACAGCACCCTGAGCACGGAGCACCCCGAGGACTGAGCACCCAGCACCCTGAGCACTGAGCACCCAGCACCTTGAGTACTGAGCACCGAGCACCTCGAGCACTGAGCACCCAGCACCCTGAGTATTGAGCACCCAGCACCATGAGCACTGAGCACCCAGCACCCTGAGCACTGAGCACCCAGCACCCCGAGCACTGAGCACCCAGCACCCTGAGTACTGAGCACCCAACACCCAGAGTACTGAGCACCCAGCACCCTGAGCACTGAGCACCCAGCACCCTGAGTACTGAGCACCCTGAGTACTAAACACCCAGCACCCTGAGCACTGAGCACTGAGCACCCTGAGCACTGAGTACTGAGCACTGAGCAACCTGAGCACTGAGCACCCAGCACCCCGAGTACTGAGCACCCAGCACCCCGAGAACTGAGCACCCAGCGCCCCGAGCATTGAGCACCCAGCACCCCGAGCACTGAGCACTGAGCACCCTGAGCACTGAGCACCCAGCACCCCGAGTACTGAGCACTGAGCACCCTGAGTACTGAGCACCAAGCACCCCGAGTACTGAGCACTGAGCACCCTGAGTACTGAGTACCCTGCACCCTGAGCACTGAGTACCCAGCACCCTGAGTACTGAGCACTGAGAACCCTGAGTACTGAGCACCGAGCACCCTGAGTACTGAGCAACCAGCACACTGAGCACTGAGCACTGAGCACCCAGCACGCTGAGCACTGAACACTGATCACCCAGCACCCCGAGCACTGAGCGCCCAGCACCCCGAGCACTGAGCACCCAGCACCCTGAGGACTGAGCACCCAGCACCCCGAGCACTGAGCACCCAGCACCCTGAGTACTGAGTACTGAGCACCCAGCACCCTGAGTACTGAGCACCGAGCTCCCCGAGCACTGAGCACCCTGAGTACTGAGCGCCCAGCACCCCGATCACTTTGCACCCAGCACCCTGAGCACCCAGCACCCTGAGCACTGAGCACCCAGCACCCTGAGGACTGAGCACCCAGCACCCCGAGCACTGAGAACCCAGCACCCTGTGTACTGAGCACTGAGCACCCAGAGTACTAAGCACCCAGCACCCTGAGTACTGAGCACCCAGGACCCTGAGCACTGAGCACCGAGCACCCCGAGCACTGAGCACCCTGCACCCTGAGCACTCAGCACCCAGCACCCCGAGCACTGAGTACTGAGCACCCAGCACCCTGTGCACTGAGCACCCAGCACCCTGAGCACTGTGCACCCAGCACCCTGAGTACTGAGCACCCAGCACCCCAAGCACTGAGCACCGAGCACCCTGAGTACTGAGCACCCAGCACGCTGAGCACTGAGCACCCAGCACCCCGAGTACTGAGCAACCAGCACCCTGAGTACTGAGCACCCAGCACCCTGAGTACTGAGCACCCAGCACCCCGAGCACTGAGCACCCAGCACCCTGAGCACTGAGCACCCAGCACCCTGAGTACTGAGCACCAAGAACCCTGAGCACTGAGCACCCAGCACCCTGAGCACTGAGAACCCAGCACCCTGAGCACTGAGCACCCAGCACCCTGAGCACTGAGCACCCAGCACCCTGAGCACTGAGCACCCAGCACCCTGAGTACTGAGCACCCAACGAACTGAGCACATAGCACCCCGAGCACTGAGCACCCAGCACCCTGAGTACTGAGCACCCAGCACCCAGAGCACTGAGCACCCAGCACCCTGAGTACTGAGCACCGAGCATCCTGAGTACTGAGCACCCAGCACCCCGAGCACTGAGCACCCAGCACCCGGACCACTGAGCACCCAGCAATGATCACCCAGCACCCTGAGTACTGAGCACCCAGCACCCTGAGAACTGAGCACCGAGCACCCCGAGCACTGAGCACCAGGCACACCGAGCACTGAGCACGCAGCAGCCTGAGTACTGAGCACCCAGCACTCTGAGTACTGAGCACTGAGCACCCTGAGCACTGAGTACCCAGCACCCTGAGCCCTGAGCACCCAGCATCCTGAGCACTGAGTACTGAGCACCCAGCACCCTGAGCACTGAGCACCCAGCACCCTGAGCACTGAGCACCCAGCACGCTGAGTACTGAGCACCCAGCACCCCAAACACTGAGCACCGAGCACCCTGAGAACTGAGCACCGAGCACCTTGAATACTGAGCACCCAGCACCATGAGTACTGAGCACCGAGTACCCAGAGTACTGAGCAACCTGAGTACTGAGCGCCCAGCACCATGAGTACTGAGCACCGAGCACCCTGAGCACTGAGCACCCAGCACCATGAGTACTGAGCACCAAGCACCCTGAGTACTGAGGACCCAGCACCCTGAGTACTGAGCACCAAGCACCCTGAGTTCTGAGCACCCAGCACCCTGAGCACTGAGCACACTGTATACTGAGCAACCAGCTCCCTGAGCACTGAGCACCCAGCACCCAGAGCACTGAGCACCCAGCACCCGGAGCACTGAGCACCCAGCACTGAGCACCCAGCACGCTGAGTACTGAGCACCCAGCACCCCAAACACTGAGCACCGAGCACCCTGAGAACTGAGCACCGAGCACCCTGAGTACTGAGCACCCAGCACCATGAGTACTGAGCACCGAGTACCCAGAGTACTGAGCAACCTGAGTACTGAGCACCCAGCACCCCGAGAATGAGCACCCAGCACCATGAGTACTGAGCACCAAGCACCCTGAGTACTGAGCACCCAGCACCCTGAGAACTGAGCACCCAGCACCCTGAGTTCTGAGCACCCAGCACCCTAAGCACTGAGCACACTGAGTACTGAGCAACCAGCACCCTGAGCACTGAGCACCCAGCACCCGAGCACTGAGCACTGAGTACCCTGTGCACTGAGCACCGAGCACCCTGAGTACTGAGCACTGAGCACCCTGAGCACTGAGCACCCAGCACCCTGAGCACTGAGCACCCAGCACCCTGAGCACTTAGGACCCAGCACCCTGATCACTAAGGACCCAGCACCACGAGCAGTGAGCACCCAGCACTCTGAGTACTGAGCACCAAGCACCCTGAGCACTGAGCACCCAGCAGCCCGAGCACTGAGCACCCAGCACGCTGAGTACTGAGCACTGAGCACCCAGCACCCTGAGTACTGAGCACCCAGCACCCGAGCACTGAGCACCCAGCACCCCGAGCACTGAGCACCCAGCACCCTGAGTACTGAGTACCCAGCACCCTGAGCACTGAGCACCCAGCACCCTGAGTACTTATCACCGAGCACCCCGAGCACTGAGCACCCAGCACCCTGAGTACTGAGCAACCAGCACCCTGAGTACTGAGCACCCAGCACCCTGAGTACTGAGCACCCAGCACCCTGAGCACTGAGCACAAAACACGCTGAGTACTGAGCACTGAGCACCCTGAGTACTGAGCACCGAGGACCCTGAGCTCTGAGCACCCAGCAAGCTGAGTACTGAGCACTGAGCACCCTGAGTACTGAGCAACCAGCACCCTGAACACTGAGCAGCCAGCACCCTGAGCACTGAGCACCCAGCACCCCGAGCACTGAGCACCCAGCACCCTGAGCACTGTGCACCCAGCACCCCTAGTACTGAGCACCCAGCACCCCTAGTACTGAGCACCCAGCACCCGGAGTACTGAGCACCAAGCACCCTGAGTACTGAGCACCCAGTACCCTGAGCACTGAACACACAGCACCCTGAGTACTGAGCACCCCGTGCACTGAGCACCCAGCACCCTGAGCTCTGTGCACCCAGCACCTCGAGCTCTGAGCACCCAGCACCCTGAGTACTGAGAACAGATCACCCTGAGTACTGAGCACCCAGCACCCTGAGTACTGAGCCCCCAGCACCCTGAGTACTGAGCACCCAGCACCCCGAGCACTGAGCACCCAGCACCCCGAGAATGAGCACCCAGCACCCTGAGTACTGAGAACCGAGCACCATGAGTACTGAGCACCCAGCACCCTGAGTATTGAGCCCCCAGCACCCTGAGTACTGAGCACTGAGCACACTGTGTACTGAGCAACCAGCACCCTGAGCACTGAGCACCCATCACCACGAGCACTGAGCACCCAGCACCCCGAGCACTGAGCACTGAGTACCCTGTGCACTGAGCACCGAGCACCCTGAGTACTGAGCACTGAGCACCCTGAGCACTGAGCACCCAGCACCCTGAGCACTGAGCACCCAGCACCCTGAGCACTGAGGACCCAGCACCCTGAGCACTGAGGACCCAGCACCACGAGCAGTGAGCACACAGCACCCTGAGTACTGAGCACCAAGCACCCTGAGCACTGAGCACCCAGCACCCCGAGCACTGAGCACCCAGCACGCTGAGTACTGAGCACTGAGCACCCTGAGTACTGAGCACCCAGCACCCTGAACACTGAGCAGCCAGCACCCTGAGCACTGAGCACCCAGCACCCCGAGCACTGAGCACCCAGCACCCTGAGTACTGAGCACCCAGCACCTTGAGTACTGAGCACCGAGCACCCCGAGCACTGGGCACCCAGCACCCTAAGTACTGAGCACCCAGCAACCAGAGCACTGAGCACCCAGCACCCCGAGCACTGAGCACCCAGCACCCTGAGTACTGAGCACCCAGCACCCCGAGCACTGAGCACCCAGCACCCTGTGCACTGAGCACCCAGCACCCTGAGTACTGAGCACCCAGCACCCTGAGCACTGAGCACCCAGCACCCCGAGTACTGAGCACCCAGCCCCCTGAGTACTGAGCACTGAGCACCCTGAGCACTGAGCACCCAGCACCCCGAGCACTGCGCACCCAGCAGCCTGAGTACTGAGCACCCGGCACCCTGAGTACTGAGCACTCAGCACCCTGAGTACTGAGCACCGAGCACCCCGAGCACTGAGCACACAGCACCCTGAGCACGGAGCACCCCGAGGACTGAGCACCCAGCACCCTGAGCACTGAGCACCCAGCACCTTGAGTACTGAGCACCGAGCACCTCGAGCACTGAGCACCCAGCACCCTGAGTATTGAGCACCCAGCACCATGAGCACTGAGCACCCAGCACCCTGAGCACTGAGCACCCAGCACCCCGAGCACTGAGCACCCAGCACCCTGAGTACTGAGCACCCAACACCCAGAGTACTGAGCACCCAGCACCCTGAGCACTGAGCACCCAGCACCCTGAGCACTGAGCACCCAGCACCCTGAGCACTGAGCACCCAGCACCCCGAGCACTGAGCACCCAGCACCCTGAGTACTGAGCACCCAACACCCAGAGTACTGAGCACCCAGCACCCTGAGCACTGAGAAAACAGCACCCTGAGCACTGAGCACCCAGCACCCTGAGCACTGAGCACCCAGCACCCTGAGTACTGAGCACCCAACGAACTGAGCACATAGCACCCCGAGCACTGAGCACCCAGCACCCTGAGTACTGAGCACCCAGCACCCAGAGCACTGAGCACCCAGCACCCTGAGTACTGAGCACCGAGCATCCTGAGTACTGAGCACCCAGCACCCCGAGCACTGAGCACCCAGCACCCGGACCACTGAGCACCCAGCAATGATCACCCAGCACCCTGAGTACTGAGCACCCAGCACCCTGAGAACTGAGCACCGAGCACCCCGAGCACTGAGCACCGGGCACACCGAGCACTGAGCACGCAGCAGCCTGAGTACTGAGCACCCAGCACTCTGAGTACTGAGCACTGAGCACCCTGAGCACTGAGTACCCAGCACCCTGAGCCCTGAGCACCCAGCATCCTGAGCACTGAGTACTGAGCACCCAGCACCCTGAGCACTGAGCACCCAGCACCCTGAGCACTGAGCACCCAGCACGCTGAGTACTGAGCTCCCAGCACCCCAAACACTGAGCACCGAGCACCCTGAGAACTGAGCACCGAGCACCTTGAGTACTGAGCACCCAGCACCATGAGTACTGAGCACCGAGTACCCAGAGTACTGAGCAACCTGAGTACTGAGCACCCAGCACCATGAGTACTGAGCACCGAGCACCCTGAGCACTGAGCACCCAGCACCATGAGTACTGAGCACCAAGCACCCTGAGTACTGAGGACCCAGCACCCTGAGTACTGAGCACCCAGCACCCTGAGTTCTGAGCACCCAGCACCCTGAGCACTGAGCACACTGTATACTGAGCAACCAGCTCCCTGAGCACTGAGCACCCAGCACCCAGAGCACTGAGCACCCAGCACCCGGAGCACTGAGCACCCAGCACTGAGCACCCAGCACGCTGAGTACTGAGCACCCAGCACCCCAAACACTGAGCACCGAGCACCCTGAGAACTGAGCACCGAGCACCCTGAGTACTGAGCACCCAGCACCATGAGTACTGAGCACCGAGTACCCAGAGTACTGAGCAACCTGAGTACTGAGCACCCAGCACCCCGAGAATGAGCACCCAGCACCATGAGTACTGAGCACCAAGCACCCTGAGTACTGAGCACCCAGCACCCTGAGAACTGAGCACCCAGCACCCTGAGTTCTGAGCACCCAGCACCCTAAGCACTGAGCACACTGAGTACTGAGCAACCAGCACACTGAGCACTGAGCACCCAGCACCCGAGCACTGAGCACCCAGCACCCCGAGCACTGAGCACTGAGTACCCTGTGCACTGAGCACCGAGCACCCTGAGTACTGAGCACTGAGCACCCTGAGCACTGAGCACCCAGCACCCTGAGCACTGAGCACCCAGCACCCTGAGCACTTAGGACCCAGCACCCTGATCACTAAGGACCCAGCACCACGAGCAGTGAGCACCCAGCACCCTGAGTACTGAGCACCAAGCACCCTGAGCACTGAGCACCCAGCAGCCCGAGCACTGAGCACCCAGCACGCTGAGTACTGAGCACTGAGCACCCAGCACCCTGAGTACTGAGCACCCAGCACCCCGAGCACTGAGCACCCAGCACCCCGAGCACTGAGCACCCAGCACCCTGAGTACTGAGTACCCAGCACCCTGAGCACTGAGCACCCAGCACCCTGAGTACTTATCACCGAGCACCCCGAGCACTGAGCACCCAGCACCCTGAGTACTGAGCAACCAGCACCCTGAGTACTGAGCACCCAGCACCCTGAGTACTGAGCACCCAGCACCCTGAGCACTGAGCAAAAAACACGCTGAGTACTGAGCACTGAGCACCCTGAGTACTGAGCACCGAGGACCCTGAGCTCTGAGCACCCAGCAAGCTGAGTACTGAGCACTGAGCACCCTGAGTACTGAGCACCCAGCACCCTGAACACTGAGCAGCCAGCACCCTGAGCACTGAGCACCCAGCACCCCGAGCACTGAGCACCCAGCACCCTGAGTACTGAGCACCCAGCACCTTGAGTACTGAGCACCGAGCACCCCGAGCACTGGGCACCCAGCACCCTAAGTACTGAGCACCCAGCAACCAGAGCACTGAGCACCCAGCACCCCGAGCACTGAGCACCCAGCACCCTGAGTACTGAGCACCCAGCACCCCGAGCACTGAGCACCCAGCACCCTGAGCACTGAGCACCCAGCACCCTGAGTACTGAGCACCCAGCACCCTGAGCACTGAGCACCCAGCACCCCGAGTACTGAGCACCCAGCCCCCTGAGTACTGAGCACTGAGCACCCTGAGCACTGAGCACCCAGCACCCCGAGCACTGCGCACCCAGCACCCTGAGTACTGAGCACCCGGCACCCTGAGTACTGAGCACTCAGCACCCTGAGTACTGAGCACCGAGCACCCCGAGCACTGAGCACACAGCACCCTGAGCACGGAGCACCCCGAGGACTGAGCACCCAGCACCCTGAGCACTGAGCACCCAGCACCTTGAGTACTGAGCACCGAGCACCTCGAGCACTGAGCACCCAGCACCCTGAGTATTGAGCACCCAGCACCATGAGCACTGAGCACCCAGCACCCTGAGCACTGAGCACCCAGCACCCCGAGCACTGAGCACCCAGCACCCTGAGTACTGAGCACCCAACACCCAGAGTACTGAGCACCCAGCACCCTGAGCACTGAGCACCCAGCACCCTGAGTACTGAGCACCCTGAGTACTAAACACCCAGCACCCTGAGCACTGAGCACTGAGCACCCTGAGCACTGAGTACTGAGCACTGAGCAACCTGAGCACTGAGCACCCAGCACCCCGAGTACTGAGCACCCAGCACCCCGAGAACTGAGCACCCAGCGCCCCGAGCATTGAGCACCCAGCACCCCGAGCACTGAGCACTGAGCACCCTGAGCACTGAGCACCCAGCACCCCGAGTACTGAGCACTGAGCACCCTGAGTACTGAGCACCAAGCACCCCGAGTACTGAGCACTGAGCACCCTGAGTACTGAGTACCCTGCACCCTGAGCACTGAGTACCCAGCACCCTGAGTACTGAGCACTGAGAACCCTGAGTACTGAGCACCGAGCACCCTGAGTACTGAGCAACCAGCACACTGAGCACTGAGCACTGAGCACCCAGCACGCTGAGCACTGAACACTGATCACCCAGCACCCCGAGCACTGAGCGCCCAGCACCCCGAGCACTGAGCACCCAGCACCCTGAGGACTGAGCACCCAGCACCCCGAGCACTGAGCACCCAGCACCCTGAGTACTGAGTACTGAGCACCCAGCACCCTGAGTACTGAGCACCGAGCTCCCCGAGCACTGAGCACCCTGAGTACTGAGCGCCCAGCACCCCGATCACTTTGCACCCAGCACCCTGAGCACCCAGCACCCTGAGCACTGAGCACCCAGCACCCTGAGGACTGAGCACCCAGCACCCCGAGCACTGAGCACCCAGCACCCTGTGTACTGAGCACTGAGCACCCAGAGTACTAAGCACCCAGCACCCTGAGTACTGAGCACCCAGGACCCTGAGCACTGAGCACCGAGCACCCCGAGCACTGAGCACCCTGCACCCTGAGCACTCAGCACCCAGCACCCCGAGCACTGAGTACTGAGCACCCAGCACCCTGTGCACTGAGCACCCAGCACCCTGAGCACTGTGCACCCAGCACCCTGAGTACTGAGCACCCAGCACCCCAAGCACTGAGCACCGAGCACCCTGAGTACTGAGCACCCAGCACGCTGAGCACTGAGCACCCAGCACCCCGAGTACTGAGCAACCAGCACCCTGAGTACTGAGCACCCAGCACCCTGAGTACTGAGCACCCAGCACCCCGAGCACTGAGCACCCAGCACCCTGAGCACTGAGCACCCAGCACCCTGAGTACTGAGCACCAAGAACCCTGAGCACTGAGCACCCAGCACCCTGAGCACTGAGAACCCAGCACCCTGAGCACTGAGCACCCAGCACCCTGAGCACTGAGCACCCAGCACCCTGAGCACTGAGCACCCAGCACCCTGAGTACTGAGCACCCAATGAACTGAGCACATAGCACCCCGAGCACTGAGCACCCAGCACCCTGAGTACTGAGCACCCAGCACCCAGAGCACTGAGCACCCAGCACCCTGAGTACTGAGCACCGAGCATCCTGAGTACTGAGCACCCAGCACCCCGAGCACTGAGCACCCAGCACCCGGACCACTGAGCACCCAGCAATGATCACCCAGCACCCTGAGTACTGAGCACCCAGCACCCTGAGAACTGAGCACCGAGCACCCCGAGCACTGAGCACCGGGCACACCGAGCACTGAGCACGCAGCAGCCTGAGTACTGAGCACCCAGCACTCTGAGTACTGAGCACTGAGCACCCTGAGCACTGAGTACCCAGCACCCTGAGCCCTGAGCACCCAGCATCCTGAGCACTGAGTACTGAGCACCCAGCACCCTGAGCACTGAGCACCCAGCACCCTGAGCACTGAGCACCCAGCACGCTGAGTACTGAGCACCCAGCACCCCAAACACTGAGCACCGAGCACCCTGAGAACTGAGCACCGAGCACCTTGAGTACTGAGCACCCAGCACCATGAGTACTGAGCACCGAGTACCCAGAGTACTGAGCAACCTGAGTACTGAGCACCCAGCACCATGAGTACTGAGCACCGAGCACCCTGAGCACTGAGCACCCAGCACCATGAGTACTGAGCACCAAGCACCCTGAGTACTGAGGACCCAGCACCCTGAGTACTGAGCACCAAGCACCCTGAGTTCTGAGCACCCAGCACCCTGAGCACTGAGCACACTGTATACTGAGCAACCAGCTCCCTGAGCACTGAGCACCCAGCACCCAGAGCACTGAGCACCCAGCACCCGGAGCACTGAGCACCCAGCACTGAGCACCCAGCACGCTGAGTACTGAGCACCCAGCACCCCAAACACTGAGCACCGAGCACCCTGAGAACTGAGCACCGAGCACCCTGAGTACTGAGCACCCAGCACCATGAGTACTGAGCACCGAGTACCCAGAGTACTGAGCAACCTGAGTACTGAGCACCCAGCACCCCGAGAATGAGCACCCAGCACCATGAGTACTGAGCACCAAGCACCCTGAGTACTGAGCACCCAGCACCCTGAGAACTGAGCACCCAGCACCCTGAGTTCTGAGCACCCAGCACCCTAAGCACTGAGCACACTGAGTACTGAGCAACCAGCACCCTGAGCACTGAGCACCCAGCACCCGAGCACTGAGCACCCAGCACCCTGAGCACTGAGCACTGAGTACCCTGTGCACTGAGCACCGAGCACCCTGAGTACTGAGCACTGAGCACCCTGAGCACTGAGCACCCAGCACCCTGAGCACTGAGCACCCAGCACCCTGAGCACTTAGGACCCAGCACCCTGATCACTAAGGACCCAGCACCACGAGCAGTGAGCACCCAGCACCCTGAGTACTGAGCACCAAGCACCCTGAGCACTGAGCACCCAGCAGCCCGAGCACTGAGCACCCAGCACGCTGAGTACTGAGCACTGAGCACCCAGCACCCTGAGTACTGAGCACCCAGCACCCGAGCACTGAGCACCCAGCACCCCGAGCACTGAGCACCCAGCACCCTGAGTACTGAGTACCCAGCACCCTGAGCACTGAGCACCCAGCACCCTGAGTACTTATCACCGAGCACCCCGAGCACTGAGCACCCAGCACCCTGAGTACTGAGCAACCAGCACCCTGAGTACTGAGCACCCAGCACCCTGAGTACTGAGCACCCAGCACCCTGAGCACTGAGCACAAAACACGCTGAGTACTGAGCACTGAGCACCCTGAGTACTGAGCACCGAGGACCCTGAGCTCTGAGCACCCAGCAAGCTGAGTACTGAGCACTGAGCACCCTGAGTACTGAGCAACCAGCACCCTGAACACTGAGCAGCCAGCACCCTGAGCACTGAGCACCCAGCACCCCGAGCACTGAGCACCCAGCACCCTGAGCACTGTGCACCCAGCACCCCTAGTACTGAGCACCCAGCACCCCTAGTACTGAGCACCCAGCACCCGGAGTACTGAGCACCAAGCACCCTGAGTACTGAGCACCCAGTACCCTGAGCACTGAACACACAGCACCCTGAGTACTGAGCACCCCGTGCACTGAGCACCCAGCACCCTGAGCTCTGTGCACCCAGCACCTCGAGCTCTGAGCACCCAGCACCCTGAGTACTGAGAACAGATCACCCTGAGTACTGAGCACCCAGCACCCTGAGTACTGAGCCCCCAGCACCCTGAGTACTGAGCACCCAGCACCCCGAGCACTGAGCACCCAGCACCCCGAGAATGAGCACCCAGCACCCTGAGTACTGAGAACCGAGCACCATGAGTACTGAGCACCCAGCACCCTGAGTATTGAGCCCCCAGCACCCTGAGTACTGAGCACTGAGCACACTGTGTACTGAGCAACCAGCACCCTGAGCACTGAGCACCCATCACCACGAGCACTGAGCACCCAGCACCCCGAGCACTGAGCACTGAGTACCCTGTGCACTGAGCACCGAGCACCCTGAGTACTGAGCACTGAGCACCCTGAGCACTGAGCACCCAGCACCCTGAGCACTGAGCACCCAGCACCCTGAGCACTGAGGACCCAGCACCCTGAGCACTGAGGACCCAGCACCACGAGCAGTGAGCACACAGCACCCTGAGTACTGAGCACCAAGCACCCTGAGCACTGAGCACCCAGCACCCCGAGCACTGAGCACCCAGCACGCTGAGTACTGAGCACTGAGCACCCTGAGTACTGAGCACCCAGCACCCTGAACACTGAGCAGCCAGCACCCTGAGCACTGAGCACCCAGCACCCCGAGCACTGAGCACCCAGCACCCTGAGTACTGAGCACCCAGCACCTTGAGTACTGAGCACCGAGCACCCCGAGCACTGGGCACCCAGCACCCTAAGTACTGAGCACCCAGCAACCAGAGCACTGAGCACCCAGCACCCCGAGCACTGAGCACCCAGCACCCTGAGTACTGAGCACCCAGCACCCCGAGCACTGAGCACCCAGCACCCTGAGCACTGAGCACCCAGCACCCTGAGTACTGAGCACCCAGCACCCTGAGCACTGAGCACCCAGCACCCCGAGTACTGAGCACCCAGCCCCCTGAGTACTGAGCACTGAGCACCCTGAGCACTGAGCACCCAGCACCCCGAGCACTGCGCACCCAGCACCCTGAGTACTGAGCACCCGGCACCCTGAGTACTGAGCACTCAGCACCCTGAGTACTGAGCACCGAGCACCCCGAGCACTGAGCACACAGCACCCTGAGCACGGAGCACCCCGAGGACTGAGCACCCAGGACCCTGAGCACTGAGCACCCAGCACCTTGAGTACTGAGCACCGAGCACCTCGAGCACTGAGCACCCAGCACCCTGAGTATTGAGCACCCAGCACCATGAGCACTGAGCACCCAGCACCCTGAGCACTGAGCACCCAGCACCCCGAGCACTGAGCACCCAGCACCCTGAGTACTGAGCACCCAACACCCAGAGTACTGAGCACCCAGCACCCTGAGCACTGAGCACCCAGCACCCTGAGTACTGAGCACCCTGAGTACTAAACACCCAGCACCCTGAGCACTGAGCACTGAGCAACCTGAGCACTGAGTACTGAGCACTGAGCAACCTGAGCACTGAGCACCCAGCACCCCGAGTACTGAGCACCCAGCACCCCGAGAACTGAGCACCCAGCGCCCCGAGCATTGAGCACCCAGCACCCCGAGCACTGAGCACTGAGCACCCTGAGCACTGAGCACCCAGCACCCCGAGTACTGAGCACTGAGCACCCTGAGTACTGAGCACCAAGCACCCCGAGTACTGAGCACTGAGCACCCTGAGTACTGAGTACCCTGCACCCTGAGCACTGAGTACCCAGCACCCTGAGTACTGAGCACTGAGAACCCTGAGTACTGAGCACCGAGCACCCTGAGTACTGAGCAACCAGCACACTGAGCACTGAGCACTGAGCACCCAGCACGCTGAGCACTGAACACTGATCACCCAGCACCCCGAGCACTGAGCGCCCAGCACCCCGAGCACTGAGCACCCAGCACCCTGAGGACTGAGCACCCAGCACCCCGAGCACTGAGCACCCAGCACCCTGAGTACTGAGTACTGAGCACCCAGCACCCTGAGTACTGAGCACCGAGCTCCCCGAGCACTGAGCACCCTGAGTACTGAGCGCCCAGCACCCCGATCACTTTGCACCCAGCACCCTGAGCACTGAGCACCCAGCACCCTGAGCAATGAGCACCCAGCACCCTGAGGACTGAGCACCCAGCACCCCGAGCACTGAACACCCAGCACCCTGTGTACTGAGCACTGAGCACCCAGAGTACTAAGCACCCAGCACCCTGAGTACTGAGCACCCAGGACCCTGAGCACTGAGCACCGAGCACCCCGAGCACTGAGCACCCTGCACCCTGAGCACTCAGCACCCAGCACCCCGAGCACTGAGTACTGAGCACCCAGCACCCTGTGCACTGAGCACCCAGCACCCTGAGCACTGTGCACCCAGCACCCTGAGTACTGAGCACCCAGCACCCCAAGCACTGAGCACCGAGCACCCTGAGTACTGAGCACCCAGCACGCTGAGCACTGAGCACCCAGCACCCCGAGTACTGAGCAACCAGCACCCTGAGTACTGAGCACCCAGCACCCTGAGTACTGAGCACCCAGCACCCCGAGCACTGAGCACCCAGCACCCTGAGCACTGAGCACCCAGCACCCTGAGTACTGAGCACCAAGAACCCTGAGCACTGAGCACCCAGCACCCTGAGCACTGAGAACCCAGCACCCTGAGCACTGAGCACCCAGCACCCTGAGCACTGAGCACCCAGCACCCTGAGCACTGAGCACCCAGCACCCTGAGTACTGAGCACCCAACGAACTGAGCACATAGCACCCCGAGCACTGAGCACCCAGCACCCTGAGTACTGAGCACCCAGCACCCAGAGCACTGAGCACCCAGCACCCTGAGTACTGAGCACCGAGCATCCTGAGTACTGAGCACCCAGCACCCCGAGCACTGAGCACCCAGCACCCGGACCACTGAGCACCCAGCAATGATCACCCAGCACCCTGAGTACTGAGCACCCAGCACCCTGAGAACTGAGCACCGAGCACCCCGAGCACTGAGCACCGGGCACACCGAGCACTGAGCACGCAGCAGCCTGAGTACTGAGCACCCAGCACTCTGAGTACTGAGCACTGAGCACCCTGAGCACTGAGTACCCAGCACCCTGAGCCCTGAGCACCCAGCATCCTGAGCACTGAGTACTGAGCACCCAGCACCCTGAGCACTGAGCACCCAGCACCCTGAGCACTGAGCACCCAGCACGCTGAGTACTGAGCACCCAGCACCCCAAACACTGAGCACCGAGCACCCTGAGAACTGAGCACCGAGCACCTTGAGTACTGAGCACCCAGCACCATGAGTACTGAGCACCGAGTACCCAGAGTACTGAGCAACCTGAGTACTGAGCACCCAGCACCATGAGTACTGAGCACCGAGCACCCTGAGCACTGAGCACCCAGCACCATGAGTACTGAGCACCAAGCACCCTGAGTACTGAGGACCCAGCACCCTGAGTACTGAGCACCCAGCACCCTGAGTTCTGAGCACCCAGCACCCTGAGCACTGAGCACACTGTATACTGAGCAACCAGCTCCCTGAGCACTGAGCACCCAGCACCCAGAGCACTGAGCACCCAGCACCCGGAGCACTGAGCACCCAGCACTGAGCACCCAGCACGCTGAGTACTGAGCACCCAGCACCCCAAACACTGAGCACCGAGCACCCTGAGAACTGAGCACCGAGCACCCTGAGTACTGAGCACCCAGCACCATGAGTACTGAGCACCGAGTACCCAGAGTACTGAGCAACCTGAGTACTGAGCACCCAGCACCCCGAGAATGAGCACCCAGCACCATGAGTACTGAGCACCAAGCACCCTGAGTACTGAGCACCCAGCACCCTGAGAACTGAGCACCCAGCACCCTGAGTTCTGAGCACCCAGCACCCTAAGCACTGAGCACACTGAGTACTGAGCAACCAGCACCCTGAGCACTGAGCACCCAGCACCCGAGCACTGAGCACCCAGCACCCTGAGCACTGAGCACTGAGTACCCTGTGCACTGAGCACCGAGCACCCTGAGTACTGAGCACTGAGCACCCTGAGCACTGAGCACCCAGCACCCTGAGCACTGAGCACCCAGCACCCTGAGCACTTAGGACCCAGCACCCTGATCACTAAGGACCCAGCACCACGAGCAGTGAGCACCCAGCACCCTGAGTACTGAGCACCAAGCACCCTGAGCACTGAGCACCCAGCAGCCCGAGCACTGAGCACCCAGCACGCTGAGTACTGAGCACTGAGCACCCAGCACCCTGAGTACTGAGCACCCAGCACCCGAGCACTGAGCACCCAGCACCCCGAGCACTGAGCACCCAGCACCCTGAGTACTGAGTACCCAGCACCCTGAGCACTGAGCACCCAGCACCCTGAGTACTTATCACCGAGCACCCCGAGCACTGAGCACCCAGCACCCTGAGTACTGAGCAACCAGCACCCTGAGTACTGAGCACCCAGCACCCTGAGTACTGAGCACCCAGCACCCTGAGCACTGAGCACAAAACACGCTGAGTACTGAGCACTGAGCACCCTGAGTACTGAGCACCGAGGACCCTGAGCTCTGAGCACCCAGCAAGCTGAGTACTGAGCACTGAGCACCCTGAGTACTGAGCAACCAGCACCCTGAACACTGAGCAGCCAGCACCCTGAGCACTGAGCACCCAGCACCCCGAGAACTGAGCACCCAGCACCCTGAGCACTGTGCACCCAGCACCCCTAGTACTGAGCACCCAGCACCCCTAGTACTGAGCACCCAGCACCCGGAGTACTGAGCACCAAGCACCCTGAGTACTGAGCACCCAGTACCCTGAGCACTGAACACACAGCACCCTGAGTACTGAGCACCCCGTGCACTGAGCACCCAGCACCCTGAGCTCTGTGCACCCAGCACCTCGAGCTCTGAGCACCCAGCACCCTGAGTACTGAGAACAGATCACCCTGAGTACTGAGCACCCAGCACCCTGAGTACTGAGCCCCCAGCACCCTGAGTGCTGAGCACCCAGCACCCCGAGCACTGAGCACCCAGCACCCCGAGAATGAGCACCCAGCACCCTGAGTACTGAGAACCGAGCACCATGAGTACTGAGCACCCAGCACCCTGAGTATTGAGCCCCCAGCACCCTGAGTACTGAGCACTGAGCACACTGTGTACTGAGCAACCAGCACCCTGAGCACTGAGCACCCAGCACCACGAGCACTGAGCACTGAGTACCCTGTGCACTGAGCACCGAGCTCCCTGAGTACTGAGCACTGAGCACCCTGAGCACTGAGCACCCAGCACCCTGAGCACTGAGCACCCAGCACCCTGAGCACTGAGGACCCAGCACCCTGAGCACTGAGGACCCAGCACCACGAGCAGTGAGCACACAGCACCCTGAGTACTGAGCACCAAGCACCCTGAGCACTGAGCACTGAGCACCCAGCACCCTGAGTACTGAGCACCCAGCACACCGAGCACTGAGCACCCAGCACCCCGGGCACTGAGCACTGAGCACCCTGAGTACTGAGCACTGAGCACCCTTAGTACTGAGCACCGAGCACCCTGAGTACTGAGGACCCAGCACCCTGAGCACGGAGCACCCCGAGGACTGAGCACCCAGCACCGTGAGCATTGAGCACACAGCACCTTGAGTACTGAGCACCGAGCACCCCGAGCACTGGGCACCCAGCACCCTAAGTACTGAGCACCCAGCACCCTGAGCACTGAGCAACCAGCACCCCGAGCACTGAGCACCCAGCACCCTGAGTACTGAGCACCCAGCACCCCGAGCACTGTGCACCCAGCTCCCTGAGCACTGAGCACCCAGCACCCTGAGTACTGAGCACCCAGCACCCTGAGCACTGAGCACCCAGCACCCCGAGTACTGAGCACCCAGCCCCCTGAGTACTGAGCACTGAGCACCCTGAGCACTGAGCACCCAGCACCCCGAGCACTGAGCACCCAGCACCCTGAGTACTAAGCACCAGGCACCCTGAGTACTGAGCACCCAGCCCCCTGAGTACTGAGCACTGAGCACCCTGTGTACTGAACACCCAGCACCCTGAGCACTGAGCACTGAGCACCCTGAGCACTGAGTACTGAGCACTGAGAAACCTGAGCACTGAGCACCCAGCACCCCGAGTACTGAGCACCAAGCACCCCGAGCACTGAGCACCCAGCACCCCGAGCATTGAGTACCCAGCACTCCGAGCACTGAGCACTGAGCACCCTGAGCACTGAGCACCCAGCACCCCGAGTACTGAGCACTGAGCACCCTGAGTACTGAGCACCCTGCACCCTGAGCACTGAGTACCCAGCACCCTGAGTACTGAGCACTGAGAACCCTGAGTACTGAGCACCGAGCACCCCGAGGACTGGGCACCCAGCACCCTGAGCACTGAGCACACAGCACCTTGAGTACTGAGCACCGAGCACCAAGAGCACTGAGCACCCAGCACCCTGACTACTGAGCACCCAGCACCCTGAGCACTGAGCACCCACCACCCTGAGCACTGAGCACCCAGCACCCCGAGCACTGATCACCCAGCACCCTGAGTACTGAGCACCCAGCACCCTGAGCACTGAGCACCCAGCACCCTGAGTACTGAGCACCCAGCACCCTGAGTACTGAGCACCCAGCACCTTGAGTACTGAGCACCGAGCACCCCGAGCACTGGGCACCCAGCACCCTAAGTACTGAGCACCCAGCAACCTGAGCACTGAGCACCCAGCACCCCGAGCACTGAGCACCCAGCACCCTGAGTACTGAGCACCCAGCACCCCGAGCACTGAGCACCCAGCACCCTGAGCACTGAGCACCCAGCACCCTGAGTACTGAGCACCCAGCACCCTGAGCACTGAGCACCCAGCCCCCTGAGTACTGTGCACTGAGCACCCTGAGCACTGAGCACCCAGCACCCCGAGCACTGCGCACCCAGCACCCTGAGTACTGAGCACCCGACACCCTGATTACTGAGCCCTCAGCACCCTGAGTACTGAGCACCGAGCACCCCGAGCACTGAGCACACAGCACCCTGAGCACGGAGCACCCCAAGGACTGAGCACCCAGCACCCTGAGCACTGAGCACCCAGCACCTTGAGTACTGAGCACCGAGCACCTCGAGCACTGAGCACCCAGCACCCTGAGTATTGAGCACCCAGCACCATGAGCACTGAGCACCCAGCACCCTGAGCACTGAGCACCCAGCACCCCGAGCACTGAGCACCCAGCACCCTGAGTACTGAGCACCCAACACCCAGAGTACTGAGCACCCAGCACCCTGAGCACTGAGCACCCAGCACCCTGAGTACTGAGCACCCTGAGTACTAAACACCCAGCACCCTGAGCACTGAGCACTGAGCACGCTGAGCACTGAGTACTGAGCACTGAGCAACCTGAGCACTGAGCACCCAGCACCCCGAGTACTGAGCACCCAGCACCCCGAGAACTGAGCACCCAGCGCCCCGAGCATTGAGCACCCAGCACCCCGAGCACTGAGCACTGAGCACCCTGAGCACTGAGCACCCAGCACCCCGAGTACTGAGCACTGAGCACCCTGAGTACTGAGCACCAAGCACCCCGAGTACTGAGCACTGAGCACCCTGAGTACTGAGTACCCTGCACCCTGAGCACTGAGTACCCAGCACCCTGAGTACTGAGCACTGAGAACCCTGAGTACTGAGCACCGAGCACCCTGAGTACTGAGCACCCAGCACCCTGATCACTGAGCACGGAGCACCCCGAGGACTGAGCACCTAGCACCCTGAGCACTGAGCACACAGCACCTTGAGTACTGAGCACCGAGCACCCCGAGCACTGAGCACCCAGCACCCTGACTACTGAGCACCCAGCACACTGAGCACTGAGCAAGGAGCACACTGAGCACTGAGCACTGAGCACCCAGCACGCTGAGCACTGAACACTGATCACCCAGCACCCCGAGCACTGAGCGCCCAGGACCCCGAGCACTGAGCACCCAGCACCCCGAGGACTGAGCACCCAGCACCCCGAGCACTGAGCACCCAGCACCCTGAGCACTGAGCACCCAGCACCCTGAGTACTGAGCACTGAGCACCCTGAGTACTGAGCACAGAGCACCCTGAGTACTGAGCACCCAGCACCCTGAGCACTGAGTACCCAGCACCCTGTGTACTGAGCACTGAGAACCCTGAGTACTGAGCACCGAGCACCCTGAGTACTGAGCACCCAGCACCCCAAGCACTGAGCACCGAGCACCCTGAGTACTGAGCACCCAGCACGCTGAGCACTGAGCACCCAGCACCCCGAGTACTGAGCTACCAGCACCCTGAGTACTGAGCACCCAGCACCCCGAGCACTGAGCACCCAGCACCCTGAGCACTGAGCACCAAGCACCCTGAGTACTGAGCACCAAGCACCCTGAGCACTGAGCACCCAGCACCCTGAGCACTGAGAACCCAGCACCCTGAGCACTGTGCACCCAGCACCCTGAGCACTGAGCACCCAGCACCCTGAGCACTGAGCACCCAGCACCCTGATTACTGAGCACCCAACGTACTGAGCACCGAGCACCCCGAGCATTGAGCACCCAGCACCCTGAGTACTGAGCACCCAGCACCCCGAGCACTGAGCACCCAGCACCCTGAGTACTGAGCACTGAGCACCCTGAGTACTGAGCACCCAGCACCCCGAGCACTGAGCACCCAGCACCCGGAGCACTGAGCACCCAGCACTGAGCACCCAGCACCCTGAGTACTGAGCACCCAGCACCCTGAGAACTGAGCACCGAGCACCCCGAGCACTGAGCACCGGGTACACCGAGCACTGAGCACCCAGCACCCTGAGTACTGAGCACCGAGCACCCTGAGTACTGAGCACCCAGCACCCTGATCACTGAGCACGAAGCACCCCGAGCACTGAGCACCCAGCACCCTGACTACTGAGCACCCAGCACCCTGAGCACTGAGCAACCAGCACACTGAGCACTGAGCACTGAGCACCCAGCACGCTGAGCACTGAACACTGAGCACCCAGCACCCCAAGCACTGAGCGCCCAGCACCCCAAGCACTGAGCACCCAGCACCCCGAGCACTGAGCACCCAGCACCCCGAGCACTGAGCACCCAGCACCCTGAGCACTGAGCACCCAGCACCCTGAGCACTGAGCACCCAGCACCCTGAGTACTGAGCAACCAGCACCCTGAGTACTGAGCACCCAGCACCCTGAGTACTGAGCACCGAGCACCGCGAGCACTGAGCACCCAGCACCCTGAGCACTGAGCACCCTGAGGACTGAGCACCCAGCACCCAGAGCACTGAGCACCCAGCACCCCGAGCACTGAGCACCCAGCACCCTGAGTACTGAGCACCCTGAGTACTGAGCACTGAGCACCAAGCACCCTGAGTACTGAGCACCTTGAGGACTGAGCACCCAGCACCCTGTGTACTGAGCACCCAGCACCCTGAGTACTGAGCACCGGTCAACCTGAGCACTGAGCACCCAGCACCCCGAGCTCTGAGCACCCAGCACAATGAGTACTGAGCACCCAGCACCCTGCGCACTGAGCACCCAGCACCCTGAGTACTGAGCACCCAGCACCCTGAGTACTGAGCACCCAGCACCCTGGGCACTGAGCACCCAGCACCCTGAGTACTGAGCACCGAGCACCCTGAGTACTGAGTACCCAGTACCCTGAGTACTGAGCACCCAGCATCCTGAGCACTGAGCACCCAGGACCCTGAGCACTGAGCACCCACTACCCTGAGTACTGAGCACCCAGGACTGAGCACCCAGCACCCTGAGTACTGAGCACCCAGCACCCTGAGAACTGAGCACCGAGCACCCCGAGCACTGAGCACCGGGTACACCGAGCACTGAGCACCCAGCACCCTGAGTACTGAGCACCCAGCACCCTGAGTACTGAGCACTGAGCACCCTGAGCACTGAGTACCCAGCACCCTGAGCACTGAGCCCCCAGCATCCTGAGCACTGAGTACTGAGCACCCAGCACCCTGAGCACTGAGCACCCAGCACCCTGAGCACTGAGCACCCAGCACGCTGAGTACTGAGCACCCAGCACCCCAAACACTGAGCACCGAGCACCCTGAGAACTGAGCACCGAGCACCTTGAGTAATGAGCACCCAGCACCATGAGTACTGAGCACCAAGTACCCAGAATACTGAGCAACCTGAGTACTGAGCACCCAGCACCCCGAGAATGAGCACCCAGCACCATGAGTACTGAGCACCCAGCACACAGAGCACTGAGCACCCAGCACCATGAGTACTGAGCGCCAAGCACCCTGAGTACTGAGGACCCAGCACCCTGAGTACTGAGCACCCAGCACCCTGAGTTCTGAGCACCCAGCGCCCTGAGCACTGAGCACACTGTGTACTGAGCAACCAGCACCCTGAGCACTGAGCACCCAGCACCCAGAGCACTGAGCACCCAGCACCCGGAGCACTGAGCACCCAGCATTGAGCACCCAGCACGCTGAGTACTGAGCACCCAGCACCCCAAACACTGAGCACCGAGCACCCTGAGAACTGAGCACCGAGCACCCTGAGTACTGAGCACCCAGCACCATTAGTACTGAGCACCGAGTACCCAGGCTACTGAGCAACCTGAGTACTGAGCACCCAGCACCCCGAGAATGAGCACCCAGCACCATGAGTACTGAGCACCGAGCACCCTGAGCACTGAGCACCCAGCACCATGAGTACTGAGCACCAAGCACCCTGAGTACTGAGCACCCAGCACCCTGAGAACTGAGCACCCAGCACCCTGAGTTCTGAGCACCCAGCACCCTGAGCACTGAGCACACTGAGTACTGAGCAACCAGCACCCTGAGTACTGAGCACCCAGCACCCCGAGCACTGAGCACCCAGCACCCCGAGCACTGAGCACTGAGTACCCTGTGCACTGAGCACCGAGCACCCTGAGTACTGAGCACTTAGCACCCTGAGCACTGAGCACCCAGCACCCTGAGCACTGAGGACCCAGCACCCTGAGCACTGAGGACCCAGCACCACAAGCAGTGAGCACCCAGCACCCTGAGTACAGAGCACCAAGCACCCTGAGCTCTGAGCACCCAGCACCCCGAGCACTGAGCACCCAGCACGCTGAGTACTGAGCACTGAGCACCCAGCACCCTGAGTACTGAGCACCCAGCACCCCGAGCACTGAGCACCCAGCACCCCGAGCACTGAGCACTGAGCACCCTGAGTACTGAGCACTGAGCACCCTTAGTACTGAGTACCGAGCACCCTGAGTACTGAGCACACAGCACCCTGAGCACGGAGCAAACCGAGGACTGAGCACCCAGCACCGTGAGCACTGTGCACCCAGCACCTTGAGTACTGAGCACCGAGCACCCCGAGCACTGGGCACCCAGCACCCTAAGTACTGAGCACCCAGCACCCTGAGCACTGAGCACCCAGCACCCCGAGCACTGAGCACCCAGCACCCTGAGTACTGAGCACCCAGCACCCCGAGCACTGAGCACCCAGCACCCTGAGCACTGAGCACCCAGCACCCTGAGTACTGAGCACGCAGCACCCTGAGCACTGAGCACCCAGCACCCCGAGTACTGAGCACCCAGCCCCCTGAGTACTGAGCACTGAGCACCCTGAGTACTGAGTACCGAGCACCCTGAGTACTGAGCACACAGCACCCTGAGCACGGAGCAATCCGAGGACTGAGCACCCAGCACCGTGAGCACTGTGCACCCAGCACCTTGAGTACTGAGCACCGAGCACCCCGAGCACTGGGCACCCAGCACCCTGAGTACTGAGCACCCAGCACCCTGAGTACTGAGCACCGAGCACCCCGAGCACTGAGCACCCAGCACCCTGAGCACTGAGCACCAAGCACCTTGAGTACTGAGCACCGAGCACCTCGAGCACTGAGCACCCAGCACCCTGAGTACTGACCACCCAGCACCATGAGCACTGAGCACCCAGCACCCTGAGCACTGAGCACCCAGCACCCCGAGCACTGAGCACCCAGCACCGTGAGTACTGAGCACCCAACACCCAGAGTACTGAGCACCCAGCACCCTGAGCACTGAGCACCCAGCACCCTGAGTACTGAGCACCCTGAGTACTGAACACCCAGCACCCTGAGCACTGAGCACTGAGCACCCTGAGCACTGAGTACTGAGCACTGAGCAACCTGAGCACTGAGCACCCAGCTCCACGAGTACTGAGCACCCAGCACCACGAGCACTGAGCACCCAGCGCCCCGAGCATTGAGTACCCAGCACACCGAGCACTGAGCACTGAGCACCCTGAGCACTGAGCACCCAGCACCCCGAGTACTGAGCACTGAGCACCCTGAGTACTGAGCACTGAGAACCCTGAGTAATGAGCACCGAGCACCCTGAGTACTGAGCACCCAGCACCCTGATCACTGAGCACGGAGCACCCCGAGGACTGAGCTCCCAGCACCCTGAGCACTGAGCACACAGCACCTTGAGTACTGAGCACCGAGCACCCCGAGCACTGAGCACCCAGCACCCTGACTACTGAGCACCCAGCACCCTGAGCACTGAGCAACCAGCACACTGAGCACTGAGCACTGAGCACCCAGCACGCTGAGCACTGAACACTGAGCACCCAGCACCCCGAGCACTGAGCGCCCAGCACCCCGAGCACTGAGCACCCAGCACCCCGAGCACTGAGCACCCAGCACCCCGAGCACTGAGCACCCAGCACCCCGAGCACTGAGCACCCAGCACCCTGAGCACTGAGCAGCCAGCACCCTGAGTACTGAGCAACCAGCACCCTGAGTACTGAGCACCCAGCACCCTGAGTTCTGAGCACCGAGCACCACGAGCACTGAGCACCCAGCACCCTGAGCACTGAGCACCCTGAGGACTGAGCACCCAGCACCCTGAGCACTGAGCACCCAGCACCCTGAGCACTGAGCACCCAGCACCCTGAGTACTGAGCACCCTGAGTACTGAGCACTGAGCACCAAGCACCCTGAGTACTGAGCACCTTGAGGACTGAGCACCCAGCACCCTGTGTACTGAGCACCCAGCACCCTGAGTACTGAGCACCGATCAACCTGAGCACTGAGCACCCAGCACCCCGAGCTCTGAGCACCCAGCACACTGAGTACTGAGCACCCAGCACCCTGAGCACTGAGCACCCAGCACCCTGAGTACTGAGCACCCAGCACCCTGAGTAATGAGCACCCAGCACCCTGGGCACTGAGCACCCAGCACCCTGAGTACTGAGCACCGAGCACCCTGAGTACTGAGTACCCAGTACCCTGAGTACTGAGCACCCAGCATCGTGAGCACTGAGCACCCAGGACCCTGAGCACTGAGCACCCACCACCCTGAGTACTGAGCACCCAGCACCCTGAGTACTGAACACCCAGCACCCTGAGCACTGAGCACTGAGCACCCTGAGCACTGAGTACTGAGCACTGAGCACCCTGAGCACTGAGCACCCAGCACCCCGAGTACTGAGCAACCAGCACCCCGAGCACTGAGCACCCAGCGCCCCGATCACTGAGAACCCAGCACCCCGAGTACTGAGCACTGAGCACCCTGAGTACTGAGCACCAAGCACCCCGAGTACTGAGCACTGAGCACCCTGAGTACTGAGCACCCAGCACCCTGAGCATTGAGTACCCAGCACCCTGAGTACTGAGCACTGAGAACCCTGAGTACTGAGCACCGAGCACCCTGAGTACTGAGCACCCAGCACCCCAAGCACTGAGCACCGAGCACCCTGAGTACTGAGCACCCAGCACGCTGAGCACTGAGCACCCAGCAGCCCGAGTACTGAGTACCCAGTACCCTGAGTACTGAGCACCCAGCATCCTGAGTACTGAGCACTGAGCACCCTGAGCACTGAGTACCCAGCACCCTGAGCACTGAGCCCCCAGCATCCTGAGCACTGAGTACTGAGCACCCAGCACCCTGAGCACTGAGCACCCAGCACCCTGAGCACTGAGCACCCAGCACGCTGAGTACTGAGCACCCAGCACCCCAAACACTGAGCACGGAGCACCCTGAGAACTGAGCACCGAGCACCTTAAGTACTGAGCACCCAGCACCATGAGTACTGAGCACCGAGTACCCAGAATACTGAGCAACCTGAGTACTGAGCACCCAGCACCCCGAGAATGAGCACCCAGCACCATGAGTACTGAGCACCCAGCACCCTGAGCACTGAGCACCCAGCACCATGAGTACTGAGCACCAAGCACCCTGAGTACTGAGGACCCAGCACCCTGAGTACTGAGCACCCAGCACCCTGAGTTCTGAGCACCCAGCGCCTTGAGCACTGAGCACACTGTGTACTGAGCAACCAGCACCCTGAGCACTGAGCACCCAGCACCCAGAGCACTGAGCACCCAGCACCCTGAGTACTGAGCACCGAGCACCCTGAGTACTGAGCACCCAGCACCCTGATCACTGAGCATGAAGCACCCCGAGCACTGAGCACCCAGCACCCTGACTACTGAGCACCCAGCACCCTGAGCACTGAGCAACCAGCACACTGAGCACTGAGCACTGAGCACCCAGCACGCTGAGCACTGAACACTGAGCACCCAGCACCCCAAGCACTGAGCGCCCAGCACCCCAAGCACTGAGCACCCAGCACCCCGAGCACTGAGCACCCAGCACCCCGAGCACTGAGCACCCAGCACCCTGAGCACTGAGCACCCAGCACCCTGAGCACTGAGCACCCAGCACCCTGAGTACTGAGCAACCAGCACCATGAGTACTGAGCACCCAGCACCCTGAGTACTGAGCACCGAGCACCGCGAGCACTGAGCACCCAGCACCCTGAGCACTGAGCACCCTGAGGACTGAGCACCCAGCACCCTGAGCACTGAGCACCCAGCACCCCGAGCACTGAGCACCCAGCACCCTGAGTACTGAGCACCCTGAGTACTGAGCACTGAGCACCAAGCACCCTGAGTACTGAGCACCTTGAGGACTGAGCACCCAGCACCCTGAGTACTGAGCACCCAGCACCCTGAGTACTGAGCACCCAGCACCCTGGGCACTGAGCACCCAGCACCCTGAGTACTGAGCACCGAGCACCCTGAGTACTGAGTACCCAGTACCCTGAGTACTGAGCACCCAGCATCCTGAGCACTGAGCACCCAGGACCCTGAGCACTGAGCACCCACTACCCTGAGTACTGAGCACCCAGCACTGAGCACCCAGCACCCTGAGTACTGAGCACCCAGCACCCTGAGAACTGAGCACCGAGCACCCCGAGCACTGAGCACCGGGTACACCGAGCACTGAGCACCCAGCACCCTGAGTACTGAGCACCCAGCACCCTGAGTACTGAGCACTGAGCACCCTGAGCACTGAGTACCCAGCACCCTGAGCACTGAGCCCCCAGCATCCTGAGCACTGAGTACTGAGCACCCAGCACCCTGAGCACTGAGCACCCAGCACCCTGAGCACTGAGCACCCAGCACGCTGAGTACTGAGCACCCAGCACCCCAAACACTGAGCACCGAGCACCCTGAGAACTGAGCACCGAGCACCTTGAGTAATGAGCACCCAGCACCATGAGTACTGAGCACCGAGTACCCAGAATACTGAGCAACCTGAGTACTGAGCACCCAGCACCCCGAGAATGAGCACCCAGCACCATGAGTACTGAGCACCCAGCACCCAGAGCACTGAGCACCCAGCACCATGAGTACTGAGCGCCAAGCACCCTGAGTACTGAGGACCCAGCACCCTGAGTACTGAGCACCCAGCACCCTGAGTTCTGAGCACCCAGCGCCCTGAGCACTGAGCACACTGTGTACTGAGCAACCAGCACCCTGAGCACTGAGCACCCAGCACCCAGAGCACTGAGCACCCAGCACCCGGAGCACTGAGCACCCAGCATTGAGCACCCAGCATTGAGCACCCAGCACGCTGAGTACTGAGCACCCAGCACCCCAAACACTGAGCACCGAGCACCCTGAGAACTGAGCACCGAGCACCCTGAGTACTGAGCACCCAGCACCATTAGTACTGAGCACCGAGTACCCAGGCTACTGAGCAACCTGAGTACTGAGCACCCAGCACCCCGAGAATGAGCACCCAGCACCATGAGTACTGAGCACCGAGCACCCTGAGCACTGAGCACCCAGCACCATGAGTACTGAGCACCAAGCACCCTGAGTACTGAGCACCCAGCACCCTGAGAACTGAGCACCCAGCACCCTGAGTTCTGAGCACCCAGCACCCTGAGCACTGAGCACACTGAGTACTGAGCAACCAGCACCCTGAGTACTGAGCACCCAGCACCCCGAGCACTGAGCACTCAGCACCCCGAGCACTGAGCACTGAGTACCCTGTGCACTGAGCACCGAGCACCCTGAGTACTGAGCACTTAGCACCCTGAGCACTGAGCACCCAGCACCCTGAGCACTGAGGACCCAGCACCCTGAGCACTGAGGACCCAGCACCACAAGCAGTGAGCACCCAGCACCCTGAGTACAGAGCACCAAGCACCCTGAGCACTGAGCACCCAGCACCCCGAGCACTGAGCACCCAGCACGCTGAGTACTGAGCACTGAGCACCCAGCACCCTGAGTACTGAGCACCCAGCACCCCGAGCACTGAGCACCCAGCACCCCGAGCACTGAGCACTGAGCACCCTGAGTACTGAGCACTGAGCACCCTTAGTACTGAGTACCGAGCACCCTGAGTACTGAGCACACAGCACCCTGAGCACGGAGCAAACCGAGGACTGAGCACCCAGCACTGTGAGCACTGTGCACCCAGCACCTTGAGTACTGAGCACCGAGCACCCCGAGCACTGGGCACCCAGCACCCTAAGTACTGAGCACCCAGCACCCTGAGCACTGAGCACCCAGCACCCCGAGCACTGAGCACCCAGCACCCTGAGTACTGAGCACCCAGCACCCCGAGCACTGAGCACCCAGCACCCTGAGCACTGAGCACCCAGCACCCTGAGTAGTGAGCACCCAGCACCCTGAGCACTGAGCACCCAGCACCCCGAGTACTGAGCACCCAGCCCCCTGAGTACTGAGCACTGAGCACCCTGAGTACTGAGTACCGAGCACCCTGAGTACTGAGCACACAGCACCCTGAGCACGGAGCAATCCGAGGACTGAGCACCCAGCACCGTGAGCACTGTGCACCCAGCACCTTGAGTACTGAGCACCGAGCACCCCGAGCACTGGGCACCCAGCACCCTGAGTACTGAGCACCCAGCACCCTGAGTACTGAGCACCGAGCACCCCGAGCACTGAGCACCCAGCACCCTGAGCACTGAGCACCAAGCACCTCGAGCACTGAGCACCCAGCACCCTGAGTACTGACCACCCAGCACCATGAGCACTGAGCACCCAGCACCCTGAGCACTGAGCACCCAGCACCCCGAGCACTGAGCACCCAGCACCGTGAGTACTGAGCACCCAACACCCAGAGTACTGAGCACCCAGCACCCTGAGCACTGAGCACCCAGCTCCCTGAGTACTGAGCACCCTGAGTACTGAACACCCAGCACCCTGAGCACTGAGCACTGAGCACCCTGAGCACTGAGTACTGAGCACTGAGCAACCTGAGCACTGAGCACCCAGCTCCACGAGTACTGAGCACCCAGCACCACGAGCACTGAGCACCCAGCGCCCCGAGCATTGAGTACCCAGCACACCGAGCACTGAGCACTGAGCACCCTGAGCACTGAGCACCCAGCACCCCGAGTACTGAGCACTGAGCACCCTGAGTACTGAGCACTGAGAACCCTGAGTAATGAGCACCGAGCACCCTGAGTACTGAGCACCCAGCACCCTGATCACTGAGCACGGAGCACCCCGAGGACTGAGCTCCCAGCACCCTGAGCACTGAGCACACAGCACCTTGAGTACTGAGCACCGAGCACCCCTAGCACTGAGCACCCAGCACCCTGACTACTGAGCACCCAGCACCCTGAGCACTGAGCAACCAGCACACTGAGCACTGAGCACTGAGCACCCAGCACGCTGAGCACTGAACACTGAGCACCCAGCACCCCGAGCACTGAGCGCCCAGCACCCCGAGCACTGAGCACCCAGCACCCCGAGCACTGAGCACCCAGCACCCCGAGCACTGAGCACCCAGCACCCCGAGCACTGAGCACCCAGCACCCTGAGCACTGAGCAGCCAGCACCCTGAGTACTGAGCAACCAGCACCCTGAGTACTGAGCACCCAGCACCCTGAGTTCTGAGCACCGAGCACCACGAGCACTGAGCACCCAGCACCCTGAGCACTGAGCACCCTGAGGACTGAGCACCCAGCACCCTGAGCACTGAGCACCCAGCACCCTGGGCACTGAGCACCCAGCACCCTGAGTACTGAGCACCCTGAGTACTGAGCACTGAGCACCAAGCACCCTGAGTACTGAGCACCTTGAGGACTGAGCACCCAGCACCCTGTGTACTGAGCACCCAGCACCCTGAGTACTGAGCACCGATCAACCTGAGCACTGAGCACCCAGAACCCCGAGCTCTGAGCACCCAGCACACTGAGTACTGAGCACCCAGCACCCTGAGCACTGAGCACCCAGCACCCTGAGTACTGAGCACCCAGCACCCTGAGTAATGAGCACCCAGCACCCTGGGCACTGAGCACCCAGCACCCTGAGTACTGAGCACCGAGCACCCTGAGTACTGAGTACCCAGTACCCTGAGTACTGAGCACCCAGCATCGTGAGCACTGAGCACCCAGGACCCTGAGCACTGAGCACCCACCACCCTGAGTACTGAGCACCCAGCACCCTGAGTACTGAACACCCAGCACCCTGAGCACTGAGCACTGAGCACCCTGAGCACTGAGTACTGAGCACTGAGCACCCTGAGCACTGAGCACCCAGCACCCCGAGTACTGAGCAACCAGCACCCCGAGCACTGAGCACCCAGCGCCCCGATCACTGAGAACCCAGCACCCCGAGTACTGAGCACTGAGCACCCTGAGTACTGAGCACCAAGCACCCCGAGTACTGAGCACTGAGCACCCTGAGTACTGAGCACCCAGCACCCTGAGCATTGAGTACCCAGCACCCTGAGTACTGAGCACTGAGAACCCTGAGTACTGAGCACCGAGCACCCTGAGTACTGAGCACCCAGCACCCCAAGCACTGAGCACCGAGCACCCTGAGTACTGAGCACCCAGCACGCTGAGCACTGAGCACCCAGCAGCCCGAGTACTGAGCACCCAGCACCCCGAGCGCTGAGCACCCAGCGCCCCCATCACTGAGAACACAGCACCCTGAGTACTGAGCACCCAGCACCCTGAGAACTGAGCACCGAGCACCCCGAGCACTGAGCACCGGGTACACCGAGCACTGAGCACCCAGCACCCTGAGTACTGAGCACCCAGCACCCTGAGTACTGAGCACTGAGCACCCTGAGCACTGAGTACCCAGCACCCTGAGCACTGAGCCCCCAGCATCCTGAGCACTGAGTACTGAGCACCCAGCACCCTGAGCACTGAGCACCCAGCACCCTGAGCACTGAGCACCCAGCACGCTGAGTACTGAGCACCCAGCACCCCAAACACTGAGCACGGAGCACCCTGAGAACTGAGCACCGAGCACCTTAAGTACTGAGCACCCAGCACCATGAGTACTGAGCACCGAGTACCCAGAATACTGAGCAACCTGAGTACTGAGCACCCAGCACCCCGAGAATGAGCACCCAGCACCATGAGTACTGAGCACCCAGCACCCTGAGCACTGAGCACCCAGCACCATGAGTACTGAGCACCAAGCACCCTGAGTACTGAGGACCCAGCACCCTGAGTACTGAGCACCCAGCACCCTGAGTTCTGAGCACCCAGCGCCTTGAGCACTGAGCACACTGTGTACTGAGCAACCAGCACCCTGAGCACTGAGCACCCAGCACCCAGAGCACTGAGCACCCAGCACCCGGAGCACTGAGCACCCAGCATTGAGCACCCAGCACGCTGAGTACTGAGCACCCAGCACCCCAAACACTGAGCACCGAGTACCCTGAGAACTGAGCACCGAGCACCCTGAGTACTGAGCACCCAGCACCATTAGTACTGAGCACCGAGTACCCAGAGTACTGAGCAACCTGAGTACTGAGCACCCAGCACCCCGAGAATGAGCACCCAGCACCATGAGTACTGAGCACCGAGCACCCTGAGCACTGAGCACCCAGCACCATGAGTACTGAGCACCAAGCACCCTGAGTACTGAGCACCCAGCACCCTGAGAACTGAGCACCCAGCACCCTGAGTTCTGAGCACCCAGCACCCTGAGCACTGAGCACACTGAGTACTGAGCAACCAGCACCCTGAGCACTGAGCACCCAGCACCCCGAGCACTGAGCACCCAGCACCCCGAGCACTGAGCACTGAGTACCCTGTGCACTGAGCACCGAGCACCCTGAGTACTGAGCACTTAGCACCCTGAGCACTGAGCACCCAGCACCCTGAGCACTGAGGACCCAGCACCCTGAGCACTGAGGACCCAGCACCACGAGCAGTGAGCACCCAGCACCCCGAGCACTGAGCACCCAGCACCCCGAGCACTGAGCACCCAGCACCCCGAGCACTGAGCACCCAGCACCCTGAGCACTGAGCACCCAGCACCCTGAGTACTGAGCAACCAGCACCCTGAGTACTGAGCACCCAGCACCCTGAGTTCTGAGCACCGAGCACCACGAGCACTGAGCACCCAGCACCCTGAGCACTGAGCACCCTGAGGACTGAGCACCCAGCACCCTGAGCACTGAGCACCCAGCACCCTGAGCACTGAGCACCCAGCACCCTGAGTACTGAGCACCCTGAGTACTGAGCACTGAGCACCAAGCACCCTGAGTACTGAGCACCTTGAGGACTGAGCACCCAGCACCCTGTGTACTGAGCACCCAGCACCCTGAGTACTGAGCACCGATCAACCTGAGCACTGAGCACCCAGCACCCCGAGCTCTGAGCACCCAGCACACTGAGTACTGAGCACCCAGCACCCTGAGCACTGAGCACCCAGCACCCTGAGTACTGAGCACCCAGCACCCTGAGTAATGAGCACCCAGCACCCTGGGCACTGAGCACCCAGCACCCAGAGTACTGAGCACCGAGCACCCTGAGTACTGAGTACCCAGTACCCTGAGTACTGAGCACCCAGCATCCTGAGCACTGAGCACCCAGGACCCTGAGCACTGAGCACCCCCCACCCTGAGTACTGAGCACCCAGCACCCTGAGTACTGAACACCCAGCACCCTGAGCACTGAGCACTGAGCACCCTGAGCACTGAGTACTGAGCACTGAGCACCCTGAGCACTGAGCACCCAGCACCCCGAGTACTGAGCAACCAGCACCCCGAGCACTGAGCACCCAGCGCCCCGATCACTGAGAACCCAGCACCCCGAGTACTGAGCACTGAGCACCCTGAGTACTGAGCACCAAGCACCCCGAGTACTGAGCACTGAGCACCCTGAGTACTGAGCACCCAGCACCCTGAGCATTGAGTACCCAGCACCCTGAGTACTGATCACTGAGAACCCTGAGTACTGAGCACAGAGCACCCTGAGTACTGAGCACCCAGCACCCCAAGCACTGAGCACCGAGCACCCTGAGTACTGAGCACCCAGCACGCTGAGCACTGAGCACCCAGCAGCCCGAGTACTGAGCACCCAGCACCCCGAGCGCTGAGCACCCAGCGCCCCGAGCACTGAGAACACAGCACCCTGAGTACTGAGCACCCAGCACCCTGAGAACTGAGCACCGAGCACCCCGAGCACTGAGCACCGGGTACACCGAGCACTGAGCACCCAGCACCCTGAGTACTGAGCACCCAGCACCCTGAGTACTGAGCACTGAGCACCCTGAGCACTGAGTACCCAGCACCCTGAGCACTGAGCCCCCAGCATCCTGAGCACTGAGTACTGAGCACCCAGCACCCTGAGCACTGAGCACCCAGCACCCTGAGCACTGAGCACCCAGCACGCTGAGTACTGAGCACCCAGCACCCCAAACACTGAGCACGGAGCACCCTGAGAACTGAGCACCGAGCACCTTAAGTACTGAGCACCCAGCACCATGAGTACTGAGCACCGAGTACCCAGAATACTGAGCAACCTGAGTACTGAGCACCCAGCACCCCGAGAATGAGCACCCAGCACCATGAGTACTGAGCACCCAGCACCCTGAGCACTGAGCACCCAGCACCATGAGTACTGAGCACCAAGCACCCTGAGTACTGAGGACCCAGCACCCTGAGTACTGAGCACCCAGCACCCTGAGTTCTGAGCACCCAGCGCCTTGAGCACTGAGCACACTGTGTACTGAGCAACCAGCACCCTGAGCACTGAGCACCCAGCACCCAGAGCACTGAGCACCCAGCACCCGGAGCACTGAGCACCCAGCATTGAGCACCCAGCACGCTGAGTACTGAGCACCCAGCACCCCAAACACTGAGCACCGAGCACCCTGAGAACTGAGCACCGAGCACCCTGAGTACTGAGCACCCAGCACCATTAGTACTGAGCACCGAGTACCCAGAGTACTGAGCAACCTGAGTACTGAGCACCCAGCACCCCGAGAATGAGCACCCAGCACCATGAGTACTGAGCACCGAGCACCCTGAGCACTGAGCACCCAGCACCATGAGTACTGAGCACCAAGCACCCTGAGTACTGAGCACCCAGCACCCTGAGAACTGAGCACCCAGCACCCTGAGTTCTGAGCACCCAGCACCCTGAGCACTGAGCACACTGAGTACTGAGCAACCAGCACCCTGAGCACTGAGCACCCAGCACCCCGAGCACTGAGCACCCAGCACCCCGAGCACTGAGCACTGAGTACCCTGTGCACTGAGCACCGAGCACCCTGAGTACTGAGCACTTAGCACCCTGAGCACTGAGCACCCAGCACCCTGAGCACTGAGGACCCAGCACCCTGAGCACTGAGGACCCAGCACCACGAGCAGTGAGCACCCAGCACCCTGAGTACTGAGCACCAAGCACCCTGAGCACTGAGCACCCAGCACCCCGAGCACTGAGCACCCAGCACGCTGAGTACTGAGCACTGAGCACCCAGCACACTGAGTACTGAGCACCCAGCACCCCGAGCACTGAGCACCCAGCACCCCGAGCACTGAGCACTGAGCACCCTGAGTACTGAGCACTGAGCACCCTTAGTACTGAGCACCGAGCACCCTGAGTACTGAGCACCCAGCACCCTGAGCACGGAGCACCCAGCACCTTGAGTACTGAACACCGAGCACCCCGAGCACTGGGCACCCAGCACCCTAAGTACTGAGCACCCAGCACCCTGAGCACTGAGCACCCAGCACCAAGAGCACTGAGCACCCAGCACCCTGAGTACTGAGCACCCAGCACCCCGAGCACTGAGCACCCAGCACCCTGAGCACTGAGCACCCAGCACCCTGAGTACTGAGCACCCAGCACCCTGAGCACTGAGCACCCAGCACCCCGAGAATGAGCACCCAGCACCATGAGTACTGAGCACCGAGCACCCTGAGCACTGAGCACCCAGCACCATGAGTACTGAGAACCAAGCACCCTGAGTACTGAGCACCCAGCACCCTGAGAACTGAGCACCCAGCACCCTGAGTTCTGAGCACCCAGCACCCTGAGCACTGAGCACACTGAGTACTGAGCAACCAGCACACTGAGCACTGAGCACCCAGCACCCCGAGCACTGAGCACCCAGCACCCCGAGCACTGAGCACTGAGTACCCTGTGCACTGAGCACCGAGCACCCTGAGTACTGAGCACTTAGCACCCTGAGCACTGAGCACCCAGCACCCTGAGCACTGAGGACCCAGCACCCTGAGCACTGAGGACCCAGCACCACGAGCAGTGAGCACCCAGCACCCTGAGTACTGAGCACCAAGCACCCTGAGCACTGAGCACCCAGCACCCCGAGCACTGAGCACTGAGCACCCTGAGTACTGAGCACCCAGCACCCTGAGCACGGAGCACCCCGAGGACTGAGCACCCAGCACCGTGAGCACTGTGCACCCAGCACCTTGAGTACTGAGCACCGAGCACCCCGAGCACTGGGCACCCAGCACCCTAAGTACTGAGCACCCAGCACCCTGAGCACTGAGCACCCAGCACCCCGAGCACTGAGCACCCAGCACCCTGAGTACTGAGCACCCAGCACCCCGAGCACTGAGCGCCCAGCACCCTGAGCACTGAGCACCCAGCACCCTGAGTACTGAGCACCCAGCACCCTGAGCACTGAGCACCCAGCACCCCGAGTACTGAGCACCCAGCCCCCTGAGTACTGAGCACTGAGCACCCTGAGTACTGAGCACCCAGCACCCCGAGCACTGAGCACCCAGCACCCTGAGTACTGAGCACCGAGCACCCCGAGCACTGAGCACCCAGCACCCTGAGCACGGAGCACCCCGAGGACTGAGCACCCAGCACCCTGAGCACTGAGAACCAAGCACCTTGAGTACTGAGCACCGAGCACCTCGAGCACTGAGCACCCAGCACCCTGAGTACTGACCACCCAGCACCATGAGCACTGAGCAACCAGCACCCTGAGCACTGAGCACCCAGCACCCCGAGCACTGAGCACCCAGCACCCTGAGTACTGAGCACCCAACACCCAGAGTACTGAGCACCCAGCACCCTGAGCACTGAGCACCCAGCACCCTGAGTACTGAGCACCCTGAGTACTGAACACCCAGCACCCTGAGCACTGAGCACTGAGCACCCTGAGCACTGAGTACTGAGCACTGAGCAACCTGAGCACTGAGCACCCAGCACCCCGAGTACTGAGCACCCAGCACCTCGAGCACTGAGCACCCAGCGCCCCGAGCATTGAGTACCCAGCACTCCGAGCACTGAGCACTGAGCACCCTGAGCACTGAGCACCCAGCACCCCGAGTACTGAGCACTGAGCACCCTGAGTACTGAGCACTGAGTACCCTGAGTAATGAGCACCGAGCACCCTGAGTACTGAGCACCCAGCACCCTGATCACTGAGCACGGAGCACCCCGAGGACTGAGCACCCAGCACCCTGAGCACTGAGCACACAGCACCTTGAGTACTGAGCACCGAGCACCCCGAGCACTGAGCACCCAGCACCCTGACTTCTGAGCACCCAGCACCCTGAGCACTGAGCAACCAGCACACTGAGCACTGAACACTGAGCACCCAGCACCCCGAGCACTGAACACTGAGCACCCAGCACCCCGAGCACTGAGCACCCAGCACCCCGAGCACTGAGCACCCAGCACCCCGAGCACTGAGCACCCAGCACCCCGAGCACTGAGCGCCCAGCACCCTGAGCACTGAGCACCCAGCACCCTGAGCACTGAGCACCCAGCACCCTGAGTACTGAGCAACCAGCACCCTGAGTACTGAGCACCCAGCACCCTGAGTTCTGAGCACCGAGCACCGCGAGCACTGAGCACCCAGCACCCTGAGCACTGAGCACCCTGAGGACTGAGCACCCAGCACCCTGAGCACTGAGCACCCAGCACCCTGAGCACTGAGCACCCAGCACCCTGAGTACTGAGCACCCTGAGTACTGAGCACTGAGCACCAAGCACCCTGAGTACTGAGCACCTTGAGGACTGAGCACCCAGCACCCTGTGTACTGAGCACCCAGCACCCTGAGTACTGAGCACCGATCAACCTGAGCACAGAGCACCCAGCACCCCGAGCTCTGAGCACCCAGCACACTGAGTACTGAGCACCCAGCACCCTGAGCACTGAGCACCCAGCACAATGAGTACTGAGCACCCAGCACCCTGAGTACTGAGCACCCAGCACCCTGGGCACTGAGCACCCAGCACCCTGAGTACTGAGCACCGAGCACCCTGAGTACTGAGTACCCAGTACCCTGAGTACTGAGCACCCAGCATCCTGAGCACTGAGCACCCAGGACCCTGAGCACTGAGCACCCACCACCCTGAGTACTGAGCACCCAGCACCCTGAGTACTGAACACCCAGCACCCTGAGCACTGAGCACTGAGCACCCTGAGCACTGAGTACTGAGAACTGAGCACCCTGAGCACTGAGCACCCAGCAACCGAGTACTGAGCACTGAGCACCCTGAGTCCTGAGCACCAAGCACCCCGAGTACTGAGCACTGAGAACCCTGAGTACTGAGCACCGAGCACCCTGAGTACTGAGCACCCAGCACCCTGAGCATTGAGTACCCAGCACCCTGAGTACTGAGCACTGAGAACCCTGAGTACTGAGCAACCAGCACCCCGAGCACTGAGCACCCAGCGCCCCGAGCACTGAGAACCCAGCACCCCGAGTACTGAGCACCGAGCACCCTGAGTCCTGAGCACCAAGCACCCCGAGTACTGAGCACTGAGCACCCTGAGTACTGAGCACCCAGCACCCTGAGCATTGAGTACCCAGCACCCTGAGTACTGAGCACTGAGAACCGTGAGTACTGAGCACCGAGCACCCTGAGTACTGAGCACCCAGCACCCCAAGCACTGAGCACCGAGCACCCTGAGTACTGAGCACCCAGCACGCTGAGCACTGAGCACCCAGCACCCCGAGTACTGAGCACCCAGCACCCCGAGCGCTGAGCACCCAGCCCCCCGAGCACTGAGAACCCAGCACCCTGAGTACTGAGCACTGAGCACCCTGAGTACTGAGCACCAAGCACCCCGAGTACTGAGCACTGAGCACCCTGAGTACTGAGCACCCAGCACCCTGAGCACTGAGTACCCAGCACCCTGTGTACTGAGCACTGTGAACCCTGAGTACTGATCACCGAGCACCCTGAGTACTGAGCACCCAGCACCCCAAGCACTGAGCACCGAGCACCCTGAGTACTGAGCACCCAGCACGCTGAGCACTGAGCACCCAGCACCCCGAGTACTGAGCAACCAGCACCCTGAGTACTGAGCACCCTGCACCCCGAGCACTGAGCACCCAGCACCCTGAGCACTGAGCACCAAGCACCCTGTGTACTGAGCACCAAGCACCCTGAGCACTGAGCACCCAGCACCCTGAGCACTGAGAACCCAGCACCCTGAGCACTGAGCACAAAGCACCCTGAGCACTGAGCACCCAGCACCCTGAGCACTGAGCACCCAGCACCCTGAGTACTGAGCACCCAACGTACTGAGCACCGAGCACCCCGAGCACTGAGCACCCAGCACCCTGAGTACTGAGCACCCAGCACCCCGAGCACTGAGCACCCAGCACCCTGAGTACTGAGCACCGAGCACCCTGAGTACTGAGCACCCAGCACCCCGAGCACTGAGCACCCAGCACCCGGAGCACTGAGCACCCAGCACTGAGCACCCAGCACCCTGAGTACTGAGCACCCAGCACCCTGAGAACTGAGCACCGAGCACCCCGAGCACTGAGCACCGGGTACAGCGAGCACTGAGCACCCAGCACCCTGAGTACTGAGCACCCAGCACCCTGAGTACTGAGCACTGAGCACCCTGAGCACTGAGTACCCAGCACCCTGAGCACTGAGCCCCCAGCATCCTGAGCACTGAGTACTGAGCACCCAGCACCCTGAGCCCTGAGCACCCAGCACCCTGAGCACTGAGCACCCACCACGCTGAGTACTGAGCACCCAGCACCCCAAACACTGAGCACCGAGCACCCTGAGAACTGAGCACCGAGCACCTTGAGTACTGAGCACCCAGCACCATGAGTACTGAGCACCGAGTACCCAGAGTACTGAGCAACCTGAGTACTGAGCACCCAGCACCCCGAGAATGAGCACCCAGCACCATGAGTACTGAGCACCCAGCACCCTGAGCACTGAGCACCCAGCACCATGAGTACTGAGCACCAAGCACCCTGAGTACTGAGGACCCAGCACCCTGAGTAATGAGCACCCAGCACCCTGAGTTCTGAGCACCCAGCACCCTGAGCACTGAGCACACTGTGTACTGAGCAACCAGCACCCTGAGCACTGAGCACCCAGCACCCAGAGCACTGAGCACCCAGCACCCGGAGCACTGAGCACCCAGCATTGAGCACCCAGGACGCTGAGTACTGAGCACCCAGCACCCCAAACACTGAGCACCGAGCACCCTGAGAACTGAGCACCGAGCACCCTGAGTACTGAGCACCCAGCACCATTAGTACTGAGCACCGAGTACCCAGAGTACTGAGCAACCTGAGTACTGAGCACCCAGCACCCCGAGAATGAGCACCCAGCACCATGAGTACTGAGCACCGAGCACCCTGAGCAGTGAGCACCCAGCAACATGAGTACTGAGCACCAAGCACCCTGAGTACTGAGCACCCAGCACCCTGAGAACTGAGAACCCAGCACCCTGACTTCTGAGCACCCAGCACCCTGAGCACTGAGCACACTGAGTACTGAGCAACCAGCACCCTGAGCACTGAGCACCCAGCACCCCGAGCACTGAGCACCCAGCACCCCGAGCACTGAGCACTGAGTACCCTGTGCACTGAGCACCGAGCACCCTGAGTACTGAGCACTTAGCACCCTGAGCACTGAGCACCCAGCACCCTGAGCACTGAGGACCCAGCACCCTGAGCACTGAGCACCCAGCACCCCGAGCACTGAGCACTGAGCACCCTGTGCTCTGAGCACCGAGCACCCTGAGTACTGAGCACTGAGCACCCTGAGCACTGAGCACCCAGCACCCTGAGCACTGAGCACCCAGCACCCTGAGTACTGAGCACCAAGCACCCAGAGCACTGAGCACCCAGCACCCTGAGCACTGAGAACCCAGCACCCTGAGCACTGAGCACCCAGCACCCTGAGCACTGAGCACCCAGCACCCTGAGCACTGAGCACCCAGCACCCTGAGCACTGAGCACCCAGCACCCTGAGTACTGAGCACCCAACGTACTAAGAACCGAGCACCCCGAGCACTGAGCACCCAGCACCCTGAGTACTGAGCACCCAGCACCCCGAGCACTGAGCACCCAGCACCCTGAGTACTGAGCACCGAGCACCCTGAGTACTGAGCACCAAGCACCCCGAGCACTGAGCACCCAGCACCCGGAGCACTGAGCACCCAGCACTGAGCACCCAGCACCTTGAGTACTGAGCAGCCAGCACCCTGAGAACTGAGCACCGAGCACCCCGAGCACTGAGCACCGGGCACCCCGAGCACTGAGCACCCAGCACCCTGAGTACTGAGCACCCAGCACCCTGAGTACTGAGCACTGAGCACCCTGAGCACTGAGCACCCAGCACCCTGAGTACTGAGCACCCAGCACCCTGAGCACTGAGCACCTAGCACCCTGAGTACTGAGCACCCAGCACCCCGAGCACTGAGCACCCAGCACCCTGAGAATGAGCACCCAGCACCCCGAGTACTGAGCACCGAGCACCCTGAGCACTGAGTACCCAGCACCCTGAGTACTGAGCACCCAGCACCCTGAGCACTGAGCACCCAGCACCCCGAACACTGAGAACCCAGCACCCCGAGCACTGAGCACTGAGCACCCTGTGCACTGAGCACCGAGCACCCTGAGTACTGAGCACTGAGCAGCCTGAGCACTGAGCAGCCAGCACCCTGAGCACTGAGCACCCAGCACCCTGAGTACTGAGCACCAAGCACACAGAGCACTGAGCACCCAGCACCCTGAGCACTGAGAACCCAACACCCTGAGCACTGAGCACCCAGCACCCTGAGCACTGAGCACCCAGCACCCTGAGCACTGAGCACCCAGCACCCTGAGCACTGAGCACCCAGCACCCTGAGTACTGAGCACCCAACGTACTGAGCACCGAGCACCCCGAGCACTGAGCACCCAGCACCCTGAGTACAGACCACCCAGCACCCCGAGCACTGAGCACCCAGCACCCTGAGTACTGAGCACCGACCACCCTGTGTACTGAGCACCCAGCACCCCGAGCACTGAGCACCCAGCACCCGGAGCACTGACCACCCAGCACTGAGCACCCAGCACCTTGAGTACTGAGCACCCAGCACCCTGAGAACTGAGCACCGAGCACCCCGAGCACTGAGCACCGGGCACCCCGAGCACTGAGCACCCAGCACCCTGAGTACTGAGCACCCAGCACCCTGAGTTCTGAGCACCGAGCACCGCGAGCACTGAGCACCCAGCACCCTGAGCACTGAGCACCCTGAGGACTGAGCACCCAGCACCCTGAGCACTAAGCACCCAGCACCCTGAGCACTGAGCACCCAGCACCCTGAGTACTGAGCACCCTGAATACTGAGCACTGAGCACCAAGCACCCTGAGTACTGAGCACCTTGAGTACTGAGCACCCAGCACCCTGTGTACTGAGCACCCAGCACCCTGAGTACTGAGCAGCGATCAACCTGAGCACTGAGCACCCAGCACCCCGAGCTCTGAGCACCCAGCACACTGAGTACTGAGCACCCAGCACCCTGAGCACTGAGCACCCAGCACCCTGAGTACTGAGCACCCAGCACCCTGAGTACTGAGCACCGAGCACCCTGAGTACTGAGTACCCAGGACCCTGAGTACTGAGCACCCAGCATCCTGAGCACTGAGCACCCAGGACCCTGAGCACTGAGCACCCACCACCCTGAGTACTGAGCACCCAGCACCCTGAGTACTGAACACCCAGCACCCTGAGCACTGAGCACTGAGCACCCTGAGCACTGAGTACTGAGCACTGAGCACCCTGAGCACTGAGCACCCAGCACCCCGAGTACTGAGCACTGAGCACCCTGAGTACTGAGCACCAAGCACCCCGAGTACTGAGCACTGAGCACCCTGAGTACTGAGCACCCAGCACCCTGAGCATTGAGTACCCAGCACCCTGAGTACTGAGCACTGAGAACCCTGAGTACTGAGCACCGAGCACCCTGAGTACTGAGCACCCAGCACCCCAAGCACTGAGCACCGAGCACCCTGAGTACTGAGCACCCAGCACGCTGAGCACTGAGCACCCAGCACCCCGAGTACTGAGCACCCAGCACCCCGAGCGCTGAGCACCCAGCGCCCCGAGCACTGAAAACCCAGCACCCTGAGTACTGAGCACTGAGCACCCTGAGTACTGAGCACCAAGCACCCCGAGTACTGAGCACTGAGCACCCTGAGTACTGAGCACCCAGCACCCTGAGCACTGAGTACCCAGCACCCTGTGTACTGAGCACTGGGAACCCTGAGTACTGAGCACCGAGCACCCTGAGTACTGAGCACCCAGCACCCCAAGCACTGAGCACCGAGCACCCTGAGTACTGAGCACCCAGCACGCTGAGCACTGAGGACCCAGCACCCCGAGTACTGAGCAACCAGCACCCTGAGTACTGAGCACCCTGCACCCCGAGCACTGAGCACCCAGCACCCTGAGCACTGAGCACCAAGCACCCTGAGTACTGAGCACCAAGCACCCTGAGCACTGACCACCCAGCACCCTGAGCACTGAGAACCCAGCACCCTGAGCACTGAGCACCCAGCACCCTGAGCACTGAGCACCCAGCACCCTGAGCACTGAGCACCCAGCACCCTGAGTACTGAGCACCCAACGTACTGAGCACCGAGCACCCCGAGCACTGAGCACCCAGCACCCTGAGTACTGAGCACCCAGCACCCCGAGCACTGAGCACCCAGCACCCTGAGTACTGAGCACCGAGCACCCTGAGTACTGAGCACCCAGCACCCCGAGCACTGAGCACCCAGCACCCGGAGCACTGAGCACCCAGCACTGAGCACCCAGCACCCTGAGTACTGAGCACCCAGCTCCCTGAGAACTGAGCACCGAGCACCCCGAGCACTGAGCACCGGGTACACCGAGCACTGAGCACCCAGCACCCTGAGTACTGAGCACCCAGCACCCTGAGTACTGAGCACTGAGCACCCTGAGCACTGAGTACCCAGCACCCTGAGCACTGAGCCCCCAGCATCCTGAGCACTGAGTACTGAGCAACCAGCACCCTGAGCCCTGAGCACCCAGCACCCTGAGCACTGAGCACCCAGCACGCTGAGTACTGAGCACCGAGCACCCCAAACACTGAGCACCGAGCACCTTGAGTACTGAGCACCCAGCACCATGAGTACTGAGCACCGAGTACCCAGAGTACTGAGCAACCTGAGTACTGAGCACCCAGCACCCCGAGAATGAGCACCCAGCACCATGAGTACTGAGCACCCAGCACCCTGAGCACTGAGCACCCAGCACCATGAGTACTGAGCACCAAGCACCCTGAGTACTGAGGACCCAGCACCCTGAGTACTGAGCACACAGCACCCTGAGTTCTGAGCACCCAGCACCCTGAGCACTGAGCACACTGTGTACTGAGCAACCAGCACCCTGAGCACTGAGCACCCAGCACCCAGAGCACTGAGCACCCAGCACCCGGAGCACTGAGCACCCAGCATTGAGCACCCAGCACGCTGAGTATTGAGCACCCAGCACCCCAAACACTGAGCACCGAGCACCCTGAGAACTGAGCACCGAGCACCCTGAGTACTGAGCACACTGAGTACTGAGCAAACAGCACCATGAGCACTGAGCACCCAGTACCCCGAGCACTGAGCACCCAGCACCCCGAGCACTGAGCACTGAGTACCCTGTGCATTGAGCACCGAGCACCCTGAGTACTGAGCACTTAGCACCCTGAGCACTGAGCACCCAGCACCCTGAGCACTGAGGACCCAGCACCCTGAGCACTGAGCACCCAGCACCCTGAGCACTGAGCACCCAGCACCCTGAGCACTGAGCACCCAGCACCCTGAGCACTGAGCACCCAGCACCCTGAGTACTAAGCACCCAACGTACTGAGCACCGAGCACCCCGAGCACTCAGCACCCAGCACCCTGAGTACTGAGCACCCAGCACCCCGAGCACTGAGCACCCAGCACCCTGAGTACTGAGCACCGAGCACCCTGAGTACTGAGCAACCAGCACCCCGAGCACTGAGCACCCAGCACCCGGAGCACTGAGCACACAGCACTGAGCACCCAGCACCTTGAGTACTGAGCAGCCAGCACCCTGAGAACTGAGCACCGAGCACCCCGAGCACTGAGCACCGGGCACCCCGAGCACTGAGCACCCAGCACCCTGAGTACTGAGCACCCAGCACCCTGAGTACTGAGCACTGAGCACCCTGAGCACTGAGCACCCAGCACCCTGAGTACTGAGCACCCAGCACCCTGAGCACTGAGCACCCAGCACCCTGAGTACTGAGCACCCAGCACCCCGAGCACTGAGCACCCAGCACCCTGAGAATGAGCACCCAGCACCCCGAGTACTGAGCACCGAGCACCCTGAGCACTGAGTACCCAGCACCCTGAGTACTGAGCACCCAGCACCCTGAGCACTGAGCACCCAGCACACTGAGTACTGAGCACCCAGCACCCTGAGAACTGAGCACCCAGCACCCCGAACACTGAGCACCCAGCACCCCGAGCACTGAGCACTGAGCACCCTGTGCACTGAGCACCGAGCACCCTGAGTACTGAGCACTGAGCAGCCTGAGCACTGAGCAGCCAGCACCCTGAGCACTGAGCACCCAGCACCCTGAGTACTGAGCACCAAGCACACAGAGCACTGAGCACCCAGCACCCTGAGCACTGAGAACCCAACACCCTGAGCACTGAGCACCCAGCACCCTGAGCACTGAGCACCCAGCACCCTGAGCACTGAGCACCCAGCACCCTGAGCACTGAGCACCCAGCACCCTGAGTACTGAGCACCCAACGTACTGAGCACCGAGCACCCCGAGCACTGAGCACCCAGCACCCTGAGTACAGACCACCCAGCACCCCGAGCACTGAGCACCCAGCACCCTGAGTACTGAGCACCGACCACCCTGTGTACTGAGCACCCAGCACCCCGAGCACTGAGCACCCAGCACCCGGAGCACTGAGCACCCAGCACTGAGCACCCAGCACCTTGAGTACTGAGCACCCAGCACCCTGAGAACTGAGCACCGAGCACCCCGAGCACTGAGCACCGGGCACCCCGAGCACTGAGCACCCAGCACCCTGAGTACTGAGCACCCAGCACCCTGAGTACTGAGCACTGAGCACCCTGAGCACTGAGCACCCTGAGCACTGAGCACCCAGCATCCTGAGCACTGAGCAACCAGCACCCTGAGTACTGAGCACCCAGCACCCTGAGTTCTGAGCACCGAGCACCGCGAGCACTGAGCACCCAGCACCCTGAGCACTGAGCACCCTGAGGACTGAGCACCCAGCACCCTGAGCACTGAGCACCCAGCACCCTGAGCACTGAGCACCCAGCACCCTGAGTACTGAGCACCCTGAGTACTGAGCACTGAGCACCAAGCACCCTGAGTACTGAGCACCTTGAGGACTGAGCACACAGCACCCTGTGTACTGAGCACCCAGCACCCTGAGTACTGAGCACCCAGCACCCTGAGCACTGAGCACCCAGCACCCTGAGTACTGAGCATCCAGCACCCTGAGTACTGAGCACCCAGCACCCTGGGCACTGAGCACCCAGCACCCTGAGTACTGAGCACCGAGCACCCTGAGTACTGAGTACCCAGTACCCTGAGTACTGAGCACCCAGCATCCTGAGCACTGAGCACCCAGGACCCTGAGCACTGAGCACCCACCACCCTGAGTACTGAGCACCCAGCACCCTGAGTACTGAACACCCAGCACCCTGAGCACTGAGCACTGAGAACCCTGAGCACTGAGTACTGAGCACTGAGCACCCTGAGCACTGAGCACCCAGCACCCCGAGTACTGAGCACTGAGCACCCTGAGTACTGAGCACCAAGCACCCCGAGTACTGAGCACTGAGCACCCTGAGTACTGAGCACCCAGCACCCTGAATATTGAGTACCCAGCACCCTGAGTACTGAGCACTGAGAACCCTGAGTACTGAGCACCGAGCACCCTGAGTACTGAGCACCCAGCACCCCAAGCACTGAGCACCGAGCACCCTGAGTACTGAGCACCCAGCACGCTGAGCACTGAGCACCCAGCACCCCGAGTACTGAGCACCCAGCACCCCTAGCGCTGAGCACCCAGCGCCCCGAGCACTGAGAACCCAGCACCCTGAGTACTGAGCACTGAGCACCCTGAGTACTGAGCACCAAGCACCCCGAGTACTGAGCACTGAGCACCCTGAGTACTGAGCACCCAGCACCCTGAGCACTGAGTACCCAGCACCCTGTGTACTGAGCACTGGGAACCCTGAGTACTGAGCACCCAGCACCCTGAGTACTGAGCACCCAGCACCCCAAGCACTGAGCACCGAGCACCCTGAGTACTGAGCACCCAGCACGCTGAGCACTGAGCACCCAGCACCCCGAGTACTGAGCAACCAGCACCCTGAGTACTGAGCACCCTGCACCCCGAGCACTGAGCACCCAGCACCCTGAGCACTGAGCACCAAGCACCCTGAGTACTGAGAACCAAGCACCCTGAGCACTGTCCACCCAGCACCCTGAGCACTGAGAACCCAGCACCCTGAGCACTGAGCACCCAGCACCCTGAGCACTGAGCACCCAGCACCCTGAGCACTGAGCACCCAGCACCCTGAGTACTGAGCACCCAACGTACTGAGCACCGAGCACCCCGAGCACTGAGCACCCAGCACCCTGAGTACTGAGCACCCAGCACCCCGAGCACTGAGCACCCAGCACCCTGAGTACTGAGCACCGAGCACCCTGAGTACTGAGCACCCAGCACCCCGAGCACTGAGCACCCAGCACCCGGAGCACTGAGCACCCAGCACTGAGCACCCAGCACCCTGAGTACTGAGCACCCAGCTCCCTGAGAACTGAGCACAGAGCACCCCGAGCACTGAGCACCGGGTACACGGAGCACTGAGCACCCAGCACCCTGAGTACTGAGCGCCCAGCACCCTGAGTACTGAGCACTGAGCACCCTGAGCACTGAGTACCCAGCACCCTTAGCACTGAGCCCCCAGCATCCTGAGCACTGAGTACTGAGCACCCAGCACCCTGAGCCCTGAGCACCCAGCACCCTGAGCACTGAGCACCCAGCACGCTGAGTACTGAGCACCCAGCACCCCAAACACTGAGCACCGAGCACCCTGAGAACTGAGCACCGAGCACCTTGAGTACTGAGCACCCAGCACCATGAGTACTGAGCACCGAGTACCCAGAGTACTGAGCAACCTGAGTACTGAGCACCCAGCACCCCGAGAATGAGCACCCAGCACCATGAGTACTGAGCACCCAGCACCCTGAGCACTGAGCACCCAGCACCATGAGTACTGAGCACCAAGCACCCTGAGTACTGAGGACCCAGCACCCTGAGTACTGAGCACCCAGCACCCTGAGTTCTGAGCACCCAGCACCCTGAGCACTGAGCACACTGTGTACTGAGCAACCAGCACCCTGATCACTGAGCACCCAGCACCCAGAGCACTGAGCACCCAGCACCCGGAGCACTGAGCACCCAGCATTGAGCACCCAGCACGCTGAGTATTGAGCACCCAGCACCCCAAACACTGAGCACCGAGCACCCTGAGAACTGAGCACCGAGCACCCTGAGTACTGAGCACCCAGCACCATTAGTACTGAGCACCGAGTACCCAGAGTACTGAGCAACCTGAGTACTGAGCACCCAGCACCCCGAGAATGAGCACCCAGCACCATGAGTACTGAGCACCGAGCACCCTGAGCACTGAGCACCCAGCACCATGAGTACTGAGCACCAAGCACGCTGAGTACTGAGCACCCAGCACCCTGAGAACTGAGAACCCAGCACCCTGACTTCTGAGCACCCAGCACCCTGAGCACTGAGCACACTGAGTACTGAGCAACCAGCACCCTGAGCACTGAGCACCCAGCACCCCGAGCACTGAGCACCCAGCACCCCGAGCACTGAGCACTGAGTACCCTGTGCACTGAGCACCGAGCACCCTGAGTACTGAGCACTTAGCACCCTGAGCACTGAGCACCCAGCACCCTGAGCACTGAGGACCCAGCACCCTGAGCACTGAGCACCGAGCACCCCGAGCACTGAGCACTGAGCACCCTGTGCTCTGAGCACCGAGCACCCTGAGTACTGAGCACTGAGCACCCTGAGCACTGAGCACCCAGCACCCTGAGCACTGAGCACCCAGCACCCTGAGTACTGAGCACCAAGCACCCAGAGCACTGAGCACCCAGCACCCTGAGCACTGAGAACCCAGCACCCTGAGCACTGAGCACCCAGCACCCTGAGCACTGAGCACCCAGCACCCTGAGCACTGAGCACCCAGCACCCTGAGCACTGAGCACCCAGCAAACTGAGTACTGAGCAACCAACGTACTGAGCACCGAGCACCCCGAGCACTGAGCACCCAGCACGCTGAGTACTGAGCACCCAGCACCCCGAGCACTGAGCACCCAGCACCCTGAGTACTGAGCACCGAGCACCCTGAGTACTGAGCACCCAGCACCCCGAGCACTGAGCACCCAGCACCCGGAGCACTGAGCACCAAGCACTGAGCACCCAGCACCTTGAGTACTGAGCAGCCAGCACCCTGAGAACTGAGCACCGAGCACCCCGAGCACTGAGCACCGGGCACCCCGAGCACTGAGCACCCAGCACCCTGAGTACTGAGCACCCAGCACCCTGAGTACTGAGCACTGAGCACCCTGAGCACTGAGCACCCAGCACCCTGAGTACTGAGCACCCAGCACCCTGAGCACTGAGCACCCAGCACCCTGAGTACTGAGCACCCAGCACCCCGAGCACTGAGCACCCAGCACCCTGAGAATGAGCACCCAGCACCCCGAGTACTGAGCACCGAGCACCCTGAGCACTGAGTACCCAGCACCCTGAGTACTGAGCACCCAGCACCCTGAGCACTGAGCACCCAGCACACTGAGTACTGAGCACCCAGCACCCTGAGCACTGAGCACCCTGTGCACTGAGCACCGAGCACCCTGAGTACTGAGCACTGAGCAGCCTGAGCACTGAGCAGCCAGCACCCTGAGCACTGAGCACCCAGCACCCTGAGTACTGAGCACCAAGCACACAGAGCACTGAGCACCCAGCACCCTGAGCACTGAGAACCCAACACCCTGAGCACTGAGCACCCAGCACCCTGAGCACTGAGCACCCAGCACCCTGAGCACTGAGCACCCAGCACCCTGAGCACTGAGCACCCAGCACCCTGAGTACTGAGCACCCAACGTACTGAGCACCGAGCACCCCGAGCACTGAGCACCCAGCACCCTGAGTACAGACCACCCAGCACCCCGAGCACTGAGCACCCAGCACCCTGAGTACTGAGCACCGACCACCCTGTGTACTGAGCTCCCAGCACCCCGAGCACTGAGCACCCAGCACCCGGAGCACTGAGCACCCAGCACTGAGCACCCAGCACCTTGAGTACTGAGCAACCAGCACCCTGAGAACTGAGCACCGAGCACCCCGAGCACTGAGCAACCAGCACCCTGAGTAGTGAGCACCCAGCACCCTGAGTACTGAGCACTGAGCACCCTGAGCACTGAGCACCCAGCGCCATGAGCACTGAGCACCCAGCATCCTGAGCACTGAGCAACCAGCACCCTGAGTACTGAGCACGCAGCACCCTGAGTTCTGAGCACCGAGCACCGCGAGCACTGAGCACCCAGCACCCTGAGCACTGAGCACCCTGAGGACTGAGCACCCAGCACCCTGAGCACTGAGCACCCAGCACCCTGAGCACTGAGCACCCAGCACCCTGAGTACTGAGCACCCTGAGTACTGAGCACTGAGCACCAAGCACCCTGAGTACTGAGCACCTTGAGGACTGAGCACCCAGCACCCTGTGTACTGAGCACCCAGCACCCTGAGTACTGAGCACCGATCAACCTGAGCACTGAGCACCCAGCACCCCGAGCTCTGAGCACCCAGCACACTGAGTACTGAGCACCCAGCACCCTGAGCACTGAGCACCCAGCACCCTGAGTACTGAGCACCCAGCACCCTGAGTACTGAGCACCCAGCACCCTGGGCACTGAGCACCCAGCACCCTGAGTACTGAGCACCGAGCACCCTGAGTACTGAGTACCCAGTACCCTGAGTACTGAGCACCCAGCATCCTGAGCACTGAGCACCCAGGACCCTGAGCACTGAGCACCCACCACCCTGAGTACTGAGCACCCAGCACCCTGAGTACTGAACACCCAGCACCCTGAGCACTGAGCACTGAGCACCCTGAGCACTGAGTACTGAGCACTGAGCACCCTGAGCACTGAGCACCCAGCACCCCGAGTACTGAGCACTGAGCACCCTGAGTACTGAGCACCCAGCACCCTGAGCATTGAGTACCCAGCACCCTGAGTACTGAGCACTGAGAACCCTGAGTACTGAGCACCGAGCACCCTGAGTACTGAGCACCCAGCACCCCAAGCACTGAGCACCGAGCACCCTGAGTACTGAGCACCCAGCACGCTGAGCACTGAGCACACAGCACCCCGAGTACTGAGCACCCAGCACCCCGAGCGCTGAGCACCCAGCGCCCCGAGCACTGAGAACCCAGCACCCTGAGTACTGAGCCCTGAGCACCCTGAGTACTGAGCACCAAGCACCCCGAGTACTGAGCACTGAGCACCCTGAGTACTGAGCACCCAGCATGCTGAGCACTGAGCACCCAGCACCCCGAGTACTGAGCAACCAGCACCCTGAGTACTGAGCACCCTGCACCCCGAGCACTGAGCACCCAGCACCCTGAGCACTGAGCACCAAGCACCCTGAGTACTGAGCACCAAGCACCCTGAGCACTGACCACCCAGCACCCTGAGCACTGAGAACCCAGCACCCTGAGCACTGAGCACCCAGCACCCTGAGCACTGAGCACCCAACACCCTGAGCACTGAGCACCCAGCACCCTGAGTACTGAGCACCCAACGTACTGAGCACCGAGCACCCCGAGCACTGAGCACCCAGCACCCTGAGTACTGAGCACCCAGCACCCCGAGCACTGAGCACCCAGCACCCTGAGTACTGAGCACCGAGCACCCTGAGTACTGAGCACCCAGCACCCCGAGCACTGAGCACCCAGCACCCGGAGCACTGAGCACCCAGCACTGAGCACCCAGCACCCTGAGTACTGAGCACCCAGCTCCCTGAGAACTGAGCACCGAGCACCCCGAGCACTGAGCACCGGGTACACCGAGCACTGAGCACCCAGCACCCTGAGTACTGAGCACCCAGCACCCTGAGTACTGAGCACTGAGCACCCTGAGCACTGAGTACCCAGCACCCTGAGCACTGAGCCCCCAGCATCCTGAGCACTGAGTACTGAGCACCCAGCACCCTGAGCCCTGAGCACCCAGCACCCTGAGCACTGAGCACCCAGCACGCTGAGTACTGAGCACCCAGCACCCCAAACACTGAGCACCGAGCACCCTGAGAACTGAGCACCGAGCACCTTGAGTACTGAGCACCCAGCACCATGAGTACTGAGCACCGAGTACCCAGAGTACTGAGCAACCTGAGTACTGAGCACCCAGCACCCCGAGAATGAGCACCCAGCACCATGAGTACTGAGCACCCAGCACCCTGAGCACTGAGCACCCAGCACCATGAGTACTGAGCACCAAGCACCCTGAGTACTGAGGACCCAGCACCCTGAGTACTGAGCACCCAGCACCCTGAGTTCTGAGCACCCAGCACCCTGAGCACTGAGCACACTGTGTACTGAGCAACCAGCACCCTGAGCACTGAGCACCCAGCACCCAGAGCACTGAGCACCCAGCACCCGGAGCACTGAGCACCCAGCATTGAGCACCCAGCACGCTGAGTATTGAGCACCCAGCACCCCAAACACTGAGCACCGAGCACCCTGAGAACTGAGCACCAAGCACCCTGAGTACTGAGCACCCAGCACCATTAGTACTGAGCACCGAGTACCCAGAGTACTGAGCAACCTGAGTACTGAGCACCCAGCACCCCGAGAATGAGCACCCAGCACCATGAGTACTGAGCACCCAGCACCCTGAGCACTGAGCACCCAGCACCATGAGTACTGAGCACCAAGCACCCTGAGTACTGAGGACCCAGCACCCTGAGTACTGAGCACCCAGCACCCTGAGTAGTGAGCACCCAGCACCCTGAGTACTGAGCACTGAGCACCCTGAGCACTGAGCACCCAGCGCCATGAGCACTGAGCACCCAGCATCCTGAGCACTGAGCAACCAGCACCCTGAGTACTGAGCACCCAGCACCCTGAGTTCTGAGCACCGAGCACCGCGAGCACTGAGCACCCAGCACCCTGAGCACAGAGCACCCTGAGGACTGAGCACCCAGCACCCTGAGCACTGAGCACCCAGCACCCTGAGCACTGAGCACCCAGCACCCTGAGTACTGAGCACCCTGAGTACTGAGCACTGAGCACCAAGCACCCTGAGTACTGAGCACCTTGAGGACTGAGCACCCAGCACCCTGTGTACTGAGCACCCAGCAACCTGAGTACTGAGCACCGATCAACCTGAGCACTGAGCACCCAGCACCCCGAGCTCTGAGCACCCAGCACACTGAGTACTGAGCACCCAGCACCCTGAGCACTGAGCACCCAGCACCCTGAGTACTGAGCACCCAGCACCCTGAGTACTGAGCACCCAGCACCCTGGGCACTGAGCACCCAGCACCCTGAGTACTGAGCACCGAGCACCTTGAGTACTGAGTACCCAGTACCCTGAGTACTGAGCACCCAGCATCCTGAGCACTGAGCACCCAGGACCCTGAGCACTGAGCACCCACCACCCTGAGTACTGAGCACCCAGCACCCTGAGTACTGAACACCCAGCACCCTGAGCACTGAGCACTGAGCACCCTGAGCACTGAGTACTGAGCACTGAGCACCCTGAGCACTGAGCACCCAGCACCCCGAGTACTGAGCACTGAGCACCCTGAGTACTGAGCACCCAGCACCCTGAGCATTGAGTACCCAGCACCCTGAGTACTGAGCACTGAGAACCCTGAGTACTGAGCACCGAGCACCCTGAGTACTGAGCACCCAGCACCCCAAGCACTGAGCACCGAGCACCCTGAGTACTGAGCACCCAGCACGCTGAGCACTGAGCACACAGCACCCCGAGTACTGAGCACCCAGCACCCCGAGCGCTGAGCACCCAGCGCCCCGAGCACTGAGAACCCAGCACCCTGAGTACTGAGCACTGAGCACCCTGAGTACTGAGCACCAAGCACCCCGAGTACTGAGCACTGAGCACCCTGAGTACTGAGCACCCAGCATGCTGAGCACTGAGCACCCAGCACCCCGAGTACTGAGCAACCAGCACCCTGAGTACTGAGCACCCTGCACCCCGAGCACTGAGCACCCAGCACCCTGAGCACTGAGCACCAAGCACCCTGAGTACTGAGCACCAAGCACCCTGAGCACTGACCACCCAGCACCCTGAGCACTGAGAACCCAGCACCCTGAGCACTGAGCACCCAGCACCCTGAGCACTGAGCACCCAACACCCTGAGCACTGAGCACCCAGCACCCTGAGTACTGAGCACCCAACGTACTGAGCACCGAGCACCCCGAGCACTGAGCACCCAGCACCCTGAGTACTGAGCACCCAGCACCCCGAGCACTGAGCACCCAGCACCCTGAGTACTGAGCACCGAGCACCCTGAGTACTGAGCACCCAGCACCCCGAGCACTGAGCACCCAGCACCCGGAGCACTGAGCACCCAGCACTGAGCACCCAGCACCCTGAGTACTGAGCACCCAGCTCCCTGAGAACTGAGCACCGAGCACCCCGAGCACTGAGCACCGGGTACACCGAGCACTGAGCACCCAGCACCCTGAGTACTGAGCACCCAGCACCCTGAGTACTGAGCACTGAGCACCCTGAGCACTGAGTACCCAGCACCCTGAGCACTGAGCCCCCAGCATCCTGAGCACTGAGTACTGAGCACCCAGCACCCTGAGCCCTGAGCACCCAGCACCCTGAGCACTGAGCACCCAGCACGCTGAGTACTGAGCACCCAGCACCCCAAACACTGAGCACCGAGCACCCTGAGAACTGAGCACCGAGCACCTTGAGTACTGAGCACCCAGCACCATGAGTACTGAGCACCGAGTACCCAGAGTACTGAGCAACCTGAGTACTGAGCACCCAGCACCCCGAGAATGAGCACCCAGCACCATGAGTACTGAGCACCCAGCACCCTGAGCACTGAGCACCCAGCACCATGAGTACTGAGCACCTAGCACCCTGAGTACTGAGGACCCAGCACCCTGAGTACTGAGCACCCAGCACCCTGAGTTCTGAGCACCCAGCACCCTGAGCACTGAGCACACTGTGTACTGAGCAACCAGCACCCTGAGCACTGAGCACCCAGCACCCAGAGCACTGAGCACCCAGCACCCGGAGCACTGAGCACCCAGCATTGTGCACCCAGCACGCTGAGTATTGAGCACCCAGCACCCCAAACACTGAGCACCGAGCACCCTGAGAACTGAGCACCAAGCACCCTGAGTACTGAGCACCCAGCACCATTAGTACTGAGCACCGAGTACCCAGAGTACTGAGCAACCTGAGTACTGAGCACCCAGCACCCCGAGAATGAGCACCCAGCACCATGAGTACTGAGCACCGAGCACCCTGAGCACTGAGCACCCAGCACCATGAGTACTGAGCACCAAGCACCCTGAGTACTGAGCACCCAGCACCCTGAGAACTGAGCACCCAGCACCCTGACTTCTGAGCACCCAGCATGCTGAGCACTGAGCACCCAGCACCCCGAGTACTGAGCAACCAGCACCCTGAGTACTGAGCACCCTGCACCCCGAGCACTGAGCACCCAGCACCCTGAGCACTGAGCACCAAGCACCCTGAGTACTGAGCACCAAGCACCCTGAGCACTGACCACCCAGCACCCTGAGCACTGAGAACCCAGCACCCTGAGCACTGAGCACCCAGCACCCTGAGCACTGAGCACCCAACACCCTGAGCACTGAGCACCCAGCACCCTGAGTACTGAGCACCCAACGTACTGAGCACCGAGCACCCCGAGCACTGAGCACCCAGCACCCTGAGTACTGAGCACCCAGCACCCCGAGCACTGAGCACCCAGCACCCTGAGTACTGAGCACCGAGCACCCTGAGTACTGAGCACCCAGCACCCCGAGCACTGAGCACCCAGCACCCGGAGCACTGAGCACCCAGCACTGAGCACCCAGCACCCTGAGTACTGAGCACCCAGCTCCCTGAGAACTGAGCACCGAGCACCCCGAGCACTGAGCACCGGGTACACCGAGCACTGAGCACCCAGCACCCTGAGTACTGAGCACCCAGCACCCTGAGTACTGAGCACTGAGCACCCTGAGCACTGAGTACCCAGCACCCTGAGCACTGAGCCCCCAGCATCCTGAGCACTGAGTACTGAGCACCCAGCACCCTGAGCCCTGAGCACCCAGCACCCTGAGCACTGAGCACCCAGCACGCTGAGTACTGAGCACCCAGCACCCCAAACACTGAGCACCGAGCACCCTGAGAACTGAGCACCGAGCACCTTGAGTACTGAGCACCCAGCACCATGAGTACTGAGCACCGAGTACCCAGAGTACTGAGCAACCTGAGTACTGAGCACCCAGCACCCCGAGAATGAGCACCCAGCACCATGAGTACTGAGCACCCAGCACCCTGAGCACTGAGCACCCAGCACCATGAGTACTGAGCACCAAGCACCCTGAGTACTGAGGACCCAGCACCCTGAGTACTGAGCACCCAGCACCCTGAGTTCTGAGCACCCAGCACCCTGAGCACTGAGCACACTGTGTACTGAGCAACCAGCACCCTGAGCACTGAGCACCCAGCACCCAGAGCACTGAGCACCCAGCACCCGGAGCACTGAGCACCCAGCATTGAGCACCCAGCACGCTGAGTATTGAGCACCCAGCACCCCAAACACTGAGCACCGAGCACCCTGAGAACTGAGCACCAAGCACCCTGAGTACTGAGCACCCAGCACCATTAGTACTGAGCACCGAGTACCCAGAGTACTGAGCAACCTGAGTACTGAGCACCCAGCACCCCGAGAATGAGCACCCAGCACCATGAGTACTGAGCACCCAGCACCCTGAGCACTGAGCACCCAGCACCATGAGTACTGAGCACCAAGCACCCTGAGTACTGAGGACCCAGCACCCTGAGTACTGAGCACCCAGCACCCTGAGTAGTGAGCACCCAGCACCCTGAGTACTGAGCACTGAGCACCCTGAGCACTGAGCACCCAGCGCCATGAGCACTGAGCACCCAGCATCCTGAGCACTGAGCAACCAGCACCCTGAGTACTGAGCACCCAGCACCCTGAGTTCTGAGCACCGAGCACCGCGAGCACTGAGCACCCAGCACCCTGAGCACAGAGCACCCTGAGGACTGAGCACCCAGCACCCTGAGCACTGAGCACCCAGCACCCTGAGCACTGAGCACCCAGCACCCTGAGTACTGAGCACCCTGAGTACTGAGCACTGAGCACCAAGCACCCTGAGTACTGAGCACCTTGAGGACTGAGCACCCAGCACCCTGTGTACTGAGCACCCAGCAACCTGAGTACTGAGCACCGATCAACCTGAGCACTGAGCACCCAGCACCCCGAGCTCTGAGCACCCAGCACACTGAGTACTGAGCACCCAGCACCCTGAGCACTGAGCACCCAGCACCCTGAGTACTGAGCACCCAGCACCCTGAGTACTGAGCACCCAGCACCCTGGGCACTGAGCACCCAGCACCCTGAGTACTGAGCACCGAGCACCCTGAGTACTGAGTACCCAGTACCCTGAGTACTGAGCACCCAGCATCCTGAGCACTGAGCACCCAGGACCCTGAGCACTGAGCACCCACCACCCTGAGTACTGAGCACCCAGCACCCTGAGTACTGAACACCCAGCACCCTGAGCACTGAGCACTGAGCACCCTGAGCACTGAGTACTGAGCACTGAGCACCCTGAGCACTGAGCACCCAGCACCCCGAGTACTGAGCACTGAGCACCCTGAGTACTGAGCACTCAGCACCCTGAGCATTGAGTACCCAGCACCCTGAGTACTGAGCACTGAGAACCCTGAGTACTGAGCACCGAGCACCCTGAGTACTGAGCACCCAGCACCCCAAGCACTGAGCACCGAGCACCCTGAGTACTGAGCACCCAGCACGCTGAGCACTGAGCACACAGCACCCCGAGTACTGAGCACCCAGCACCCCGAGCGCTGAGCACCCAGCGCCCCGAGCACTGAGAACCCAGCACCCTGAGTACTGAGCACTGAGCACCCTGAGTACTGAGCACCAAGCACCCCGAGTACTGAGCACTGAGCACCCTGAGTACTGAGCACCCAGCATGCTGAGCACTGAGCACCCAGCACCCCGAGTACTGAGCAACCAGCACCCTGAGTACTGAGCACCCTGCACCCCGAGCACTGAGCACCCAGCACCCTGAGCACTGAGCACCAAGCACCCTGAGTACTGAGCACCAAGCACCCTGAGCACTGACCACCCAGCACCCTGAGCACTGAGAACCCAGCACCCTGAGCACTGAGCACCCAGCACCCTGAGCACTGAGCACCCAACACCCTGAGCACTGAGCACCCAGCACCCTGAGTACTGAGCACCCAACGTACTGAGCACCGAGCACCCCGAGCACTGAGCACCCAGCACCCTGAGTACTGAGCACCCAGCACCCCGAGCACTGAGCACCCAGCACCCTGAGTACTGAGCACCGAGCACCCTGAGTACTGAGCACCCAGCACCCCGAGCACTGAGCACCCAGCACCCGGAGCACTGAGCACCCAGCACTGAGCACCCAGCACCCTGAGTACTGAGCACCCAGCTCCCTGAGAACTGAGCACCGAGCACCCCGAGCACTGAGCACCGGGTACACCGAGCACTGAGCACCCAGCACCCTGAGTACTGAGCACCCAGCACCCTGAGTACTGAGCACTGAGCACCCTGAGCACTGAGTACCCAGCACCCTGAGCACTGAGCCCCCAGCATCCTGAGCACTGAGTACTGAGCACCCAGCACCCTGAGCCCTGAGCACCCAGCACCCTGAGCACTGAGCACCCAGCACGCTGAGTACTGAGCACCCAGCACCCCAAACACTGAGCACCGAGCACCCTGAGAACTGAGCACCGAGCACCTTGAGTACTGAGCACCCAGCACCATGAGTACTGAGCACCGAGTACCCAGAGTACTGAGCAACCTGAGTACTGAGCACCCAGCACCCCGAGAATGAGCACCCAGCACCATGAGTACTGAGCACCCAGCACCCTGAGCACTGAGCACCCAGCACCATGAGTACTGAGCACCTAGCACCCTGAGTACTGAGGACCCAGCACCCTGAGTACTGAGCACCCAGCACCCTGAGTTCTGAGCACCCAGCACCCTGAGCACTGAGCACACTGTGTACTGAGCAACCAGCACCCTGAGCACTGAGCACCCAGCACCCAGAGCACTGAGCACCCAGCACCCGGAGCACTGAGCACCCAGCATTGAGCACCCAGCACGCTGAGTATTGAGCACCCAGCACCCCAAACACTGAGCACCGAGCACCCTGAGAACTGAGCACCAAGCACCCTGAGTACTGAGCACCCAGCACCATTAGTACTGAGCACCGAGTACCCAGAGTACTGAGCAACCTGAGTACTGAGCACCCAGCACCCCGAGAATGAGCACCCAGCACCATGAGTACTGAGCACCGAGCACCCTGAGCACTGAGCAGCCAGCACCATGAGTACTGAGCACCAAGCACCCTGAGTACTGAGCACCCAGCACCCTGAGAACTGAGCACCCAGCACCCTGACTTCTGAGCACCCAGCACCCTGAGCACTGAGCACACTGAGTACTGAGCAAACAGCACCATGAGCACTGAGCACCCAGCAACCCGAGCACTGAGCACCCAGCACCCCGAGCACTGAGCACTGAGTACCCTGTGCACTGAGCACCGAGCACCCTGAGTACTGAGCACTTAGCACCCTGAGCACTGAGCACCCAGCACCCTGAGCACTGAGGACCCAGCACCCTGAGCACTGAGCACCCAGCACCCTGAGCACTGAGCACCCAGCACCCTGAGCACTGAGCACCCAGCACCCTGAGCACTGAGCACCCAGCACCCTGAGTACTGAGCACCCAACGTACTGAGCACCGAGCACCCCGAGCACTGAGCACCCAGCACCCTGAGTACTGAGCACCCAGCACCCCGAGCACTGAGCACCCAGCACCCTGAGTACTGAGCACCGAGCACCCTGAGTACTGAGCACCCAGCACCCCGAGAACTGAGCACCCAGCACCCGGAGCACTGAGCACCCAGCACTGAGCACCCAGCACCTTGAGTACTGAGCAGCCAGCACCCTGAGAACTGAGCACCGAGCACCCCGAGCACTGAGCACCGGGCACCCCGAGCACTGAGCACCCAGCACCCTGAGTACTGAGCACCCAGCACCCTGAGTACTGAGCACTGAGCACCCTGAGCACTGAGCACCCAGCACCCTGAGTACTGAGCACCCAGCACCCTGAGCACTGAGCACCCAGCACCCTGAGTACTGAGCACCCAGCACCCCGAGCACTGAGCACCCAGCAGCCTGAGAATGAGCACCCAGCACCCCGAGTACTGAGCACCGAGCACCCTGAGCACTGAGTACCCAGCACCCTGAGTACTGAGCACCCAGCACCCTGAGCACTGAGCACCCAGCACACTGAGTACTGAGCACCCAGCACCCTGAGCACTGAGCACCCAGCACCCCGAACACTGAGAACCCAGCACCCCGAGCACTGAGCACTGAGCACCCTGTGCACTGAGCACCGAGCACCCTGAGTACTGAGCACTGAGCAGCCTGAGCACTGAGCAGCCAGCACCCTGAGCACTGAGCACCCAGCACCCTGAGTACTGAGCACCAAGCACACAGAGCACTGAGCACCCAGCACCCTGAGCACTGAGAACCCAACACCCTGAGCACTGAGCACCCAGCTCCCTGAGCACTGAGCACCCAGCACCCTGAGCACTGAGCACCCAGCACCCTGAGCACTGAGCACCCAGCACCCTGAGTACTGAGCACCCAACGTACTGAGCACCGAGCACCCCGAGCACTGAGCACCCAGCACCCTGAGTACAGACCACCCAGCACCCCGAGCACTGAGCACCCAGCACCCTGAGTACTGAGCACCGACCACCCTGTGTACTGAGCACCCAGCACCCCGAGCACTGAGCACCCAGCACCCGGAGCACTGAGCACCCAGCACTGAGCACCCAGCACCTTGAGTACTGAGCACCCAGCACCCTGAGAACTGAGCACCGAGCACCCCGAGCACTGAGCACCGGGCACCCCGAGCACTGAGCACCCAGCACCCTGAGTACTGAGCACCCAGCACCCTGAGTACTGAGCACTGAGCACCCTGAGCACTGAGCACCCAGCACCATGAGCACTGAGCACCCAGCATCCTGAGCACTGAGCAACCAGCACCCTGAGTACTGAGCACCCAGCACCCTGAGTTCTGAGCACCGAGCACCGCGAGCACTGAGCACCCAGCACCCTGAGCACTGAGCACCCTGAGGACTGAGCACCCAGCACCCTGAGCACTGAGCACCCAGCACCCTGAGCACTGAGCACCCAGCACCCTGAGTACTGAGCACCCTGAGTACTGAGCACTGAGCACCAAGCACCCTGTGTACTGAGCACCTTGAGGACTGAGCACCCAGCACCCTGTGTACTGAGCACCCAGCACCCTGAGTACTGAGCACCAATCAACCTGAGCACTGAGCACCCAGCACCCCGAGCTCTGAGCACCCAGAACACTGAGTACTGAGCACCCAGCACCCTGAGCACTGAGCACCCAGCACCCTGAGTACTGAGCACCCAGCACCCTGAGTACTGAGCACCCAGCACCCTGGGCACTGAGCACCCAGCACCCTGAGTACTGAGCACCGAGCACCCTGAGTACTGAGTACCCAGTACCCTGAGTACTGAGCACCCAGCATCCTGAGCACTGAGCACCCAGGACCCTGAGCACTGAGCACCCACCACCCTGAGTACTGAGCACCCAGCACCCTGAGTACTGAACACCCAGCACCCTGAGCACTGAGCACTGAGCACCCTGAGCACTGAGTACTGAGCACTGAGCACCCTGAGCACTGAGCACCCAGCACCCCGAGTACTGAGCACTGAGCACCCTGAGTACTGAGCACCAAGCACCCCAAGTACTGAGCACTGAGCACCCTGAGTACTGAGCACCCAGCACCCTGAGCATTGAGTACCCAGCACCCTGAGTACTGAGCACTGAGAACCCTGAGTACTGAGGACCGAGCACCCTGAGTACTGAGCACCCAGCACCCCAAGCACTGAGCAATGAGCACCCTGAGTACTGAGCACCCAGCACGCTGAGCACTGAGCACCCAGCACCCCGAGTACTGAGCACCCAGCAACCCGAGCGCTGAGCACCCAGCGCCCCGAGCACTGAGAACCCAGCACCCTGAGTACTGAGCACTGAGCACCCTGAGTACTGAGCACCAAGCACCCCGAGTACTGAGCACTGAGCACCCTGAGTACTGAGCACCCAGCACCCTGAGCACTGAGTACCCAGCACCCTGTGTACTGAGCACTGGGAACCCTGAGTACTGAGCACCGAGAACCCTGAGTACTGAGCACCCAGCACCCCAAGCACTGAGCACCGAGCACCCTGAGTACTGAGCACCCAGCACGCTGAGCACTGAGCACCCAGCACCCCGAGTACTGAGCAACCAGCACCCTGAGTACTGAGCACCCTGCACCCCGAGCACTGAGCACCCAGCACCCTGAGCACTGAGCACCAAGCACCCTGAGTACTGAGCACCAAGCACCCTGAGCACTGACCACCCAGCACCCTGAGCACTGAGAACCCAGCACCCTGAGCACTGAGCACCCAGCACCCTGAGCACTGAGCACCCAGCACCCTGAGCACTGAGCACCCAGCACCCTGAGTACTGAGCACCCAACGTACTGAGCACCGAGCACCCCGAGCACTGAGCACCCAGCACCCTGAGTACTGAGCACCCAGCACCCCGAGCACTGAGCACCCAGCACCCTGAGTACTGAGCACCGAGCACCCTGAGTACTGAGCACCCAGCACCCCGAGCACTGAGCACCCAGCACCCGGAGCACTGAGCACCCAGCACTGAGCACCCAGCACCCTGAGTACTGAGCACCCAGCTCCCTGAGAACTGAGCACCGAGCACCCCGAGCACTGAGCACCGTGTACACCGAGCACTGAGCACCCAGCACCCTGAGTACTGAGCACCCAGCACCCTGAGTACTGAGCACTGAGCACCCTGAGCACTGAGTACCCAGCACCCTGAGCACTGAGCCCCCAGCATCCTGAGCACTGAGTACTGAGCACCCAGCACCCTGAGCCCTGAGCACCCAGCACCCTGAGCACTGAGCACCCAGCACGCTGAGTACTGAGCACCCAGCACCCCAAACACTGAGCACCGAGCACCCTGAGAACTGAGCACCGAGCACCTTGAGTACTGAGCACCCAGCACCATGAGTACTGACCACCGAGTACCCAGAGTACTGAGCAACCTGAGTACTGAGCACCCAGCACCCCGAGAATGAGCACCCAGCACCATGAGTACTGAGCACCCAGCACCCTGAGCACTGAGCACCCAGCACCATGAGTACTGAGCACCAAGCACCCTGAGTACTGAGGACCCAGCACCCTGAGTACTGAGCACCCAGCACCCTGAGTTCTGAGCACCCAGCACCCTGAGCACTGAGCACACTGTGTACTGAGCAAACAGCACCCTGAGCACTGAGCACCCAGCACCCAGAGCACTGAGCAACCAGCACCCGGATCACTGAGCACCCAGCATTGAGCACCCAGCACGCTGAGTATTGAGCACCCAGCACCCCAAACACTGAGCACCGAGCACCCTGAGAACTGAGCACCGAGCACCCTGAGTACTGAGCACCCAGCACCATTAGTACTGAGCACCGAGTACCCAGAGTACTGAGCAACCTGAGTACTGAGCACCCAGCACCCCGAGAATGAGCACCCAGCACCATGAGTACTGAGCACCGAGCACCCTGAGCACTGAGCACCCAGCACCATGAGTACTGAGCACCAAGCACCCTGAGTACTGAGCACCCAGCACCCTGAGAACTGAGCACCCAGCACCCTGACTTCTGAGCACCCAGCACCCTGAGCACTGAGCACACTGAGTACTGAGCAAACAGCACCATGAGCACTGAGCACCCAGCACCCCGAGCACTGAGCACCCAGCACGCCGAGCACTGAGCACTGAGTACCCTGTGCACTGAGCACCGAGCACCCTGAGTACTGAGCACTTAGCACCCTGAGCACTGAGCACCGAGCACCCTGAGCACTGAGGACCCAGCACCCTGAGCACTGAGCACCCAGCACCCTGAGCACTGAGCACCCAGCACCCTGAGCACTGAGCACCCAGCACCCTGAGCACTGAGCACCCAGCACCCTGAGTACTGAGCACCCAACGTACTGAGCACCGAGCACCCCGAGCACTGAGCACCCAGCACCCTGAGTACTGAGCACCCAGCACCCCGAGCACTGAGCCCCCAGCACCCTGAGAATGAGCACCCAGCACCCCGAGTACTGAGCACCGAGCACCCTGAGTACTGAGGACCGAGCACCCTGAGTACTGAGCACCCAGCACCCCAAGCACTGAGCACCGAGCACCCTGAGTACTGAGCACCCAGCACCTGAGTACTGAGCACCCAGCACCCTGAGCACTGAGCACCCAGCACCCTGAGTACTGAGCACCCAGCACCCCGAGCACTGAGCCCCCAGCACCCTGAGAATGAGCACCCAGCACCCCGAGTACTGAGCACCGAGCACCCTGAGCACTGAGTACCCAGCACCCTGAGTACTGAGCACCCAGCACCCTGAGCACTGAGCACCGAGCACACTGAGTACTGAGCACCCAGCACCCTGAGCACTGAGCACCCAGCACCCCGAACACTGAGCACCCAGCACCCCGAGCACTGAGCACTGAGCACCCTGTGCACTGAGCACCGAGCACCCTGAGTACTGAGCACTGAGCAGCCTGAGCACTGAGCAGCCAGCACCCTGAGCACTGAGCACCCAGCACCCTGAGTACTGAGCACCAAGCACCCTGAGTACTGAGCACCCAGCACCCTGAGAACTGAGCACCCAGCACCCTGACTTCTGAGCACCCAGCACCCTGAGCACTGAGCACACTGAGTACTGAGCAAACAGCACCATGAGCACTGAGCACCCAGCACCCCGAGCACTGAGCACCCAGCACGCCGAGCACTGAGCACTGAGTACCCTGTGCACTGAGCACCGAGCACCCTGAGTACTGAGCACTTAGCACCCTGAGCACTGAGCACCGAGCACCCTGAGCACTGAGGACCCAGCACCCTGAGCACTGAGCACCCAGCACCCTGAGCACTGAGCACCCAGCACCCTGAGCACTGAGCACCCAGCACCCTGAGCACTGAGCACCCAGCACCCTGAGTACTGAGCACCCAACGTACTGAGCACCGAGCACCCCGAGCACTGAGCACCCAGCACCCTGAGTACTGAGCACCCAGCACCCCGAGCACTGAGCACCCAGCACCCTGAGTACTGAGCACCGAGCACCCTGAGTACTGAGCACCCAGCACCCCGAGCACTGAGCACCCAGCACCCGGAGCACTGAGCACCCAGCACTGAGCACCCAGCACCTTGAGTACTGAGCAGCCAGCACCCTGAGAACTGAGCACCGAGCACCCCGAGCACTGAGCACCGGGCACCCCGAGCACTGAGCACCCAGCACCCTGAGTACTGAGCTCCCAGCACCCTGAGTACTGAGCACTGAGCACCCTGAGCACTGAGCACCCAGCACCTGAGTACTGAGCACCCAGCACCCTGAGCACTGAGCACCCAGCACCCTGAGTACTGAGCACCCAGCACCCCGAGCACTGAGCCCCCAGCACCCTGAGAATGAGCACCCAGCACCCCGAGTACTGAGCACCGAGCACCCTGAGCACTGAGTACCCAGCACCCTGAGTACTGAGCACCCAGCACCCTGAGCACTGAGCACCGAGCACACTGAGTACTGAGCACCCAGCACCCTGAGCACTGAGCACCCAGCACCCCGAACACTGAGCACCCAGCACCCCGAGCACTGAGCACTGAGCACCCTGTGCACTGAGCACCGAGCACCCTGAGTACTGAGCACTGAGCAGCCTGAGCACTGAGCAGCCAGCACCCTGAGCACTGAGCACCCAGCACCCTGAGTACTGAGCACCAAGCACACAGAGCACTGAGCACGCAGCACCCTGAGCACTGAGAACCCAACACCCTGAGCACTGAGCACCCAGCACCCTGAGCACTGAGCACCCAGCACCCTGAGCACTGAGCACCCAGCACCCTGAGCACTGTGCACCCAGCACCCTGAGTACTGAGCACCCAACGTACTGAGCACCGAGCACCCCGAGCACTGAGCACCCAGCACCCTGAGTACAGACCACCCAGCACCCCGAGCACTGAGCACCCAGCACCCTGAGTACTGAGCACCGACCACCATGTGTACTGAGCACCCAGCACCCCGAGCACTGAGCACCCAGCACCCGGAGCACTGAGCACCCAGCACTGAGCACCCAGCACCTTGAGTACTGAGCACCCAGCACCCTGAGAACTGAGCACCGAGCACCCCGAGCACTGAGCACCGGGCACCCCGAGCACTGAGCACCCAGCACCCTGAGTACTGAGCACCCAGCACCCTGAGTACTGAGCACTGAGAACCCTGAGCACTGAGCACCCAGCACCATGAGCACTGAGCACCCAGCATCCTGAGCACTGAGCAACCAGCACCCTGAGTACTGAGCACCCAGCACCCTGAGTTCTGAGCACCGAGCACCGCGAGCACTAAGCACCCAGCACCCTGAGCACTGAGCACCCTGAGGACTGAGCACCCAGCAACCTGAGCACTGAGCACCCAGCACCCTGAGCACTGAGTACCCAGCACCCTGAGTACTGAGCACCCTGAGTACTGAGCACTGAGCACCAAGCACCCTGAGTACTGAGCACCTTGAGGACTGAGCACCCAGCACCCTGTGTACTGAGCACCCAGCACCCAGAGTACTGAGCACCGATCAACCTGAGCACTGAGCACCCAGCACCCCGAGCTCTGAGCACCCAGCACCCTGAGTACTGAGCACCCTGCACCCTGAGCACTGAGCACCCAGCACCCTGAGTACTGAGCACCCAGCACCCTGAGTACTGAGCACCCAGCACCCTGGGCACTGAGCACCCAGCACCCTGAGTACTGAGCACCGAGCACCCTGAGTACTGAGTACCCAGTACCCTGAGTACTGAGCACCCAGCATCCTGAGCACTGAGCACCCAGGACCCTGAGCACTGAGCACCTACCACCCTGAGTACTGAGCACCCAGCACCCTGAGTACTGAACACCCAGCACCCTGAGCACTGAGCACTGAGCACCCTGAGCACTGAGTACTGAGCACTGAGCACCCTGAGCACTGAGCACCCAGCACCCCGAGTACTGAGCACTGAGCACCCTGAGTACTGAGCACCAAGCACCCCGAGTACTGAGCACTGAGCACCCTGAGTACTGAGCACCCAGCACCCTGAGCATTGAGTACCCAGCACCCTGAGTACTGAGCACTGAGAACCCTGAGTACTGAGCAGCGAGCACCCTGAGTACTGAGCACCCAGCACCCCAAGCACTGAGCACCGAGCACCCTGAGTACTGAGCACCCAGCACGCTGAGCACTGAGCACCCAGCACCCCGAGTACTGAGCACCCAGCACCATGAGCGCTGAGCACCCAGCGCCCCGAGCACTGAGAACCCAGCACCCTGAGTACTGAGCACTGAGCACCCTGAGTACTGAGCACCAAGCACCCCGAGTACTGAGCACTGAGCACCCTGAGTACTGAGCACCCAGCACCCTGAGCACTGAGTACCCAGCACCCTGTGTACTGAGCACTGGGGACCCTGAGTACTGAGCACCGAGCACCCTGAGTACTGAGCACCCAGCACCCCAAGCACTGAGCACCGAGCACCCTGAGTACTGAGCACCCAGCACGCTGAGCACTGAGCACCCAGCACCCCGAGTACTGAGCAACCAGCACCCTGAGTACTGAGCACCCTGCACACCGAGCACTGAGCACCCAGCACCCTGAGCACTGAGCACCAAGCACCCTGAGTACTGAGCACCAAGCACCCTGAGCACTGTCCACCCAGCACCCTGAGCACTGAGAACCCAGCACCCTGAGCACTGAGCACCCAGCACCCTGAGCACTGAGCACCCAGCACCCTGAGCACTGAGCACCCAGCACCCTGAGTATTGAGCACCCAACGTACTGAGCACCGAGCACCCCGAGCACTGAGCACCCAGCACCCTGAGTACTGAGCACCCAGCACCCCGAGCACTGAGCACCCAGCACCCTGAGTACTGAGCACCGAGCAGCCTGAGTACTGAGCACCCAGCACCACGAGCACTGAGCACCCAGCACCCGGAGCACTGAGCACCCAGCACTGAGCACCCAGCACCCTGAGTACTGAGCACCCAGCTCCCTGAGAACTGAGCACCGAGCACCCCGAGCACTGAGCACCGGGTACACCGAGCACTGAGCACCCAGCACCCTGAGTACTGAGCACCCAGCACCCTGAGTACTGAGCACTGAGCACCCTGAGCACTGAGTACCCAGCACCCTGAGCACTGAGCCCCCAGCATCCTGAGCACTGAGTACTGAGCACCCAGCACCCTGAGCCCTGAGCACCCAGCACCCTGAGCACTGAGCACCCAGCACGCTGAGTACTGAGCACCCAGCACCCCAAACACTGAGCACCGAGCACCCTGAGAACTGAGCACCGAGCACCTTGAGTACTGAGCACCCAGCACCATGAGTACTGAGCACCGAGTACCCAGAGTACTGAGCAACCTGAGTACTGAGCACCCAGCACCCCGAGAATGAGCACCCAGCACCATGAGTACTGAGCACCCAGCACCCTGAGCACTGAGCACCCAGCACCATGAGTACTGAGCACCAAGCACCGTGAGTACTGAGGACCCAGCACCCTGAGTACTGAGCACACAGCACCCTGAGTTCTGAGCACCCAGCACCCTGAGTACTGAGCACACAGCACCCAGAGCACTGAGCACCCAGCACCCGGAGCACTGAGCACCCAGCATTGAGCACCCAGCACGCTGAGTATTGAGCACCCAGCACCCCAAACACTGAGCACCGAGCACCCCGAGCACTGAGCACTGAGTACCCTGTGCACTGAGCACCGAGCACCCTGAGTACTGAGCACTTAGCACCCTGAGCACTGAGCACCCAGCACCCTGAGCACTGAGGACCCAGCACCCTGAGCACTGAGCACCCAGCACCCCGAGCACTGAGCACTGAGCACCCTGTGCTCTGAGCACCGAGCACCCTGAGTACTGAGCACTGAGCACCCTGAGCACTGAGCACCCAGCACCCAGAGCACTGAGCACCCAGCACCCTGAGCACTGAGAACCCAGCACCCTGAGCACTGAGCACCCAGCACCCTGAGCACTGAGCACCCAGCACGCTGAGCACTGAGCACCCAGCACCCTGAGCACTGAGCACCCAGCACCCTGAGTACTGAGCACCCAACGTACTGAGCACCGAGCACCCCGAGCACTGAGCACCCAGCACCCTGAGTACTGAGCACCCAGCACCCCGAGCACTGAGCACCCAGCACCCTGAGTACTGAGCACCGAGCACCCTGAGTACTGAGCACCCAGCACCCCGAGCACTGAGCACCCAGCACCCGGAGCACTGAGCACCCAGCACTGAGCACCCAGCACCTTGAGTACTGAGCAGCCAGCACCCTGAGAACTGAGCACCGAGCACCCCGAGCACTGAGCACCGGGCACCCCGAGCACTGAGCACCCAGCACCCTGAGTACTGAGCACCCAGCACCCTGAGTACTGAGCACTGAGCACCCTGAGCACTGAGCAACCAGCACCCTGAGTACTGAGCACCCAGCACCCCGAGCACTGAGCACCCAGCACCCTGAGTACTGAGCACCCAGCACCCCGAGCACTGAGCACCCAGCACCCTGAGAATGAGCACCCAGCACCCCGAGTACTGAGCACCGAGCACCCTGAGCACTGAGTACCCAGCACCCTGAGTACTGAGCACCCAGCACCCTGAGCACTGAGCACCCAGCACACTGAGTACTGAGCACCCAGCACCCTGAGCACTGAGCACCCAGCACCCCGAACACTGAGCACCCAGCACCCCGAGCACTGAGCACTGATCACCCTGTGCACTGAGCACCGAGCACCCTGAGTACTGAGCACTGAGCACCCTGAGAACTGAGCACCCAGCACCCTGAGCACTGAGCACCCAGCACCCTGAGTACTGAGCACCAAGCACCCAGAGCACTGAGCACCCAGCACCCTGAGCACTGAGAACCCAACACCCTGAGCACTGAGCACCCAGCACCCTGAGCACTGAGCACCCAGCACCCTGAGCACTGAGCACCCAGCACCCTGAGCACTGAGCACCCAGCACCTTGAGTACTGAGCACCCAACGTACTGAGCACCGAGCACCCCGAGCACTGAGCACCCAGCACCCTGAGTACAGACCACCCAGCACCCCGAGCACTGAGCACCCAGCACCCTGAGTACTGAGCACCGACCACCCTGTGTACTGAGCACCCAGCACCCCGAGCACTGAGCACCCAGCACCCGGAGCACTGAGCACCCAGCACTGAGCACCCAGCACCTTGAGTACTGAGCACCCAGCACCCTGAGAACTGAGCACCGAGCACCCCGAGCACTGAGCACCGGGCACCCCGAGCACTGAGCACCCAGCACCCTGAGTACTGAGCACCCAGCACCCTGAGTACTGAGCACTGAGCACCCTGAGCACTGAGCACCCAGCACCATGAGCACTGAGCACCCAGCATCCTGAGCACTGAGTACTGAGCACCCAGCACCCTGAGCACTGAGCACCCAACACCCTGAGCACTGAGCACCCAGCACCCCAAACACTGAGCACCCTGAGAACTGAGCACCGAGCACCCTGAGGACTGAGCACCGAACACCCTGAGTACTGAGCACCCAGCACCATGAGTAATGAGCACCGAGTACCCAGAGTACTGAGCAACCTGAGTACTGAGCACCCAGCACCCTGAGAATGAGCACCCAGCACCATGAGTACTGAGAACCGAGCACCCTGAGCACTGAGCACCCAGCACCATGAGTACTGAGCACCAAGAACCCTGAGTACTGAGCACCCAGCACCCTGAGTACTGAGCACCCAGCACCCTGAGTTCTGAGCACCCAGCACCCTGAGCACTGAGCACACTGAGTACTGAGCAACCAGCACCCTGAGCACTGAGCACCCAGCACCCTGAGTACTGAGCACCCAGCACCCTGAGCACTGAGCACCCAGCACCCTGAGAATGAGCACCTAGCGCCCCGAGCATTGAGCACCCAGCACCCCGAGCACTGAGCACTGAGCACCCTGAGCACTGAGCACCCAGCACCATGAGTACTGAGCACTGAGCACCCTGAGTACTGAGCACCCAGCACCCCGAGTACTGAGCACCCAGCACCCCGAGCACTGAGCACCTAGCGCCCCGAGCATTGAGCACCCAGCACCCGAGCACTGAGCACTGAGCACCCTGAGCACTGAGCACCCAGCACCATGAGTACTGAGCACTGAGCACCCTGAGTACTGAGCACCAAGCACCCCGAGTACTGAGCACTGAGCACCCTGAGTACTGAGCACCCTGAGTACTGAGCACTGAGCACCAAGCACCCTGTGTACTGAGCACCTTGAGGACTGAGCACCCAGCACCCTGTGTACTGAGCACCCAGCACCCTGAGTACTGAGCACCAATCAACCTGAGCACTGAGCACCCAGCACCCCGAGCTCTGAGCACCCAGCACACTGAGTACTGAGCACCCAGCACCCTGAGCACTGAGCACCCAGCACCCTGAGTACTGAGCACCCAGCACCCTGAGTACTGAGCACCCAGCACCCTGGGCACTGAGCACCCAGCACCCTGAGTACTGAGCACCGACCACCCTGAGTACTGAGTACCCAGTACCCTGAGTACTGAGCACCCAGCATCCTGAGCACTGAGCACCCAGGACCCTGAGCACTGAGCACCCACCACCCTGAGTACTGAGCACCCAGCACCCTGAGTACTGAACACCCAGCACCCTGAGCACTGAGCACTGAGCACCCTGAGCACTGAGTACTGAGCACTGAGCACCCTGAGCACTGAGCACCCAGCACCCCGAGTACTGAGCACTGAGCACCCTGAGTACTGAGCACCAAGCACCCCAAGTACTGAGCACTGAGCACCCTGAGTACTGAGCACCCAGCACCCTGAGCATTGAGTACCCAGCACCCTGAGTACTGAGCACTGAGAACCCTGAGTACTGAGGACCGAGCACCCTGAGTACTGAGCACCCAGCACCCCAAGCACTGAGCACCGAGCACCCTGAGTACTGAGCACCCAGCACGCTGAGCACTGAGCACCCAGCACCCCGAGTACTGAGCACCCAGCAACCCGAGCGCTGAGCACCCAGCGCCCCGAGCACTGAGAACCCAGCACCCTGAGTACTGAGCACTGAGCACCCTGAGTACTGAGCACCAAGCACCCCGAGTACTGAGCACTGAGCACCCTGAGTACTGAGCACCCAGCACCCTGAGCATTGAGTACCCAGCACCCTGAGTACTGAGCACTGAGAACCCTGAGTACTGAGCAGCGAGCACCCTGAGTACTGAGCACCCAGCACCCCAAGCACTGAGCACCGAGCACCCTGAGTACTGAGCACCCAGCACGCTGAGCACTGAGCACCCAGCACCCCGAGTACTGAGCACCCAGCACCATGAGCGCTGAGCACCCAGCGCCCCGAGCACTGAGAACCCAGCACCCTGAGTACTGAGCACTGAGCACCCTGAGTACTGAGCACCAAGCACCCCGAGTACTGAGCACTGAGCACCCTGAGTACTGAGCACCCAGCACCCTGAGCACTGAGTACCCAGCACCCTGTGTACTGAGCACTGGGGACCCTGAGTACTGAGCACCGAGCACCCTGAGTACTGAGCACCCAGCACCCCAAGCACTGAGCACCGAGCACCCTGAGTACTGAGCACCCAGCACGCTGAGCACTGAGCACCCAGCACCCCGAGTACTGAGCAACCAGCACCCTGAGTACTGAGCACCCTGCACACCGAGCACTGAGCACCCAGCACCCTGAGCACTGAGCACCAAGCACCCTGAGTACTGAGCACCAAGCACCCTGAGCACTGTCCACCCAGCACCCTGAGCACTGAGAACCCAGCACCCTGAGCACTGAGCACCCAGCACCCTGAGCACTGAGCACCCAGCACCCTGAGCACTGAGCACCCAGCACCCTGAGTATTGAGCACCCAACGTACTGAGCACCGAGCACCCCGAGCACTGAGCACCCAGCACCCTGAGTACTGAGCACCCAGCACCCCGAGCACTGAGCACCCAGCACCCTGAGTACTGAGCACCGAGCAGCCTGAGTACTGAGCACCCAGCACCACGAGCACTGAGCACCCAGCACCCGGAGCACTGAGCACCCAGCACTGAGCACCCAGCACCCTGAGTACTGAGCACCCAGCTCCCTGAGAACTGAGCACCGAGCACCCCGAGCACTGAGCACCGGGTACACCGAGCACTGAGCACCCAGCACCCTGAGTACTGAGCACCCAGCACCCTGAGTACTGAGCACTGAGCACCCTGAGCACTGAGTACCCAGCACCCTGAGCACTGAGCCCCCAGCATCCTGAGCACTGAGTACTGAGCACCCAGCACCCTGAGCCCTGAGCACCCAGCACCCTGAGCACTGAGCACCCAGCACGCTGAGTACTGAGCACCCAGCACCCCAAACACTGAGCACCGAGCACCCTGAGAACTGAGCACCGAGCACCTTGAGTACTGAGCACCCAGCACCATGAGTACTGAGCACCGAGTACCCAGAGTACTGAGCAACCTGAGTACTGAGCACCCAGCACCCCGAGAATGAGCACCCAGCACCATGAGTACTGAGCACCCAGCACCCTGAGCACTGAGCACCCAGCACCATGAGTACTGAGCACCAAGCACCGTGAGTACTGAGGACCCAGCACCCTGAGTACTGAGCACACAGCACCCTGAGTTCTGAGCACCCAGCACCCTGAGTACTGAGCACACAGCACCCAGAGCACTGAGCACCCAGCACCCGGAGCACTGAGCACCCAGCATTGAGCACCCAGCACGCTGAGTATTGAGCACCCAGCACCCCAAACACTGAGCACCGAGCACCCCGAGCACTGAGCACTGAGTACCCTGTGCACTGAGCACCGAGCACCCTGAGTACTGAGCACTTAGCACCCTGAGCACTGAGCACCCAGCACCCTGAGCACTGAGGACCCAGCACCCTGAGCACTGAGCACCCAGCACCCCGAGCACTGAGCACTGAGCACCCTGTGCTCTGAGCACCGAGCACCCTGAGTACTGAGCACTGAGCACCCTGAGCACTGAGCACCCAGCACCCAGAGCACTGAGCACCCAGCACCCTGAGCACTGAGAACCCAGCACCCTGAGCACTGAGCACCCAGCACCCTGAGCACTGAGCACCCAGCACGCTGAGCACTGAGCACCCAGCACCCTGAGCACTGAGCACCCAGCACCCTGAGTACTGAGCACCCAACGTACTGAGCACCGAGCACCCCGAGCACTGAGCACCCAGCACCCTGAGTACTGAGCACCCAGCACCCCGAGCACTGAGCACCCAGCACCCTGAGTACTGAGCACCGAGCACCCTGAGTACTGAGCACCCAGCACCCCGAGCACTGAGCACCCAGCACCCGGAGCACTGAGCACCCAGCACTGAGCACCCAGCACCTTGAGTACTGAGCAGCCAGCACCCTGAGAACTGAGCACCGAGCACCCCGAGCACTGAGCACCGGGCACCCCGAGCACTGAGCACCCAGCACCCTGAGTACTGAGCACCCAGCACCCTGAGTACTGAGCACTGAGCACCCTGAGCACTGAGCAACCAGCACCCTGAGTACTGAGCACCCAGCACCCCGAGCACTGAGCACCCAGCACCCTGAGTACTGAGCACCCAGCACCCCGAGCACTGAGCACCCAGCACCCTGAGAATGAGCACCCAGCACCCCGAGTACTGAGCACCGAGCACCCTGAGCACTGAGTACCCAGCACCCTGAGTACTGAGCACCCAGCACCCTGAGCACTGAGCACCCAGCACACTGAGTACTGAGCACCCAGCACCCTGAGCACTGAGCACCCAGCACCCCGAACACTGAGCACCCAGCACCCCGAGCACTGAGCACTGATCACCCTGTGCACTGAGCACCGAGCACCCTGAGTACTGAGCACTGAGCACCCTGAGAACTGAGCACCCAGCACCCTGAGCACTGAGCACCCAGCACCCTGAGTACTGAGCACCAAGCACCCAGAGCACTGAGCACCCAGCACCCTGAGCACTGAGAACCCAACACCCTGAGCACTGAGCACCCAGCACCCTGAGCACTGAGCACCCAGCACCCTGAGCACTGAGCACCCAGCACCCTGAGCACTGAGCACCCAGCACCCTGAGTACTGAGCACCCAACGTACTGAGCACCGAGCACCCCGAGCACTGAGCACCCAGCACCCTGAGTACAGACCACCCAGCACCCCGAGCACTGAGCACCCAGCACCCTGAGTACTGAGCACCGACCACCCTGTGTACTGAGCACCCAGCACCCCGAGCACTGAGCACCCAGCACCCGGAGCACTGAGCACCCAGCACTGAGCACCCAGCACCTTGAGTACTGAGCACCCAGCACCCTGAGAACTGAGCACCGAGCACCCCGAGCACTGAGCACCGGGCACCCCGAGCACTGAGCACCCAGCACCCTGAGTACTGAGCACCCAGCACCCTGAGTACTGAGCACTGAGCACCCTGAGCACTGAGCACCCAGCACCATGAGCACTGAGCACCCAGCATCCTGAGCACTGAGTACTGAGCACCCAGCACCCTGAGCACTGAGCACCCAACACCCTGAGCACTGAGCACCCAGCACCCCAAACACTGAGCACCCTGAGAACTGAGCACCGAGCACCCTGAGGACTGAGCACCGAACACCCTGAGTACTGAGCACCCAGCACCATGAGTAATGAGCACCGAGTACCCAGAGTACTGAGCAACCTGAGTACTGAGCACCCAGCACCCTGAGAATGAGCACCCAGCACCATGAGTACTGAGAACCGAGCACCCTGAGCACTGAGCACCCAGCACCATGAGTACTGAGCACCAAGAACCCTGAGTACTGAGCACCCAGCACCCTGAGTACTGAGCACCCAGCACCCTGAGTTCTGAGCACCCAGCACCCTGAGCACTGAGCACACTGAGTACTGAGCAACCAGCACCCTGAGCACTGAGCACCCAGCACCCTGAGTACTGAGCACCCAGCACCCTGAGCACTGTGCACCCAGCACCCTGAGAATGAGCACCTAGCGCCCCGAGCATTGAGCACCCAGCACCCCGAGCACTGAGCACTGAGCACCCTGAGCACTGAGCACCCAGCACCATGAGTACTGAGCACTGAGCACCCTGAGTACTGAGCACCCAGCACCCCGAGTACTGAGCACCCAGCACCCCGAGCACTGAGCACCTAGCGCCCCGAGCATTGAGCACCCAGCACCCGAGCACTGAGCACTGAGCACCCTGAGCACTGAGCACCCAGCACCATGAGTACTGAGCACTGAGCACCCTGAGTACTGAGCACCAAGCACCCCGAGTACTGAGCACTGAGCACCCTGAGTACTGAGCACCCTGAGTACTGAGCACTGAGCACCAAGCACCCTGTGTACTGAGCACCTTGAGGACTGAGCACCCAGCACCCTGTGTACTGAGCACCCAGCACCCTGAGTACTGAGCACCAATCAACCTGAGCACTGAGCACCCAGCACCCCGAGCTCTGAGCACCCAGCACACTGAGTACTGAGCACCCAGCACCCTGAGCACTGAGCACCCAGCACCCTGAGTACTGAGCACCCAGCACCCTGAGTACTGAGCACCCAGCACCCTGGGCACTGAGCACCCAGCACCCTGAGTACTGAGCACCGACCACCCTGAGTACTGAGTACCCAGTACCCTGAGTACTGAGCACCCAGCATCCTGAGCACTGAGCACCCAGGACCCTGAGCACTGAGCACCCACCACCCTGAGTACTGAGCACCCAGCACCCTGAGTACTGAACACCCAGCACCCTGAGCACTGAGCACTGAGCACCCTGAGCACTGAGTACTGAGCACTGAGCACCCTGAGCACTGAGCACCCAGCACCCCGAGTACTGAGCACTGAGCACCCTGAGTACTGAGCACCAAGCACCCCAAGTACTGAGCACTGAGCACCCTGAGTACTGAGCACCCAGCACCCTGAGCATTGAGTACCCAGCACCCTGAGTACTGAGCACTGAGAACCCTGAGTACTGAGGACCGAGCACCCTGAGTACTGAGCACCCAGCACCCCAAGCACTGAGCACCGAGCACCCTGAGTACTGAGCACCCAGCACGCTGAGCACTGAGCACCCAGCACCCCGAGTACTGAGCACCCAGCAACCCGAGCGCTGAGCACCCAGCGCCCCGAGCACTGAGAACCCAGCACCCTGAGTACTGAGCACTGAGCACCCTGAGTACTGAGCACCAAGCACCCCGAGTACTGAGCACTGAGCACCCTGAGTACTGAGCACCCAGCACCCTGAGCACTGAGTACCCAGCACCCTGTGTACTGAGCACTGGGAACCCTGAGTACTGAGCACCGAGAACCCTGAGTACTGAGCACCCAGCACCCCAGGCACTGAGCACCGAGCACCCTGAGTACTGAGCACCCAGCACGCTGAGCACTGAGCACCCAGCACCCCGAGTACTGAGCAACCAGCACCCTGAGTACTGAGCACCCTGCACCCCGAGCACTGAGCACCCAGCACCCTGAGCACTGAGCACCAAGCACCCTGAGTACTGAGCACCAAGCACCCTGAGCACTGACCACCCAGCACCCTGAGCACTGAGAACCCAGCACCCTGAGCACTGAGCACCCAGCACCCTGAGCACTGAGCACCCAGCACCCTGAGCACTGAGCACCCAACACCCTGAGTACTGAGCACCCAACGTACTGAGCACCGAGCACCCCGAGCACTGAGCACCCAGCACCCTGAGTACTGAGCACCCAGCACCCCGAGCACTGAGCACCCAGCACCCTGAGTACTGAGCACCGAGCACCCTGAGTACTGAGCACCCAGCACCCCGAGCACTGAGCACCCAGCACCCGGAGCACTGAGCACCCAGCACTGAGCACCCAGCACCCTGAGTACTGAGCACCCAGCTCCCTGAGAACTGAGCACCGAGCACCCCGAGCACTGAGCACCGTGTACACCGAGCACTGAGCACCCAGCACCCTGAGTACTGAGCACCCAGCACCCTGAGTACTGAGCACTGAGCACCCTGAGCACTGAGTACCCAGCACCCTGAGCACTGAGCCCCCAGCATCCTGAGCACTGAGTACTGAGCACCCAGCACCCTGAGCCCTGAGCACCCAGCACCCTGAGCACTGAGCACCCAGCACGCTGAGTACTGAGCACCCAGCACCCCAAACACTGAGCACCGAGCACCCTGAGAACTGAGCACCGAGCACCTTGAGTACTGAGCACCCAGCACCATGAGTACTGACCACCGAGTACCCAGAGTACTGAGCAACCTGAGTACTGAGCACCCAGCACCCCGAGAATGAGCACCCAGCACCATGAGTACTGAGCACCCAGCACCCTGAGCACTGAGCACCCAGCACCATGAGTACTGAGCACCAAGCACCCTGAGTACTGAGGACCCAGCACCCTGAGTACTGAGCACCCAGCACCCTGAGTTCTGAGCACCCAGCACCCTGAGCACTGAGCACACTGTGTACTGAGCAAACAGCACCCTGAGCACTGAGCACCCAGCACCCAGAGCACTGAGCAACCAGCACCCGGAGCACTGAGCACCCAGCATTGAGCACCCAGCACGCTGAGTATTGAGCACCCAGCACCCCAAACACTGAGCACCGAGCACCCTGAGAACTGAGCACCGAGCACCCTGAGTACTGAGCACCCAGCACCATTAGTACTGAGCACCGAGTACCCAGAGTACTGAGCAACCTGAGTACTGAGCACCCAGCACCCCGAGAATGAGCACCCAGCACCATGAGTACTGAGCACCGAGCACCCTGAGCACTGAGCACCCAGCACCATGAGTACTGAGCACCAAGCACCCTGAGTACTGAGCACCCAGCACCCTGAGAACTGAGCACCCAGCACCCTGACTTCTGAGCACCCAGCACCCTGAGCACTGAGCACACTGAGTACTGAGCAAACAGCACCATGAGCACTGAGCACCCAGCACCCCGAGCACTGAGCACCCAGCACGCCGAGCACTGAGCACTGAGTACCCTGTGCACTGAGCACCGAGCACCCTGAGTACTGAGCACTTAGCACGCTGAGCACTGAGCACCGAGCACCCTGAGCACTGAGGACCCAGCACCCTGAGCACTGAGCACCCAGCACCCTGAGCACTGAGCACCCAGCACCCTGAGCACTGAGCACCCAGCACCCTGAGCACTGAGCACCCAGCACCCTGAGTACTGAGCACCCAACGTACTGAGCACCGAGCACCCCGAGCACTGAGCACCCAGCACCCTGAGTACTGAGCACCCAGCACCCCGAGCACTGAGCACCCAGCACCCTGAGTACTGAGCACCGAGCACCCTGAGTACTGAGCACCCAGCACCCCGAGCACTGAGCACCCAGCACCCGGAGCACTGAGCACCCAGCACTGAGCACCCAGCACCTTGAGTACTGAGCAGCCAGCACCCTGAGAACTGAGCACCGAGCACCCCGAGCACTGAGCACCGGGCACCCCGAGCACTGAGCACCCAGCACCCTGAGTACTGAGCTCCCAGCACCCTGAGTACTGAGCACTGAGCACCCTGAGCACTGAGCACCCAGCACCTGAGTACTGAGCACCCAGCACCCTGAGCACTGAGCACCCAGCACCCTGAGTACTGAGCACCCAGCACCCCGAGCACTGAGCCCCCAGCACCCTGAGAATGAGCACCCAGCACCCCGAGTACTGAGCACCGAGCACCCTGAGCACTGAGTACCCAGCACCCTGAGTACTGAGCACCCAGCACCCTGAGCACTGAGCACCGAGCACACTGAGTACTGAGCACCCAGCACCCTGAGCACTGAGCACCCAGCACCCCGAACACTGAGCACCCAGCACCCCGAGCACTGAGCACTGAGCACCCTGTGCACTGAGCACCGAGCACCCTGAGTACTGAGCACTGAGCAGCCTGAGCACTGAGCAGCCAGCACCCTGAGCACTGAGCACCCAGCACCCTGAGTACTGAGCACCAAGCACACAGAGCACTGAGCACGCAGCACCCTGAGCACTGAGAACCCAACACCCTGAGCACTGAGCACCCAGCACCCTGAGCACTGAGCACCCAGCACCCTGAGCACTGAGCACCCAGCACCCTGAACACTGTGCACCCAGCACCCTGAGTACTGAGCACCCAACGTACTGAGCACCGAGCACCCCGAGCACTGAGCACCCAGCACCCTGAGTACAGACCACCCAGCACCCCGAGCACTGAGCACCCAGCACCCTGAGTACTGAGCACCGACCACCATGTGTACTGAGCACCCAGCACCCCGAGCACTGAGCACCCAGCACCCGGAGCACTGAGCACCCAGCACTGAGCACCCAGCACCTTGAGTACTGAGCACCCAGCACCCTGAGAACTGAGCACCGAGCACCCCGAGCACTGAGCACCGGGCACCCCGAGCACTGAGCACCCAGCACCCTGAGTACTGAGCACCCAGCACCCTGAGTACTGAGCACTGAGCACCCTGAGCACTGAGCACCCAGCACCATGAGCACTGAGCACCCAGCACCATGAGTACTGAGCACCAAGCACCCTGAGTACTGAGCACCCAGCACCCTGAGAACTGAGCACCCAGCACCCTGACTTCTGAGCACCCAGCACCCTGAGCACTGAGCACACTGAGTACTGAGCAAACAGCACCATGAGCACTGAGCACCCAGCACCCCGAGCACTGAGCACCCAGCACGCCGAGCACTGAGCACTGAGTACCCTGTGCACTGAGCACCGAGCACCCTGAGTACTGAGCACTTAGCACCCTGAGCACTGAGCACCGAGCACCCTGAGCACTGAGGACCCAGCACCCTGAGCACTGAGCACCCAGCACCCTGAGCACTGAGCACCCAGCACCCTGAGCACTGAGCACCCAGCACCCTGAGCACTGAGCACCCAGCACCCTGAGTACTGAGCACCCAACGTACTGAGCACCGAGCACCCCGAGCACTGAGCACCCAACACCCTGAGTACTGAGCACCCAGCACCCCGAGCACTGAGCACCCAGCACCCTGAGTACTGAGCACCGAGCACCCTGAGTACTGAGCACCCAGCACCCCGAGCACTGAGCACCCAGCACCCGGAGCACTGAGCACCCAGCACTGAGCACCCAGCACTTTGAGTACTGAGCAGCCAGCACCCTGAGAACTGAGCACCGAGCACCCCGAGCACTGAGCACCGGGCACCCCGAGCACTGAGCACCCAGCACCCTGAGTACTGAGCTCCCAGCACCCTGAGTACTGAGCACTGAGCACCCTGAGCACTGAGCACCCAGCACCTGAGTCCTGAGCACCCAGCACCCTGAGCACTGAGCACCCAGCACCCTGAGTACTGAGCACCCAGCACCCCGAGCACTGAGCCCCCAGCACCCTGAGAATGAGCACCCAGCAACCCGAGTACTGAGCACCGAGCACCCTGAGCACTGAGTACCCAGCACCCTGAGTACTGAGCACCCAGCACCCTGAGCACTGAGCACCGAGCACACTGAGTACTGAGCACCCAGCACCCTGAGCACTGAGCACCCAGCACCCCGAACACTGAGCACCCAGCACCCCGAGCACTGAGCACTGAGCACCCTGTGCACTGAGCACCGAGCACCCTGAGTACTGAGCACTGAGCAGCCTGAGCACTGAGCAGCCAGCACCCTGAGCACTGAGCACCCAGCACCCTGAGTACTGAGCACCAAGCACACAGAGCACTGAGCACGCAGCACCCTGAGCACTGAGAACCCAACACCCTGAGCACTGAGCACCCAGCACCCTGAGCACTGAGCACCCAGCACCCTGAGCACTGAGCACCCAGCACCCTGAGCACTGTGCACCCAGCACCCTGAGTACTGAGCACCCAACGTACTGAGCACCGAGCACCCCGAGCACTGAGCACCCAGCACCCTGAGTACAGACCACCCAGCACCCCGAGCACTGAGCACCCAGCACCCTGAGTACTGAGCACCGACCACCATGTGTACTGAGCACCCAGCACCCCGAGCACTGAGCACCCAGCACCCGGAGCACTGAGCACCCAGCACTGAGCACCCAGCACCTTGAGTACTGAGCACCCAGCACCCTGAGAACTGAGCACCGAGCACCCCGAGCACTGAGCACCGGGCACCCCGAGCACTGAGCACCCAGCACCCTGAGTACTGAGCACCCAGCACCCTGAGTACTGAGCACTGAGCACCCTGAGCACTGAGCACCCAGCACCATGAGCACTGAGCACCCAGCATCCTGAGCACTGAGCAACCAGCACCCTGAGTACTGAGCACCCAGCACCCTGAGTTCTGAGCACCGAGCAACGCGAGCACTAAGCACCCAGCACCCTGAGCACTGAGCACCCTGAGGACTGAGCACCCAGCACCCTGAGCACTGAGCACCCAGCACCCTGAGCACTGAGCACCCAGCACCCTGAGTACTGAGCACCCTGAGTACTGAGCACTGAGCACCCAGCACCCTGAGCACTGAGCACCCAGCACCCTGAGTACTGAGCACCCAGCACCCCGAGCACTGAGCCCCCAGCACCCTGAGAATGAGCACCCAGCACCCCAAGTACTGAGCACCGAGCACCCTGAGCACTGAGTACCCAGCACCCTGAGTACTGAGCACCCAGCACCCTGAGCACTGAGCACCGAGCACACTGAGTACTGAGCACCCAGCACCCTGAGCACTGAGCACCCAGCACCCCGAACACTGAGCACCCAGCACCCCGAGCACTGAGCACTGAGCACCCTGTGCACTGAGCACCGAGCACCCTGAGTACTGAGCACTGAGCAGCCTGAGCACTGAGCAGCCAGCACCCTGAGCACTGAGCACCCAGCACCCTGAGTACTGAGCACCAAGCACACAGAGCACTGAGCACGCAGCACCCTGAGCACTGAGAACCCAACACCCTGAGCACTGAGCACCCAGCACCCTGAGCACTGAGCACCCAGCACCCTGAGCACTGAGCACCCAGCACCCTGAGCACTGTGCACCCAGCACCCTGAGTACTGAGCACCCAACGTACTGAGCACCGAGCACCCCGAGCACTGAGCACCCAGCACCCTGAGTACAGACCACCCAGCACACCGAGCACTGAGCACCCAGCACCCTGAGTACTGAGCACCGACCACCATGTGTACTGAGCACCCAGCACCCCGAGCACTGAGCACCCAGCACCCGGAGCACTGAGCACCCAGCACTGAGCACCCAGCACCTTGAGTACTGAGCACCCAGCACCCTGAGAACTGAGCACCGAGCACCCCGAGCACTGAGCACCGGGCACCCCGAGCATTGAGCACCCAGCACCCTGAGTACTGAGCACCCAGCACCCTGAGTACTGAGCACTCAGCACCCTGAGCACTGAGCACCCAGCACCATGAGCACTGAGCACCCAGCACCATGAGTACTGAGCACCAAGCACCCTGAGTACTGAGCACCCAGCACCCTGAGAACTGAGCACCCAGCACCCTGACTTCTGAGCACCCAGCACCCTGAGCACTGAGCACACTGAGTACTGAGCAAACAGCACCATGAGCACTGAGCACCCAGCACCCCGAGCACTGAGCACCCAGCACGCCGAGCACTGAGCACTGAGTACCCTGTGCACTGAGCACCGAGCACCCTGAGTACTGAGCACTTAGCACCCTGAGCACTGAGCACCGAGCACCCTGAGCACTGAGGACCCAGCACCCTGAGCACTGAGCACCCAGCACCCTGAGCACTGAGCACCCAGCACCCTGAGCACTGAGCACCCAGCACCCTGAGCACTGAGCACCCAGCACCCTGAGTACTGAGCACCCAACGTACTGAGCACCGAGCACCCCGAGCACTGAGCACCCAGCACCCTGAGTACTGAGCACCCAGCACCCCGAGCACTGAGCACCCAGCACCCTGAGTACTGAGCACCGAGCACCCTGAGTACTGAGCACCCAGCACCCCGAGCACTGAGCACCCAGCACCCGGAGCACTGAGCACCCAGCACTGAGCACCCAGCACCTTGAGTACTGAGCAGCCAGCACCCTGAGAACTGAGCACCGAGCACCCCGAGCACTGAGCACCGGGCACCCCGAGCACTGAGCACCCAGCACCCTGAGTACTGAGCTCCCAGCACCCTGAGTACTGAGCACTGAGCACCCTGAGCACTGAGCACCCAGCACCTGAGTCCTGAGCACCCAGCACCCTGAGCACTGAGCACCCAGCACCCTGAGTACTGAGCACCCAGCACCCCGAGCACTGAGCCCCCAGCACCCTGAGAATGAGCACCCAGCAACCCGAGTACTGAGCACCGAGCACCCTGAGCACTGAGTACCCAGCACCCTGAGTACTGAGCACCCAGCACCCTGAGCACTGAGCACCGAGCACACTGAGTACTGAGCACCCAGCACCCTGAGCACTGAGCACCCAGCACCCCGAACACTGAGCACCCAGCACCCCGAGCACTGAGCACTGAGCACCCTGTGCACTGAGCACCGAGCACCCTGAGTACTGAGCACTGAGCAGCCTGAGCACTGAGCAGCCAGCACCCTGAGCACTGAGCACCCAGCACCCTGAGTACTGAGCACCAAGCACACAGAGCACTGAGCACGCAGCACCCTGAGCACTGAGAACCCAACACCCTGAGCACTGAGCACCCAGCACCCTGAGCACTGAGCACCCAGCACCCTGAGCACTGAGCACCCAGCACCCTGAGCACTGTGCACCCAGCACCCTGAGTACTGAGCACCCAACGTACTGAGCACCGAGCACCCCGAGCACTGAGCACCCAGCACCCTGAGTACAGACCACCCAGCACCCCGAGCACTGAGCACCCAGCACCCTGAGTACTGAGCACCGACCACCATGTGTACTGAGCACCCAGCACCCCGAGCACTGAGCACCCAGCACCCGGAGCACTGAGCACCCAGCACTGAGCACCCAGCACCTTGAGTACTGAGCACCCAGCACCCTGAGAACTGAGCACCGAGCACCCCGAGCACTGAGCACCGGGCACCCCGAGCACTGAGCACCCAGCACCCTGAGTACTGAGCACCCAGCACCCTGAGTACTGAGCACTGAGCACCCTGAGCACTGAGCACCCAGCACCATGAGCACTGAGCACCCAGCATCCTGAGCACTGAGCAACCAGCACCCTGAGTACTGAGCACCCAGCACCCTGAGTTCTGAGCACCGAGCACCGCGAGCACTAAGCACCCAGCACCCTGAGCACTGAGCACCCTGAGGACTGAGCACCCAGCACCCTGAGCACTGAGCACCCAGCACCCTGAGCACTGAGCACCCAGCACCCTGAGTACTGAGCACCCTGAGTACTGAGCACTGAGCACCAAGCACCCTGAGTACTGAGCACCTTGAGGACTGAGCACCCAGCACCCTGTGTACTGAGCACCCAGCACCCAGAGTACTGAGCACCGATCAACCTGAGCACTGAGCACCCAGCACCCCGAGCTCTGAGCACCCAGCACCCTGAGTACTGAGCACCCAGCACCCTGAGCACTGAGCACCCAGCACCCTGAGTACTGAGCACCCAGGTCCCTGAGTACTGAGCACCCAGCACCCTGGGCACTGAGCACCCAGCACCCTGAGTACTGAGCACCGAGCACCCTGAGTACTGAGTACCCAGTACCCTGAGTACTGAGCACCCAGCATCCTGAGCACTGAGCACCCAGGACCCTGAGCACTGAGCACCCACCACCCTGAGTACTGAGCACCCAGCACCCTGAGTACTGAACACCCAGCACCCTGAGCACTGAGCACTGAGCACCCTGAGCACTGAGTACTGAGCACTGAGCACCCTGAGCACTGAGCACCCAGCACCCCGAGTACTGTGCACTGAGCACCCTGAGTACTGAGCACCAAGCACCCCGAGTACTGAGCACTGAGCACCCTGAGTACTGAGCACCCAGCACCCTGAGCATTGAGTACCCAGCACCCTGAGTACTGAGCACTGAGAACCCTGAGTACTGAGCAGCGAGCACCCTGAGTACTGAGCACCCAGCACCCCAAGCACTGAGCACCGAGCACCCTGAGTACTGAGCACCCAGCACGCTGAGCACTGAGCACCCAGCACCCTGAGTACTGAGCACCCAGCACCCCGAGCGCTGAGCACCCAGCGCCCCGAGCACTGAGAACCCAGCACCCTGAGTACTGAGCACTGAGCACCCTGAGTACTGAGCACCAAGCACCCCGAGTACTGAGCACTGAGCACCCTGAGTACTGAGCACCCAGCACCCTGAGCACTGAGTACCCAGCACCCTGTGTACTGAGCACTGGGAACCCTGAGTACTGAGCACCGAGCACCCTGAGTACTGAGCACCCAGCACCCCAAGCACTGAGCACCGAGCACCCTGAGTACTGAGCACCCAGCACGCTGAGCACTGAGCACCCAGCACCCCGAGTACTGAGCAACCAGCACCCTGAGTACTGAGCACCCTGCACACCGAGCACTGAGCACCCAGCACCCTGAGCACTGAGCACCAAGCACCCTGAGTACTGAGCACCAAGCACCCTGAGCACTGTCCACCCAGCACCCTGAGCACTGAGAACCCAGCACCCTGAGCACTGAGCACCCAGCACCCTGAGCACTGAGCACCCAGCACCCTGAGCACTGAGCACCCAGCACCCTGAGTATTGAGCACCCAACGTACTGAGCACCGAGCACCCCGAGCACTGAGCACCCAGCACCCTGAGTACTGAGCACCCAGCACCCCGAGCACTGAGCACCCAGCACCCTGAGTACTGAGCACCGAGCAGCCTGAGTACTGAGCACCCAGCACCACGAGCACTGAGCACCCAGCACCCGGAGCACTGAGCACCCAGCACTGAGCACCCAGAACCCTGAGTACTGAGCACCCAGCTCCCTGAGAACTGAGCACCGAGCACCCCGAGCACTGAGCACCGGGTACACCGAGCACTGAGCACCCAGCACCCTGAGTACTGAGCACCCAGCACCCTGAGTACTGAGCACTGAGCACCCTGAGCACTGAGTACCCAGCACCCTGAGCACTGAGCCCCCAGCATCCTGAGCACTGAGTACTGAGCACCCAGCACCCTGAGCCCTGAGCACCCAGCACCCTGAGCACTGAGCACCCAGCACGCTGAGTACTGAGCACCCAGCACCCCAAACACTGAGCACCGAGCACCCTGAGAACTGAGCACCGAGCACCTTGAGTACTGAGCACCCAGCACCATGAGTACTGAGCACCGAGTACCCAGAGTACTGAGCAACCTGAGTACTGAGCACCCAGCACCCCGAGAATGAGCACCCAGCACCATGAGTACTGAGCACCCAGCACCCTGAGCACTGAGCACCCAGCACCATGAGTACTGAGCACCAAGCACCGTGAGTACTGAGGACCCAGCACCCTGAGTACTGAGCACACAGCACCCTGAGTTCTGAGCACCCAGCACCCTGAGCACTGAGCACACTGTGTACTGAGCAACCAGCACCCTGAGCACTGAGCACCCAGCACCCAGAGCACTGATCACCCAGCACCCGGAGCACTGAGCACCCAGCATTGAGCACCCAGCACGCTGAGTATTGAGCACCCAGCACCCCAAACACTGAGCACCGAGCACCCCGAGCACTGAGCACTGAGTACCCTGTGCACTGAGCACCGAGCACCCTGAGTACTGAGCACTTAGCACCCTGAGCACTGAGCACCCAGCACCCTGAGCACTGAGGACCCAGCACCCTGAGCACTGAGCACCCAGCACCCCGAGCACTGAGCACTGAGCACCCTGTGCTCTGAGCACCGAGCACCCTGAGTACTGAGCACTGAGCACCCTGAGCACTGAGCACCCAGCACCCAGAGCACTGAGCACCCAGCACCCTGAGCACTGAGAACCCAGCACCCTGAGCACTGAGCACCCAGCACCCTGAGCACTGAGCACCCAGCACGCTGAGCACTGAGCACCCAGCACCCTGAGCACTGAGCACCCAGCACCCTGAGTACTGAGCACCCAACGTACTGAGCACCGAGCACCCCGAGCACTGAGCACCCAGCACCCTGAGTACTGAGCACCCAGCACCCCGAGCACTGAGCACCCAGCACCCTGAGTACTGAGCACCGAGCACCCTGAGTACTGAGCACCCAGCACCCCGAGCACTGAGCACCCAGCACCCGGAGCACTGAGCACCCAGCACTGAGCACCCAGCACCTTGAGTACTGAGCAGCCAGCACCCTGAGAACTGAGCACCGAGCACCCCGAGCACTGAGCACCGGGCACCCCGAGCACTGAGCACCCAGCACCCTGAGTACTGAGCACCCAGCACCCTGAGTACTGAGCACTGAGCACCCTGAGCACTGAGCACCCAGCACCCTGAGTACTGAGCACCCAGCACCCCGAGCACTGAGCACCCAGCACCCTGAGTACTGAGCACCCAGCACCCCGAGCACTGAGCACCCAGCACCCTGAGAATGAGCACCCAGCACCCCGAGTACTGAGCACCGAGCACCCTGAGCACTGAGTACCCAGCACCCTGAGTACTGAGCACCCAGCACCCTGAGCACTGAGCACCCAGCACACTGAGTACTGAGCACCCAGCACCCTGAGCACTGAGCACCCAGCACCCCGAACACTGAGCACCCAGCACCCCGAGCACTGAGCACTGATCACCCTGTGCACTGAGCACCGAGCACCCTGAGTACTGAGCACTGAGCACCCTGAGCACTGAGCACCCAGCACCCTGAGCACTGAGCACCCAGCACCCTGAGTACTGAGCACCAAGCACCCAGAGCACTGAGCACCCAGCACCCTGAGCACTGAGAACCCAACACCCTGAGCACTGAGCACCCAGCACCCTGAGCACTGAGCACCCAGCACCCTGAGCACTGAGCACCCAGCACCCTGAGCACTGAGCACCCAGCACCCTGAGTACTGAGCACCCAACGTACTGAGCACCGAGCACCCCGAGCACTGAGCACCCAGCACCCTGAGTACAGACCACCCAGCACCCCGAGCACTGAGCACCCAGCACCCTGAGTACTGAGCACCGACCACCCTGTGTACTGAGCACCCAGCACCCCGAGCACTGAGCACCCAGCACCCGGAGCACTGAGCACCCAGCACTGAGCACCCAGCACCTTGAGTACTGAGCACCCAGCACCCTGAGAACTGAGCACCGAGCACCCCGAGCACTGAGCACCGGGCACCCCGAGCACTGAGCACCCAGCACCCTGAGTACTGAGCACCCAGCACCCTGAGTACTGAGCACTGAGCACCCTGAGCACTGAGCACCCAGCACCATGAGCACTGAGCACCCAGCATCCTGAGCACTGAGTACTGAGCACCCAGCACCCTGAGCACTGAGCACCCAACACCCTGAGCACTGAGCACCCAGCACCCCAAACACTGAGCACCCTGAGAACTGAGCACCGAGCACCCTGAGAACTGAGCACCGAACACCCTGAGTACTGAGCACCCAGCACCATGATTAATGAGCACCGAGTACCCAGAGTACTGAGCAACCTGAGTACTGAGCACCCAGCACCCTGAGAATGAGCACCCAGCACCATGAGTACTGAGAACCGAGCACCCTGAGCACTGAGCACCCAGCACCATGAGTACTGAGCACCAAGAACCCTGAGTACTGAGCACCCAGCACCCTGAGTACTGAGCACCCAGCACCCTGAGTTCTGAGCACCCAGCACCCTGAGCACTGAGCACACTGAGTACTGAGCAACCAGCACCCTGAGCACTGAGCACCCAGCACCCTGAGTACTGAGCACCCAGCACCCTGAGCACTGAGCACCCAGCACCCTGAGAATGAGCACCTAGCGCCCCGAGCATTGAGCACCCAGCACCCCGAGCACTGATCACTGAGCACCCTGAGCACTGAGCACCCAGCACCATGAGTACTGAGCACTGAGCACCCTGAGTACTGAGCACCCAGCACCCCGAGTACTGAGCACCCAGCACCCCGAGCACTGAGCACCTAGCGCCCCGAGCATTGAGCACCCAGCACCCGAGCACTGAGCACTGAGCACCCTGAGCACTGAGCACCCAGCACCATGAGTACTGAGCACTGAGCACCCTGAGTACTGAGCACCAAGCACCCCGAGTACTGAGCACTGAGCACCCTGAGTACTGAGCACCCTGCACCCTGAGCAATGAGTACCCAGCACCCTGAGTACTGAGCACTGAGAACCCTGAGTACTGAGCACCGAGCACCCTGAGTACTGAGCAACCAGCACCCTGATCACTGAGTACGGAGCACCCCGAGGACTGAGCACCCAGCACCCTGAGCACTGAGCACCCAGCACCCTGAGCACTGAGCACCCAGCACCATGAGTAATGAGCACCGATCACCCTGAGCACTGAGCTCACATCACCCTGAGTACTGAGCACCCAGCACCCTGAGCACTGAGCACCAAGCACCCTGAGTACTGAGCACCCAGCAACCTGAGCACTGAGCACACAGCACCCTGAGTACTGAGCACCCAGCACCCCGAGCACTGAGCACCCAGTACCCTGAGAATGAGCACCCAGCACCCCGAGTACTGAGCACCGAGCACCCTGAGCACTGAGTACCCAGCACACTGAGCACTGAGCACCCAGCACCCTGAGCACTGAGCACCAAGCACCCTGAGCACTGAGCACCCAGCACCCTGAGCACTGAGCACCCAGCACCCTGAGTACTGAGCACCCAACGTACTGAGCACTGAGAACCCAGCACTGAGCACCCAGCACCTTGAGTTCTGAGCACCCAGCACCCTGAGAACTGAGCACCGAGCACCCCGAGCACTGAGCACCGGGCACAACGAGCACTGAGCACCCAGCACCCTGAGTACTGAGCACCCAGCACCCTGAGTACTGAGCACTGAGCACCCTGAGCACTGAGCACCCAGCACCCTGAGTACTGAGCACCCAGCACCCTGAGTACTGAGCACCCAGCACCCTGAGCACTGAGCACCCAGCACACTGAGTACTGAGCACCCAGCACTCTGAGCACTGAGCACCCAGCACCCCGAACACTGAGCACCCAGCACCCCGAGCACTGAGCACTGAGCACCCTGTGCACTGAGCACCGAGCACCCTGAGTACTGAGCACTGAGCACCCTGAGCAGTGAGCACCCAGCACCCTGAGCACTGAGCACCCAGCACCCTGAGTACTGAGCACCAAGCACCCAGAGCACTGAGCACCCAGCACCCTGAGCACTGAGAACCCAACACCCTGAGCACTGAGCACCCAGCACCCTGATTACTGAGCACCCAGCACCCTGAGCACTGAGCACCCAGCACCCTGAGCACTGAGCGCCCAGCACCCTGAGTACTGAGCACCCAACGTACTGAGCACTGAGCACCCCGAACACTGAGCACCCAGCACCCTGAGTACTGACCACCCAGCACCCCGAGCACTGAGCACCCAGCACCCTGAGTACTGAGCACCGAGCACCCTGTGTACTGAGCACCCAGCACCCCGAGCACTGAGCACCCAGCACCCGGAGCACTGAGCACCCAGCACTGAGCACCCAGCACCTTGAGTACTGAGCACCCAGCACCCTGAGAACTGAGCACCGAGCACCCCGAGCATTGAGCACCGGGCACCCCGAGCACTGAGCACCCAGCACCCTGAGTACTGAGCACTGAGCACCCTGAGCACTGAGCACCCAGCACCATGAGCACTGAGCACCCAGCATCCTGAGCACTGAGTACTGAGCACCCAGCACCCTGAGCACTGAGCACCCAGCACCCTGAGCACTGAGCACCCAGCACCCCAAACACTGAGCACCCTGAGTACTGAGCACCGAGCACCCTGAGAACTGAGCACCAAGCACCCTGAGTACTGAGCACCCAGCACCATGAGTAATGAGCACCGAGTACCCAGAGTACTGAGCAACCTGAGTACTGAGCACCCAGCACTCCGAGAATGAGCACCCAGCACCATGAGTACTGAGCACCGAGCACCATGAGCACTGAGCACCCAGCACCTTGAGTACTGAGCACCAAGCACCCTGAGTACTGAGCACCCAGCACCCTGAGTACTGAGCACCCAGCACCCTGAGTTCTGAGCACCCAGCACCCTGAGCACTGAGCACACTGAGTACTGAGCAACCAGCACCCTGAACACTGAGCACCCAGCACCCCGAGCACTGAGCACCCAGCACCCTGTGCAGTGAGCACCGAGCACCCTGAGTACTGAGCACTGAGCACCCTGAGCACTGAGCACCCAGCACCCTGAGCACTGAGCACCCAGCACCCTGAGCACTGAGGACCCAGCACCCTGAGCACTGAGGACCCAGCACCACGAGCACTGAGCACCCAGCACCCTGAGTACTGAGCACCCAGCACCCTGAGCACTGAGCACCCAGCACCCCGAGCACTGAGCACACAGCACGCTGAGTACTGAGCACTGAGCACCCAGCACCCTGAGTACTGAGCACCCAGCACCCCGAGCACTGAGCACCCAGCACCCCAAGCACTGAGCACTGAGCACCCTGAGTACCGAGCACTGAGCACCCTTAGTACTGAGCACCGAGCACCCTGAGCACTGAGCACCCAGCACCCCGAGTACTGAGCACCCAGCACCCTGAGTACTGAGCACTGAGCACCCTGAGCACTGAGCACCCAGCACCCCGAGCACTGAGCACCCAGCACCCTGAGTACTGAGCACCAGGCACCCTGAGTACTGAGCACTCAGCACCCTGAGTACTGAGCACCGAGCACCCCAAGCACTGAGCAACCAGCACCCTGAGCACGGAGCACCCCGAGGACTGAGCACCCAGCACCCTGAGAACTGAGCACCCAGCACCTTGAGTATTGAGCACCGAGCACCTCGAGCACTGAGCACCCAGCACCCTGAGTACTGAGCACCCAGCACCATGAGCACTGAGCACCCAGCACCCTGAGCACTGAGCACCCAGCACCCCGAGCACTGAGCACCCAGCACCCTGAGTACTGAGCACCCAACACCCAGAGTACTGAGCACCCAGCACCCTGAGCACTGAGCACCCAGCACCCTGAGTACTGAAAACCCAGCACCCTGAGCACTGAGCACTGAGCACCCTGAGCACTGAGTACTGAGCACTGAGCAACCTGAGCACTGAGCACCCAGCACCCCGAGTACTGAGCACCCAGCACCCCGAGCACTGAGCACCCAGCGCCCCGAGCATTGAGCACCCAGCACCCCGAGCACTGAGCACTGAGCACCCTGAGCACTGAGCACCCAGCACCAAGAGTACTGAGCACTGAGCACCCTGAGTACTGAGCACCAAGCACCCCGAGTACTGAGCACTGAGCACCCTGAGTACTGAGCACCCTGCACCCTGAGCAGTGAGTACCCAGCACCATGAGTACTGAGCACTGAGCACCCTGAGTACTGAGCACCGAGCACCCTGAGTACTGAGCACCCAGCACCCTGATCACTGAGCACGGAGCACCCCGAGGACTGAGCACCCAGCACCCTGAGCACTGAGCACACAGCACCTTGAGTACTGAGCACCGAGCACCCCGAGCACTGAGCACCCAGCACCCTGACTACTGAGCACCCAGCACCCTGAGCACTGAGCACCCACCAACCTGAGCACTGAGCACCCAGCACCCCGAGCACTGATCACCCAGCACCCTGAGTACTGAGCACCCAGCACCCTGAGCACTGAGCACCCAGCACCCTGAGTACTGAGCACCCAGAACCCTGAGTACTGAGCAACCAGCACCCTGAGCACTGAGCACTGAGCACCCAGCACCCTGAGCACTGAGCACCCAGCACCCCGAGCACTGATCACCCAGCACCCTGAGTACTGAGCACCCAGCACCCTGAGCACTGAGCACCCAGCACCCCGAGCACTGAGCACCCAGCACCCCGAGCACTGAGCACCCAGCACCCTGAGCACTGAGCACCCAGCACCCTGAGCACTGAGCACCCAGCACCCTGAGTACTGAGCACCCAGCACCCTGAGTACTGAGCACCGAGCACCGCTAGCACTGAGCACCCAGCACCCTGAGCACTGAGCACCCCGAGGACTGAGCACCCAGCACCCTGAGCACTGAGCACACAGCACCTTGAGTACTGAGCACCGAGCACCCCGAGCACTGAGCACCCAGCACCCTGACTACTGAGCACCCAGCACCCTGAGCACTGAGCACCCACCAACCTGAGCACTGAGTACCCAGCACCCCGAGCACTGATCACCCAGCACCCTGAGTACTGAGCACCCAGCACCCTGAGCACTGAGCACCCAGCACCCTGAGTACTGAGCACCCAGAACCCTGAGTACTGAGCAACCAGCACCCTGAGCACTGAGCACTGAGCACCCAGCACCCTGAGCACTGAGCACCCAGCACCCCGAGCACTGATCACCCAGCACCCTGAGTACTGAGGACCCAGCACCCTGAGCACTGAGCACCCAGCACCCCGAGCACTGAGCACCCAGCACCCCGAGCACTGAGCACCCAGCACCCTGAGCACTGAGCACCCAGCACCCTGAGCACTGAGCACCCAGCACCCTGAGTACTGAGCACCCAGCACCATGAAAACTGAGCACCGAGCACCGCTAGCACTGAGCACCCAGCACCCTGAGCACTGAGCACCCTGAGGACTGAGCACCCAGCACCCTGAGCACTGAGCGCCCAGCACCCTGAGTACTGAGCACCCAGCACCCCGAGCACTGAGCACCCAGCACCCTGAGTACTGAGCACCCTGAGTACTGAGCACTGAGCACCAAGCACCCTGAGCACTGAGCACCCTGAGTACTGAGCACCCAGCACGCTGAGCACTGAGTACCCAGCACCCTGAGTACTGAGCACTGAGAACCCTGAGTACTGAGCACCGAGCACCCTGAGTACTGAGCACCCAGCACCCCGAGCACTGAGCACTGAGCACCCTGTGCACTGAGCACCGAGCACCCTGAGTACTGAGCACTGAGCACCCTGAGCAGTGAGCACCCAGCACCCTGAGCACTGAGCACCCAGCACCCTGAGTACTGAGCACCAAGCACCCAGAGCACTGAGCACCCAGCACCCTGAGCACTGAGAACCCAACACCCTGAGCACTGAGCACCCAGCACCCTGATTACTGAGCACCCAGCACCCTGAGCACTGAGCACCCAGCACCCTGAGCACTGAGCGCCCAGCACCCTGAGTACTGAGCACCCAACGTACTGAGCACTGAGCACCCCGAGCACTGAGCACCCAGCACCCTGAGTACTGACCACCCAGCACCCCGAGCACTGAGCACCCAGCCCCCTGAGTACTGAGCACCGAGCACCCTGTGTACTGAGCACCCAGCACCCCGAGCACTGAGCACCCAGCACCCGGAGCACTGAGCACCCAGCACTGAGCACCCAGCACCTTGAGTACTGAGCACCCAGCACCCTGAGAACTGAGCACCGAGCACCCCGAGCCTTGAGCACCGGGCACCCCGAGCACTGAGCACCCAGCACCCTGAGTACTGAGCACTGAGCACCCTGAGCACTGAGCACCCAGCACCATGAGCACTGAGCACCCAGCATCCTGAGCACTGAGTACTGAGCACCCAGCACCCTGAGCACTGAGCACCCAGCACCCTGAGCACTGAGCACCCAGCACCACAAACACTGAGCACCCTGAGTACTGAGCACCGAGCACCCTGAGAACTGAGCACCAAGCACCCTGAGTACTGAGCACCCAGCACCATGAGTAATGAGCACCGAGTACCCAGAGTACTGAGCAACCTGAGTACTGAGCACCCAGCACTCCGAGAATGAGCACCCAGCACCATGAGTACTGAGCACCGAGCACCCTGAGCACTGAGCACCCAGCACCTTGAGTACTGAGCACCAAGCACCCTGAGTACTGAGCACCCAGCACCCTGAGTACTGAGCACCCAGCACCCTGAGTTCTGAGCACCCAGCACCCTGAGCACTGAGCACACTGAGTACTGAGCAACCAGCACCCTGAACACTGAGCACCCAGCACCCCGAGCACTGAGCACCCAGCACCCCGAGCACTGAGCACTGAGCACCCTGTGCAGTGAGCACCGAGCACCCTGAGTACTGAGCACTGAGCACCCTGAGCACTGAGCACCCAGCACCCTGAGCACTGAGCACCCAGCACCCTGAGCACTGAGGACCCAGCACCCTGAGCACTGAGGACCCAGCACCACGAGCACTGAGCACCCAGCACCCTGAGTACTGAGCACCCAGCACCCTGAGCACTGAGCACCCAGCACCCCGAGCACTGAGCACACAGCATGCTGAGTACTGAGCACTGAGCACCCAGCACCCTGAGTACTGAGCACCCAGCACCCCGAGCACTGAGCACCCAGCACCCCAAGCACTGAGCACTGAGCACCCTGAGTACCGAGCACTGAGCACCCTTAGTACTGAGCACCGAGCACCCTGAGCACTGAGCACCCAGCACCCCGAGTACTGAGCACCCAGCACCCTGAGTACTGAGCACTGAGCACCCTGAGCACTGAACACCCAGCACCCCGAGCACTGAGCACCCAGCACCCTGAGTACTGAGCACCCGGCACCCTGAGTACTGAGCACTCAGCACCCTGAGTACTGAGCACCGAGCACCCCAAGCACTGAGCACCCAGCACCCTGAGCACGGAGCACCCCGAGGACTGAGCACCCAGCACCCTGAGAACTGAGCACCCAGCACCTTGAGTATTGAGCACCGAGCACCTCGAGCACTGAGCACCCAGCACCCTGAGTACTGAGCACCCAGCACCATGAGCACTGAGCACCCAGCACCCTGAGCACTGAGCACCCAGCACCCCGAGCACTGAGCACCCAGCACCCTGAGTACTGAGCACCCAACACCCAGAGTACTGAGCACCCAGCACCCTGAGCACTGAGCACCCAGCACCCTGAGTACTGAAAACCCAGCACCCTGAGCACTGAGCACTGAGCACCCTGAGCACTGAGTACTGAGCACTGAGCAACCTGAGCACTGAGCACCCAGCACCCCGAGTACTGAGCACCCAGCACCCCGAGCACTGAGCACCCAGCGCCCCGAGCATTGAGCACCCAGCACCCCGAGCACTGAGCACTGAGCACCCTGAGCACTGAGCACCCAGCACCAAGAGTACTGAGCACTGAGCACCCTGAGTACTGAGCACCAAGCACCCCGAGTACTGAGCACTGAGCACCCTGAGTACTGAGCACCCTGCACCCTGAGCAGTGAGTACCCAGCACCATGAGTACTGAGCACTGAGCACCCTGAGTACTGAGCACCGAGCACCCTGAGTACTGAGCACCCAGCACCCTGATCACTGAGCACGGAGCACCCCGAGGACTGAGCACCCAGCACCCTGAGCACTGAGCACACAGCACCTTGAGTACTGAGCACCGAGCACCCCGAGCACTGAGCACCCAGCACCCTGACTACTGAGCACCCAGCACCCTGAGCACTGAGCACCCACCAACCTGAGCACTGAGCACCCAGCACCCCGAGCACTGATCACCCAGCACCCTGAGTACTGAGCACCCAGCACCCTGAGCACTGAGCACCCAGCACCCTGAGTACTGAGCACCCAGAACCCTGAGTACTGAGCAACCAGCACCATGAGCACTGAGCACTGAGCACCCAGCACCCTGAGCACTGAGCACCCAGCACCCCGAGCACTGATCACCCAGCACCCTGAGTACTGAGCACCCAGCACCCTGAGCACTGAGCACCCAGCACCCCGAGCACTGAGCACCCAGCACCCCGAGCACTGAGCACCCAGCACCCTGAGCACTGAGCACCCAGCACCCTGAGCACTGAGCACCCAGCACCCTGAGTACTGAGCACCCAGCACCCTGAGTACTGAGCACCAAGCACCGCTAGCACTGAGCACCCAGCACCCTGAGCACTGAGCACCCTGAGGACTGAGCACCCAGCACCCTGAGCACTGAGCGCCCAGCACCCTGAGTACTGAGCACCCAGCACCCCGAGCACTGAGCACCCAGCACCCTGAGTACTGAGCACCCTGAGTACTGAGCACTGAGCACCAAGCACCCTAAGCACTGAGCACCCTGAGTACTGAGCACCCAGCACGCTGAGCACTGAGTACCCAGCACCCTGAGTACTGAGCACTGAGAACCCTGAGTACTGAGCACCGAGCACCCTGAGTACTGAGCACCCAGCACCCTGATCACTGAGCACGGAGCACCCCGAGGACTGAGCACCCAGCAACCTGAGCACTGAGCACCCAGCACCTTGTGTACTGAGCACCGAGCACACCGAGCACTGAGCACCCAGCACCCTGAGTACTGAGCACCCAGCACCCTGAGCACTGAGCACCCAGCACCCTGAGCACTGAGCACATAGCACCCCGAGCACTGATCACCCAGCACCCTGAGTACTGAGCACCCAGCACCCTGAGCACTGAGCACCCAGCACCCTGAGTACTGAGCACCAAGCACCCTGAGTAATGAGCAACCAGCACCCTGAGTACTGAGCACCCAGCACCCTGAGTACTGAGCACCGAGCACCCCGAGCACTGAGCACCCAGCACCCTGAGCACTGAGCACCCTGAGGACTGAGCACCCAGCACCCTGAGCACTGAGCACCCAACACCCTGAGTACTGAGCACCGATCACCCTGAGCACTGAGCACCCAGCACCCCGAGCACTGGGCACCCAGCACCCTGAGCACTGAGCACCCTGAGGACTGAGCACCCAGCACCCTGAGCACTGAGCACTGATCACCCTGAGCACTGAGCACAAAGCACACCGAGCACTGAGCACCCAGCACCCTGAGTACTGAGCACCCAGCACCTCGAATACTGAGCACCCAGCACCCTGAGCACTGAGCACCCAACACCCTGAGTACTGAGCACTGATCACCCTGAGCACTGAGCACCCAGCACCCCGAGCACTGAGCACCCAGCACCCTGAGTACTGAGCACCCAGCACCCTGAGCAGTGAGCACCCAGCACCCTGAGAACTGAGCACCCAGCACCCTGAGCACTGAGCACCCAACACCCTGAGTACTGAGCACCGATCACCCTGAGCACTGAGCACCCAGCACCCGAGCACTGAGCACCCAGCACCCTGAGCACTGAGCACCCTGAGGACTGAGCACCCAGCACCCTGAGCACTGAGCACTGATCACCCTGAGCACTGAGCACAAAGCACACCGAGCACTGAGCACCCAGCACCCTGAGTACTGAGCACCCAGCAACTCGAGTACTGAGCACCCAGCACCCTGAGTACTGAGCACCCAGCACCCCGAGCACTGAGCACGCAGCACCCTGAGTACTGAGCACCCTGAGTACTGAGCACTGAGCACCCAGCACCCTGATTACTGAGCACCCTGAGGACTGAGCACCCAGCACCCTGAGCACTGAGCACCCAGCACCCTGAGTACTGAGCACTGATCACCCTGAGCACTGAGCACCCAGCACCCCGAGCACTGAGCACCCAGCACATTGAGTACTGAGCACCCAGCACACTGAGCATCCAGCACCCTGAGAACTGAGCACCCAGCACCCTGAGTACTGAGCACCCAGCACCCTGGGCACTGAGCACCCAGCACCCTGAGTACTGAGCACCGAGCACCCTGAGTACTGAGCACCCAGCACCCTGAGGACTGAGCACCCAGCACCCTGAGCACTGAGCACCCAGCACCCTGAGCACTGAGCACCCAGCACCCTGAGTACTGAGCACCCAGGAGCCCGAGCACTGAGTACTGAGCACCCCGCACGCTGAGTACTGAGCACCGAGCTCCCCGAGCAATGATCACCCTGAGTACTGAGCACCCAGCACCCCGATCACTGAGCACCCAGCACGCTGAGCACTGAGCACCCAGCACCCCGAGCACTGAGCACCCAGCAGCCTGTGTACTGAGCACTGAGCACCCTGAGTACTAAGCACCCAGCACCCTGAGTACTGAGCACCCAGGACCCTGAGCACTGAGCACCGAGCACCCCGAGAACTGAGCACCCAGCTCCCTGAGCGCTCAGCACCCAGCTCCCCGAGCACTGAGCACCCTGCTCCCTGAGCACTCAGCACCCAGCTCCCCGAGCACTGAGCACCCAGCACCCTGAGCACTGAGCACCCAGCACCCTGAGCACGGAGCACCTCGAGCACTAAGCACCCAGCACCCTGAGTACTGAGCACCCAGCACCCTGAGCACTGAGCACCCAGCACCCTGAGCACTGAGCACCCAGCACCCCGAGCACTGAGCACCCAGCACCCTGAGTCCTGAGCACCCAACACCCAGAGTACTGAGCACCCAGCACCCTGAGCACTGAGCACCCAGCACCCTGAGTACTGAGCACCCAGCACCCTGAGTACTGAACACCCAGCACCCTGAGCACTGAGCACTGACCACCCTGCGCACTGAGTACAAAGCACTGAGCACCCTGAGCACTGAGCACCCAGCACTCCGAGTACTGAGCACCCAGCACCGCGAGCACTGAGCACCCAGCGCCCCGAGCACTGAGCACCCAGCACCCTGAGCACTGAGCACTGATCACCCTGAGCACTGAGCACCCAGCACCCCGAGTACTGAGCACTGAGCACCCTGAGTACTGAGCACCAAGCACCACGAGTACTGAGCACTGAGCACCCTGAGTACTGAGCACCCAGCACCCTGAGCACTGAGCACCCAGCACCCTGAGCCCTGAGCACCCAGCACCCTGAGTACTGAGCTCCAAGCACCCTGAGCACTGAGCACCCTGAGGACTGAGCACCCAGCACCCTGAGCACTGAGCACTGATCACCCTGAGCACTGAGCACAAAGCACACCGAGCACTGAGCACCCAGCACCCTGAGTACTGAGCACCCAGCACCCCGAGTACTGAGCACCCAGCACCCTGAGTACTGAGCACCCAGCACCCAGAGCACTGAGCACCCAGCACCCTGAGTACTGAGCACTGAGCACCCAGCACCCTGATTACTGAGCACCCTGAGGACTGAGCACCCAGCACCCAGAGCACTGAGCACCCAGCACCCTGAGTACTGAGCACTGATCACCCCGAGCACTGAGCACCCAGCACCCCGAGCACTGAGCACCCAGCACCCTGAGTACTGAGCACCCAGCACCCTGAGCACTGAGCACCCAGCACCCTGAGAACTGAGCACCCAGCACCCTGAGTACTGAGCACCCAGCACCCTGGGCACTGAGCACCCAGCACCCTGAGTACTGAGCACCGAGCACCCTGAGTACTGAGCACCCAGCACCCTGAGTACTGAGCACCCAGCCCCCTGATTACTGAACACCCAGCACCCTGAGCACTGAGCACTGAACACCCAGCACCCTGAGCACTGAGCACTGAGCACCCAGCACCCTGAGCACTGAGCACAAAGCACCCCGAGCACTGAGCACCCAGCACCCTGAGCACCCAGCACCCTGAGAACTGAGCACACTGAGCACTGAGCACTGAGCACCCAGCACCCTGAGTACTGAGCACCCAACACTCTGAGCACTGAGCACCCAGCACGCTGAGTACTGAGCACTGAGCACACAGCACCCTGAGTACTGAGCACCCAGCACCCCGAGCACTGAGCACCCAGCACCCCGAGCACTGAGCACCCAGCACCCTGAGTACTGAGCACCCAGCACCCTGAGTACTGAGCACCCAGCACCCCGAGCACTGAGCACCCCGCACCCCGAGCACTGAGCACCCAGCACCCTGAGTACTGAGCACCCAGCACCCCGAGCACTGAGCACCCAGCACCCTGAGTACTGAGCACCCAGCACCCTGAGTACTGAGCACTGAGCACCCTGAGCACTGAGCACCCAGCACCCCGAGCACTGAGCACCCAGCACCCTGAGTACTGAGCACCCATCACACTGAGTACTGAGCACTCAGCACCCTGAGTACTGAGCACCGAGCACACCGAGCACTGAGCACCCAGCACCCTGAGCACTGAGCACCCAGCACCTTGAGTACTGAGCACCGAGCACCTCGAGCACTGAGCACCCAGCACCCTGAGTACTGAGCACCCAGCACCCTGAGCACTGAGCACCCTGCACCCTGAGCACTGAGCACCCAGCACCCTGAGTACTGAGCACCCAACTCCCAGAGTACTGAGCACCCAGCACCCTGAGCACTGAGCCCCCAGCACCCTGAGTACTGAGCACCCAGCACCCTGAGTACTGAACACCCAGCACCCTGAGCACTGAGCACTGAGCACCCTGAGCACTGACTACTGAGCACTGAGCACCCTGAGCACTGAGCACCCAGCACACCGAATACTGAGCACCCAGCACCCTGAGTACTGAACACCCAGCACCCTGAGCACTGAGTACTGAGCACTGAGCACCCTGAGCACTGAGCACCCAGCACCCTGAGTACTGTGCACCCAGCACCCTGAGTCCTGAACACCCAGCACCCTGAGCACTGAGCGCTGAGCACCCAGCACCCCGAGCACTGAGCACTGAGCACCCTGAGCACTGAGAACCCAGCACCCTGAGTACTGAGCAATGAGCACCCTGAGTACTGAGCACCAAGCACCCCGAGTACTGAGCACTGAGCACTCTGAGTACTGAGCACCCAGCACCCTGAGCACTGAGCACCCAGCACCCTGAGCACTGAGCACTTAGCACCCAGCACCCCGAGCACTGAGCACCCAGCACCCTGAATACTGAGCACCCAGCACCTTGAGCACTGAGCAGCCTGAGGACTGAGCACCCAGCACCCTGAGCACTGAGCACCGATCACCCTGAGCACTGAGCACCCAGCACCCCGAGCACTGAGCACCCAGCACCCTGAGTACTGAGCACCCAGCACCCTGAGTACTGAGCACCCAGCACCCTGAGCACTGAGCACAAAGCACGCTGAGTACTGAGTACTGAGCACCCTGAGTACTGAGCACCGAGGACCCTGAGCACTGAGCACCCAGCACGCTGAGTACTGAGCACTGAGCACCCTGAGGACTGAGCACCGAGCACGCTGAGTACTGAGCACCCAGCACCCTGAGCACTGAGCAGCCAGCACCCTCAGCACTGAGCACCCAGCACCCCGAGCACTGAGCAACCAGCACCCTGAGCACTGAGCACCCAGCACCCTGAGTACTGAGCACCGAGCACCCCGAGCACTGAGCACCCAGCACCTTGAGCACTGAGCACCCTGAGGACTGAGCACCCAGCACCGTGAGCACTGAGCACCGATCACCCTGAGCACTGAGCACCCAGCACCCAGAGCTCTGAGCACCCAGCACCCTGAGTACTGAGCACCCAGCACCCCGAGTACTGAGCACCCAGCACCCTGAGTACTGAGCACCCAGCACCCCGAGCACTGAGCACCCAGCACCCTGAGTACTGAACACCCTGAGTACTGAGCACTGAGCACCGAGCACCCTGAGTACTGAGCACCCTGAGGACTGAGCACACAGCACACTGAGCACTGAGCAACCAGCACCCTGAGTACTGAGCACTGATCACCCTGAGCACTGAGCACCCAGCACCCCGAGCACTGAGCACCCAGCACCCTGAGTACTGAGCACCCAGCACCCTGAGCACTGAGCACCCAGCACCCTGAGTACTGAGCACTGATCACCCTGAGCACTGAGCACCCAGCACCCTGAGTACTGAGCACCCAGCACCCTGAGTACTGAGCACCCAGCACCCTGAGCACTGAGCACTGACCACCCTGCGCACTGAGTACAAAGCACTGAGCACCCTGAGCACTGAGCACCCAGCACTCCGAGTACTGAGCACCCAGCACCGCGAGCACTGAGCACCCAGCGCCCCGAGCACTGAGCACCCAGCACCCCGAGCACTGAGCACTGATCACCCTGAGCACTGAGCACCCAGCACCCCGAGTACTGAGCACTGAGCACCCTGAGTACTGAGCACCAAGCACCACGAGTACTGAGCACTGAGCACCCTGAGTACTGAGCACCCAGCACCCTGAGCACTGAGCACCCAGCACCCTGAGCCCTGAGCACCCAGCACCCTGAGTACTGAGCTCCAAGCACCCTGAGCACTGAGCACCCTGAGGACTGAGCACCCAGCACCCTGAGCACTGAGCACTGATCACCCTGAGCACTGAGCACAAAGCACACCGAGCACTGAGCACCCAGCACCCTGAGTACTGAGCACCCAGCACCCCGAGTACTGAGCACCCAGCACCCTGAGTACTGAGCACCCAGCACCCAGAGCACTGAGCACCCAGCACCCTGAGTACTGAGCACTGAGCACCCAGCACCCTGATTACTGAGCACCCTGAGGACTGAGCACCCAGCACCCAGAGCACTGAGCACCCAGCACCCTGAGTACTGAGCACTGATCACCCCGAGCACTGAGCACCCAGCACCCCGAGCACTGAGCACCCAGCACCCTGAGTACTGAGCACCCAGCACCCTGAGCACTGAGCACCCAGCACCCTGAGAACTGAGCACCCAGCACCCTGAGTACTGAGCACCCAGCACCCTGGGCACTGAGCACCCAGCACCCTGAGTACTGAGCACCGAGCACCCAGCACCCTGAGTACTGAGCACCCAGCCCCCTGATTACTGAACACCCAGCACCCTGAGCACTGAGCACTGAACACCCAGCACCCTGAGCACTGAGCACTGAGCACCCAGCACCCTGAGCACTGAGCACAAAGCACCCCGAGCACTGAGCACCCAGCACCCTGAGCACCCAGCACCCTGAGAACTGAGCACACTGAGCACTGAGCACTGAGCACCCAGCACCCTGAGTACTGAGCACCCAACACTCTGAGCACTGAGCACCCAGCACGCTGAGTACTGAGCACTGAGCACACAGCACCCTGAGTACTGAGCACCCAGCACCCCGAGCACTGAGCACCCAGCACCCCGAGCACTGAGCACCCAGCACCCTGAGTACTGAGCACCCAGCACCCTGAGTACTGAGCACCCAGCACCCCGAGCACTGAGCACCCCGCACCCCGAGCACTGAGCACCCAGCACCCTGAGTACTGAGCACCCAGCACCCCGAGCACTGAGCACCCAGCACCCTGAGTACTGAGCACCCAGCACCCTGAGTACTGAGCACTGAGCACCCTGAGCACTGAGCACCCAGCACCCCGAGCACTGAGCACCCAGCACCCTGAGTACTGAGCACCCATCACACTGAGTACTGAGCACTCAGCACCCTGAGTACTGAGCACCGAGCACACCGAGCACTGAGCACCCAGCACCCTGAGCACTGAGCACCCAGCACCTTGAGTACTGAGCACCGAGCACCTCGAGCACTGAGCACCCAGCACCCTGAGTACTGAGCACCCAGCACCCTGAGCACTGAGCACCCTGCACCCTGAGCACTGAGCACCCAGCACCCTGAGTACTGAGCACCCAACTCCCAGAGTACTGAGCACCCAGCACCCTGAGCACTGAGCCCCCAGCACCCTGAGTACTGAGCACCCAGCACCCTGAGTACTGAACACCCAGCACCCTGAGCACTGAGCACTGAGCACCCTGAGCACTGACTACTGAGCACTGAGCACCCTGAGCACTGAGCACCCAGCACACCGAATACTGAGCACCCAGCACCCTGAGTACTGAACACCCAGCACCCTGAGCACTGAGTACTGAGCACTGAGCACCCTGAGCACTGAGCACCCAGCACCCTGAGTACTGTGCACCCAGCACCCTGAGTCCTGAACACCCAGCACCCTGAGCACTGAGCGCTGAGCACCCAGCACCCCGAGCACTGAGCACTGAGCACCCTGAGCACTGAGAACCCAGCACCCTGAGTACTGAGCAATGAGCACCCTGAGTACTGAGCACCAAGCACCCCGAGTACTGAGCACTGAGCACTCTGAGTACTGAGCACCCAGCACCCTGAGCACTGAGCACCCAGCACCCTGAGCACTGAGCACTTAGCACCCAGCACCCCGAGCACTGAGCACCCAGCACCCTGAATACTGAGCACCCAGCACCTTGAGCACTGAGCAGCCTGAGGACTGAGCACCCAGCACCCTGAGCACTGAGCACCGATCACCCTGAGCACTGAGCACCCAGCACCCCGAGCACTGAGCACCCAGCACCCTGAGTACTGAGCACCCAGCACCCTGAGTACTGAGCACCCAGCACCCTGAGCACTGAGCACAAAGCACGCTGAGTACTGAGTACTGAGCACCCTGAGTACTGAGCACCGAGGACCCTGAGCACTGAGCACCCAGCACGCTGAGTACTGAGCACTGAGCACCCTGAGGACTGAGCACCGAGCACGCTGAGTACTGAGCACCCAGCACCCTGAGCACTGAGCAGCCAGCACCCTCAGCACTGAGCACCCAGCACCCCGAGCACTGAGCAACCAGCACCCTGAGCACTGAGCACCCAGCACCCTGAGTACTGAGCACCGAGCACCCCGAGCACTGAGCACCCAGCACCTTGAGCACTGAGCACCCTGAGGACTGAGCACCCAGCACCGTGAGCACTGAGCACCGATCACCCTGAGCACTGAGCACCCAGCACCCAGAGCTCTGAGCACCCAGCACCCTGAGTACTGAGCACCCAGCACCCCGAGTACTGAGCACCCAGCACCCTGAGTACTGAGCACCCAGCACCCCGAGCACTGAGCACCCAGCACCCTGAGTACTGAACACCCTGAGTACTGAGCACTGAGCACCGAGCACCCTGAGTACTGAGCACCCTGAGGACTGAGCACACAGCACACTGAGCACTGAGCAACCAGCACCCTGAGTACTGAGCACTGATCACCCTGAGCACTGAGCACCCAGCACCCCGAGCACTGAGCACCCAGCACCCTGAGTACTGAGCACCCAGCACCCTGAGCACTGAGCACCCAGCACCCTGAGTACTGAGCACTGATCACCCTGAGCACTGAGCACCCAGCACCCTGAGTACTGAGCACCCAGCACCCTGAGTACTGAGCACCCTGAGGACTGAGCACCCAGCACCCTGAGCACTGAGCACCCAGCACCCTGAGTACTGAGCACTGATCATCCTGAGCACTGAGCACCCAGCACCCTGAGCAATGAGCACGGAGCACCCCGAGGACTGAGCACCCAGCACCCTGAGCACTGAGCACCCAGCACCTTGAGTACTGAGCACCGAGCACCCCGAGCACTGAGCACCCACCACCCAGAATACTGAGCACCCAGCACCCTGAGCACTGAGCACACAGCACCCCGAACACTGAGCACCCAGCACCCCGAGCACTGAGCACCCAACACCCTGAGTACTGAGCACCCAACACCCAGAGTACTGAGCACCCAGCACCCTGAGCACTGAGCACCCAGCACCCTGAGTACTGAGCACCCAGCACCCTGAGTACTGAGCACGCAGCACCCTGAGCACTGAGCACCCAGCACCCTGAGTACTGAGCACTGATCATCCTGAGCACTGAGCACCCAGCACCCTGAGCAATGAGCACGGAGCACCCCGAGGACTGAGCACCCAGCACCCTGAGCACTGAGCACCCAGCACCTTGAGTACTGAGCACCGAGCACCCCGAGCACTGAGCACCCAGCACCCTGAATACTGAGCACCCAGCACCCTGAGCACTGAGCACACAGCACCCCGAACACTGAGCACCCAGCACCCCGAGCACTGAGCACCCAGCACCCTGAGCACTGAGCACCCTGAGGACTGAGCACCCAGCACCCTGAGCACTGAGCACCCAGCACCCTGAGTACTGATCACCGATCACCCTGAGCACTGAGCACCCAGGACCCTGAGTACTGAGCACCCAGCACCCTGAGCACTGAGCACCCAGCAACCTGAGCACTGAGCACCCAGCACCCTGAGTACTGAGCACCCAGCACCCTGAGTACTGAGTACCCAGCACCCTGAGCACTGAGCACCTAGCACCCTGAGTACTGAGCACCGAGCACCCTGAGTACTGAGTACCCAGCACCCTGAGCACTGAGCACCCAGCACCCTTAGTACTGAGCACCCAGCACCACCCTCAGCACTGAGCACCCAGCACCCCGAGCACTGAGCACCCAGCACCCTGAGCACTGTGCACCCAGCTCCCCGAGTACTGAGCACCCAGCACCCCGAGTACTGAGCACCGAGCACCCTGAGCACTGAGCACGCAGCACCCTGAGTACTGAGCACCCAGCACCCTGAGTACTGAGCACTGAGCACCCCGAGTACTAAGCACCCAGCACCCCGAGCAATGAGCACCCAGCAACCTGAGTACTGAGAACAGATCACCCTGAGTACTGAGCACCCAGCACCCTGAGTACTGAGCCCCAGCACCCTGAGTACTGAGCACCCAGCACCCCGAGAACTGAGCAAAGCACCCCGAGAATGAGCACCCAGCACCCTGAGTACTGAGCACCCAACACCCAGAGTACTGAGCACCCAGCACCCTGAGCACTGAGCACCCAGCACCCTGAGTACTGAGCACCCAGCACCCTGAGTACTGAGCACGCAGCACCCTGAGCACTGAGCACCCAGCACCCTGAGTACTGAGCACTGATCATCCTGAGCACTGAGCACCCAGCACCCTGAGCAATGAGCACGGAGCACCCCGAGGACTGAGCACCCAGCACCCTGAGCACTGAGCACCCAGCACCTTGAGTACTGAGCACCGAGCACCCCGAGCACTGAGCACCCAGCATCCTGAATACTGAGCACCCAGCACCCTGAGCACTGAGCACAGAGCACCCCGAACACTGAGCACCCAGCACCCCGAGCACTGAGCACCCAGCACCCTGAGCACTGAGCACCCTGAGGACTGAGCACCCAGCACCCTGAGCACTGAGCACCCAGCACCCTGAGTACTGAGCACCGATCACCCTGAGCACTGAGCACCCAGGACCCTGAGTACTGAGCACCCAGCACCCTGAGCACTGAGCACCCAGCAACCTGAGCACTGAGCACCCAGCACCCTGAGTACTGAGCACCCAGCACCCTGAGTACTGAGTACCCAGCACCCTGAGCACTGAGCACCCAGCACCCTGAGTACTGAGCACCGAGCACCCTGAGTACTGTGTACCCAGCACCCTGAGCACTGAGCACCCAGCACCCTTAGTACTGAGCACATAGCACCACCCTCAGCACTGAGCACCCAGCACCCCGAGCACTGAGCACCCAGCACCCTGAGCACTGTGCACCCAGCACCCCGAGTACTGAGCACCCAGCACCCCGAGTACTGAGCACCGAGCACCCTGAGCACTGAGCACGCAGCACCCTGAATACTGAGCACCCAGCACCCTGAGTACTGAGCACTGAGCACCCCGAGTACTAAGCACCCAGCACCCCGAGCAATGAGCACCCAGCAACCTGAGTACTGAGAACAGATCACCCTGAGTACTGAGCACACAGCACCCTGAGTACTGAGCCCCAGCACCCTGAGTACTGAGCACCCAGCACCCCGAGAACTGAGCAAAGCACCCTGAGAATGAGCACCCAGCACCCTGAGTACTGAGAACCGAGCACCCTGAGGACTGAGCACCCAGAACCCTGAGTACTGAGCCCCCAGCACCCTGAGCCCTGAGCACCCAGCACCCCGAGCACTGAGCACCCAGCACCCCGAGAATGAGCACCCAGCACCCTGAGTACTGAGCACCCAGCACCCTGAGTACTGAGCACTAAGCACCCAGAGCACTGAGCACCCAACACCCTGAGCACTGAGCACTGAGCACCCAGCACCCTGAGCACTGAGCACCCAGCACCCCGAGCACTGAGCACCCAGCACCCTGAGCACTGAGCACCCAGCACCCTGAGTACTGAGCACCCAGCACCCTGAGTACTGAGCACGCAGCACCCTGAGCACTGAGCACTGAGCACCCAACACCCTGAGCACTGAGCACTGAGCACCCAGCAACCTGAGCACTGAGCACCCAGCACCCCGAGCACTGAGCACCCAGCACCCTGAGCACTGAGCAAGCAGCACCCTGACCACTGAGCACCCAGCCCCCTGAGTACTGAGCACCCAGCACCATGAGTACTGAGCACCCAGCACCCTGAGTACTGAGCACTCAGCACCCGGGGTACTGAGCACCGAGCACCCCGAGCACTGAGCACCCAGCACCCTGAGCACTGAGCACCCTGAGGACTGAGCACCCAGCACCCTGAGCACTGAGCACCCAGCACCCTGAGTACTGAGCACCTATCACCCTGAGCACTGAGCACCCAGGACCCTGAGTACTGAGCACCCAGCACCCTGAGCACTGAGCACCCAGCAACCTGAGCACTGAGCACCCAGCACCCTGAGTACTGAGCACCCAGCACCCTGAGTACTGAGTACCCAGCACCCTGAGCACTGAGCACCCAGCACCCTGAGTACTGAGCACCGAGCACCCTGAGTACTGAGTACCCTGCACCCTGAGCACTGAGCACCCAGCACCCTTAGTACTGAGCACCCAGCACCACCCTCAGCACTGAGCACCCAGCACCCCGAGCACTGAGCACCCAGCACCCTGAGCACTGTGCACCCAGCACCCCGAGTACTGAGCACCCAGCACCCTGAGCACTGAGCACCCAGCACCCTGATTACTGAGCACCCAGCACCCCGAGCACTGAGCACCCAGCACCCCGAGCACTGAGCACCCAGCACCCTGAGTACTGAGCACCCAGCACCCTGAGTACTGAGCACCCAGCACCCTGAGCACTGAGCACCCAGCACCCTGAGTACTGAGCACCCAGCACCCTGAGTACTGAGCAAACAGCACCCTGAGCACTGAGCACCCAGCACCCTGAGCACTGAGCACTGAGCACCCAGCACCCTGAGTACTGAGCACTGAGCACTGAGCACCCTGAGCACTGAGAACCCAACACTCTGAGCACTGAGCACCCAGCATCCTGAGCACTGAGCACACAGCACCCTGAGCACTGAGCACCCAGCACCCTGAGTACTGAGCACTCAGCACCCTGAGTACTGAGCACCGAGCACCCCGAGCACTGAGCACCCAGCACCTTGAGCACTGAGCACCCTGAGGACTGAGCACCCAGCACCGTGAGCACTGAGCACCGATCACCCTGAGCACTGAGCACCCAGCACCCAGAGCTCTGAGCACCCAGCACCCTGAGTACTGAGCACCCAGCACCCCGAGTACTGAGCACCCAGCACCCTGAGTACTGAGCACCCAGCACCCCGAGCACTGAGCACCCAGCACCCTGAGTACTGAACACCCTGAGTACTGAGCACTGAGCACCGAGCACACTGAGTACTGAGCACCCAGCACCCTGAGTACTGAGTACCCAGCACCCTGAGCACTGAGCACCCAGCACCCTGAGTACTGAGCACCGAGCACCCTGAGTACTGTGTACCCAGCACCCTGAGCACTGAGCACCCAGCACCCTTAGTACTGAGCACATAGCACCACCCTCAGCACTGAGCACCCAGCACCCCGAGCACTGAGCACCCAGCACCCTGAGCACTGTGCACCCAGCACCCCGAGTACTGAGCACCCAGCACCCCGAGTACTGAGCACCGAGCACCCTGAGCACTGAGCACGCAGCACCCTGAGTACTGAGCACCCAGCACCCTGAGTACTGAGCACTGAGCACCCCGAGTACTAAGCACCCAGCACCCCGAGCAATGAGCACCCAGCAACCTGAGTACTGAGAACAGATCACCCTGAGTACTGAGCACACAGCACCCTGAGTACTGAGCCCCAGCACCCTGAGTACTGAGCACCCAGCACCCCGAGAACTGAGCAAAGCACCCCGAGAATGAGCACCCAGCACCCTGAGTACTGAGAACCGAGCACCCTGAGGACTGAGCACCCAGAACCCTGAGTACTGAGCCCCCAGCACCCTGAGCCCTGAGCACCCAGCACCCCGAGCACTGAGCACCCAGCACCCCGAGAATGAGCACCCAGCACCCTGAGTACTGAGCACCCAGCACCCTGAGTACTGAGCACTAAGCACCCAGAGCACTGAGCACCCAACACCCTGAGCACTGAGCACTGAGCACCCAGCACCCTGAGAACTGAGCACCCAGCACCCCGAGCACTGAGCACCCAGCACCCTGAGCACTGAGCACCCAGCACCCTGAGTACTGAGCACCCAGCACCCTGAGTACTGAGCCCGCAGCACCCTGAGCACTGAGCACTGAGCACCCAACACCCTGAGCACTGAGCACTGAGCACCCAGCACCCTGAGCACTGAGCACCCAGCACCCCGAGCACTGAGCACCCAGCACCCTGAGCACTGAGCAAGCAGCACCCTGAGCACTGAGCACCCAGCCCCCTGAGTACTGAGCACCCAGCACCATGAGTACTGAGCACCCAGCACCCTGAGTACTGAGCACTCAGCACCCGGGGTACTGAGCACCGAGCACCCCGAGCACTGAGCACCCAGCACCCTGAGCACTGAGCACCCTGAGGACTGAGCACCCAGCACCCTGAGCACTGAGCACCCAGCACCCTGAGTACTGAGCACCTATCACCCTGAGCACTGAGCACCCAGGACCCTGAGTACTGAGCACCCAGCACCCTGAGCACTGAGCACCCAGCAACCTGAGCACTGAGCACCCAGCACCCTGAGTACTGAGCACCCAGCACCCTGAGTACTGAGTACCCAGCACCCTGAGCACTGAGCACCCAGCACCCTGAGTACTGAGCACCGAGCACCCTGAGTACTGAGTACCCTGCACCCTGAGCACTGAGCACCCAGCACCCTTAGTACTGAGCACCCAGCACCACCCTCAGCACTGAGCACCCAGCACCCCGAGCACTGAGCACCCAGCACCCTGAGCACTGTGCACCCAGCACCCCGAGTACTGAGCACCCAGCACCCTGAGCACTGAGCACCCAGCACCCTGATTACTGAGCACCCAGCACCCCGAGCACTGAGCACCCAGCACCCCGAGCACTGAGCACCCAGCACCCTGAGTACTGAGCACCCAGCACCCTGAGTACTGAGCACCCAGCACCCTGAGCACTGAGCACCCAGCACCCTGAGTACTGAGCACCCAGCACCCTGAGTACTGAGCAAACAGCACCCTGAGCACTGAGCACCCAGCACCCTGAGCACTGAGCACTGAGCACCCAGCACCCTGAGTACTGAGCACTGAGCACTGAGCACCCTGAGCACTGAGAACCCAACACTCTGAGCACTGAGCACCCAGCATCCTGAGCACTGAGCACACAGCACCCTGAGCACTGAGCACCCAGCACCCTGAGTACTGAGCACTCAGCACCCTGAGTACTGAGCACCGAGCACCCCGAGCACTGAGCACCCAGCACCTTGAGCACTGAGCACCCTGAGGACTGAGCACCCAGCACCGTGAGCACTGAGCACCGATCACCCTGAGCACTGAGCACCCAGCACCCAGAGCTCTGAGCACCCAGCACCCTGAGTACTGAGCACCCAGCACCCCGAGTACTGAGCACCCAGCACCCTGAGTACTGAGCACCCAGCACCCCGAGCACTGAGCACCCAGCACCCTGAGTACTGAACACCCTGAGTACTGAGCACTGAGCACCGAGCACACTGAGTACTGAGCACCCTGAGCACTGAGCAACCAGCACCCTGAGCACTGAGCAACCAGCACCCTGAGTACTGAGCACTGATCACCCTGAGCACTGAGCACCCAGCACCACGAGCACTGAGCACTGAGCACCCTGAGTACTGAGCACCCAGCTCCCTGAGCACTGAGCACCCAGCACCCTGAGTACTGAGCACCCAGCACCCTGAGTACTGAGCACCCTGAGGACTGAGCACCCAGCACCCTGAGCACTGAGCACCCAGCACCCTGAGTAATGAGCACTGATTACCCTGAGCACTGAGGACCTACCACCCTGAATACTGAGCACCCAGCACCCTGAGTACTGAGCACCCTGAGGACTGAGCACCCAGCACACTGAGCACTGAG